>NC_135817.1:56080864-56680864 GCF_964213995.1 Mustelus asterias
GGATGGATACTGATTACACTGCTAGGCCAAAGTGCAGAGGGCACCAGAGAATTGGCAAGATAAATGAAAATGGACAGAGGTTGTTGGAGTTATGCTGTTACCATGGACTATGTGGCAAGACTTGGTTTCAAAGTAGCTTTTGATCACACAAAGTGTCCTGGAGACCCCAGAATCCACAACAGATGATGTCCAACTCAGAAGTGATACAAATCCCAGGCATACTCCTTTGTCTGCTAATGATGCCAATAATCATTCTGAAGAATTTGCACTGCACTACTTCCAAGGTCAATATATCGGAGATGCAACGTCCAGAACTAAACACTGTTGCTTAATTGGGATCTAGCCTGGTATGCCACCCAATAACTGATCTCCAGCCTCTGTACACATTGAAGAGTGATCAATCATATGAAAAAAATGAAGGGAAGTAAACACTGAACAAGTGAGTGGGAGTAGCATTTATGCAACACTCCTCACAGAGAAGGGGAATGTTTCCAAGTGTTTTACAAAGGGTTGAAGAATTGCCCACCCTGCAGAAGGATGAGAGTAGGTGAAAAAAGATCAACATGACTGCACTTTTTCAGAGGAGCAAAGTAGCTTTGGGATAGGATTCTGGAGGGCAACGGACATGGTGCCTGAAAGATCAACCTCCTACAATAAAGAGGTGAGAGCACAAGTGAGCAGCAATTGAGAACTAGGCAAGTCATGGATGCATGGGCCCCCGAGCAGAAAATGGGCAAGACAGGATAGGCTAAGGCTAAGGAGAGATTTGAACATATCTTCAGGGAATAGAATTTGGAGAAGCGATGATGAACGAGTCTAACATGATGCAAGGCTACAGATTCATTGAAAGCTGTGGAACATAAAGGCAGGGAACATAAGGTTTGTGAAATCTGTGAGATGATGATCATGTTAATAGAAAGAATAACTGGAGCAGCAGATTTATGCTTTGAAATTAATCAGTGGAGTCTAGAAATAAACAGCCTTGCCAGTGTACTGCAGCACATCCGATGAGCTCTGGATCATATCTCCACACCCATCAGCTTGAACTTGACAGCTCTATCCGGTTTTCCCGAATATCCAGCCCTCTTGCAGCAACAGTGAGTTTACTTCAATCACACACATATCACCAACCAGCCTTCCACCCTTGCTTACTAACATTATTCATCACTTCATTCCTCATGCACCTTTCCATCACTTGCCTATACAACAAGCTCAGGATAGAGTTTAGACAAAGACAAGTAGACACCTCTTGGCTGTAGTATGTAACTAATCTCACATCCGTTGTCACTATGTGTTTGCTCGATCATAAATGGTTTGTCTTCAGATCCTATTTCCGTGTGTTCTTTGGGCAAGAGATCAATATTCCAAGTACTTACTTGGCTGTCTGGCTGTTCTCCTTTAAAACATCCAGCAAAGTAATGATTAATAGCTGACTGCTTTGCCTGCAACCACTTTGATGTCAGCTCATGTTTATTCGTGGTCAATAACAACAAATCTTACACGTTTACACCCGGTGACCCTTCTGCAAGTGTCATTAGCTCCTAATGACCATATTTCAAGCTGCCCACAACATGTAAGTAAATGCACTAAAGGCAAGTAAGGCCATTGGTGCAGATGCATTTTTGTCACCTTTAGGAATCAAATCACCAGATATCTGAATCAGAACACTTGGTCACTGGCACAGGTCTCATGCAATATTAAAATAGCTATTACATACTTGGGAGGACGCAGAGTTACTGGAGTATCAAAGGACATCAGGAAATCTTTCGAGGACACAGATTGCATTCCTCATTCAGCTCTTCAATACAGTACTCACAAAGTAAAATAAGACTGCAACTATCATGGAACCATCGATGCAGAAACTTGAAAGGCTGAAGATGTTGGGACCTTCTATTAAAGGCTTTCCAGTTTTGAACAACATGACATACTCTGTTATTCTCCATCATATGCTGGCGGACCTGGTCTAGTTTTTATGCCATGAATTCCATTTTGGTTATGGCATGTCTCTACCACCAGAGGACAGCAATAACACACTTACAAAATCATCCTAATTTTAAGCCGATTCATTCATTTACATAAAAGTCAGTTTCTGAAAGTATATACATTATCCATCAACTTCAAATTTTCTGTAGTGATGTCTTGGAAGAGGTACAGTAGCAGAGGGTTGTCAGCACCTGTTGGACCATACAAACACCTCCCCCAACCTCTCCTCAATCAGTCACTAACGGCAGGTCAAGAAGGAAGTTGGGAGAATGGGTGCAGGATGGGGACAAAAGAAACGGCCCCATTATTCCCCAGAAGATAAAGAATCAAATAACCTCTTGCAAGGTCATTGCCAGCACTTGGCTGAAGCTGACCACTTGGTGCCAAGTTTGGACTGAAGTCCCATGTTTTCTTCATTTTCTCGTCATCCATCTCAACATCCCAACACAAGATTTTATCAACAGTTCCATTAGTTATGTAACTAAAATTCTAATTCTTACATTGCTCCTGTGTGCATTGCAGCAAACTATTTTGAGTACGACATTGGCAAAATATCCAGAAACAGCCTGTATTTCCCTATAGCCCACATGGTGCAATGAAGAAAACCTCCCCGTGCAAAACACTTTATCCTCACACAAAATGCATGCAAATATTAACATAATATCAAGAGGGCCATTGGCTTTTTTTCTCCCCCATTTCCTCGATTCAAACCTCGAATTGATGCGACAATTGTCACTGACCTTCATAACAAAATGCTTGTTCTAAATGCACACAAAGCTTGATAGGGTGCTATTTTGACCATGGAAATAATCACAGCAGTGTCCAGTCCCTGACCTTGCTGACAACTGGGTACATGCACTTCCTGAACGGTGAGCAAGAGAAAAAACACCCTGACCCTTTTTTCTTCAGGCAGGAGTCAGCATAATCCAGGGGCCATCTTCATGCCATAACTACCTCACAAGATCAGACAAATGGACAGAACGGGGATAAACCAGTAACCTCTCTCAGTCTGCGTGGATCAGTAACTCAACTAGCAAGGTTCTGATGAAGGGTCAACCAGACTCAAAACATTGGCTCTATTCTCTCTCCGCAGGTGCTGTCAGACCTGCTGAAATTTTCCAGCATTTTCTGTTTTTGCTTCAGATTCCAGCATCTGCAGTATTTTGCTTTTATCTAGGTACAAAATGCAGCTGTTCTCATAAAAGGGAATTTTTTTGCACAGGGTGGAAATGCTGTTTGACCTCCCTCCTTTCCATCCATCAACTCTCAGGTGGGCAAAGCATGTCCTTCAGTCTCAATGTCAATCTAAATATTCTCTTTGCCCTACAAAAAAATGATAAGCAGGCAATGTTGTGACATTAGTGGGTGATTTTCAAAGTGATAATTAAACTGAACATTTCACCCATTACATAAGCCACAGACAGATGAGAAGAGGCTCCCATTTTAATTAACAGCTTTGCTAATTACGTCTGCCACCGATAGATATTAGATAGCAATTTTCAACTGAAAAATTTGAAGGCTAAGCAGATTACAAAGTGAAATTAAATGAAAGTCGCCAAAGTCCCAGAGGACTATAGGCTGCTCTCCACCTTTTTGAGAGAGCTGATGGGTGATGGTTTAACCTGAGGGTCACCACACTTCAGGTGAGTGACTAGGTTAAGATGGTGGGGCCTTCATGAATAACCTCAGCCAGAATGGGAATTGAACCCGTGCTGTTGGTGCCATTCTGCATCACAAACCAACCATCCAGCCAACTAAGCTATCCAGTTCATGATTTTGAACACCATTATCAAATTTCTCCTTAACCTCTGCCCCAAGGCAAACACTCACACTCACCACTTGTCTTCCATGGCTCCAAGGCAACAAATCCACTATCAGAGGCTAATTACTGCTACTTTTTAAAAAAAACATAGTGCATTATCTTGAACTTACTGAAATTCAATTACATCCACTACATGTTAGCCATTCCCCCACCTTTTGCAATACTTGATTTATATATGTTCTGAACACATAAAATTTTTAATTTGCTATAGATTGAAAATTCCAATGTTACTCTCTCTAGGAATATATTCAGTTCATTAACATACACAGTGAACAGAAGTGCTCCTGGAACAAAACCCTGTAGTACACCAATATATTCCATTTCTTATCCTTCTTATAATTCCCAACTCCATAATCTTCCCTAGAAACGTCCCGAGTTATCGCAGGCCAGGTACACTGCATTTCCCCTATCTACTTTCTGTTATCAATTCAAAAAATTATAAAAGAGGTCTTTCGAGCATTATTCAACCTTTTGACATCTATGCTGGTTACGTCTAAATTTATCCAGATATGTTCATAATTAGGCAGATTACTCGGACTTCATTAGCCAAGTTGGTGCTCTTATATGTGATGACAACCATGGAAATTAAGGTTTGGCTCACCTTTAATGCAGCGTCCTCCCCACCAACAATGCGTTCCTCCACCACCCCACTCACCTCCACTCCATTTCCTCCATATCTTCTATCATAACTGTGCAGGTTCACACGAGGGACAGTTCCCTGGTAGTGATAGTGCAGGGCGAACATGTACCATGACTGCACAAGCCAATAGTCAGCTCCTTCAAAAAAGTGAAGGCAAAAACGGGAGAAAGACAGAATAGAAAGGCAAATGCCAATACAAAGAAGCAACTCAAATGAAGGACATAGGATCATAGAATTATTACAGCACAGAAGGAGGCATTCAGCCCTTTGTGCCCTGCCCGCTCTCTGCAAGAACAATTCAGCTGCTCCCTTTCCCCCCATCCTTTTTGATTTGATTTATTGTCACATGTATTAACATACAGTGAAAAGTGTTGTTTCTTGCGCAATATAGACAAAACATACCGTTCAGAGAGAAGGAAACGAGAGAGTGCAGAATGTAGTGTTACAGTCATAGCTAGGGTGTAGCGAAAGATCAACTTAATGCAAGATAAGTTCATTCAAAAGTCTGATAGCAGCAGGGAAGAAGCTGTTCTTGAGTCGGTTGGTACGTGACCTCAGACTTTTGTATCTTTTTCCCGAATGAAGTAGGTGGAAGAGAGAATGTCCGGGGTGTGTGGGGTCCTTAATTATGCTGGCTGCTTTGCCGAGGCAGCGGGAAGTGTAGACAGAGTCAGTGGATGGGAAGCTGGTTTGCGTGATGGATTGGGCTACATTCACGACCTTTTGTAGTTCCTTGCAGTCTTGGGCAGAGCAGGAGCCATACCAAGCTGTGATACAACCAGAAAGAATGCTTTCTATGGTGCATCTGCAAATGTTGGTGAGAGTCATAGCTGACATGCCAAATTTCCGTATGCTCCTGAGAAAATAGAGGCGTATGTTGCCCTACAAATTCACTCTCTGGTGCTTGTCCAATTCTCTGCTAAAAGCCACAATTGAATCTGCCTCCAACACACACTCAAGTGGTGCATTCCATACCCTAACCACCACTCGCTGCCTACAATTTTTCCTTCCCTTGTCACTGTTGGTTCTTTGGTCAATCACCTTAATTGGTCTCCTTTAGTTCTTGGCCCTTCTGCCAATTTACAAACAAGGAGCAGGGATAGGCCATTCAGCCCCGAGAGCCTGCACCACAATTTAATAAGGTCATGGCTAATCTGATAGTAACCTCAAATCTGAAGCTGTCGCTAATAACCTATCACCCCTCTTGCTTACCAAGAACCTATCCACATCTGCCTTAAAAATATCCAAAGGTTCTGCTTCCACCTTTTCAGGAAAAGTTCCAAAGACTCACAAACCTCAAAACAATTTCACCTCATCACCATTTTAAATGGGCAAGCCCTTATTTTTAAACAATGACCTCGAATTCTAGACTCTACAACAAGATGAAACAACCTCTCCACATCTACCTTGTCAATAACCCTCAGGACCTTCTATGTTTCAATCAAGTTGCTTCTTATTCTTCTAAACTCCAGTGGATACAAGTCTGGCCTGTCCAACCTTTCCTCATTCCCATCCATTTCAGGTATTAGTCTGGTAAACCTTCTCTGAACTGCTTCCAATGCATTTACATCTTTCCTTAAATAAGGTGACCAATACTGTACACAAAATATGCTCTCACTAGTGTCCTGTACAATTGAATTATTGCAATGATCCCCTTGCAATAAATGATAATATTCTATTAGCTTTCCTCGCTACTTGCTGTGCCTGGATACTAGCCTTTTGTGATTCATGCACGAGGGCACCCAGACCCTCTGCACCCTCTCACCGTTCAGATAATATGCTTCTGTTTTATTTTCCCAGCCAAAATAGACAATTTCACATTTTCCCTCATTATATATTGCATTTGCCTGATCTTTGCCCACTAAACCTATCTATATCCTTTTGTAGCCTGCTTATGTCCTCGGCACAAGTTACTTTCCTATCTATTTTTCATCCAACTCATTTATATAAATTGTAAACGTTTGATATCTCAGCACTGATACTTGTGGCGGCACGCCACTCATTATATTGCCAACCTAAAAAAGACCAATTTTGTGCCTACTCTCTGCTTCCTTCTAGCCAGTCAATCTTCTATCTTATGCAAATATGGGTCAAGAGCCTTTATTTTCCTCAATATCCTTTGACGTGGCACTTCACAAATGCCTTCTGGAAATCTTCCTGTTCCCCTTTATCCATAGCACATGTCACTTCCTCAAATAATTACAGTAAATTGGATAAACATGATTTCCCATATATTAAACCATTATGATTCTGCCTGATTATCTTGAATTTACCCTGCTTTTAAAAAAAAATTATTTATTTCGCAGAGTTAGAAAGCCAATGGGCAGAGAGGACAGATCAAGGCCCTAATCCATCTCTTTGCTTGCTCTGAAAAAAAATTCAAATTTAATCCAATTCATGGTCCCCACAAAACAGACATACTAAATCCAAGCTGACAAGAAATGGCATTACACCTGATCTCATGCTTAATCTTAGCGAAAAGGTGCCCTGCTAACTTCTTAAACGATAGCTTTGGACATTTTCCCGATGACAGATGTTAAGTTAAATTTAAGTTTAAGTTTATTTATTAGTGTCACAAGTAAGCTTAAAAGTAACTGGCCCATAATTTCCATAAAACCCTAGAATCCCTACATTGCAGGAAGCGGCCATTTAGCTCATCGAGTCCACACCGACTCTCTGGAAGAGCATCTTGCCCAGCCCCACCCACCCTATCCACATAACCCCACACATTTACCATGGCCAATCCACCTAACCTGCACATCTTTAGACTTTGGGAGGAAACCAGAGCACCTGGAGAAAATCCACGCAGACAGAGAGAAAGTGTGCAAACTCCACACAGACAGTTACTCAAGGCTGGAATCGAACCCATGTCCCTGGCGCCGCCTCCTCTCTTTCTGAATAATGAGTTACATTTGCTACCTTTCGATATAATGGGACCTTCTCGGAATCTAGGAAGTTTTGGAAAACTAAAAGCCAACGCATCAGCTACCTCGTTTTTTAAGAACCAGACTCTTGACAGCTCAGTAACTCTCTACCTACTCTGTCTGGACCCATCACGGACTCAAACATTACATTAAGTCACCACTCAACCTGCTCTTCTCTAAATAAAACAATCCATGCTCTGCAATCTATCCACATAATGTCGATCACACATGCAGGTCTAAAAGAACAGCAGCTGCCAGAGCAGAAATATCTACAGGGAAAGTGCCTGGACATTTTTAGTAGTACTAACGGGTAGCTCAGAACAGCGTCCCTTATGCATTATGACAATGCACATTACACAGCTCTATTTGGCCTTCAGGAAAAGTAAATTACCTGACTGCCAACACCGCTCAATGTGGACCATGAACAAAAATCAGCTGACAGCTTACTTTAATACCCTCTTAAAATTAATAAGGTAAAGTTACCATAGTCCCAGAGGGAGAGAACTGACTGGTAGTGATTTAACCCGAGGATCACCACACCTCAGGTGAGGGGCAAGGTTGAGAAGGTGGGGCCTTCATGTATAATCTCAGCCAGTATACCTCTAAACATCCTTTGACACCACTAACCAGCTGTCCAGCCAACTGAGTGAACTGAGTCCTCTTAGAATCACACTGTATACACCTGAAGCCTCTCACCTAATAATTCTACAACCGTGTAACTTCATTTGCCATACTTCCAGAAAGTGTTTCATTTTACTGCGTGGTGCAGTCCATTGCATCACATGGTGTGGCGGATGTACCAGTTATATGGCTGATGACCGGACTTCCAAAAATAAACAAATTCTACACTTGACTTCAGACATCACCAACATCCTAGGGGTTACCACTGACCAGAAATTTAACTGAACCAGCCCTGTAATGATTTGGTTGCAACAGCAGGTCAGAGGCTGGGAATTCTGCAACAAATAACTCAGTCCCCAGTCTGTCCACCAACTACAAGGCACAAGTCATGAGTGTGATGGAATACTTTCTACACATCTACATAAGTGCAGCTCCTACCACACAATGAGCTCAGTACCATCCAGGACAATGCAGTATGCTTGATCAGCAATCCTTCCACCACTGACACACAGTGACTGTGCTGTGTACCAATGCAGCACCAGTCAGAAGGATAAGGGCAGCAGGTGCATGAGAACACCATTATCTCTGTAGGTTTTCCTCGAAGCTACACACTATCGTGGCTGTCGCTGAATCAAAAACCTGGAATTCCCTTGCTAACAGTATTGTGGGTGTACCCACACCACATAGATCCCAGCTGTTCAAGGGGGCTCACCACAACTTTCTCGAGGGCAATTATGGATGGGAAATAAGTACTGACCTTGTCTGTGTCGCTCACATTATATGACTGGTCATATGATTGGTCTACATCTGAACCAGACGTGACTAACATCCTTGTGGATGGGTTTGCTAGAGCTGTTTTAAACTAATTTGGCAGGGGAGGGAACACAAACTGTTAGCAGAATAGGCGCACCACATAACACAATAAAACAATCAAGTCAGAGGGAGTTCAGTTGGATAGCTTCTATTTTAATGCCAGGACTATCAAGGTAAAACAGATGAGCTTAAGGGCAAGGATCGACACGTGGAATTGTGACATAGTAGTCATCAGAGAGGTGATTGAGGGGGCAGCTCAACATTCCGGGATATAGAATCTTCAGGCACGACAGGGGAGGAAGTAAAAGAGGAGAAGGCATTTCATTATTAGTTAAGGAGTCTGGTACTGTGGTATGGAGAGATGATATCTTGGAGGGGGCATTGGAGGAAGTTTTGTGGGTAGAGCTTAGGAACAAAAAAAGGATAGCCACATTGCTAGGTGTTTATTGTAGACCCCCAGGTAGTCAGGAGCAACTATGTGCACAACTCGTGGAAAAACAATTACAATAAGGAAATTATATTAAGTGATTTCAACATTCCCAACATTAATTGGGATAGACATAGTGTTAAGGGCTTGGATGGAGTAGATTTCTTGAAACGTTCCAGGCAATTGCCATGTTGAGGGATGAAAGTCAAAATTTATTAAGACGCTGTAATTAACATTCCATTCTAAATCTATTTGCACTAACAAGAATGAATCACTGTAAATAGTCCCAAAAGCACACAGACAACCACTGTCAATGTTCCTTTTTTGTATGTTCTTTTCAGTTAGTTCCCCTTGTCTAATTTTAGGGGAGGCGATGGCATAAGGGTGTTGTTCCTGGACTCATAACTCAGAGGCCCAGGGTAATGCCCTGGGGACTCGGGTTTAAATCCAATTCCATAAAAGCATAATGACAACCGTGAAACCATTGTCAACTGTTGTAAAAACCCACCTGGTTCACTAGTGCCTAGCCAGTGATGCCCACATCCCATGAATGAATCAAAACAACTTTTTACCTTTTTTCTTTCTCCAAGTGTGCATATATTTTCCTCCCTAAATGACCACATTCATCCACACCCCTCTTCCAACTTCATCTTTTCATTTTGTCAGCACCATCTCATCTCCTCTATACTTGCTCAGAGACATGGTTCAAAGGGCAGGACTGAACATTAAATATTCCTGGGTACAAGGTATTTGGATGAGACAAGAAAGGGAGAGGGGAAATTTGCAGTGTTGGTTAAAGATGGAAGATGGCATTACGGTACTGGAGAGAGAGGATGTTCTTAAGGGGTCAATCATGAAATCGCTCTTGCTAGAGGTAAGGAATGAAAAGATGCAATAGAATCACACAGTGCAAAAGAGGCCCTTCAGCCCATCAAGTCTGCACCAACACACAAGAAACATCTGAACTCCCACCTAATCCCATCCACCAGCACTTGGCCCATAGCCTTGAATGTTATGATGTGCCTTATCCTTATCTGGTGTGGCTCAAGACTCACAGCAATATGGTTGACTTTAACCGCACTCTGAAATGGCGTGGAAAGCCATTCAGTGCAAGGGCAATTAAGGATAGGCAATAAATGCTGGCCGTGTCAGCGACACCCACATTCCATAAATTTCAAAAACATAAATGAGGAGAGCAGCAAGTGGAGTGGAAGACGAGACAAATATAAAAGGATCTAATGTTTTTATAGGGACTAAACGCCCTATTAAGGCACTATAAAGAAATCAATCTCATTGGTTGTTCAAGCTGCAGTTCAATATTGTGTCCAGTTTTGGGCAACTTAGCTTTAGGAAACACGAGGAATGAGAATAGAGAATATCAGGAATGAGGTGCACTGGTTTAGAGCTGAAACCACAGAAATCACAACTGTAGTCAGAGCAGAGAAAGTTGAAGAGATCTAAATTATTCAAGTTTGATCATGTAAATCAGGAAAAACTGTTTGCATTAGTTGATGAATGGTTTACATGGGAAGATAAATATAAGATCAGCAAAAATTATAGTTTTTTTTAAAGGGAGGGCTGAAAGGGTATGGGAGGTTTTAGCAGAAAAAATGGAAGCAGAATCTAGAACAAGTTCTGAAAGGAAAACAGAAAAATGTCGAAGGGATGGAGAATGAGCCAGAGTGGATAATTCTTTCTGAAAGCTGGTATAGGTGCAATAGGTCAACTAGCCTCCTATGCTGTAGGATCCTGAGCTGAAATGTGAGTCATTATAGTGGATGATGCAGGATTCCCCTCAGCGTAAAATAAGGCAGCAATTTGCTCGAGTGATAAAAACACATCTTTCAAAATATATGACTGCAAAATAGTTTAAGGTGGCATCTTTTTCTTATCCTGTTAATCAACTTCACAACATTACTGCTAATAATTTAAAGAGTAGAGTTAGGACTGCTAGTAGTGTGCCACAAACTATTACTAATTTCCGGCTTCTTGGCATAATCAACACAGAATATTAAAAATATACTTATTTGATGTGTGGATTGCAAACTAACGGAAAATCAGCCATGCATATGGTAAATAAAGCAATACCAGCTCCTTGATACTTACAGAATAAAGACAGTCCCTAGATTAGTACCAGACCTACAATTCTGAAAGACACAGGTCAAGTCCCCAACCTATTATCTCTGTATGAACACAGTTAGAAGTTTAACAACACCAGGTTAAAGTCCAACAGGTTTATTTGGTAGCAAAAGCCACACAAGCTTTCGGAACTCTAAGCCCCTTCTTCAGGTGAGTGGGAATTCTGTTCACAAACAGAGCTTATAAAGACACAGACTCAATTTACATGAATAATGGTTGGAATGCGAATACTTACAACTAATCAAGTCTTTAAGAAACAAAACAATGTGAGTGGAGAGAGCATCAAGACAGGCTAAAAAGATGTGTATTGTCTCCAGACAAGACAGCCAGTGAAACTCTGCAGGTCCACGCAACTGTGGGAGTTACAAATAGTGTGACATGAACCCTGTGTTTACTGTGTTTACCCCAGTCCAACGCCGGCATCTCCACATCATGAACACAGTTATACAGCCAATTATCTTTTGTGTCTCAAGATTAGAAAGGGGCAGAAAGCAGCTAAAGTCCCCTTGTGTAACTGGTATCAAATAATTTCTACTGGAAAGTGGAAGCATGTGAGCATCAAGTGAAAGCAGGATAGGGCCTTAAGATCCTCGCTGCAACCTACAGCAACTCACAAAACTTTAAAAAAAACCGAAGCTGCATTCGCATTTGATGGTAAGATAGGACCACCCACAGACTTTTTTAAACTAATGCATTTCTGCCTCAAATTCATCAATCCCTGGAGAATCTATCTACCTGGAATGTCTAAGTAATCCAGTTGAATATCAAGAGTTTACCATGCCTAAATCTCAGGTTGGAATGCTCAGTCACATACTGGAACGCCTTTTATAAATTAGAGCGGACCATTATTTTGCTCTTCTCTCCAATTCCCCTTCTACCCCTCAGCTTCATCTCCTAGCACGCTATTATTACCACAAGCACAACTTGCTTTTGACATAGGAAAACATCACAATGGTACAGAAAGGAGAGACATGCTACATTCATGGTTCTCAAAGTATGGTCTGCAGACTATTTGTGGCTGCAAGTTAAAAGTTAAAGTTTATTTATTAGTCACAAGTAAGGCTTACATTATCACTGCAATGAAGTTACTGTGAAATTCCCCTAGTCGCCACACTCCGGTGCCTGGTCAGGTCAATGCACCTAACCAGCATGTCTTTCAGACTGTGGGAGGAAACCGGAGCACCCGGAGCAAACCCACGCAGACACGGGGAGAACGTGAAAACTCCACACAGACAGTGACCCAAGCCAGGAATCGAACGAGACAGCAGTGCTAACCACTGTGCCACCCACAGGGTCCTCCAAGTGGTCGTGGACTGGTCCAAAATGCAAGTCACTGACACACAAACCCACAGTTGAAGCCACACGGGAGATTAAGCCAGATGCCCGATCCCCACAACTGCATGGCATCACACAGCCAGACCAGCTCCACGTGCATGGCATGAGCCGTTGTAAGCATGACAACAATGAGGTTTTATTAACCAGATTTATATTACTGTTACAGCCAACAACTGCAAGATCGGATTTTCAACACCCTTGGGGCTAAAAACAAAGAGGACCCGAGTGAATGTGGAGTCTGACATGAGACTGAAGCACTTCAACTGGGGAAGAGACATCACGTCTTTGGTGTCACATTAAAAGCGGAATTCTTCCCATTAGCTCTGATAATTTTTTTGCAGTGGCAAGCAGAATTGGGTGGAGGCGGCAGAGCAAGGTGGTCAGCAGGGCCCAAGTGGTCAACAGGTGAAAATATTTCAGAAACATATCTCCAGCAGTCTCAAATCATAACCACTTATAATATTAAGTGGTGTGTACGTGTGGCCTTCAATTTGGCCCAATTTTTCTTAGCATCATCATTCCATGACATGACACATCTTGGTATGCAAACGCATCAGATAATTACAAGGCCTCTCTTCTCCCCAACAACCAAATTAGCTGTAATGTTCTATACAAAATGATTCAATATATTTTAGATACTCAAACATACAAACAAAACATCAGGCAAAAAATTAATTTATTATAACAAGAAACCACAGTTAACTGATCCCAACAGCTATTTTCTAAATTATTTGTCTTGAACTAACATTAAGATTCAATGTCCTTCTCAGCATAAAAACTGGATGCAAGAACTGGACAAACATGTGGTATACTGATGATACAGCACCACCAGCAGAATCAGAGAATCATGAGAGGCCCAGAAAGTACTGTAGAAGAAGTAAAATCTCAAAGTTTAAAATATGGATTGAGTATGAACACCAAAAAGGCAAATAACGATTGAAGGAATACATTAGTAGAAACTAGAGTGAAGATTGAAGTGGATGGTTTCACACTGGAACAAGTAGATAAGTTGATCTATTTAGGAAAAATGATGACAGAAGATGGTAGATACAATACCAAAGTCAGAAAGCAGATAGGCTTTGCCAGAAGTGATTTTGTGAAGAGGAAAGTAGTGTTAACAAGAAAACTCAAGCATGTAACATTTTTTTTAAAGATGTTACATTCTATCCACTTTCTTGTAAGAATCAAAACCCTGGACAATAAGATTTGTGGAAGAAAATGGGGGACTTTGAAATGTGCATGTTAAGGTATATGCTAAAAATTCCATATCCAGACCATAAGACAAATGAGGTGGTGCTTGAAACTGCAAGAAGAAGAAGAACTCTAAAAAGTGAAATTCAAAACAAAATGCCAGTATTTTGGCCATTTGATCAGAGCTGAAAATCTACAGAGATCTCTTCTAGAGGGAATAGTGGAGGGCAACAGAGAGGGGGGCCGGCCTAGACATAGATGAACGAAGGGTGTCACAGAGAGGTGGCAGCCAAGCTACAATGGATGTGTGAGGATAGCACAAGACAGGTGTGTGTGACATAACAACAGCAGATCACCTAGTAGGAGTAAACTACCAGCAGCAAAGTTTATTTATTAGTCACAAGTAGGCTTACATGGCAATGAGGTTTCTGTGAAATTCCCCTAGTTGCCACACTCTGGCACCTGTTCGGGTACTGAGAGAGAATTTAGCATGGCCAATGCACCTAACCAGCACATCTTTCGGACTGTGGGAGGAAACTAGAGCACCCGGAGGAAACCCATGCAGACATGAGGAGAACGTGCAAACTCCACATAGACAGTGACCCAAGCCGGGAATCAAACCCAGGCGCTGTGAGGCAGCAGTGCTAACCACTGTGCCGCCCCAGTAACTACCTGTATAAGAATAATAACCACAAATTGATAGCTGTGCAATGCATATTTCAGTTGCCGCTTTTTTAGGTGTTTAAGGCAAACTTAATTCTCATCTTTTTCCACTCCAATAAATTGGATTTCTGCACTGCTGGGGTTATTAACTCAATCCTAGCATAACCCATTCTGACAGATTTGTGCTCAACTTAAGGACATCGAATCATAGAATTTTACAGCAGAGGAGGCCATTCAGCCCATCGTGTCTGCATCAATTCCCAAAGGAGCTAAAATATGACCATCTTGAAATCGTGGCCCCAAGTCACTGACATACCAACTAGCGGAAATAAAATATCCTTCTTTACCCTGTCAAAATTGTTCAGAATTTTAACACCTCAATAAGGTCATCTCTTAATCATCACTGCTCCAAGGAAAGTAAGCCTAATTTTTCTAATCTGTTCTTGTAACATTCTAGTAAATCTCCTCTGCTCTCTCTCTCTCTCTAGTGCTTTAACATTCATCCTTAAATAAGTGCCCAGAACTGAACACAATGCTCCAGATATGATCTGACCAGGATTTGTAGAGGTGTAGCATTATGTCCTTGCTTTTGTTCTCTAGGCCTCTATTGATAAACCCAAGGAACCCACAAGCCTTCTTAAAAACTGTTATAACTTCGCCTGTCGCTGCAATGGGTCCACAGCTGACGCCATCTCCCTGGCCCTACACGCAACCCTGGAACACCTGAATAACAAAGACGCTTATGTCAAATTTCTATTTGTTGACTACAGCTCAACGCCATTATTCCTACAAAACTCATCTCCAAACTCCGTGGCCCAGGCTTGGCTCCTCCCTCGACAGCTGGATCCTAGATTTCCTAACCACAGGCCGCAATCAGTAAGGACAGCCAACAACACCTCCATGATTATCCTCAACACCGGTGTCCCGTAAGGTTGTGATTTCAGCCCTTTACTATACGCCTTATACACCTATGACTGTGTGGCTAAATTCCACTCCAACTCCATTTTCAAATTTGCTGATGATATCACCATAGTGGGTCGAACCTCAAACAATGAAGGGACAGACTACAAGAAAGAGATAGAGAATCAGGTGGAATGATGCAATGACAATAGTCTCTCCCTCAATATCAGTAAAATGAAGGAGATGGTCATCGACTTCAGGAAGCATGGTGGAGGACATGCCCCTGTCTACATCAATGGAGATGAAGTGGAAATGGTCAAAAGCTTCATGTTTCCAGGCGTCCAGATCACCAACCACCTCTCTTGGACCCTCCACGTTGATGTTATAATTAAGCCCACCATCGCCTCTACTTTCTCAGAAGATTAAGGAAATTCGACATGTCCGCTGAAACTCTCACCAACCTTTACATGCACCATAGAAAGCATCCTTTCCAAATGTATCACAGCTTGGTAACATTCCTGCTCTGACCAAAACCACAAAAACAACAAAGGATTGTGAACATAGCCAAGTTATGCAAACCAGCTTCCCATCCATTGACTCCGTTCACACTTCCCGCTGCCTCGAAAAAACAGCCATCATAATCAAGGACCCCACTCACCCTAGACATACTCTCTTCCACCTTCTAAAGACGGGAAAAAGATACAAAAGTATGGGACCACACATCATGTCCAAAGATGTGAAGGCTAGGTGCATTGGCTATGCTAAATTGCCCCTTAGTGTCCCGGGATGCGTAGGCTAGAGAAATTAGCGAGGTAAATATGTGGGGTTACGGGGATAGGGCCTAGGTGGGATTATTGTCGGTGCAGACTCAATGGGCCAAATGGCTCCTTCTGCACTGTAGCGTTTCTATGATTCTTTTTATGAACTGACTGAAGAACAGCTTCTTCCCTGCTGCCATCAGACTTTTGACTGGACCTACCATAGATTAAGTTGATCTTTCTTTACACCCTAGGCACGACTGCAACACTACATTCTGCATCATCCTTTCCTTCTCCCCTATATACTCTATGAACAGTATAAAAATAAAATCCACCCCTGAGGAGAAGCGGGATAATTCACACCGGGATAAAACTTAAAGTGAAACACAAGAATTAAATTTCACTTCGGCCAATTCCCCACTATCTTTTGTCTGTATAGTGTGCAAGAAACAATACTGTATACGAATACATGTGACAATAAATCAAAAACTTGTCTGGCCATTTTCAAAGAATTATGCATTTGAACCCTGAGGTCCCTTTGCTCCTGTACTCCCCTCAAAGTTGTATCATTGAGCCTGTATTGTTCCCCATGATTCTTCTGCCAAAATGTATTACCTCATGTCTTGCTGCATTGAAATTTATCCTCCATTTGGCCAACTTGTCAATGTCCCTCTGAAGTTGCTGAGTGTCATGCTCATAATTCACTATTCTCCCTAGCTTCGTATCATCTGCAAATTTAGAGATTTTGCTCTCAGCATCCATCTCTAAATTGCTTACATATATATATCAGAAAAAGGACAATGTAAAATAAACCATTCCCTGTCGAAAATTATACCTTCAATCTGTCTGTACAACAGGGCTTCAGCCCACAACCTAATGACCAAGGAAAAAACACTTCTATTTATAGAGTGCCTTTTATGGCTACAGAACATCCCAAGCAGTTCACAGCCAATGAATTAATTCTGAGGTGCAGTCAGATTGTAACATAGGAAACGCAGCAATCAATTTGCCCATAGTAAAAAAAAGTATAAAGAATGCTAAACTGAGGCCCACTTGCCCGCTTAGGTGGATGTAAAAGATCCCATGACATAATTCTGAAGAGCAGGGGAGTTCTCCTGTGTTCTGGCCAATATTTATCCCTAAATCAACATAATTAATCTCGTCATTATCACACGGCCATTTATGGGAGTTAGTTTTGTGCAAATTGGTTGTCACGTGTGCCACTTTGCTTCAAGAAATGCAACACTGAACACAAAACATTTTGAGACGTTCAATGGTCATGAAAAGCACCATGTATGCTCTTTTAAGGGCACAGTGGATAGCACTGCTGCTTCACAGCTCTGGGGTCCTGGTTCAGTTCCTTGGGTGACTGTGTGCAGTTTGCACCTTCTCCTCGTGTCTGCATGGCTTTCCTCCAGGTGCTTTGGTTTCCTCTCAGTCCAAAGATGTGCAAGTTAGATGGATTGGCCATGCTAAATTGCCCCTTAATGTCTCCAAGATGTGTAGATTAGATGGTTTAACTATGGGATTATGTGGGGTAACAGGAATAGGGCAGGGGAGGGGGCCTGGGTAAGATACTGTCTGGACCAAATGTTTTTTTTTGCACTGTAGGGATGCTATGAAAAATATAAGTACCCCCAATCCACAGTTAAATGTAGACATTTTCACAGAAATGAGATTGGGGAAAAAAAAGGAAGACAATTCAACCTGATCTGGGTGCAACTTTAGAATGGCAGTGCCTAAGATTATGAGTGGTAGCCATGATGTGGAGATGTCAGCGTTGGACTGGGGTGGACACAGTAAGAAGTCTCACAACACCAGGTTAAAGTCCAACAGGTTTATTTGGTAGCACGCGCTTTCAGAGCGCTGCTCCTTCATCAGGTGAGTGGAGAGTTGTGTTCACAAACAGGGCATATATAAACACAGACTCAATTGCAAGATAATGGTTGGAATGCGAGTCTTCAGGTGGACAGCGTTGGCCGAGTCGCATGAGTATGTATCATGTACCTGGTGGATGGTGTTCTCACGTGTGATGATGGTAGCGTGTCGATGATCCGGCACGTCTTGCAAAGGCTGCTGTGGCAGGGTTGTGTGGTGTTGTGGTCATTGTTCTCTTGAAGGCTGGGTAGTTTGCTGCGAACAATGGCTTGTTTGAGGTTGCGTGGTTGTTTGAAGGCAAGTAGTGGGGGTGTGAGGATGGCCTTGGCAAGATGTTTGTCTTCATCGATGACATGTTGAAGGCTCTGAAGATGATGTTGTAGCTTTTCCGTTCCGGGAAAAGGACATAATGTAAGGGTACTCTGCCGGTCACGTCCCGTGTTCGTCTTGAGGAGGTCAGTGTGGTTTCTCACTGTCGATCAATGAGTCGAGCACCATATCCTGTTCTTACGAAGGCGCTTTTCAGTGTCTGTTGCGTACCTCCTCATCTAAGCAGATCCTGTGTATACGGAGGGCTTGTCCGTAGGGGATGGCTTCTTTAACATGTTTAGGGTGGAAGCCGGAGAAGTGGAGCATCATGAGGTTATCCGTGAGCTTGCCGTACAGTGAAGTGCTGAGGTGACCATCCTTGATGGAGATCCGTGTGTCCAAGAATGCAACCATACCATCCACCAGGTATCTCTTTTGCATACCAAACATGGTACATACTCAAGCGACTCGGCAAATGTTGTCGAGCTGATACGCTGCAGGAAAAGATGTTCTGAGGCATGATGCATCGGCGAGGACATGCAAACACTACAACAACGGATGAACAAACACCACTCGACAATCACCAGGCAGGGGTGTTCCCTTCCTGTTGGGGAACACTTCAGTAGTCAAGGGCATTCAGGTTCCGATCTTGAGGTAAGCATTCTCCAAGGCGGTCTTCAAGACATGACAATGCAGAATCGCCGAGCAGAAACTCATAGCCAAGTTTCGCACACAGGAGGGCACCCTCAACTGGGATCTTGGGCTCATGTCACACTATGCGTCACCCCCACCATTTGGCCTAGGCTTGCAAAATCCTACTAACTGTCCGGGTTTGAGACAATTCACACCTCTTTAACCTGTCATTATCCCTCTCTCCACTCATTGTCTGTACCTGTAAAGACTCGCATTCCAACCATTATCCTGCAATCGAGTCTGTGTCTATACATGCCCTGTTTGTGAACCCAACTCTCCACTCACCTAATGAAGGGGCAGCGCTCCGAAAGCTCGTGCTACCAAATAAACCTGTTGGACTTTAACCTGGTGTTGTGAGACTTCTTACTAGGACTACAGGGACAGATGCAAACAATTCAAACATTGTTAGCCAGGCTTGGATGGCAATAGCAGGAAGCATGAACAAACACCGTGTATTATGTGGAGGTTTTTTTTTAAGAAAAAGCAGGGTTAGCTCAGAATGGACAGCACAGAGGTTAGTACTGCTGCCTCACATCACCAGGGACCCAGGTTTGATTCCCGGCTTGGGTCACCATCTGTGCAGAGTCTGCACATTCTCCCTGTGTGGACTTCCTTTTTTTTGCAAGCAAGGACATTTTTACTGTACAATCTTCGCAAGCAAAGACTTCAGTGTACAATTCTCCCACAGTCTGAAAGACTGGTTAGGTGTATTGGCCGTGCTAAATTCTCCCTCAGTGTACCCAAACAGGTGCCGGAGTGTGGCAACTAGGGGATTTTCACAGTGACTTCACTGCAGTGTGAATGTAAGCCTACTTGTGACACTAATAAATAAACTTTAAACTTATGATCCGAGCAAAAGCCAGTCAGGGACTTTCTGAAACAAACATTCCTCCTGTAACCTGAGGGGGAACCAAACAGCAAACATTGCCAACAGCTGGAGCCGAAGAGGAGGGTGCCGCGGGCGGGGTGCAGTCGGTGCGGCTGCAACTCACCCCCTCGTGATAGACTTTGTTCGCCCTCTTCAGCTTGATCTCCACCACCGAACCCATGGTGGCAGGAGCTTGAGAACAGAGAGAGACAGGCGAAACCCCGCGACCGTTACCGTCTCGCTCGGCCTGAACCTCCCACCATCACGTGACTCCCGCGGCCCTATCCTCCCGCCGTCACGTGGCTCCCGCGGCCCGGTCCTCCCACCGTCACGTGCCTGGTCCTCCCCCTTCCCAGCCTGCACCGAGGCGGACCGTTGGGGGCTTTGGAGCGGTTGAAAGCGGCCTGACCGGGCTTTTTGTTTTAACTGCCTCTTCCTCCAATTTGCCGCTGTGGCTTGGACGCCTCTTGCTGTGAATATAGAGTTCCAGTGAGTAAGATATAATCATGGTGCCCTTTGCCGATATAATAAAAGCAAAACACGGCGGATGCTGGAATTCTGAAATACGAACCAAATCCTGTATAAACTCAGCACTTATCATCATAGTAATCCCGACAGTGCGCCCCATCGAGCCTGCACCGACTACAATCCCACCCAGGCCCCATCCCCATGACCCCATTAATTAACCTGTTAGTCCCTATGCATTAACCTGCGAGTCCCCCGACACTCAGCGGCAATTTACCATGTCCAATTAGCCTAACCTACACATCTTTCGGACTGTGGGAGGAAACTGGAGCACCTGGAGGAAACCAATGCTGACACGGGGAGAACGTGCAGACTCGGCACCCACAATGACCCAAGCCAGGAATTGAACCTGGGTCCCTGGTGCTGTGAGGCATGATGTGGAGGTGTGAGGCAGCAGTGCTAACCATTGTGCTACCGTGCTGGTTCTGGCCGCATTTGTGAAGAGAGAAATAAAATTTGATTTGATTTATTATTGTCGCATGGAACAGTACAGCTCAGGAACAGGCCGTTTGTCCCATGGTGTTGTGCCAAATATGGCACCAAATTAAACTCATCCCTTCTGCCTGCCCTTGGTCCATATCCCTCTATTCCTTGAACATTTGTGTGCTTATCTGAAAGCCCCATAAACGCCCCTTTCATATCTGCCTGCACCACCACCCTTGACAGCATGGTCCAGATACCATTCTCTGGTTAAAAAAAACTTGCCCCTCACATCTCCTTTGAACTTTCCCCCTCTCACCTTAAGTGCATGCTCCCAGTATTAGACATTTCAACTCTCGGAAAAAGATTGTGCCTGTCAAGTTTTGGGATACAGTGAAAAGTATTTCTTGCGTGTTATACAGACAAAACAAAACGTTCATAGAGCACATAGGGGAGAAGGAAAGGATAGGGTGCAGAATATAGTGTTACAGTCACAGGGCATAGAGAAAGATCAACTTAATATATTTTGTTTTAGTTTTTATTTAGTTTTTGTTTCAGCTTAATATATGGTAGGTCCATTCAAAAGTCTGATGGCGACAGGGAAGAAGCTGTTCTTGAGTCGGTTGGCGCATGTTCTCAGACTTTTGTATCTTATTTCCAATGGAAGAAGGTGGCAGAGAGTATGTCCGGGGTGCATGGGGTCCTTGATTGCATTGGCTGCTTTCCTGAGGCAGTGGGAAGTGTATATGGAGTCAATGGATGAACTGGGCTATGTTCACAACCCTTTGTAGTTTCTTGCGGTCTTGGTTGGAGCCATACCAAGCTGTGATACATCTGGATAGGATGCTTTAACATTTCAGATGGGATGTTAATGTTTCAAGACCTTTTGACTTCTTTCAGAATTGAGAGATGACAATGTTGTGATTTCACAATATTAGTTATACATTTTGGTCGCTTTTAAGTCAGCTCCCGGCCCTGCGAGCTACAGAGGTGGTCAATGTATCCCTTTTTTAATTTCATAAATGTTGGACATGCCAAAGTCAGACATTGGAAAGTCAATTTTTTTTTTAACTCTCAATTTGTTTTTGAAGTGCAGATGGTGAAAGAACCAAAGACAACATGAGGAAAAACTTGTTTATACACAGCGAGTGGTTATGATTCAGAATGTACTGCATGAGAGCATGATGGAAGCAAATTCAAGATTTAATCATGACTTTTTAAAAAGAGTTAGATAAACAGCTGAAGGAAAAATATCAGGGTTCTGCAGAAAGAACAGGGAGTGGAACAAGCTGGATTGCTGCTACAGAGAGCCAGCACAGGCTTGATGGGCTGATTGTCCTTCCCTGCTGTAGACATACCATGATTTTGTACTGTCGCTCTCATCACCCAGAATTAAAAGTGAACACTGAGGCAATGGAGAAAGTGCAAAAACAAGGGAATTCAAAGGGCACAACCGCCAGGAAAGAATAAGTTAGTTGATGCCTTTTCTCTGGAAAAAAGAAAGTTTAAATGAGACACAAGTCTTTAAAAGTCTTTGATAGGTGTTACGAATTGGGAAAAACTAAGATTTAAGAAAGCACAGTAAAACTGGGAGTTGATTACAGGTGGACATCTTGAGAAATGACAAGATGGGAATTATAATTCGCGCCAGAGTTAAATTAATAGCTGGAAAGGTGAAATCCATGCCACATCTTGTGGTTAACTTTGTTCACAGTCACTGGCAAGCACAGTCACTGCCATTGATGATAAAATCAGGCCTCAGCTTCAACAGCACAGAAACAGACCATTTGGCCCAACTGGACTCTGTTGGTGTTTTGTACTCCACACAAGCCTCCTCCACCCTCCATTATTGAACCTACCAGCATATATAGCTACAGTTGCCCCTTGTGACTGCAATTTCCACATTCTTATCATCCTTTGAGTGGAGTATAAAAGATCAGTTGGGCTGAATGACCTGATGCTGTGCCACAAATTCTGCATAATGGTTACGAAGATGACTCTGGCTTTCTATTAAATTTTATCACTGTACATAGATGAAGAGTATTGTTGGGTGTTTGTTTTCCTGTAACTAATATGTAAATTGTGCCAACTTCATCTTAAACTTATCTTTTAACAGTTGGGTCCAATGTCAACAGGTGGTGTTGCTTCAGTTTTAACTGATTTCTGGTGAGTTCACCTACCTTGGCTGCCAAGTAAACTTTCGTTCTTCCCTTCCTGATGGAGAAAAATTGCATTCTTGATTTTAGCCTGATCATTTGCAATGAGGCCAAATGGAAATAATCCCACTCCTTGACCAGCCCAGATAACTGGACTGGTGACAGAGTTCAAACAGAAGCCCCAAAATACCTTTTGGGGAATTCATAATCAAGTTTGAAAGGACTGATTCTGACACAGAAGTAAAGTACCGTCATACTGAGGGTCCAACTCTGAAGAATAAAGAATGGAAAGAAAGTTCTAATGACTTGGTAAGTGTGCAGTGACAGTATGGGTGGTGCCGTGTACACATTGATATAATTAGTTGGGCATGTGTTCCTGCAGTCACTGTGCTGTGATTCATTATCTGCATATTATGCTTTGGGAAGAGAGCAGTCTTACTAGGCATTTAGGAACATTTCAAAATTCTGATTAACAGCCAGAAAAACAGATGTGGGCAAAGATAAGCTGTGAAATGGCAGGGGAGCTGCACTTGGCAAACTTCTCCTTCATAGGTCCAGCACAGACACAATTGGCCGAGTGGCTTCCTGTGCTGTAACCATTCTACAATTCTAAATCTAGTCGAGCGTTGAGGAAAATGCAGATTGAGCAGGCGTTCAACATCCACTGCAAATTAAGTATAAAGTTGAGGAAAATAGTTTCGGAGTCTGTGCCAGAGTTCTAGGCAACAAATAAACTTTTTTCATTCAGGAGGTTGGCACTGGCAGCTTGTGCAAGAGAAGACGGTCTAGTTGAAGAGACACATTTTGCAGCCTGTGGATTCTGGTGGATTCATCTTGGCATGGCCAGGGGGAAGAACAATTAGGAACAGGCTTTAATGCAGGTCGTGGATTTAAGAAATTCTTTGAAAACTGAGGCAAGCACCTGCAGACAGTCTCTTGAACAGGTGACATGACCCCTTCCATTTCCCCTAAATTTAAAGCTACTGTCCCAAAATATAATAATATTAAAAACCTTATAATTGTAATACAAGACTAAAAACTCTCAATTTCAAAATGGAGATCCAGTTACATTGATCCTTGAATAGTCATGAACAGGTACAGAAAATAACCAAAAAGGCTGTTGGAATGCAAACTTATATATCTGTAGGACGAGAATACAATGTTGCAGAAGTCGTGCTTCAGCTGTACAAAATCCTGGTTAAAATAAACCTGGAGTGTTGCAAGCCGTCCTAGGCATCACACCTTAGGAAAGATATATTAGACATGGAGGAGTGCAACATAGGTTTACCAAAACGATACCTGGACTCCAAATGTTAAACTATGAGGCATTACACAAACTAAAGTTTCTTGGACAGAAATGCTGTGAAATCTTAGCAGGTCTGACAACATCTGTAGAAAGAGAATAGACCTAACGTTTTGAGTCTGGATGACCCTTCATCAGACCTCTTCATCAGCAACCCACCCATACTTGAACTTTGGACCTTTGTTACGGTGGCTGCATGGGTCCTGCAGCACAGTGCTGTTCAGAAAGGCACTTGTGTGTGACCCCTGTATGCCTCAATCCCATACACACAACTGATCCGAGTTGTTGACAAAGGAGGGTCCAGGTATCCAGCAGCACAGTGCTGTCCATGAAGATCAGCTCAGCATGGAGATGGAGCTTAGCAATCAGTGTACACCGACAGGCTGATGTACACACTACTGGAGCAGCGCAGCATGATGGAAGGTTACATGTTACACTCATCTCGAAGTCTCTGGTGAACTGAAGGCCATCTAGTGAACGCTAGCCTTTATCAATTAGGTTTGACGCCGATGTAATTTCCTGCTGGCCTGACGCAAGATTGAAAGGTCTGACGGGGTTTCCAGTGGGCAGCTGCTTTAATGAGCATTCATGAGATGTAAATGAATGCAACTAGTGTTTGTGCCACCTGCCATTGTGAAGAGTGATCTGCCATTAATCCTCCATTGAGAGAATTGCAACCGGTGGTTTTCTAACTTCATGGCTCCCGCCACATTCTCCGCACCTGCCCGCCACCAAACCTGCCATGGGGGCTGGGTTGGAAGAATTCCGCCCATCATTTGTGGAATGGTAATGTCAACCAGAAAAATATGCTTCACGCATCAATAAACAAAAAGTTGAAAGGCAGTTGAGTAGAATTCAACAGCCAATCGCCCCAACTCCATCACAAGTCACATAGTAAAAGAGCAATTCCTATGCTGAATGAATTTTCACTTTAAAAACCTGTGATGCCATGGCAGCTGTAACTAGTTATCTAACAGAGTTGTGAAATTTTCAAGAAAGGGACGGTCCGAAGGGTAAGAAACATTGTGGACATGTCAGCAGTCTAAAGGTTAACAACTAAGATTGGTTTACCACAGCAACACATCCAATATATGTATGTATTCTGATATGATCGATTGACTGTTGAAAAAAGGTTATCTAAAATCCTG
The DNA here is from genome assembly GCF_964213995.1 of Mustelus asterias. NCBI lineage: Eukaryota > Metazoa > Chordata > Chondrichthyes > Carcharhiniformes > Triakidae > Mustelus > Mustelus asterias. The sequence goes on from NC_135817.1 coordinate 56,106,381, forward strand.
TGACCTTGACTTTGCTATATTAACTGCATAATCCTTATGCTCAAATTTTCCTTCATGGTTTATCAGTCTTTCACACCTGAAAATGTCACACAGCTGGTTATACAGTTGGTACAAATTCTATTTCTTAAAAAAGCAACATATCACATCTGAAAGTATAAAGATTATACCAAAGGACAAGAAACTTTTTATTTTCTCTAGATGTTACTTCAGATTTTGATAACTCAGACTCATCAAAGAGGAAGTCAAAGAATTTCTATTTTTTGATTCAATCATGAGATGTGGTATCATTGGCAAGATCAACATTTATTTCTTGCTCCTAATTGACCTTGAGAAAACAGGGAGTCACCTTCTTGAACTGCTCCTCTTTGTGTGGTGAAGGTGCTCTCGAATTGCTAACAGGTAAGGAGCTCCAGGATTTTGACCCAGTACCGATGAATCATTGGCAAAATAAATCAGGATCATATGTAACTTGGAGGACAGGTTGCTGGTGATCTTGTTCCATATGCCTGCTGCCCTTGTCCATCCAGGTAGTAACATTTGGCAGTGCAATTTGAGAATGCAGCTTCCAGTATTCAGCCAATAGCTAAACTCCCAGCCTGTTCATGGACTCCCAGGCTGTCGGTAACTTTTATGGCCTTAATAAATCCATCTTTCTTGTGTATATAGTGTACAGAGTGTGAGGAGCTGCAATCCCTCTTCCACTATTTAAGGGGGCTGTTTCCCATTTTCTGCCTGAATTTCAGTCCCACACTGATCACCTTTGCACATTTTGAACAGAGGGGAATGGGCAAGTCAGTAAACCTCCGAGTTCATCTGCTGCTGACCCTGGCCAAGATGGCTGTCCACAAATCTTGGCTGGATTTGGCAAATGGAGTCATTCAGTCCAGCTACCTGCCTAGCTTCCAAGGCTATATCTGTAGCTTGGAGTGGCAACACGTACAGATTACTATCACGCTTGATATCTTACATGACTACTGGACACTAGAGGCACTGAATTACATTACAAACACTAAACAACATTTCGATTTCAGCTAAGATTCAATGGATGCTGGAAATCTGAACTAAAGATAGAAAAAACTGGAAATGCTCAACTGGTCTGGCAGTATCTGTGAAGAGATATTAACATTTCAAGCTGATGAACTTTCATCAGAACTGGGAAAGTTAGATGTAGCAGGTATAAAGCAGGTGAAATGGGGGAAGATGGAAAAAAATCAAAAGGGAAGGTCAATGAAAGGGGGGAAGACAGAAGAGAGTAAATGACAAAATAGTTGGTTTGACAATTTTTTTTTTGGTACAAGTTGCGTTTGGGCTAATTCATCTAACCTAGACATCTTTGAACACTCAGGGGCAATTAAGCATGGCCAATCCACTTAACCTGCACATCTTTGGACTTTGGGAGGAAACCAGAGCACCCGGAGGAAACCCACGCAGACACAGGGATAACGTGCAAATTCCACGCAGGCAGTCACCCAAGGCCGGAATTGAACCCGGGTTCCTGCCACTGTGATGCAGCAATGTTAGCCACTGAGCCACCGTGCCACTCCTTTGTGTTTTATTGTTTGTGTTCATTAATTTTGTTAATTTGATTTTAGGTGAGTGAAACCACTGCCATTAGGAGAGGATGGATAAATCTCCATAACAACAGCAATAAGCTTTTGACTATCCTCAGAAAGTGCCTATTTACAGCAATTATGACGTTTGAATTATAGAATGTTATAAGCTAGGCCAGGTAATTCTGGCACAATAGATCTTTGTCAGTGTTTCCTCCCTTGAGCTGCATTTTGTTAACTGTACTCTCTTGCTCACTGCCCCATTATTTAATATTCCTCTTTTTCAAGTAACTATCTCATTCATAAATGATTTCATGAACTCTGCTTCAACAATTGGTAGCCAACAATTCTACATTCTCGCCACTCTCTCTGTAAAAGTATTTTTGTCAACCTCATGGGAAATCTCAGCAGGTCTGGCAGCATCTGTAAGGAGAGAAAGGAGCTGAGTTTCGAGTCCAGATGACCCTTTTTCAAAGCAAACCTTTCTCAAAAATAGAAAACCCTGGAAGAACTCAACAGGTCTGGCAGCATCTGTGAAGAGAGAAACAGAGTTAATTTTTCAAGTCCAAAATGGCTTAAGAGTTACATGAACTTGAAATGTTAATTCTGTGTCTCTTCACAGATACTGCCAGATTCACAGTATTTTGCTTTTATTTTCATGTTTAATTTTATTGTGACTATCTTAAATTGATGACACTTTAACAGCAGAATGATACACAGTTTGACCATGGCAGTTTTTTTGTGACCGTATCTTCACATCCGCAGTTTTTTTACCCCTTGGGGAATAGTGGGGGCGAAGTGGTGGAAGGATTTCTAAGCTGAGTATCAGTCCGCTTAACTGTGTTATGACCAACAGTTTTATGGCCAACAGTTTGGCGTTGGACTCGAACCCGGAGCTTCTGATCCTGTAATAGGGGCACTACCAAAGCGCCACATGGCCTAAGTATCTTTACAAAACACAATGATATCCAATTTACTTTGATCAATGTCATGTTAGATCTGTTGAACAACAACAGCAGCATGTTTCTGTATGCCTTCAATGTGGTAAAATGTTGCAAGGTGCTTCACACGAACATTTTCAAATACTATTTGACAATATGCAGAGAAATTGGCACAGATTTGATGGGCCGAAGGGTGTGTTCCTGTGCTGTTTTGGTTGAAACCAAAATTAAGTGATTTAAATTTTCACTTGCGACAAGAAACATATTTTCTGGGGCTTGTAGTTACACCAAGAAATTGACTTCTCACTTTAATAATGTAACAATAATGAGAAAGTTGAGACGAGATATAAAGAATGTATTTTTGTTGATTGGTGCATGTTTTGTCTCTATTATTTCTTTGGATTCCATTTTTGAACTGAATGTATCCTACTTGTGAATTTTCCTAACTGAACACACCCCTTCTGGCTGCAGGCACTCGCAAATTTCATGGGCTGATGGTGAGTTTACTTATCAAGAGAGCCCTTTCGTTACACAAAATTTCTTCAGATATTCACATTGTCTATGCGGTGGCCACATCAGTCTTTATAATTTGGACTTTTAGTTGGCAGGTAATCTGTTTTACAGTCAAAGTCTGAAAAAGGGAAGTATTTTTCCACTTCACTATCCATGGCACTTGTGACACTCGTGTATTTTTTAGAAATGTTTTTTTTAAATCATGTTCTTTGTAGTTTGTAAGAAAGCCTTTTCGTTTTATTGTGGCACCGGCTGTCTGTTAAATGTCCTTTTATTGCTGCTTCAATGGCTTAAATGGGGATTTATTTATTTTCACTCTGCTTCAGGTATTTTCTGCAATTTGTTTTGTGACCCTGTTAGGGGGAAGAATGGTTGGCAGGTCATGTGTTTTGGACAGATTTCTTTTCTTCATAGTGGCTTCAAGGTTTCATTTTCAGCTTTGGGGCTGCTAGCTACTGGTTTAGTTAGAAGCCGTCCTGGTTGTCAAGTGGAAAGCAATGTTTCTCTCTCTCCCTGGTATTATAGATTCTGCTGGCTAGCTGGAAGCAGGTCTCCTGGCCTTCCTAGAGTAGAAAACCTGCTGTTGGTTGTTGGCTTGCCGAGAGTCGCTCTCTCCCCCTGGTCTTTTGGGAAGCTGTTCTGACTTCACGCTGGTCTGCATGAATATCAAGAGGGCTGCCAGAAGTTACAAGGCTGGGAAATCAGAGTTACAATTCTGCACCCAAAGGATTAAGTTCAAGCATCACGTGTGCATACATATTTTCTGTCTTAAAGCTGTGGCAACGGTTTTGTATAGGGAAATTTGTTTGATTGGAACATTTCATATACTTAAGGGTTATATAATATCTTTTTCTTCTTGTTTGTAATTGGTAAAAGTTATTACTAATTTTCTTTCTATACATATATTCTTAAATAAACTTTGTTTGCTAAAAGCTCCCTAGTGGGTCAGTTGAATCATACCTGAAGTCAAGCACCTCATGGTCACCGTAGCCAAATTCAAAGTTCAAAACATATGATCTAGGCAGACTTAATAAAACACTTTGGAGTTTCTGACCTGAATATAACACACTTTCAACAGAGGCTGTATTCCAAACACAAAAGGCGAGTTGATAATCAGGAACCGATAAAAGTGGAAATTAAACACTGGTTATTCGCAGACAGGTAGAGTACATGCCAAGGAATAGTTAAACAGCACTCCTCCTGCTACATGAAAACAACTTCTCTGTGTACTTGAAATGGTTTGTTACATCAAGATCTTTGCTGCCTATTATGCTACTTGCAATCTGCTTGATTGACAAGGTTTGACATATGTATTTTCAAATGGATTAGCCCAACCATGTCATGTCACATTTTGTTTATTTGGAGAGGCATCAACTGCTTGAATGAACTTATTTGACAACAGGCACTGTGTCTTTTTTTAACCACAAGGATCCAATCTACAAATTTAAGCTGTTACCTTTTCAGTTCATTTCGAAGGTAAAAATACAATCTGTCACATTTCAGGATTTTTGACCACTTTTCGAAATGAAAATTCAGAAAACAAGAAGCTATTCTTAAATGTTGACTTTTTACAGCATTCAAACAAGTTTAAAAAGGGAATGATGCAGCAGGTGATTAGACTGCTCATTGGATACTGTTGATTTTATTTTCTTTATAGACTGTAAATAATAAGCAATTCATTAATCTACCTCAGTAATCGAGAAACACCTCACTCCCATTGTGTGGGAAAATATCTGGACCTTTCCAACTGTGAACAGATTTAAAAGGTAATTCGGCTCTGACTAATTTTTCTGACTAATTTAGCTATTTTTACAGTGTCGTGGCTGAGTTGGGAGCATACTCATCCCTGAGTCACAAGTTTGATTCAGAAGTCCCACTCCAAGGCTTGAGCATAAAACTCAGAGCTAACACTCCAGTGCAGTACGGAGAGTATGCCACACTGTTGCAGCTATCTTACAGACAAAATTTTTTAAACCGTGGCTCCATCTACCTGCTTGGTCATGTAAAAGAACCCATGATATTTTGAAGAAAAGCAGTGTCCTGACCAATATTTATTCCTCAATCAACATCATAAAACAGATCGTTATCAGATGGTTTTGTTCCAATTAATTATTTGGATTCAATTTTTGAACTAGATTCCGTCCTACTTGTGAATTTTTGGAATCAAACATGTTGTCTTTAAGGGACAGCAGCATGCCATCACTAGAGGGGAAGTGTGTCATGTGATCCAGTATTAGTTTCATTCTGGCATCTGAGTACAACACAGCACACATAACTCTGATGCTGATGTCTTCAAACTTTCCACCCATATTTTTATGTTTTCATGTGCCTATTTTAAATAAATGAACACAATGTGTTTACACAATTGCTTATGAGTGACTGCTGTCTTTATATCATAGAAATGTGACATGGTGTCCATCAGTGGTCAAACAGTGTGGCAGCAAGATTAAGTACTGGTACAACATAGCAAACAGCCTTAGAGACATTTTGATCAGGCTGCAATGGGTTTGCAAAGTGGTGACTGCATAGAAAAGCTTTGAAGACAGAGATATTGCTCAAGTAAAGAACTGGAACACAGACAATCCCTCGTGGTGAGATTGTAACATATAGCCCATCAGTTCTGTGAGTGCAACAGTGCACTGAGAAGCCCAACATCGAGTTCGCTCAATCAGGAAACGCGAGTGACTAAAGACTGTGGTCGGACTGATAGCTAGCAAGGGTAAGTCAAACAAAAAAAGCTGTCATAAAAATCGGGCCAGAGAAGGTTGCGATTACAACAGTGGTGTCAGGAGTTGCTGAGCAATAAATTTAATCAAAACAAGAAGGAAATTTTCCAGTTTGAATTGGGATGCAGTTGACCTATTATCAGATTTCAAATTTTTTGAAGAGTGTGCAGAGCTTTGATTTCTTGATTAAAGCGTACCTGAACGAGACAAGCTAGCCATAAAAATTCACATGGAATTGGAATTGAAGGTCTATGTGGGCTGACAAGATTAACAGCAGAGGAGCTAAACGATTCCCAAAAGTTATGGACTACATGGAAAAATTGTTTGTATCAAGGCAAACTTCCATATTCATCAACTGGGCGGCACGGTAGCACAGTCGTTAGCACTGCTGCTTCACAGCTCCAGGGTCCCAGGTTCGATTCCCGGCTTGGGTCACTGTCTGTGTGGAGTTTGCTCATTCTCCTCGTGTCTGCGTGGGTTTCCTCCGGGTGCTCCAGTTTCCTCCCACAGTCCAAAGATGTGCGGGTTAGGTTGATTGGCCAGGTTAAAAAAAAATTGCCCCTTAGAGTCCTGGGATGCGTAGGTTAGAGGGATTAGTGGGTAAATATGTGGGGGTAGGGCCTGGGTGGGATTGTGGTCGGTGCAGACTCGACGGGCCGAATGGCCTCCTTCTGCACTAGGGTTTCTATGATTTCTATAGAGTTCATGTCATTTCAACAACAGCTGAAAGAATTCATGGACCACTTCATTAAACGCAAAAGGATTCACACTGCAATTTTTCATATGCAGGGCTATCAGACAAAATTGCTGAGTTGGTGATCACATCCACTCCTGTGTAAGCTTTCCAGATAGATCTGCTAGAAAAGTCTAAATTGTATAGCATTAAAGAACTACTTAATGGTGAATGTGAGCACAAAACAATCCTTGCAGCTTGACGAAGCTTACAGGTTCTAAGCGTGCTGGCAATTGTTGATGCACTGACCAGAACACCCAAACCAAGCAAAACATGAAAGGTGCAGCTTTCCACATGCGCCAAGGAAAAGCTCCGGTTTCTATCATGTGACAAAGAGCTGTTGGCAGTGGCAGTGCAAAAGGGAAAATGCTGATGCAGCTACAAAGAGCCATGCACAACAGATATGTTCAAGCAATAACAATGACTATACAGCTACTGCTAGGTACATCTCACAGAGAAGTCCCACGAGCTTACATACAAACACATGAACACTGCAATGAAGTTACTGTGAAAATCCCTGAGTCGCCACACTCCGCCGCCGCCTGTTTGGGTACACTAAGGGAGAATTTAACATAGCCAATGCACCTAACCAGCACCTCATTCGGACTGTGGAAGGAAATCAGAACTCCTGGAGGAAACCATGCAGACATGGGGAGAATGTGCAAACTCCACACAGTGACCCAAGCCAGCAATCAAACCTGGGTCCCTGGCACTGTGAGGCAGCAGTGCTAACCACTGTGCCACCATGCCATCCCCAAAATGTCATTGCGCCACGGGCAAGAAGCAGGAATAGGCCAATTGGCTCCTTGAGCCTGCTCCACCATTTAGTACAATCGTAGCTGATAACCTCAGTAACCTCAAAACTGAATCAACCCCCGATAATCTATCACTCCCTTGCTTACCAAGAATCTATTCACCTCTCCTTTAAAAAGACTCAGCTTCCAGCGTATTCTCAGGAAGAGTTCCAAAGACTCATGGCCTTCTGAGAGAAGTTTTTTTTGTCTCATCTCCACTTTAAATGGGCGACGCCCAAATTCTAGATTCTCCCCCCAAGCAGAAACATCCTCTCCATATCTAACCTATCAATACTCCTCAGAATCATATATTTCAATCAAGATCTATTTTACTCTTCTAAACTCCAGCAGATACAAGCCTAGCTTGTCCAAGCTTTCCTCACAAGACAACCAACTCATTCCAGATATTAGTCTCGTAAGCCTTCGCTGAACTGCTTCCAATACATTTACATCCTTTCTTAAATAAAGTGATGAATACTGTACATAATATGTCAAATGTGTTCTCACTGGTGCTCTGTATAACTGTAGTATCACCTCTACTTTTGTATTCAATTCCTCCCCAATAAAGGATAAAATTCCATTAGCTTTCCGAATTGCTTGTACCTGCATATGGGCCTTTGGCAATTCGTGCACTAAGACACCCAGGTCCCTCTTCACCTCAGAGCTCTGCAATCTCTCACATTTAGATAGGGCCATAACTTCCAATCAGTGGCATAAATTCATGGTCTGCTGGAATTACAAAAGTTTAAAGCGCACATATTTGCACTAAAAGTTTCATTGGAACTTCTGCAGGCTGGCACTGCTTGGGGCCTGCAGTGAAAGAGTCCCTGAAGACCACTGCATAGTGCAACACTGATGAGCTCAGGGAGGCCATGCCCCATTTTCTACCACACAAGCAGATATGTTTAAAGGGCACAGGAAACCTGACAGGCCAGGGAGAAGGTAAGTATCCAGAAAAATGGATGGGACTTAAAAGTTAAAGTTTATTTATTAGTCACAAGTAAACTTACATTCACACTGTAATGAAGTTAACATGGAAATCCCCTAGTCGCCACACTCTGGCGCTTGTTCGGGTACACTGAGGGAGAATTTAGCATGGCCAATGCACCTAACCAGCACATCTTTGGACTGTGGGAGGAAACCAGAGCATCCAGAGGAAACACACACAGACACAGGGAGAATGTGCAAAATCCAGACAGACAGTGACCCAAGCTGGGAATTGAACCAGGGTCCCTGGCGCTGTGAGGCAGCAGTGCTAACCACTGTGCCTTTACTGGCTGATCGGGGGTGGAGTTCAGGGGGAGGAGTGGCTCGGCTTGGCAGGGTGGTCAGGTCAGGAGGGTGGTAGAGACCAACAACAAGCCACTGGAAATGATTTGGTTAAAAGCATTGACAAGTGCACCATCAAAATTGCAACATCTTTTGATAAAGATTCGAGATTACGATTGTGGGATTAGGTACAAGCCAGGTAACTTGATGGTCGCATCAGATACATTTAGTAGATTGCCTCACACAATGAAAACAGAAGATACATCTTTTGATCTACAAATTGATTCAATTAACATTGAACTTGAAGATGTTCTCCAAATTGATCTGTTATGTGCAAAGTAAATGCTTGCAACTGCAAGAAGAAACAGTGCAAGATTCTAATTCAATCCAAAAAAATCCACACTCACGAGGCCATTCTTGTCTTTTCTGGAATAAGTTAGGCATCTTTTTAACAACAGATCGATCATCATACCGGAATCTTTGCGACCTGATATTTTTCAATAGCTTCATCACTCACGCATGGGTAAAGATTGGATGAGAAAACTCACAGGAGAGACAGGTGGGATCTTGAGCCCACTCTCTATCCGCGGGAATGGTGGTGCTGGCTCAAAATGTGGAGTGTTTGGAAAAACGTGATTCTCATTGGCAAAGGATCTGATTGCTGTATCTTCACCCGCTATGAAATAATGTTTCAGATCTTGTTTTAACTTACTAAGTGTTTCCTTGGTTGGCCTCCAAAGAGATTGAAAAAGCAGATATGCAACTGGCATGAATATTCAGTTCACATTACATCACGATTGTTACTCTCGGTAGTACAATATTAGATATTGGATAGTATCCATCCCTAAAAGTAAGATTCTCAGGTTGCTTATTCATCGAATCATAGAATCTCTGCAGTGCAGAAGAGGCCATTCGGCCCATCGAGTCTGCACTGACTCTCTAACAGAGTATCTTACCGAGGCACTCTCCCCATCCTATCCCTGTAACCCCACACATTTCCTATGACTAATCCATCTAATTTATACATCTTGGGACACTAGGGGGCAATTTAGCATGGCCAATCCACCTAACCTGCACATCTTTGGACTGTGGGAGGAAACCAGAGCACCTGGAGGAAACCCATACAGACACGGGAAGATTGTGCAAGCTTCACACAGACAATCATTCAAGACTGAAATTGAACCTGGGTCCCTGGAGCTGTGAGGCAGCAGTGCTAACCACTGTGCCAACGTGCTACTTGTTGGAGTGACTGATATCATAACTAATACCCAAATCAACTGCTAAGCTTATAACAGTCATGTTAATGGCAGGTACTGCAAGCAGTTTGAGGGCAACAACTTGATTCATTGGATGGACCACATTTGGTGGAGAGGGGGAATATGAGAATGAAGAACTAGTTCAGTAAATATTAAGAAATGTGCTTGAAGGTCATGAGGATTGATTGATACTTTTAAAATGTAAGGGTCCAGTGCTACAGGGGCAAAGAAAATGTAATTGTGGAAAATAATCAACCAAAGTCCAATAATGGAGTTTTTGGGAAAGGTAAATATTCTGGAGTTTTGTTTGATTATTTTTGGGATCTAGAAGAAATTATGCAGTCTTTTTTCTCGAACAAAATTTGGCTGAATTAGCGGAGGGTAACTTGTGGATGTGATGTTGCAGCAGCAAGCTTGAGTGACTTGTTTTATTGTACTTTAATATTCTGTTTCTGTTTATAATGAAATAGGAATCAACAGAAGTTACTTCCTCCTCTATCCCTTTCTTTCAATGGTTCAGATGTCCCTGAAAACCTTCATTATGAGAAAGAGAATATTTTTTCTTGTGCTCGTGGAGTATTTCTCACTCATCTGAAACTATATGAACACCAGGAAGGGTTATATGAAGCAAAGTAGAAGAAAGCTTGTGTAGAACATAAACACCAGCACAGACCAGTTGGGCTGAGTGGCCTACTTCTGTGCTGGAAATGTTATGTGAAAACAGATTTGCAAGCCCTTCTTGTTGAGTTTGTGGAATCTTACTGTACACAAAATGGTTGCTGCAGTTGTAAAATTATATCGGTCACTGCACTTGGAAAAGTAATTAATTGCGTGTGAAACATTTCAAAATGTTTCAGAGAAATGAGATGAGCTCATTTTAATGCAAATCTGTCTGAGTATCTCCTTTTCATCTTATATGATTGTCATATCTTCAAAGTCAGCCGATCTGTACCTTAGTATATTTGCCCTTCTACAGGTGAATGTTAGTGTAGGTGATGTATTGGAAGGGTAATACATAGAACAGTACAGCACAGAACAGGCCCTTCGGCCCACGATGTGGTGCCGAGCTTTATCTGAAACCAAGATCAAGCTATCCCACTCCCTATCATCCTGGTGTGCTCCATGTGCCTATCCAATAACCGCTTAAATGTTCCTAAAGTGTCTGACTCCACTATCACTGTAGGCAGTCCATTCCACACCCCAACCACTCTCTGAGTAAAGAACCTACCTCGGACATCCTTCCTATATCTCCCACCATGAACCCTATAGTTATGCCCCCTTGTAATAGCTCCATCCACCTGAGGAAATAGTCTTTGAACGTTCACTCTATCTATCCCCTTCATCATTTTATAAACCTCTATTAAGTCTCCTCTCAACCTCCTCCGCTCCAGAGAGAACAGCCCTAGCTCCCTCAACCTTTCCTCATAAGACCTACCCTCCAAACCAGGCAACATCCTGGTAAATCTCCTTTGCACTCTTTCCAGCACTTCCACATCCTTCTTATAGTGAGGTGACCAGAACTGCACACAATATTCCAAATGTGGTCTCACCAAGGTCCTGTACAGTTGCAGCATAATCCCACGGCTCTTAAACTCCAACCCCCTGTTAATAAAAGCTAACACACTATAGGCCTTCTTCACAGCTCTATCCACTTGAGTGGCAACCTTCAGAGATCTGTGGATATGGACCCCAAGATCTCTCTGTTCCTCCACGGTCTTCAGAACCCTACCTTTGACCCTGTAATCCACATTTAAATTTGTCCTACCAAAATGAATCACCTCACATTTATCAGGGTTAAACTCCATCTGCCATTTTTCAGCCCAGCTTTGCATCCTATCTATGTCTCTTTGCAGTCTACAGCCCTCCACCTCATCCACTACTCCACCAATCTTGGTGTCATCAGCAAAGTTACTGATGGCCCTTCAGCCCCCTCCTCTCAGTCATTAATAAAAATCACAAATAGCAGAGGACCAAGCATTCCACTAGCAACCTGCCTCCAGTCCGAAAATTTTCCATCCACCACCACCCTCTGTCTTCGATCAGATATGATGTGGAGATGCCGGCGTTGGACTGGGGTAAACACAGTAAGAAGTTTAACAACACCAGGTTAAAGTCCAACAGGTTTATTTGGTAGCAAAAGCCACGCAAGCTTTCAGAGCTCTTAGCCCCTTCTTCAGGTGAGTGGGAATTCTGTTCACAAACAGAGCTTATAAAGACACAGACTCAATTTACATGAATAATGGTTGGAATGCGAATACTTACAACTAATCAAGTCTTTAAGAAACGAAACAATGTGAGTGGAGAGAGCATCAAGACAGGCTAAAAAGATGTGTATTGTCTCCAGACAAGACAGCCAGTGAAACTCTGCAGGTCCACGCAACTGTGGGAGTTACAAATAGTGTGACATGAACCCAATATCCCGGTTGAGGCTGTCCTCGTGTGCGCAAGTTCCGCACACACGCGGACGGCCTCAACCGGGATATTGGGTTCATGTCACACTATTTGTAACTCCCACAGTTGCGTGGACCTGCAGAGTTTCACTGGCTGTCTTGTCTGGAGACAATACACATCTTTTTAGCCTGTCTTGATGCTCTCTCCACTCACATTGTTTCGTTTCTTAAAGACTTGATTAGTTGTAAGTATTCGCATTCCAACCATTATTCATGTAAATTGAGTCTGTGTCTTTATATGCTCTGTTTGTGAACAGAATTCCCACTCACCTGAAGAAGGGGCTAAGAGCTCTGAAAGCTTGTGTGGCTTTTGCTACCAAATAAACCTGTTGGACTTTAACCTGGTGTTGTTAAACTTCTTACTTCGATCAGATAGCCAGTTACCTATCCAATCGGCCAACTTTCCCTCTATCCCACACCTCCTTACTTTCATCATAAGCCGACCATGGGGGACCTTATCAAACGCCTTACTAAAATCCATGTATATGACATCAACTGCCCTACCTTCATCAACACACTTAGTTACCTCCTCAAAAATTTCTATCAAATTTGTGAGGCACGACTTGCCCTTCACGAATCCGTGCTGACTATCCCGGATTAATCCGCATCTTTTTAAATGGTCGTAAATCCCATCCCTAAGGACCTTTTCCATCAACTTACCAACCACCGAAGTAAGACTAACTGGTCTATAATTACCAGGGTCATTTCTATTCCCTTTCTTGAACAGAGGAACAACATTCGCCACTCTCCAGTCCTCTGGCACCATCCCCGTGGACAGTGAGGACCCAAAGATCAAAGCCAAAGGCTCTGCAATCTCATCCCTTGCCTCCCAAAGAATCCTAGGATATATTTCATCAGGCCCAGGGGACTTATCGACTTTCAGTTTATTCAAAACTGCTAGTACATCCTCCCTCCAAACATCTACTTCCTCCAGCCTATTAGCCTGAAACACCTTCTCTTCCTCAAAAACATGGCCCATCTCCTTGGTGAACACTGAAGAAAAGTATTCATTCATCAGCTCTCCTATTTCTACTGACTCCATACAGAAGTTCCCACTACTGTCCTTGACCGGCCCTAACCTCACCCTGGTCATTCTTTTATTCCTCACATAAGAGTAAAAAGCCTTGGGGTTTTCCTTGATCCGACCCGCCAAGGACTTCTCATGCCCCCTCCTCGCTCTCCTAAGCCCCTTTTTCAGCTCATGCTTCAGAACCCTACCTTTGACCCTGTAAAAATGGGAGTAATAACTCCCATTGTTCTTTCACTTCTCTGTAATTGTATAGTGGTGCTACTTGCATGTTTTAATCTAAAGCTTCTCCATCAATGTAAGCTATATCTACTCATTGAAAGCAGACAGGCTGTTTTCCTAAAAAGGGAACTTAATTCTTCCTAATAGTTTCAAGTTGATCAGCTGTCAGAGTAGTAAAACCATGGTTGTGTTTTATTTTCCTCCCTCTGGGGAAAGTCAATTCCGGGAGTCATGCACAACCTCTGAGTTTTGCAAGTCTCGCACAAAAGCCAGACTTCCAAGAAGTCTGAATTTATGAAGTGAGTGGTCCAAAAGGCAAGCTGAACAATGCCATCAGTTATTCATGGTTACTGCAAACAGGGACACCTGTCAGGAAGAAATTGTGGCAAAGTCACCTCTCACCACTCTGTGTAGAGGGTTTTGTCCTAAGGCTGTATTCAGGAGGTACAAAGCTTAAAAATCTTCCAAGCACTCCTGTGACATGGAACCAATTCCTTAGGCCTAGCAGGCCAGAACAGGAGACACCTCATGCAAAACTCGATTACAAGATTCAAGTAAATGCAAAGAGACAATAATTAGTTTGATTTGTATTTATGATTTTTTGTTCACATCAGCTTAAGAGTCTCCCTTTCTCAGAACCATTTGCTGCCAAGAGTCTTATGTAAGGTCAATTTAGACTAGGAAGTGGCTTCTAGACTAATTCCTGGGCTGCATGCCACTGCTTTTATCCATTTAAAGGAAGCACAAAGTCCTATTGTCTGGAGTTTGAATTAACCTTAGCCTTCCCAAAAACTTAGCACTTAACCTGTGAAAGTCAAAAAACGCTCCAAATTACAGAGTAACCTTGGCAACATATAGGCTGACTTTTTGATGCACTGCGCACTTTAATATATTTTTCACTCTTGTTAGCATTTATATTCTATCAAGTCTGCTGCATAAGTCTCTGAGTTTATTGACAAAAAACCATTACAAGCCTGCATGGAGCAAAGACAGTAAATTTATGCAATAAACCAGGGAACTGCCAACCACTGACAGCTTCAGACTTGATACGATAGTCAACCTGATTCCTGAACAGAGTGCAAGTCTTGGTCTTAGAGGCATTGCCTTCACTTAAAACCACAACAAACCACAGTAAACCATTAACATACGAACTCTGATGAAGGGGCATCCAGACTCGAAACATTGACTCTATTCTCTCTCCACAGACCTCCTGAGTATTTCAAGCATTTTCAATTTTTGGGCCATACACAATATATGTTGCAGAAACTCACCAAGCTTCTTTCCACAGCCTCTTCCAAACCTGCGACCTCTACCAACTTGAAGAACAGGGGCAGGTGTTGTATTGTAACACCACTACCAGCAAGTTCATCGCAGATTGACACACCAGCCTGATATTGGACCATATCACTGTCCCATCACTGCCATTGGGTCACAAATGCTGGAACTCTGTTCCTAACAGCACTGAGAGTGTGCATGCACCACATGGATGGCAGTGATTCTGAAAGACAACTCACCATCACTTTCCCAAGGGCAATTCGGATGGGATAACAAATGCTGCTGTTGCCAGTGATGCTCAATTCACATGAAAGAATTAAAAGAAAATCAGGTCTATTGCTTCCAATAAACAGTTATATGTAGTCAGCACCAAGATCGGGTCAAAGGTCATTGGGGGCTCTCCAGAGCTGTATTTTTGAAACAGAAAGTGCAGAACTCATGGAGACATCAATATCTCACAAATTCTACCCTCAGCTGAGCTAATATAACTATTGCTCCCAAATTCTGCACAAGAAAATGCATGGTGTCAACACAAATAGCTGGAAAATTCCGGACATGTATAGTTTCCTTTTGAAAGCACCTAAGCTATTTGCCTCAATTTCTTCCTGTGTGTAATGACCTCAACAAGGCCCATGAGGTTGGCCTTTTGGAGTACAAGCTCCCTGATTGAGGTAATGATTGTCTTCCCAGTCAGGGAGTCTCACTTGTTTATGTAATGAGGAGTGTCGGGGCTACTGACATGCCGGATTCTGACTTTGTTCGCAGTGCAGACAAGTTTGTAATAAAAGGAAACTGGTGAAGGGACACTGGCCTCTGGGGAGTTATTTCACTGTGTTAGTCAGGTTCTCATTCTAAACACTCTGAGGATTGATTTGTTTCCCGATTTCCCCTCTGAATTAATGAATAAGTGTCTAATTTATGGCAAAGGGTTTGCTTCTAGAAAATGTTTATTTTCAGCAGTAATATGTATTAATGCGGAATTTCACACCAATTACTTTATTTTATAAACAGACAAGCTTGCGATTATTGTAAGTTTAAAAAGTAATCTGACAAGGATGGAGAGGAAAAGATGCTTAACTTAAAAATGCAAACAGGTATCTCAGTCTGAAGAACAAACAGTTCTTCAGGGTGTCAAGATTCTGCCAGTTCAGACCCTTGACAAAATGATAAACACTATGCACAGGTTTTACCAATGTGTACCTTTGCAGCTTGTGAATCACCACTTGTGGGTCAGGAAAAAGCAGCAGAGCTGGAGAATTCCAAAATCTTCCGCTGACCAGAGACAGTTGCTATGGTGCGTGTACTGCAAACAGCTGCAAGGGCAGAAAAAGCAAGAGGGATCTGAGGTAAAAGAGGTGATGTAACAGAAGGAAAGGGTGAAGGAAACCAAAAGCTCGTGTCAAACATAATAAAAGTTTTAGACATGGAGACTTTTCTCTTTTTAAATGCTGTGACAGGGATTCGCAAGTTAACTATAGAGGCATTGACCTTGATATTCCTGATTCCACCCCCCCTACCCCCACTTCAATGTCACAGCTGTCAAATGACTGTACTCTTGAACTTTTATAACAGTTGTAAACTTTTGTTTGAGAGAACAAGGAAACAGCGGATTGGGCTTACGAACAAATAGCATTATTGTTGAGATTTTGTGCATGCGAACAGAAAAAGACGTGGTAGCATTTTATTGGGGTTTGACTTTCAGAGTTTCTGGACAACATAAAGGACAGTAATTTTTGTGAACGGTCTGATATTGTAAGCCAAAGAGTCAGAATTTATCTGAGACAAATAAAAAAAATCTTTGTATGTTATGTCTTCCTTTTTTTTTAAATGAGGGAAACAGAATTCAGAGAAATTCAGTCTGAATGAGACTGGGACAGGGAGGAACAAAGAATGCGCACATCTACAAAGCCACAGAACTGAGTAAACACAGAGTATCAAATGAAATGAACAATGCAATGTGACAAAGCAAGTAGAAAATCAACAGAGTTCTTTCAAGACAATAAAAACCAACAAAGAGCAGAACAATGAAGGAAAGGGTAATGAAAAATACTCAGGAGTCTCCCAACTCTTTTAGCTTCCAAAGCTACATTAATTCTTCCGATATGATCAACTTTAATTCTGTCTATATTTTAAATAATTTGATAACGATAATTTTAGAAGCTCCATTGCAGAACATTTCTGTGCAATATTTTCAAATGTGCTAAAACACTTGCCTTTAACTCTGTTGAATTACTTTGTGGGCACATTCTTTTAGAGGATGTTATTTCTTCCTCATCAGTTAAACAATTGTTTCTCTTTCCTCTTCAATTTCCCTAATTACCTCCTAAAAGTTTTGACTTTCAAAAGCGGAGGGGGGATGGGTGGGGGTTGGTTTTGCAAGTGTGCCCTGAGTTTTGGGGAGATTCTTTTTTAACTGGAGAACTTCAAGTCTTTCTTGTAATCACCCAATATCCATACAGCAGCTGGAGAAGCCAGACAGCAATCAGAATAAGGAACAGTGGACATTCTTTCTTCTCAACCCAGGACTATTGAAGCGAGATAACAGTGTCCCCACTGTCTTAACAAATGCGATTGAAATTCTTGAGAAGGTGACTACGCGTGTAGATGAGGGCAGTGCAGTTGATGTAGTCTACACGGACTTCAGTAAGACTTTTGATAAGGCCCCGCACAGGAGACTGACCCATGGGACAAAGGGCAATTTGGCAAATTGGATCCAGAATTGGCTTAGTGACAGGAGGCAGAGGCTGGTGATCAAAGGTTGTTTTGTGACTGGAAGCCTGTGTCCAGTGGTGTACCACAGGGATCGGTGATTGGTCCCTTGTTATTTGCATTGTACTTAATGATCTAGGCATGAATGTAGGAGGTACGATCAGTAAGTCCACAGATGATACAAAAATTAATGGTGCTGAGCTCTGACTGACAGACCAGCTTGGACCCTCCCTGTGTGACTATGGAAACCCCTCCCATTGCCCTGGAGTAGTTTAATGTTCAGGTTCCTCTCCCACACAGGCCTCTCGATCCATCCCCTGTGTTCCTTGATCCTGTTGTGCTTCTTGTACATATCCGTTTATTAGCCCATGAACATTTTGAAGTGGATGTTCCTGTGGCCCATATGGACCTCACCTCTCTCCATCTTGATGCCACTTACACTGTTCAACATATACCCTCCATCCCATACACCCTTCCCCCTGAGGGCAACCTGTTCCACTCATACCTCCCTAGTACAACACTTGTCCCACAGCCCCTTTTCCTGCCTTAGGCAATTTGACTCTCCCTTGCCTATTTCAGGCCTAACTCTGCAGCCTATGAAAAGTCACCCATGCCTTACTGCTGATCTGGTGGGTGGAGACTTGCCTTTGACCACCCCTGAAAGCAATGTGATTTTGTCTGCGATGTCTGGCACTGATTCCCACAAACGCTAGGCAATGCAATGTAGGCAAATTTTTAAGTGAGGGGTGAAGTGCAGGTCACCAGGTGAATGTTGTTTCTTCACCATTGTGAAATACGTCATTCTAATTGTGTGCCGACATGCGCGGGTGCTCCAGTGTGTTGGGATGATTCCAGCGAGCAGTCCTTATAATGAGATGCAAAAATATTGAAATGATGTTTCCGAAGTGCCACAATGGGAGACATGGCTGGAGCGCACAAGTGGGACCTGGTTTTACAACAACATAAATCCAAGTTTTGGCCTTCTCGCAATATTTTCTGCTCCCGCCTGTGCTCCGTGACGTCCATCGCAAATGGGAGCAGAAAATCCTGGCTTTAAGTTTTTAGAGATAGTAATGAGCATACCACTAGATAAAAATATATTGTGTCAGGTCTTAATCCCCTCACACTGCATTGGAATATCTGATTTTGTGGGACATGGTGTTGCGAAGTTAAGTCAAGTAATTATAGATTGGTGTTTGTAAAATTGTAAAATGCTAGGGAAAAAGCATTGCATGGTTCCTTTAAGAGCTGGTGCTTTTTTCTGTGCTTAGAATATTTTTAAAAGTGCAAATACATATAGAGCGCCCAAAAATGAAGGATCCAAAATGAAACATTTGTGTCAGAAGGCCAAGCACAGGGTTACCAAGGCAATATGCTTTCAGGCTTTTGATTTTTTTTAAATTCAGCCAATCAATTTGAATTAGGCACTTAGATACCAGAACCTATTAAACTTAAATCCAATGGTTTAGGCAATCTAGGACCAATCAATCATATTGTGGGGGAAATTGATATGTCATCGCAGGTATAAAAGAAGGGAGGCAGTGGGACAAAAACAGAGAGTAACTGCCAACTGCTAGAGTAACAGCTCTTAGTTCAGTGCTTAGCTTCATTTATGTCTTAAGATAAAGCACCATCTCAATAGCAAAGGTACTAAAGAAGAAAGAAGAATAACAGAGAAGGCCCAGAATATTCCGGAAGACACAAAACCTGGTTGTAATTTACAGAATGATTAAAATTCTATTTTTGTTAATAAGTGGGAATTGTATTTATCTGAACAGCATTCCATTAGAATCATGTTTTATTCGGTTTGTTAATAGTTTAGTTAACTTGTTCACTGTTAGATAAATAAATTGTTGCTTGTTGACTTGAGAGGGAGTGTCAGGGAGTTATTTTGATTTAACGACTAAAAGTTGCTGAAGAACAGATCATGCTACTTCACACTCACTTTTACAGTTTATGAGGCTAGGTACTCCTCTTTGAGTGGTTGGGTGTTAGTTCTCAGAGGGGGGGATCCATCTGCACTTCATAACAGTGGTGAGCAACAGAACATATAACACCTAGCCAGTGACGCCCGTATCCTTTGAAAGAATGAATAAAAATGAACAAATTGAACATATATTTAATATAGCATCTGGCAATTTGTTCATTTATGTAAGTTCAATCCCTGGGATCCCGTAAATGTCCCTTCGACATACTTCAGTTGGCTTGACTCGAATCGTTTAAGGCAGAACTGGTAAAAGGTGACAATGGTTGTGGGTTGAAATGTTTCCCCAAGCATTGTGCAACACAATAATCTCATTAAAGAGATTAATTTGGGTATTCTGCTCATCTTTCAGAGAATTGAAGCATCTGAGAAGTCATTAAAATTCCTTGCAGGCGTCTGGGCCTGTCAGGAGGTTCTGTATAGCAAACAGTTGAAGAACTGCAAGTTCTTAGTGATATGTACTTCAGCAGAGATAATAACTAGCTTCAGACAGCAGCATCACATCTCCCTCTTCCTGTAAAAGGCTGTGTTTGCACGAAACAGAAATTCATATACATTATTTCAACAAATCTTCAGCAGGCTAGGCTGCATGTCTTTCAATGACAACTAATTGAAGAGATAAGGCAAAATGAAACCGAACATCAGTGTGTGAGGAATTGAATTCTGTTCTGAATTAATACGTGCCCTCATCATCTCTGAGGATCAAAGGATGATCTGCACTCATGTTGGTTCTTCATAGATGAAGTCTGAATGGTATGTGGAATTGTCCTTCTTAGATTTGTTTACCCAGACTCAAAATGTTGGCTCTATTCTCTCTTCACAGATGCTGTTAGGCCTGCTGAGATTTTCCAGCATTTTCTGTTTTTGTTTCAGATTCCAGCATCCGCAGTAATTTGCTTTTATCTTACTGGAACTGATATTGCGGATGGTGTTTTTAGAACTTACTTTATTTGGAACAAACATTGACAAGAATATCAATTATGTCAATACCACTTAACTGGTTGCCCAACTGTGTAGTATTATGCTTCAAGTGTTTAGCGCTGAATGTGAGTATCTGAGTACATTATTGGATACCTGAGAACCTACCTATCAATTCAACTTACCTCAGGCTCGATTGGCCAACTGATTGGAGGCTTCGATAGCCTAATAGAATGGTCACCTTGATATTGAGTCCACTCTCATATATACTGCCTTTCTATAAACGGCCATTATTACTTCTGTTTTATCTCTACTTACGATCCTTCTCAAACTCCACAAGCGGAATTTTCCCATCCCGCCCGCCTCGGGAATCGTAGCGGGTGGGACATGGACCATGCAAAGGCCCGTTGACCTCAGACGAGATTTTCCAGTCTTGGGGTGAGCGTGGCCAGAAAGTCCTGCCCCATATCCCTTGCCCAAATTATCATGAGATACTTGTATCACTATTTATATGCTCCACACCCCCACCTCCACTTAAAGGGGCTGTGTTGCATTGTAGCTGCTTATTTAGAAAAATAGTAAAGAAACACAGAGACCGTATGCTTTTACACTTGCCTTTTTCATCACACATTTTGAACTGTCAGTGTGCTATGAGGCCTTGTTAAACTTAGCTTTCACTAAGGCAGGGTTTGTGATGGTTCCATCGGTGAAGGTCACGGCTTGCATCTCATTAGGGAACAGCTGAAGGATGGCAACAAATTTCTGAGAGCAGCCAGAATTTAAGGAGGATACTTCATAAGCTTTTGTGGTTGACAAAGTTAGAGGCTTTTGTGAGGTCGAAAAAGGCGGTTAATCCTCTATTCTCCATTTTCCTCACTGCAACACTGCAACTCACCTCCCTCAGATTATCCACAGGGGTTAATATCCAGAACAGGCAGGAACCTGGTCAACCTTCAAACCAAAACCTTTCAACCAGATGATGCTTGTGAGCTCCAGGTTATTGTTGACTTCTTCTCCCAAGCAGATGACAAAAAGGGCATGTCACAAAACACCCAGGAAACTAAGGTCCTTTTTAAACCAACTCCAACAGCAATACACCTCCCCTTGCCAATTAACATCAATGACGAGATCCTGGAAAACGTGAATCATTTTCCGTTTCTCGGGAGCCTCCTCTCAATAAAGACAGACATTGATGATGAAATTCTTCACCACCTCCAATGTGCCAGTCCAGCATTCAACTGACTGAAGAAAAGAGCATTGGAGGACCAGAATCTCAAACCCAAGACTAAAGTCATGGTCTTGATGAAGACAGTGATCCCTGTGCTCCTATATGCTTTGGAGACTTGGACAACTTACATCAGGTACCTCAAAGCACCAGAGAAGTACCACCACTGATCCTCCAAAATCCTCCAGTGGCAAAAAAGGAGGTTCAACTGCAGCGTCCTCTCCCAAAATAATATGCCCAGCATCAAGGCACCAATCTGTCAAAATTGGTTCCACTGGCTGGGACCTGTCAATCCTAAGCTTGACACTAGACTTCTGAAGCAATTGCTCTGCTCTGAACTTGGTCACGCAGGAGACCCCCAGGACAGTGGAAACACTTTAAGAACACTCTGAAAGCATCTCTGAAGCAGTCAAACATTCCCACTAATTCATGGGAAACCTTAGCTTATGACCAACCAAAACGGAGAGATCTCATTCCTGAAGGCACTGAACACATTGAGATACTTCATTGTATGAGGTACAGTCAAGGCATCAGCATAAACCTCTATTCCCTTCTCCCTCTTATGCTTGCCTACCTGCTTTAATGCATACATACTATTTACCTCTACCATTTCCTATCGTAGTGAGTTCCACATTTTCATCACTCTCTGAGTAAAGAGATTTCTTCTGAATTACCTATTTAATATCTTTGTGATGAGTTCACATTGATGGTCTCTCGATTAGCTGCTTGTTTCCTGACTCTGCAAGTCATTGAACATATCAGTGAACAGTCAGCATCGTGAAGGAGAATTCTGCCTTAAATGTGGACTTTTGGTAGAACCCATCAAAAGCTACTGGTGAAAGGTGGACAGATGCTACAATTGGTCTTAGTGCCCGTGAGCAAGGTAATGATTGAAAAAAAACCCAGCTACACTTCAACTCCCAACCGTAATTCAGTCACTCCTGTTAGAAAGTGCACATATGGATGTTGGGTAAGGACAGAAGTGGCTTCAAGCTGGAACAGTTATCAAGGCTTAATGCCCTGTTGACACACACTGTCCAGGCTAAGATAGGAAAAATGACCACTTGAGCGAGATACTGGAGGGGCTGCCATTGCCCACACAGTGGTTCAGTGATTAGCACTGCTGCATCACAGCACCAGGGACCTGGGTTCAATTCCCAGCTTGGATAGCTGTCTGTATGGAGCTTGCATGTCCTCCCCATGTTTGCATGGGTTTCCTCCAGGTGCTCCGGTTTCCTCCCACAGTCTGAAAGATGTGCTGGTTAGATGCATTGGCTATGCTAAATGCTCCCTCAGGCACTGGAGTGTGGTGACTAGGAGATTTTCATTGCAGTGTTAACGTAAGCCTACTTGTGACACTAATAAATAAAAACATTTTACTTTGCAGGAGAGGAGTAGAGAAAATTAACAGTGAAGAAGTTTTGAGTTGTATTATTTTGCAATGCTCGATTATAGACTAAATGCATTGACTATTGTGACATATTTAATCTTTTAGTGAGGATGTCATCACATATCTACCCTGAGAGTTACCCTGACTTTTGATGTCGATCAAGATACTTGAGAAAAATCTATTTGCATACAGTAAACATCAATATTATCTCACAGAAATGTTTGAGTAGATATAATCTTTTTATGTGTGATACAAAAACAAAATAATTGTGAGTGATTACAGGAAACATAATTAATCTTTGGGTTTAGATAGGATAAATGGTTTGAGCATTGTTCTTTGGGATTGTGATGTCACCTGAACAGCCTTGTGACAAACTCCGCAGCATTATTGACACTGTATAGTGAGGCATCAGCAACAATGGCATGGTTAAGAGCTGCAACCAAACAAGCATGCTTAGTTTAGAGAAGGCTGAAGTAAGTCGTACCTGTCCTGTGAGACGTGACCTGACACTTCCTGTGTTGACCAAATAAGGATGGTGCCAGACATACCAGCGCCATCGATTCCTGCCTTATTCTATATATGGTGAGGCTATGTGACTTACATGCTCCTCGGTATAAATATTTGGAAGTTGTTTATGAGTATCTCCTTTGGCTATAATCGAACATTGTGATCAGTTTCTGGTGGTATCATCAGTGGAGTGCCAGAGAATTTTCGAGAAGAATGTGCAAAGTTAAAGATAAAAAGAGGAATTTTGAGTCTTTTCCTTAGCGGAACCTCGAGAATCAAGAAGATCAGCTCCAGAGAAGAACAAAGATCAGAAAAACATGTAACTGTGAGGAAGATCCACACCCAAGGGCAGACCTGGCCAGTTCACTCAAGTGGGTAATATTTTCAGTCAAACGTAAAGTTAAACTAGATTTTTGGGGTTGGACAGAGAGAGGACATGTCCCCTTTTCTTCATGCTCTGCCACTCTTCTTTCAGCTCACGTCCAATCCTTATTGCCCCCTGTTACTTGAAGTTAAGTAAGTTAAAGTTAAGATTAAAGTTAAGTGAATTAAATTGAGTAAGTTAAAGTAAGTGTTGCAACTAATGTATATTTATGTTGAGTATTGGTACCTGAAAGGTTAAATAAAGAGAGAGTTTTATTTAAGTGAAATCTGAGTCGACGCTCTATCTTTTGTTAGTCAGACAAGGGGATAATATCTCGGGGGGAAAGCTTTTAGTATTCCAGTCCGATAACAATAGACAGAGGTGAAACTGTGTGTGTGAATATAAGTCAATGTGTCATGCTTATGTGTCATGCTTATGTGTCAACTATAAAGCAAAGGCTCAGGAAATTGAAAATGGTCACCTGGCTTTGGCATGTCCAGTTTCCAGAAGTAGTTTTCATCTTCAATTTCTATGCAACATTATTGTGTTAATTAGATTGGGGAAATTCTCCAACAAGATCCTCCAGATCATTCAACCCGGAGATGGGGCTGACAGAGAAATCTTTAAGCCATCAATATCCAGTTTTTGTGTGTCCACCTGGACTTTCAAATTCTTTCCAGGTGGTTTGAAAGATGAATGGGACATTTGGATCGCTGACGTGAAGACAAAGTGGGAAAGAGAGAATGAATGAACCACAAAGCATGGGTGGTCCTGGATGAAAGCAAATGCTGAGCAAGTTACCAACTGCTGATAAAGCAAGTCTCTGCATTGACTGTTAGTGGAGCAGGACGGTCATCTTGAGGTAGTTTCTGATGTCGTTGTTCACAGGTTTATTGTACTTGTCCATTTTCTACACATAAATCTGGTTAGTTAAATTGGTGTGTGAGCTCAGTCCATGTATATGGTATGAAATTAGTATGTAGATAAAATTATTTCAAAGTGATTTGGAGAGAAATAAAAACGCAATGGTCACGATCCACCCTGCAATGTGCGATTCGAAGAGTGTGAGATCTCACTGTAGCAGAACACCACAAGGCTACTGCTTTACAGTTCATAGGGGATGTGAGATCTGGCTATAAGAATTGTGGATTTTTTAAAAATTAATTAGTGTGACATGGGCATTGTTGGCCAGCCAGCATTTATTGGCCATCCTTAGGTGCCCTTGAGAAGGTGGTGGTGAGTTGCCTTTTTGAACTGCTGCAGTCCATGTGCTGTGGGTTGACCCACAATGATCCGATGGATCATGGCAAGATGGAAGAGCTCAGTAAAATACTTTTAAGTTACACTCACTGGTGGCAGTGAGGTACAAATGGTGCCATGACATTTGATAGAAGTAGGATTTTTGTATATTTGTTCTTGAGATCTGAGTAATGCTCGAAATGTACATTTATTGTCCATCCCTTGCTGCCCTCAGAAGGCAGACGTGATCTAAGGAGATTCATCAAAGATGCCAAAAGACAGTACTGAACCAAGCTAGACTCCCAGGCTCGTCAAATGGACCCCTGCCGACTATGGCAAGGTCTGCAAGACATAACAGACTACAAGATGTTAAATCGCCGGCACCAATGCACCCCTCCCTGATGAGCTCAATACATTCTATGTCCGTTTTGAGCAAGAGGTCAGCGAAAGCATGCCCTCCACCTGGAAGCCTTGGACAAACCTATATCCGAGGACACCATTGCAGATGTCAGAACAGCCTTCTCGAAGGTCAACCTACAGAAAGTGACTGGCCCGGATGGGGTACCCGGACGAGCACTCAGATCCTGCATTGACCAGCTGGCGGGGGTATTCACAGACATCTTCAACCTCTCTTTACGACAATCTGAGGTCCCTATCTGCTTCATGAAGATGACCATCATCCTGGTATCAAAGAAAAACCAAGCAGCGTGCCTTAATGACTATCGTCCGGTGGCTCTGACATCCATCATTATGAAATGCTTCGAACAGCTAGTCACGGCACGAATCAATTCCAGCCTCCCGGATTGCCTGGATCCATTACAGTTCGCCTACTGCTGCAACAGGTCCACAGTGGACACCATCTCCCTGGACTGCACTCAACCCTCGAACACCTAGATAACAAAGACACCTATGTCAGACTCCTATTTATCGACTACAGCTCAGCCTTCAACGCCATTATTCCAATGAAACTCATCTCCAAACTCCCTGGCCTGGGGCTCGGCACCTCCCGACTGGATCATGAACTTCCTAACCCACAGACCGCAATCAGTAAGGATCGATAACAACACCTCCTCCACAATCATCCTCAACACTAGTATAGCATAAGGCTCAGCTCCTTACTATTCTTATACACCAATGACTGTGTGGCCAAATTCCCCTCCAACTTGACTTTCAAGTTTGCCGATGACACCACCATAGTGGGTCAGATCTCAAACAATGACGAGACGAGTACAGGAAAGAGATAGCGAATCTGGTGAACTGGTGCGATGACAATAGCCTCTCTCTCAATGTCAACAAAAGAGATAGTCATCGACTTCAGGAAATGTAGTGGAGGACACACCGCTGTCTACATCAATGGGGGCGAAGTAGAAATGGTTGAGAGCTTCAAGTTTCTCGCTGTCCAGATCACCAACAATCTGTCCTGGTCCCCCTGTCTATGCCGACACCATAGTTAAGAAAGCCCACCAACACCTCCACTTTCTCAGAAGACTAAGGAAATTTGGCATGTTCGCTACATCTCTCACCAACTTTTACAGATGCACCATAGAAAGCATTCTTTCTGGTTGTATCACAGCTTGGTATGGTTCCTGCTCTGTCCAAGACCGCAAGAAACTACAAAGGGCCATGAACGAAGCCCAGACCATCACTCAAACCAGCCTCCCACCCTTGATACTGTATACACTTCCCGCTGCCTCGGAAAAGCAGCCAGCATAATTAAGGATCCCACGCACCACAGACACACTCTCTTCTACCTTCTTCTGTTGGGAAAAAGATACAAACTTCTGAGGACACGTACCAACTGACTCAAGAACAACTTCTTCCCTGCTGCCATCAGACTTTTGAATGGATCTACCTCATATTAAGTTGATCTTTCTCTACATCCTAGCTATGACTGTAACACTACATTCTGCACTCTCTCCTTTCCTTCTCTATGTACGGTATGCTTTGTCTGTATAGCACCCAAGAAACAATACTTTTCACTGTATGTTAATACATGTGATAATAATAAATCAAATCAAATCAAATCAAAGGCAATGGTGATGGTGGGGTGGAAGTCAAGTGGTCCTGGCAAAATAAGGTTGTGCTGTTGTGTGGCATTATTAATGATTCCTTCCATTACTTCACTTTTGACCGATTCTCCCACCTTGGAGGATGTCAAGCACAATGATTTAATTGATTTGGCAACAAAGAGTACAAGTTCAGTGTCCATTGGGGAATGTCAGTTGCATTTTCTTGCTTGTCATCTGAATGGAAAACTGATTGGAGTTTGTAGCCTCTATTATTCGATCACCTTGCTCGTGAGCAGTAGGTTGTGCTGACAGGTTGCAGCTAATAGGATACCAATCCAGCAACATCCAGATTAATTCCATACAGCATGCAGAAACACATAAGAGAAAAAACTGCAAGAAATGTGAGAGGTAGGAACTATTGATCTTTCAACAGCATTCCCTGGACTGTGTTAGTGCTGTTCACGTCAAAGGAGGTTAAAATGGCATGGTTCTGTGTAGGTTATAGAAGATTAGGCTGTTGATGTATCTTTTATTTCCTGCTTAGAGGGTATCCTTGTGAAACCAGAGGATGCAAGATATCTGGCCAAGTTTTATTGGCAGGTTCAATAAGTGAGGAAGCCATATTGTGTTTCTCCTTTGCAATATCTGGAGGACTGTATCAGTCTGTGGTTACAGCTTTCTGGGATAAGATTGCAGCAATCACATTCCAACAGTTGGTAAGATTCCATGTTGTTATGTGTTGGAATACAAAGACAGCAGAGTGATATTTCACTAAAATTGGTATGAACATCTTCTCTACATTGGATATGTACTGGCTCGATGCCAGAAGGTAGAATTTATAGTGAAAGCAGAAAAAAGCTTTTATTAAGGCCAACATTTATTGCTCATTTCTTAAATATTCACTCAGTCTCAACAACAAAGTGTCAACAATGTACAATGTATAAAATGCACTGTAGTAACTTGTCAAGCCTCCTTCTACAGCACATTCCAAGCCCACAACCTGTGCCACTTAGAAGGACAAGGGCTGCAGATGCTTGGAAACACCACCATCTGCAAGCTTCTTTCCAAGTCACACATTTGATTGTGAACTAAATTGCTTTTCCTTCACTGTTGTAGGGTCAAAATTCTGGAACTTCCTCCCTCACAGCACTGTTTGTATGCTTACATCTAATGGACTTCAGTTCATGAAGATGGCTCACTACCACCTTCTCAAGGACGATTAGGGATGGGCAACAAATGCTGACCCAGCCAGCGATGTCCACATCCCATGAAATAATAAATAAGAAAAGAACTACTGAAGAGTATGGTGAAGGTACATTCACAGTGCTGTTATATAAAGTAAAAAGTTTATTTATTAGCGTCACAAGTAGGCTTACATTAACACTGCAATGAAGTTACTGTGAAAATCCCCTAGTCGCCACACTCCGGCGTCTATTCGGGCACATTGAGGGAGAATTTAGCATGGCCAACGCCCCTAACCAGTACATCTTTTGTACTGTGGGAGAAAACTGGAGCACCCAGAGGAAACCCATGCAGACGTGGAGAGAATGTGCAAACTTCACACAGACAGTGACCCAAGCTGGGAATCGAACATGGGTCCCTGGTGCTGTGAGACAGCAGTGCTAACCACTGAACCACCATGCGCACCAGAATTACGCCAGTCCAATTCCGTTTCATGATTTAAATTACTAGTCCTAAAAATTGAATGCCCACGAAGCCTGACTTCCAATCTTAAATTCCCCTTTCATGGTTTTGTATGAGGGAGGTCGTGCCTTACAAATTTGGTGGAGTTTTTTGAGGAAGTGACAAAAACGGTTAACGAAGGAAGGGCCGTGGATGCCGTCTATATGGATTTCAGTAAGGCATTTGACAAAGTCCCTCATGGCAGGTTGGCTAAGAAGGTTAAGGCTCATGGGATACAAGGAGAGGTGGCAAGATGGGTCGAAAACTGGCTTAGCCACAGGAGACAGAGGGTAGCAGTCGAAGGGTCTTTTTCTGGCTGGAGGTCTGTGACCAGTGGTGTTCCGCAGGGCTCTGTACTGGGACCTCTGCTATTTGTGATATATATAAATGATTTGGAAGAAGGTGTAACTGGTGTTATCGGCAAGTTTGTGGATGACACGAAGATGGCTGGACTTGCGGATAGCGATGAACATTGTCGGACAATACAGCAGGATATAGATAGGCTGGAAAATTGGGCGGAGAAATGGCAGATGGAATTTAATCCGGATAAATGCGAAGTGATGCATTTTGGAAGAACTAATGTAGGGGGGAGTTATACAATAAATGGCAGAGCCATCAAGAGTATAGAAACACAGAGGGACCTCGGTGTGCAAGTCCACAAATCCTTGAAGGTGGCAGCACAGGTGGAGAAGGTGGTGAAAAAGGCATATGGTATGCTTGCCTTTATAGGACGGGGTATAGAGTATAAAAGCTGGAGTTTGATGTTGCAGCTGTATAGAACGCTGGTTAGGCCACATTTGGAGTACTGCATCCAGTTCTGGTCGCCGCACTACCAGAAGGACGTGGAGGCTTTAGAGAGAATGCAGAGAAGTTTTACCAGGATGTTGCCTGGGATGGAGGGTCTTAGCTATGAGGAGAGATTGGGTAAACTGGGCTTGTTCTCCCTGGAAAGACGGAGAATGAGGGGAGACCTAATAGAGGTGTACAAAATTATGAAGGGTATAGATAGGGTGAACAGTGGGAAGCTTTTTCCCAGGTCGGAGGTGACGATCACGAGGAGTCACGGGCTCAAGGTGAGAGGGGCGAGTATAACTCAGATATCAGAGGGACGTTTTTTACACAGAGAGTGGTGGGGGCCTGGAATGCGCTGCCAAGTAGGGTGGTGAAGGCAGACACGCTGGCATCGTTTAAGACTTACCTGGATAGTCACATGAGCAGTCTGGGAATGGAGGGATACAAATGAATGGTCTAGTTGGACCAAGGAGCGGCACAGGCTTGGAGGGCCGAAGGGCCTGTTTCCTGTGCTGTACTGTTCTTTGTTCTTTGATCTTATTATAACAAATTGCGCAAATTCCACAGAGCATCCCCATAGAAAATCAGTAAACATGCATCATAAAGCTACCCAAGAGTTTCCTTTCATGGTACCAGTAGAACATTGCTGGATCTGCTTTGAGTTGAATACAGCCTACTTTCAGCAAAACAGAACTAATAAAGAAATACCATACCCTTGACACATCGTTCAATCTCTATATGCATTTGTATAATTTCCACAGCTTCCCTTCGACGTCACACGCCTCTTTAAACAGTTTCAAAAATGTTTCTTTTGAAATTTTTCTCCCTGCAGAAATGTGGATTTTACAACAATTGGCCTACATTCCGAGGAATATGTAGTCAATAGAGGCTTACCTTTCTTACCATAGTGGCAAAATCTTTCATCTTCAATTGCTACAAAATAAACTATGGCCTCTGTTTGCCATCCAATGTTTTTCTGGACTCTTGCTGCAAGATCTCTCCCTTCCATGGCTCGAGATTCTATTGCTGGTCTGTGATCATTTTCTAGTGCAAGAATTGCTCCCAGATCCACTACGGGGACTTGCATTGCATTTTCTTGCTTTCCACTCTTTCACGGCATTCTGCAGCCCATAGATCTTACCTCTTGGCCATCATCTTGGATATTTAGCCTGCTCTCCCTATAATAGTCACATCCCTCCAGTCCCTGCACCCTTTTGCTATATACATCATCCAAGTACCTACTGTAGGCAGTGGATATGATAGCCCTGTCCTGTGCATCAGTATAATTCTGCCTATGTCCATCCGGCTCTTGAATCTATCATATTCTGGTCCTCTTAACTATCAAACATGAGAATGAGAGGTGCAGGATACTCCGTTGTCTTCTATTAAATGCTCAGATTCTGAAAATTTGTAATAATCTCAATTAACCATTATGAATGGAATTTAATAGTTTGACTGCCATGTTGGAGAACCACTGTCTTACCATCAGAACCTTTCACCTTACTTGGACTTTTCCGCTCTTTTTGACCCCATATTTTATAGTATACTAAATCCCAGGATTGAAGAAGGTCTTATACAAAGCCTTAGATGTCTCCTAATATTGTCCAAAACTTCAGCCCTGATGAATGTTCTTCTCCCTGAGTGTAAAGCATTCATGTATGCTGAATTGTAGTCCCTTCTAAGGCAGGGGAACAATCACACTGCACAGAGGGTAATTTAGGATTCCTCTGAGAGAGCACCCTTCCACCACCATCTGAAGCAAATTCTTTGCATGGAGCGCCCTTGTTATTAACTTGCAGTTTGGTTGATCAATTAAAGTTTGATGGAGCATCTCATTGATCACCCCATATGATTTTTTTTCCACAGAACCTATAGCTCAAAGGATTTTCAGATGCAGTGTTTGTGACCATATTGTTCATACTTACCCACATTTCTAAACTCGTCATTACCAAATTGTTGTTCGTCAGAAATGTAACCAATATTCCAGCTCCAGACCATATCCATTTTTCCATGACTTTATCTCCAATCACCCTTTGTCCTTACTTGTCTGACTGTAGAAAGACTGAATCTAGTTGCCACACTTATATTGTGTAAAATAAAAACATTTCCATTTTTGTCCCACACCTTTAAATCAATGGCTACTACTGCTTAAACTCTCGTGGTAATGAAAGACTTACAATGGGATCTGGCAGCATTCTCCAGTACTTTTTACACATGTTACATTTGCACTAATTTCTTCAATGAGCCTTGTACACTCATCATCAACCACATCTGCATCCTTTAGTAGCGTTTTTAATCTGTGACAAGAAGGGCGGGTAAATGTCTTTGTAACTTCAAGTCAATTTGCTTTTTTCCTCTCTGATTCTTATCACCTGATGCCATTAACATTACTTTAACATTTTGATTAGAAATATTCGGTTTTATTCAGGGGATTTAATCATGCCTGGGCTGGGTAAACTGTAGTTCTACTGACTTTCCAAAAACAATTAAGTTACCACGTTCCATTGTTCATTTTCATTTAAGCTTTTGTAGCCTGATGGGTCACTGTGAAGACACCAGCTAAGCCTGTTAGTTAAAAAGGCTAACTCTGCATCAGCTTAAGAATTGTGGAACCACATAAATTGCTGTGGTCTGCAGCAAAGAATAGACCACAGAATGATCATTCCACCAATGCAAACAGTTTCTCCCTATCTGCTCTATTGAGACCCCTCATGATTTTGAATGCTTCCATCACATCTCCTCTCAGCCTTCTTTTCTCCAAGGAAAACTGTCCTAACTTCTCCAATCTACCTTAATAACTGAAGTTCCTCATCTCTAGAACCATTCTCATGAATCCTTTCTGCACTCCAATGCCTTCACATCCCATTAAAGTGCAGCATCTAGAACTGAACACAACACTCCAGCTGAGGTGGAACTAGTGTCTTGTACAAGGTCACCATAACTTCCTTCTGTTTAGGCTCTATGCCCCTATTAATAACGCCTAGGATACGGTATGCTTTATTAACCTGTCAACCTGTCCTGCAACCTTGAATGACTTAGACACATATACACCCAGATCTCTCTGCTCCTGAACCCCTTTAGAATTGTATATTTTATATTGTCTCTCCATGTTCTTCCTCCCAAAATGAATTACTTCACATTTCTCTACATTTAACTCCAGCTGTTATTTGTCCACCCATTCCACGAACTTGTCTATGCCTGACACTATCCTCCTTTGAGTTCATAAAGCTTCAAAATTTCACATCATCCACAAGCTTTGAAATGGTGCCTTGTGCAACAAGTTCTATGTTATTGACATATGTCAGGAAAAGCAAGGATCCCAACACTAATCCTTGGGGTCCTCCACTACAAACCTTTCTCCAGCCCAAAAGAAAACATCCATTAACCACTACTCTGTTTGGTGTCACAAACCAATTTTGTTTCCATGTTACTACTATCTCTTTTATTCTATGAGCCATAACTTCACTCACAAGTCTGTTGAGTGGCACTGTATCAAATGCCTTTTGGAGGTTTGCATACACCATATCAACAGAATTACCATCATTGACCCTCGCTATTAACTCTTCAAAAAAACTCCAGCAAGTTAGTTAAACACAAATTTCCCTCAATAATCGAAGCTGGACCTCCTCAATTAACCCACATGTGTCCATGTGACTATTAATTTTGTCTCACATTATTGTTTCCAGAAGCTGCCCTACCATTGAGATAAAATCAACTGGTCGGTAGTTGTTGGGCTTACCTTAACAATTTTTATTGAACAAGGGTGTAATATTTGCAATTTTTCAGTCCTCTGGCACAATCCCTGAGTCTAATGATTCATGAGGGGTAGAGTTTTAGGGTGGGGTGAAGGAGTTTCAGAGGAGATTTGATTTGATTTCACTCAGAGGGTCGTGACAATCTGGATTGCACTGTGTGGGAAGGTAGTGGAAGCTGAAAACCTTACAACCTTTAAAAAGTATTTGGATGAGCACTTGAAATATCATAGCATTCAAAGAGGTGGCATGATGGCACAGTGGTTAACACTGCTGCCTCACAGCGCCAGGGACCCGGATTCAATTCCTGGCTTGGGTCACTGTCTGTGTGGAGTTTGCACATTCTCCCCGTGTCTGTGTGGGTTTCCTCCCACAGTCCAAAGATGTGCAGGTTAGGTGGATTGGCCATGCTAAATTGCCCCTTCATGTCAGGGGACTAGCTAAGGTAAATGCATGGAGTTATGGGGATAGGGCCTGGGTCGGATTGTGGTCGGTGCAAAGTCGATGGGCTGAATGGCCTCATTCTGCACTGTAGGATTCTATGATTCTATATAGGACAAGTGCTGGAAAATGGGATCAGCAAATCTGACAGCGTCTGTGGAGAGAGAAACAGAGTTAACGTTTCAATATCACTCTTGAAGTTAAAGTCCAACATGACTCTTCTCATCTCTGGTTTTTACTGTTTTTAACTCCTGAAAACAGTCTTGCGGGAGCTTCATTCTAAATTATAACACGGCTACATACTCTCTCATGATCTCTAACCTGGGGACAGCATTTAAGTCAGGTGGGCTAGTCAGTAGATTGTGAGGATACCTCCAGCAATGTGATAGGAATGCTCTGCACCAAATCCTCTCTCCATGTCGATGCATTGGGGAGTTTGCAATCTGATAGCAGCTGAGCGGGATTATTGCTTATGGAAAGGAACAACTTGTTCTTTTTATCTCGGCTGCAAGACATTCCACTTCGCCTTGGCATAGCCGGTGCTTGAAAGAGATTGCATGAGCATACATAGTGTGGGCACTGCAGATAATGCCCTGTATCCCTATGCATGCGTTTCACTATATATTCCGTGCACAATCCAGTGGTTTGCTTGAATTCAATGAAATCCCCGGCAAGAGCGTATTTTTTGCTGCTATGGAGCACTGTGTTGCAGGCAGATGAGATGCGTACTGTTCCATGCAAGGTCAGCAAGCCACAAATGCCTCCTTACCAGTGGGGGCTAACTCATAGGAGTACCCCTGAGATCCCTCTGCAGAAAGGGGGCATTGCGGTGACAAATTCCACAGCATCCTGGCTATATGTAGGTGGATAGAGGCGTGACTGGTTATCTACCAAAACATAAATGAATCTGTTGCATCGTGTACATGCATTAAACTAAGGTTGAGGGAGGTCTAAGATGCCTGCTTGTCTGTGGCATGTCGAGTTGTTCAAGTCGCCTCGTGTGTGGGTATCGATGGCAATAATCCATTTGGCTAGAAGCAGCATTCGGGCTGAATCTCTCCCTATTCCGTGTTCAGGTAGGGATGCTGAAAATAATTCCAATGACTTTATTTCTGTCCCAGCTGAGGCTGGACAACACTACAGTCTGAGGATTGGACCAAACATCGCACTGTCACGGTGTGATTTTATTGCAAATGGGCGATCCACCTTTTCCCCCCACATTTTTCCACCTCCACCCCCAAGATAATTTAACCGAGTAGACATCTGAAATACAGGACAGAAAGGTATAATAAATGCTGCATTGCTAGCAGAGGAAATTAACAATTAAATAGCGTTACCTCGCCACTGAAACCATTCAAAATGCAAGCAGCAGTCAGTAAGTCTGAAGCTTTACATTCCTGCTCACCTTCAGCTTGAGCCCGTCCCCCTACAGTGTGTGCCAGACACATAACTCATTAAAACTGTGAATGTCACGCCAGCTGATGAGAATGGAGTGGAGAACCGGTCTCTTGCCATTATTACACATTAAAAATCGTTCTTTCGCAACTAAAAGTGCTGCGAGAGGAATGAAAGCACCTTTTCATTATTCTTGCCAGAATAAATATAGATAACATCTTTAAAACAAGTACGTTCTGATATGATTATTAATTGCAGTTTCTTTTTGGGGGGGGGGGGGGGGAGAGGAGAGATCTGTAAGATAAATTGATTCCCCTCCAGTTACAGAAGTGTCATTTTGAGTGTTCAACTTCAATCATTCAAAGACTCTTCATCGTTTAACTCAGCCTGCAGCTCGACAACTGTGCTCAATGGGAGGGAAGCCCATTCTGTCACACCGTTTATATTTCAGTGTGTTTGTAGGTCATCCGCACTCCAAACATTTTCGAAGATGTCCAAATAAAACAGGCGCCTGCAATTTTTGGGAGAGAACAAAATAATAAATGAACTCCACTGGTACAGATTTCAGCCTACGTCCAAATAAAGAAAATGCACCCGCATGGGTCAGTGTTCACGGATGCAATGTTAATGCTTCATTTTTTGGGTGGTGGGTGAGCTGAAGGAATAGAGACTTTTAAAGTCTTTTTAAAAAAAGTTTTGCTTCGATCTTTGCCCAGCAAAAGGCAAGGAAGACGACTCAGAACAATGAGTGAGAAAGAAGTGCACAGAAGTTGTGTAACCTTGACAATTTTTTTCCCAAAATATACTTTATTTATAAATCTGTGAGAACATTGCAAATATTCTCGAATGACTATCACAAAAAGCAACAATATAGTTTCTTTTCTGAGATGCTTCAATACAGTAAAGGAAACGTTTCCAACATTTTACAATACAACCATGGTCAATGGAAAACACCGCCCAGCAGGTTCCACTGGCCACCACTCCCTTTGCAACAAGCCTTTTGTAGCTTTTTTCCCCCCTCTGTGGGCGGGGTTTAATTGACGGTTTCTCCGAGCAACTGGCCCCGCCCTCTTAATCAGTGCGGCATCCGGGGCCACTGAAGCTGGTTGACAAGCGTCCTCCTCCTGCGGTTGCGCGAGGGGGGAGGGTGGTCGCTCTACCTTTGCTGACGTCAGCGCCTCATCCGGGGCATCCGCTGTGATTGACAGTCCCCATAGCAACGCGCTCCGTCGGCCGCCATTTTGTTGTTAGGAGGAGAGAGAAGCGAGAGAGAGAAAAATTTTTTTCAGGGCTTTCCCGCCTCGGAATATTTTTTTTCTCTTTGAGGGGGAGGAATATTTTTTTTTGGGAAAAAAAAACTCCACCTTTCTTTTTTCCCCCTCCATTCTGAGAATTGTGTTTATTTTTTTAATTTTCTTCCACACCAAGGCCAGAGAGCGGGGAGAGAGAGAGAGAGAAAGTTGAATGGTCGGAGCGGCCGGAGAAGTCGGGTTGGCGAGCGGCGCTAGGAGGTGTAAAGCGGGTTTGAAAAAAGGCGGCGCCGAGGAGGTGTTTGCTGTTGCGCAGGTTTGTAGTGCGCGCCATTTTGTGAAATAAAAGAGAGAGAGAGGGGGGAGTGGGCAAGGTAAAATTTAAACCCAAATAACCACCAGTGTGGGGGGAGGGAGACGGCTTAAGACCGGGGGGAGGGGGAAGGTAGGAGACGATCCTGAATTCCCGCACTGGAGATTTGTTTATTATTTTCCTTCACCCCCCCCCCCCCCCCCCAAATTACCACCCCCTCTCTCGAAGGAAGGAGGGGACTGTAAACCCAGGCGGCGGCGGCTTCTCAGCAACCAGAGCGGCCCAGGCGGCAGACAGACAGACAGAGAGAGAGAGGGAGGGTGAAAGAGATGAGAAGAGAAAACAGGGAGAGGTTTGTCTGTTTCATTCTGATTCCTCGGCCTGTTTGGATTCTGTGTTTTATTCCCTCCTCCTCTCTCCCCTTGTCGTTTTACGGCCTGACGGTTGTTTGAGACATTTCTCCTTTGGTTGGATTGGCATCTCTCATATATATAGAGAGCAATGGTTTATTTATACGTTAGCTCAGTGAGAGAGTGAGAAGATGGACTCTTTGACAGTGTTACTGTACTGGAAGTGTGTGTTGTATACCCCAATGTTAGCCACAGGGCAACAGCAATCGAGCAGGCATTGGAAATATTCACGTTTATTTTCATATGTATATGACAGTTGTGTTGTTTCAGTGACCTGCAGAAATTTTAATCAAAACCATTTGGTTTGTGGGGTATGGGATTATTTAGCCGATATATACAGTTGATATACATTTCGTCATTATTGACACCCAGCATATAGTTGTGCATTATAATTTAAAAACATTTCCTTTACCATAGTCACATCCATTTAAAAGAAGATTGTCCTTTTCTAGAAATCTCATTTGTTGTGATGCCTGCTAAAAATGGACTTTAAATATTGGGCTGTAATGCACACAACAGTGAAACATTTAATATATATATATCGAAAAAGGTTTTTTAAAAATGTCTTTTAATATGTAGAGTATACAGGTGTTAAACTTAACCTGATGTGTACTGATGCCACGTCCTATGGCAAATTGTTCAACATTACAAACTAATGCACTGTCATGTTGAGATCTGGTACATCTGCAAACAGCAAACTATTAACATAAGTAAACATTTTGTTAAAATTATTTTAAATGGATGGTTGCTTTTCAAAAATGTCTCCATGTTGACTTGAGTTTTTATTTGACCAAGGAAATGTGTAAGTTTGTTTTGATTGTATTGCCAGTGTCATCTTCAATAAATCAAATGTAAACTGCCCATAATTACCTTTTGGGATTAACTTTTGGCCTCCGAAAGGCAGGTTCAGGCCAGAAGCTCAAACCTATTTCAATTGGTTTCAGTAATGTCTTCCAAAAGTATCTTAACATTGTTGTTTTCTATATGTTGACCTCTGGTGAAAAGGTGTACTATACAGAACTGAAGTTTATGGTGCTGAAGTGAAAGTATCGGTTTGTTGTGATTGAAATTGGATTGTCAGTCACGTGATTTTAAAGCTTGTAGAGTTGAAATAGTAGGAAAAAGTTGTCTTTGTGACAACATCTGGTTAGCAAAAAAGGGACTGTTAAAAAATTTTTGCAGTCTTCATCCAGCCTCAAAATAAGTCGAACAAAAGTCCGTTCCCAGCTCTCTGTATTGTGTTCAGATACGATGGAATTTGGTTATCTAACTCTTTTATTTTTATATTTGTGCTAGCCATTAGTCAGTGGTAGCACATTCTTATAAATCAGAAGTTTGTAGGTTAAGACACCACTCCAAAGACTTAAGCGGATATATAGGCTGACAGTCCTATGCAACTGCAATGTTGAAGGTGCTACCTTTTGGATGAGACGTTAAATCAAAACCCCATTTATTTTCTCAAATGAATGTAAAAGATCCTATGGCACTACTCGAAAAAGAGCAGGGGAATTCTCCCTGTGTCTTGGCCAATGTTTATCTGTCAACCAATATCACGCAAAGTTTAATTGTTTCATTTATTTAATTGTCAATTGTGGGATCTTACTCTGCAAATTGGCTACTGCGTTTCCCATCAGCACAGATTCCAATTCAAAAAAGTGAAACATCCTGAGTTAGTGAAAGGACCGAAAAGAGGTGTCAAATTAGTTGTTTTGTTTTGTGCACAAGTTTGTCTTGATACATTCTACGCTTTGTCGATGTGTCCATAAAAATACACCACAATAAACTCGGCTGCAACAAGTCTTTAAGCCTGTAAACTGAAGTATGGACTGCTAATTGAGATCGCAATATAATTTGATTTTCAAGCACTTAAAATTCTAATTTTAAGTTGTTGGATTTGTTCGGAATAAACTACTGCAGGTAACATTCATCTGGTTTTAAGGGTTGATGAGTGTGAAGACGAGATTGCAGCATATACCCAGTTCATGGAATTTTAACAACCCCATGAGTTCTATGGTCTCCTTCCATATTGATGTTCTTGCCAAACTTTATTGCCTCCCTTTTCATCTGCACATGCATTTCAAAAATCTTTTCTTGAGTCAAATCCCACCATGAGCATGCTCCTTCCCAACCCAACCACCTCATTCAGTTCTCATCCTCTGTAAATCCAGTTCTGACCTTGTATCTTCCCCCATTTCTTAAGTTTGATGCAATACCTACAGCTATTTTGGCTCCACGATCTGAAACACTATTGTTACACCCTGCTACCTTTCCTACCTCCACCCTCAAAACCTCTTTGATCTTCATCCCCATTTCTTGCTGTCTGTTATTTTCATATGCAGTTGTGCTAATCCTGCGCTGCAGCATGGTGGACTATTGGTGAAGTTTAGTCCAGAATCAGCATAAGTAGTTGAAAAAGTATTCTTACAATGTTCTGTCTTCAGGAGAAGTAAATTATTCTTTTACAGTAGTACTGTCGTGATTTGTTAATGAATCTCCATGTGTAGAATATACTACTTTCAAAGTAATTGTGTGGCTGCCAAATTGCAAAAGTACTTGTGCATATATCTCTCACAAGAGAAATATGCTTATTATTTGGCAGACCTCCAAAAAACGGTCCTTTTAACAGCAAAATTGACTGTAATACTGTTTTCAGAACAATGTCAGCATATTAGTTTGTTCAATTTGTGTATATATATTTTTAAGAAATAAAATGGACTGGGTAAGTCATATTTCCTATTTGTAAGTTTTTAGTGGTCTACGATCTTGAAAAGAAAATATAGTATTGCTGCAGTTACTTTTTCCTGTTAAAGCTATTGCAATAAATTAAATTACAAATCTATGAGCTGAACTAAGCACTTGAAATATAAAAATGTTCATAAAATTTCAAGGAGTAAAATTCCTCTTGTGGTCTCTGGACACATTGAAAAGATGGTACATCTATAAAGCAGTTAGATACAGTGCTCACTTTTCAATAAAAATATTACTGCTTTTCATCTGGGGCAATTCAATCTCTGAGTAAAGTCTGTGTTCAGTACAAAAATTTGTTTTATACAATAAAGCTATATGAAGTGCTAAGATGCAATGTTAGAATGATGTACACGTACATCATTGTACTAAAATGTCATCTGTCATAGAAAAGCTGACACCTGGATATTCTGGACTGTCATGTTCTTATCGTCCTTAAGTGAGCCGGCAGAGCTGGTTATGTCATAAAGATATGACGTGAGAGGGGGATATGAGTGAGACACGTTGATGTGAATTTGTTTGACCTGATCACGGTTAAGTTTTTTTTGTTTTTTTTCACCTTTGAATCTTTTAGGTCAGAAGGAGGGCATTTGGCTCATCATACCTACATTGGCTCTTCAAAAGAGCAGTTGTGCTTAGCTCCATACCCCTCCTTTTTTGCCTGCAACTCTAAGTTCTTCATCCTCAAGTAACTGTCCAACTCCCTTTTAAAACTATTTATGGACTCCGCTTCCCCAACCTTTTGGGTAGAGCTTTCTAGATCCTGCCAACTCTGAAAATATTTATCCCTTTAAATATTTTGCTTCTCTAATTTTCTTGTTGCTTCTTCTGAGGAACAGCCTCATTTAGTAATGTGGCAGTGTTAAATTGTTAATTTTTATTCCACCATCAACATTGTTACAAATTAGAAGTTTCAATTTCTTACCCATTTCATCAAAGATGATTTAACCCAGCTTCATTTTTTTTTTACAAGGAATTATTTCTAAATTTTATGCCACAAAACATGTATGGATATAAAGTATGGGAAATGTGAAATTACCCAGTTTGGTAGAAAACATGAAAAAGCACAATTTTTAAAATGGTACGAGACTGGGCTGGGTGTCCTTGTAGATGAATCTCAAAATTAATGTGCATGTGTACAGCAAGCAATTAGAAAAGCAAGAGGCATGCAAGAAGTTAATATCAAGAGATTGGCATAGAGCAATAAAGAAGTCTTGCTGCAATCGATTATAGGGCCTACTGAGGCCACACCTTGAGTACTGTGGACAGCTCTGGCATCCATATGAAAGGAAGAATAATCTGGAGAGAGTGCAAGGAAGCTTCATGAGACTGAAAGGAGAAATTTGGCACACTGGATCTATGTACTCTGGAACGTAGAAGGATGAGGTGTAAAATTTAATGGTAACAAGGAACTTGACAGGATAGATGCTCTGAGTATGTTTCCTTTGGCTAGGGAATCTGGATCTCGGAATCGCAGTCTCAAAGGATTAGCCATTTGGGATTGAGGTTAGGAGAAGTTTTTTTCAGTCAAAAGGTTGTGAATTGTTTTTGAGTTTGTTTCAGTAAGTTTAATGGTGAGCACTGGCACCACTTGCATCTCCGCACCAAGTTTTGGCATCTCCACACCAAGTTTTGGGACAGTTTTGGACTTAATTATGGTTGCCAGGATTTTACAGGTCTTGTATGTTGTATGAAATTGTGTAGCATGAAACAAATTTATGCACATTCAGTTGAGCTATGCTTTTTTTCAAGCATTAGCAAACAAGTCAATATACAACTTTGGAATTGATTTAAAGTATAAACAGTGGAAATACCACTTCCTAACAGTTGTCATCCACTTGAATTGCAAAATGTTGTGTGCTTTACTTTAGTAAGCAAAATGCCCAAATTCAACATCTAATATTAGTAAGGGGCTACTGATAGCATTTCAATTTTTAGTAACCACTGTTTCTCATCCACTGCATCTTTGGGCGACTTCATTCTTATATAGATCATTCATTTTGTAATGCATATGTAAATGAGCAATTTGGAGATTTTTAGCCTTTGAACATGATGCGTAGGTAAAGTGCACAAACTAACCAAAATATCCTCACGAGTTGCCATAAAATGTCTATCCACAAAAGTAGGTTTTACTTCATTGCTTGCTTTCATGATTGTAACAGGCTAATTGCATTTAATGTATATTTCATGTATAATTTTCAATGAACAAATATTCATTTCACTGAAAACTAGTTGCACTTGCATCACAGATTCCTCTTAGTATTTATGCAACCAATATGCTCTTAAGCTATTGCCAAATAGTAAGGTGCTTGAAAGTGGAAAAAAAATCTCTTGCAAAGAAAGTTAAATGCTGTTGTGCCAATCACATTGAGTAATCCAGTGCTTTTGATCAACCAAGAGAAGCATAATGAAGTTTTTTTAAAAACCATCAAATTTGTACGCAGCAACTTGGTCTCACTAAGTCACATATACATCCAAAAAAGGTACGGACTGTTTCAGGGAGGACTTTAAAACTGAAATCTAATCTTGAGTTCAGTGGTGTTTAGAATTTTGTTGGCAATTAGATGCCATCCTTAATCCTCATGTTATATGACTATCTTGCGATTTATTTCTCCAGCCATTTATGGTATAATGATTATCTGTCAGATTTCACTACATCATGCTTTGAGTAACAGCTGACTAAAAGTTGATGTTGATCTGTAATATTAGCCAATTGCCTCAATGTTTGGAGAACTGATGGACTTGTACTAGATAAGATCATTTCTTTTAATATTTATCTTTTTAATCCTATCCCCATATCAAAAGTATCTGACTAAAACAAAACCTTTTGTGCATTGTTTATTCACAGTCAGTTTATTACAAATGTTACTGCCTAAAACTGGGGTGATGCCCCTTTGTTGACTTAGTTTTTAAGAATTTACTATAATTATAGATTAATGCAGGTGAGGCATTTAGCTGCTGCACAAAACAATAAGGCCAATTTGGGTTTTTGGGTTACTCCAGTAAATAGCTTGTTGCTGCAAGATTAATTATTAATCTTTAACCTTTATCTTGTGATGTAATGATGTTTGAGAGTAGGACGTCACTAAAACTTAATGATACAACAGTGGTGAGAGTTATTGTATGAAGTATATTGCGCAACTGAAATGCCCTTGTTATCTCTTCCCCCACCCACCCACCCACCCACACACACACACACATACACATACACACCACAATGACCCTTGAAAAAAGTATATTAAATTACAAATTTATGTGGCACCTTTTATGCCTTTAGGATTTCCCAAAGTGTTTCCCAATCAGTGAATTATTTTTGAAGTGCATACTGCTACATAGACGAGCACAATGACCAATTTGCACACAGTCATGTAGACAGCAAATCAGATTAATATAGGTTTAAATAAATGAAATATTTTATATCCACCTGAGAGGGTAGACAGGACCTTAGTTTTAAGTTTCATCTGAAAGGTAGCACCTCCCACAGTGCAGCAAACTCAGCAGTGCTTCAATATCAGTTTGAATTTTTTGCACAAATCTCTGTGGGGTGGGAGGGGGATGTGTGAATCCACAACCATCTGAGTTAGAAGAGTTCCACCAGCCAAGCAACTATATTCACAGCAATACGATAAAATTCACATCTGTAAATGAGAAAAGAAATATGTCATCAGTTGGTATCTATACTGTGGTATAAGATGCAAGATCTGTTTCCTAAAACTTAACACATTAAAAATTGTTATTCTAACTTACAA
Source organism: Mustelus asterias (assembly GCF_964213995.1). NCBI lineage: Eukaryota > Metazoa > Chordata > Chondrichthyes > Carcharhiniformes > Triakidae > Mustelus > Mustelus asterias. The sequence continues at coordinate 56,150,012 of NC_135817.1, forward strand.
ACCGTGCAGTGTTAACCCAACCGTTATTGGCTCTTGTTAGGTTTATGTAACAGTATAGTATTCTGCCATTATTATAAGGAGACTTGCATCTGGAGGAGTACATAACAGTTGTTGGTTGGATGGGATGTATTGTATTGAGAATAGGCGGCTGATAATTGCAACTTTCTACTTGCATGCTCGCCCTATTTTGTTTTATAATGTCCCTGCAAAGCACCTTGGGACACTTTTATGTTATAGACACCATATAAATCTTCCTTAAGATGCCAGGAGATTTGCAAGGGTTCATTCACAATGCTATGTTTTGACTTTCTTTTAAAAAGTTCATTCATTATCCCATGTTATTCTTTGTACTGGTATATAATATGAAATACCTGCGGTTTGCATTGTACTCTGATGTCCAAAAATCTTCCACAGTATTATTTCCATTTCCAGCATTTCACCTGATTTTATGGGATGTCTCGCTATAATGCTCATAATCCAGTATTATTTCATGAGGTGGCATTTGAATCATTGAAATTGCAATGCCAGATTTAAATCTGACATGCTACATTTAATGCCCTTTTAGCTTAGTTTGAAGCTTGCAGGGCCAATATACATCCTCAAGCAAAGAATGTTCAGCCTTATTGGAATAAACCAGAGCATTAATTTGCTTTTTGTCGTGCACATATTAATATTGCTGGTACCAGTTTGATCCTCGAGGCATTCTGACTTGTACGAGGAGCAAGGTTGACATGGGATATTTAATAGTTTTGAGCTGTTTTAGATCTGATAGAATCTGACAAAGCACATGAACCTGTTTTTGGGAGGAAAATAGGGAGAAATTGGTGTAGTTTTATTTTGACTACTGTTTGGCACCAGATTTATACTGAAACTTGAATGAAGTTGCAATTATACCAATAGTATAAATGTATAAAATAAAGCTACACATTAAGTATATACTTTCATCTTAACCTGCTACATAAACGTAAATTTTTATTTTTTGATATGTTATACCTTTTCAATTAAGAAGGAACATAGGAGTAGATATTTCTTTTTAACCTCAAGCTTGTCCCATATTCAGAGAGGTCATGGCTGATCTATCTCAATCTCTTAAACTCAGTTTTGTGATTTAAGAATTGATCTAGCATTTACCATTTGCAGAAGAGAGTTCCAGACCTGTATCGCTGTTTGCGTGCAAGTGTAGTTGGATCTAAACAAACTTAATGGAATGGACACCAGGATGTAACATTAGAAAAGAGAAACAATGTGTACAAAGGATTGGGAGCGATAGATAGCACGAGAGTAAGGAATAATAAGGGATCATGTGTGATCAGAGTAAGGGAATGCAATAAGGTTTAAATTGGGGATATAGTGATACGGTTATATGATAACAATATCATAAGGTTTAGATTAGCTATGGAAAAAGACAGGAGCAATCCAGAGTAAAAAATAGCGAATTGATGGAAGACTAATTTCTGAGAGACATGAACGGATCTGGTACAAGTGAATTGGAAAAAAAGAAAGACGGATAATACGTAACCAAAAAAATGGGATGCCCTTAAAGAGAATATGGTTCAGATATAGTCAAGGTACATTTCCATGAGAATGAAAAGGAAAGACAAACAAAGCTAGAGAGCTCTGGATGCCAAAAACGATGGGAGAGTAATATGAAGCAGAAGAAGGGGGGGCATACGAGATGCCAAGTGAAAACCAGGCTGACTAGCGAGTTCAGGGGGAAGTGTGAAGAGAAATAAGGGGCTAAGATCGATTAGCAGTGAACATAAAGAAGAATCCAGAAGTCTTGTATAGACATACAAATAGCAAAAGGGTAATAATTGACTCCAACTCCCCTTGTAGGGAGCAAAAAGGGGATTTGTGCATGGTGGTAGATGGCATGATTGAGGTACCAAATGAAACTATGCATCTGTTTTTACCAAGGAAGAAGATACTGTCCAAGTTGTGGTAAAAAAGGAGGTACTTGAGACATTGGATTGGCTAAAAGTTGATAAAACGGAAGTATTAGACTGACTACTTGAAAGTTGCAAAGACACCCTGGAAGAGATGCATCTGAGGATACCAGAAGTAAGGTAGAAATAATCAAAGCGCTGGAAATAATCTTGTACTGCTTAGATACAGGGTGCTGGCAAAGGACTAAAGAATTGTAAATGTTACACCCCTTCAAAAAAGGGGTGTAATGATAAACCCAGAACTACAGACCAGCCAGTTTAACCTCAGAAGTGGGAAAGGTTTTATAAACAATACCGGGACAAAATTAAGTCACTTTGACAAACATCAATTAGTTAACGAAAGCCAGCACGGATTTAAGAGCAATTTGTGTTTTGCTAATTTGTTTTGAGTTTTTTGATGAGGTGATAGAGTGCTGGTGAGGGAATGTGGTTGAAGGAGCATACATGGGCTTCTAAAACTCGTTTGACGAAGTGCTATGTAACCGACTTGAAACAAAGTTAAAGCTGATGGAATAAAAGGGACAGTGATAGCATAGATTTCAAGTTGGCTGAGTGATTCTGAACTGGTAAAGTGTGGCTGCATGGTGGCACAGTGGTTAGCACTGCTGCCTCACAGTGCCAGGGTCTCGGGTTCAATTCCGGCTTCGGGTCACTGTCTGTGTGGAGTTTGCACATTCTCCCCATGTCTGTGTGGGTTTCCTCCTGGTCCTCTGATTTCCTCCCACAGTCCAAAGATGTGCAGATTAGGTTGATTGTCCATTAGTGTCAGGGGGATTAGCGGGGTAAAATGCGTGGGGTTGCGGGAATGGAGCCTGGGTGAGATTGTGATCGGTGTGACTCGATGGGCCAAATGGGCTCCTTCTGTACTGTGGGGATTCTATGATTCTAATAGTTTTTTCAAATTGGAGCAGGGTAGGGAGGATCCCACTTTTTTAAGCTTTGATGGGATGTGGGTGTCGCTGGAAAATACATATTTGTTGCCCATCACTTAAGGGCAGTTGAAGATGGGCAACAAATGCTGGCTTTGTCAGCAATGCTCACATCCCAAGAAAAAAATAAAAAATACAATGGGGTGGGTCCCCAAGGGCCGATAGTGTAGATCAAATAAAGCAATAGTCCTAGTAATGACCTAGATTTAAGTGTGCAGGGCACAATTTCAAACTTTGCTAATGGCACCAAACTTGGAAATATTGTGAATTGAGAGGAAGATTTTGATATACTTCTTCACAGGCTGGTGAAATGGGTGGTGGACAAACCACAGATGAAATTTAATGCATAGAGGTGTGAAATTCACTTTGGTTAGAATGAGAAGCAATATAAAATAACACTTTCCCAAATTATTTTTGATTGTGATCCCATTTAAACACTTGCAAGTTAACATGACCCCAGGCAGCAGCATAACAGCAACAATAAAGCAGTATAGTATCATTCGATATAAATTCTTAAAGTTTGTGTATGATTGACATTTTATAATACATTTAAATATTAAAATCTGAGGTTTAAAAGCAGCTCATAATTTTTATGCCCTCATGTAGATTTCAGCCAATTCCCCAGTGACAGCAGACTCAGGTCCCTGACCCTCACCCTTCCATCTCACCAACACCCTCTTTCCTACTACACACACGCACACATCAGTTCCTCTTCCTAAACCCCCTCCTCTTCACATGTGCACACACTTATCAGCCCCTCTTCCCTTCCACCCTTTTGATCGAGTTGCTGGTGTATGCGAAGCATCACTATCCTGGGTAAGGAGCAGAAACGCCACTGTTTCAGGCTCAAAATGCTTGACCTCCTGGTTTTTCTTGCACTCAGTCAGTGACTGAGGTACACTTGCTGGCCCCTGTCTGTTCCAAGGTGGCCCACCTGAACTTGCCACAAAATGTGGTCTCCAATACTCAAGGGTACTTTGGGCCCGAACCCGTTGCTAAACGTAGTCTCTGATACTCAAGGCTGCTTTGTGCTCCGTCCACTTGCTGCTTGTCGGCATTGATTGAGTGGGTCCAAGGGTGTCCTATTGAACCTCCAAACTGGCAGACTTCTCTCCACAGTCATGATTGCTTCTTCGGAGGAAGGATAGTTTGCAACCCCAAATGTGATCCTTCCAACCCTATACGGTGTTGCAACCCAAAAAACTCTGAAATAAAGGATTGAATTATTAAAAAGGTGTAAGAACCTGGGGGCATGCCTGTACAAAACATTGAATGTGGCAGGGCAGTTTGAGAGTGGTTAATGAAGCATGTGCTTGGGCCTAAGAAGCATTGAGTACAAAAATAAGTTAGGTTGAACCTTTAGAAAACATTGGTGTGGCCTCAATTGCAGTATTGTGTTTAGTTCTTTTGGAAGCACACTTTTGGAAGGAAGTGTGGGCATTGGAGAAGATGCATAAAAGGTTCAAGAGAATGGTTTCAGGATGAGAAACTTCAGTTATGTGGATAGATTGAAGAAGTTGGGTCTGTTCTCCTTAAGAAAAAAAAAATGATTGAGAGAGAAATGATAGAGATGCTCAAAATCATGATCCGGAAAGACTATATAGAGAGAAACTGTTCCCACTGTGGAAAGGTCAAGAAGTAGAGGACACTGATTTAAAGCGAATTGCAAAAACACCTAAGACAGCATGAGGAAAAACTTTTGAGTGATTAAAATCTGGAATGCGCTCCCTGAAAGGTGGACGTCAGATATAATTGTGGTTTTGATAATTGTCAGAAGAGAAAATAGCAACGCTACGAGGAACGTGTCAGGGAGTGGACTAACTGAGATGCTTTTGTAGAAAACTGGCATGTGTACAAAGGGCCAAATGGCCTCCTGTACTGTACCCATTCCATAATATTCTAATTTCGCTCCTGAAAGGTCTGGCTCTTCATTTTTTTCTGTCCCTGAATCATAGTCTGCCCCGTTAGTGTCTCCCCAGTTAGTATAAATAATTTCTGTCTGATCTATTCCCTTAATTTCTTGAATTAAATCTGCCATTGTCATCTAAATACCAGGGGTTTTCCTCTAATGTGCGTAATTGGCCCGTGTCATTTTCTTTGGGAGACGAGGTCTCAATTGGGTAAATCAAGCTTGTCTGGTCCGCCAAACATTTTGAACTTGTAGTTGAAAAATATTGCAAATTGCTGAACTGTTAAGCTTCAGGAGAGCGGGGTCTGAGTGAGTGGAGATTGAGAGAATGTGAGGGTTGAAGAGAGTGAGGGAGGGGCTTGCGAATGGGGGTTGTTCATGAGGGGGAAGAGTGCTTAAATCTGGCTCACTCCCAGTCTTTGGGTTCTCATCCACCCTCACCCCACACACCAACATGCACTTCCACACACACAGAGGGTGAAGAGTGCACGCCCTTGGTCTATCATACTCTAATTTTCATCTTTTTCTATTTTTAATTTGTTTAAAACTCAGCAAGTTGCTTCTTTTCATACCCCAGTTTTGTTTTTGAAATTCATGTTTAATGATGTGCCAAACATTAGCTTGCTGAAATTTGTTCACCGGCCCCTTGAGTGAGAAAAAATTTGTACATGTTCATGACATATTAATGATCTATTATCTCCACTGTTTGTACCTTTCCACTTTTTTAGAGAATATTCTGTTGTATCTTTTCTTAGTCATTTAAAAATTTGAAATTAGCCCAGTGATTTAATTTTCTTAGTATCATCAGCTGTTACACTTTAGGAACAGTAGTATTATTTCTGTGATGTTTGTGTGCATTTAATATTAACTGGTTTGGTAACTTTCAAAATCGAACAGCTAGTTGTGGATAGTATTAAGCACTTAGTTTGTTTGATTTTTTTTGATTATTGACTTTTTGCTAAAATGTGAACCATAAGTAAGTTGATATTTATTATGTTCCTGTAACACTGGGACACTGGACTTGCTGCTCCAAAAGAACCTGCTTCCAACCCTCTGCATCAAATGTTATGGTCTACCCTGCACTCATCTAGCTAACTCTTAAATGCATCTGGCGTTTTTACCTAGAGTGTTCCTTATGTAGCAAATTCTGCCGTCTAACCATTCTCTGGATAAAGATCTTTCTCCTGAATTCTGTTGGGAAATGACTATTTTATATTTTTATGGCTCTTTGGTAGTCTGCCATGCTCGTGGAAATATCATCATTGTGCCTGCCTATTAAGCACACTCAGAATCTTCAAGGATCTCTTTCAGATCACTCCTTAACATTTTGTTGTTGAGAAAAAAGTCTCTTTCAATTTTCCCTGAAAATTATCATCTCAGTTCTTGAATGAATTCTGTGTTTGTTTTGGCACCTTCTCCAATGGCTCCATATCTATTTTTATAATATGTAGACCAAAGCAGCTCAGTACTCTGTATGGTCTAACCTGAGTTCCCTGCAAATTTCAGGTTTCGTTTCAATTCTATCCTTCCACAAGTGGACCCAGTGCTTTGTTTTCATTGCTCCCTTATTTGCTTGCATCAAAACCTCATTGATCTGTGTTTCTGAACCCTAGGTAGGTAGGTCCCTTTGCTCATTCTGCCCAATTTTTGAAGGCTGCGCTACCTCTCACTTGGCTACATTGAAATTTATTTCACAATTATGAACCTATCTGCAAGTTTATTAATGTTGTCTTTTATTTTAAGAACATTTGAGCATCTACTGGTTTACGCTCAGGCTCACAGAAAATCTAATATTTTCACTGCTCTGAAATGCACATAATGTTTAAAGATTATTTAAAAACTCAAATAGTAGATTAATTCCAAGTTATATGTAATTGTCAAATAATGCAATTTCCTTTTCCAATCTATTGAAAAATCAATTACAAGTTTGTGTATAATTTTGTTTTTGGCTCTCTTTTTTTAAATTTGGATTTACTTCTCTGAAATAGTGTCCAATCACACAATATTAGACAAATTGTTCCAACATTTGGTTTAAAAAAAAGTTTTCTTTGATACTAATTTAGCTATGCTTTATAGGCAGTAATGGGTTATTTCTTAAAGTGCTCTTGCCTTAATTTATTTCGGAATCACAGAAAGCTACAGTGCATAAGAGGCCCTTTGGCCCATTGAGTCTGCACTGACACATGAAAGACCCTGACCTGCCCATCTAATCCCACTTGTCAGCACTTGGCCCTAGCCTTGAATGTTATGGTGTGCCAAGTACTCATCCAAGTACTTTTTAAAGGTTGCGAGGCATCCCTCAACTTGTGTATCCTCATAACTGAACCTTCAACTAAAGGGGACAGCTGTTCCCTATCCACCCTGTTCATGCTCCTCATAATCTTAAGCACCTCAATCAGGGCGCCCCTCAGTCTTCTCTGCTGCAGAGAAAACAACCCAAGCCTATCCAACCAACTTACATGTTCCATCCCAGGCAAGATCCTGGTGAATCTCCTCTCTCTCTCTCTCTTTCCCCCCCCGCCCCCCCATTGCACTGCCACCTCTTCCTATAATGTGGCGACCAGAACTGCACACAGTACTCCAGCTGTGGCCTCACCAAAGTTCTATACAACTCCATCATGACCTCTCTGCTTTTGTAATCTATACCCCGATTGATAAAGACGAGTATGCCATATACCTTTTTCACCACCCTATTTAACTGCTTTTCTGCCTTCAGAGATCTATGGACAAACATGTCAAGGTCCCTTTGTTCTTCGGAACTTCCCAGTATCAGACCTTTGATAGTATACATCCTTGTCAAATTACTCCTTCCAAAGTGCATCACCTCACACTTTTCAGGGTTAAATTCCATCTGCCACTTATCCGTCCAATTTGACCATCCCGTCTATATTTTCCTGTAACCCAAGGCATTCACCCTCACTGTTAACCACTCGGCCAATCTTTCTGTCGTTGGCAAACTTACTGATCTTAGCCCCCACATAGTCATCTATGTCATTTATATAAATGACGAACAATAGGGGCCCAGCACGGATCCCTGTGGTACGCCACTGGCCTTCAGTCACTAAAGCAGTCTTCTGTCATCACCCTTTGTCTCCTACTGCTAAGCCAATTATGAATCTACCTTATCATATCACCCTGCATCCCATGTGCATGCCTTCTCCCATGTGCGACTTTGTCAAAGGCTTTGCTGAAATCCATGTAAACTACACTACCCTCATCTACACACTTGGTTACATGCTCAGAAAATTCAATCAACTTTGTTTGGCATGACCTCCCTCTGACAAAACCATGTTGACTATCCCTGATCAAACCTTGCCTCTCCAAATAGAGATAGATTCTCTCCTTCAGAATCTTCTCCAGTAGTTTCCCAATTGCAGACGTGAGATTCACTAGTCTGAGATTCACTGGTCTGTAGTTCCCTGGCTTGTCTCTACAACCTTTCTTAAATAGTGGAACCACATTAGTTGATCTCCAGTCCTCTGGCACCTCCCTGGAGGTCAGAGTCCCTGCAATTTCCTCCCTCGCTTCCCACAACAGCCTGGGACATAATTCATCCGGACCTGGAGATTTGTTCACTTTTAAGCCCACTAATACCTCCAATATCTTGTCATTCCCTATGACAATTTTCTCAAGAACCTCACAGTCTCTCCCTGAGTTCCATAACTACCTCCTCATTCTTGTGGGTAAAGACAGATGTGAAATATTCATTTAACACCCTACTGATGTCCTCTGCCTCCACCCACAGATTTCCCCCATGAGCCTTACTCTTTCCCTGATTATCCTCTTCCCATTAACAGACTTGTAAAATATCTTAGGATTTTCCCTACTTTTACCAGCCAGAGTTTTCTCATATCTCCTCTGCTCTCCTAATTGATTTCTGAAGCTCCATCCTGTACTTTCTGTCCTCCACTAATGCCTCTGCAGACTTACTCCCCTTATACTTGTTAAAATCCTCTCTTTTCCTCGTCATTGTATCCAGATGTCTCTGGTCATCCATGGTTCTCTGGGTTTGTTACACCTTCCTGTTACCCAAGAGGGAACATGTTGGGCCTGTAACTGCTCCTCTGTAGATTTCCCCATAAGTAACTTGCTCCAGTCTATCTTGGCCAGATCCTACCTTATTTATTTTAAATCTACTCTTCCCCCAATCCAAAACCTTTTTCTGCAACTTGTCAATTTCTTTGTCCATAACACATTTGAATTGAACCATGTTGTGGACACTATCACCAAAATGTTCCCCCACCAACACATCAACCACCTGTCCGGCTTCATACCCCAGAATTAGATCCAGCACTGCATTATCCTTTCTTGGATCCTCTACATATTGACCTAAAACATTTTCCTGTTTACATTTTAAGAACTCTACTCCATCTAAGTCCTTAACATGATGGCTATCCCAGTTAATGTTGGGAAAGTTTAAATCACCTAATATAATTACCCTCATTATTTTTACATCCCACCGCGAATTGCGCACATATTTGCTCTTCAATTTCCTGCTGTCTGGGGGTCTATATTCAAATCTGTCCCTTTTTTATTCCTAAGCTCTACCCACAAAGCTTCATTTGATGCCCTTGCCAAGATATTATCTTTCCTTACTGCAGTAACTGCCGCCTTAACTAATAATGCAATGCCTCCTCTTTTACCCCCCCTCTCTGTCTTGCCTGAAGATTCTTTATCCCGCGATGTTGAACTGCCAATCCTGTCCCTCACTCAACCACATCTCTGTGATGACTATTATATCATAATTACACACGTCAATCCTTGCTCTTAACTCATCCACATGACCGTTAATACTCCTGGCATTAAATTAGCTACCCTCCAGCCTTGAAACCTACTACCGCCGCATTCCCTCTGACCTGATTACTTCTCTATGTGATACTGTGTCCCTATTTTGCTAACAGTCTGGGTCCCCTCCCCCTGCCAAACTAGTTTAAACTTTTCCCAACAGCACCAGCAAACCCGCTAGCAAGGATGTTAGTCCCACTCTGGTTCAGATGTGACCATCCCGCTTGTACAGGTCCCACCTTCCCCAAAAACGGTCCGAGTGGTCCAGGAATCTAAAACCCTCCCTCCGACGCCAACTCTTAAGCCACGCATTCTTCTGTGCTATTCTCCTATTTCGGGTGGTGGGAACCAAAGCAAAGGTGAATTAGCTGAAAGGGAACCAGAGAATAGGGCCAGTAAGACTCAGAGAAACAGCAGGCAGGGTGAGGTTGCTAATCAGAGGGTCTGGTGGACTGAAGTGCATTTGTTTCAATGTGAGAAGTGTAACAGGTAAGGCAGATGAACTTAGAGCTTGGATTGGTACTAGGAACTATGATGTTGTTGCCATTACAGAGACTTGGTTAAGGGAAGGACAGGATTGGCAGCTTAACATTCCAGAATACAGATGTTTCAGGCGGGATAGAGAGGGATGTAAAAAGGGTGGGGGAGTTGCACTACTGGTTAAGGAGAATATCATAGCTGTACTGCGGGAGGACACCTCGGGGGCTCATACAGCGAGGCAATATGGCTGGAGCTCAGGAATAGGAAGGGTGTAGTCACAATGTTGGGGGTTTACTATAGGCCACCCAACTGTCAACAGGACATAGAGAAACAGATATGTAGGCAGATTTTGGCAAGGTGTAAAAGTAATAGGGTTGTTGTGGTGGGAGATTTTAACTTCCCCTATATTGACGGGGACTCACTTAGTGCTAAAGGCGTGGATGGGGGAGAATTTGTAAAGAGCATCCAAGAGGGCTTCTTGAAACAATATGTAGATCGTCCAACTAGGAAAGGGGCCATACTGGACCTGGTATTGGGGAATGAGCCTGGCCAGGTGGTCGATGTTTCAGTGGGGGAACAGTGACCACAATTCAGTAAGCTTTAAGGTACTAATGGATAAAGATAAGTGTAGTCCTCAAGTTAAGGTGCTAAATTGGGGGAAGGCTAATTATAACAATATTAGACAGAATTTAAAGAATGTAGATTGGGACAGATGTTTGAGGGCAAATCAACATATGTCATGTGAGAAGCTTTCAAGTGCAAGTTGATAGGGATTCAGGACTGGCACATTCCTGTAAGGATGAAGGATAAGTATGGCAAGTTTTGGGAACCTTGAATAACGGGAGATATTGTGAGCCTAGTTAAAGAGAAAAAGGAAGCACTTGTCAAAGCTAAGAGGCTGGGAACACACGAAGCAAGTGTGGAATACAAAGAAAGTAGAAAGAAACTCGAGCAAGGAGTAAGGAGGGCTAAAAGAGGTCACGAAAAAGCATTGTCCAGTAGGATTAAGAAAAATCCCAAGGCTTTATATACATGTATAAAGAGCGAGAGGGTTGGCCCACTCAAGGACAAGGGAGGGAATCTGTGCATGGAGCCAGAGGAAATGGGCGAGATATTAAATGAGTATTTTGCATCAGTATTCACCAAAGAGAAGGATTTGGTGGATGATGAGTCTGGGAAAGGGTGTGTAGATAGTTTGAGTCATGTTACGATCAAAAAGGAGGGGGTATTGGGGTTCTTGAGAAACATTAAGGTAGACAAGTCCCCAGGACCTGATGGGATATACCTCAGAATACTGAGAGAGGCAAGGGAGGAAATTGCTGGGGCCTTGAGAGAAATCGTTCTATCCTCACTGGCTACAGGGGAGGTCCCAGAGGATTGGAGAATAGCCAATGTTGTTCTTTTGTTTAAGAAGGGTAGCAAGAATAATCCAGGTAATTACAGGCTGGTGAGCCTTACATCAGTGGTAGGGAAATTATTGGAGAGGATTCTTCGAAACAGAATTTATTCCCATTTGGAAATAAGTGGGCATATTAGTGAGAGGCAACATGGTTTTGTGAAGGGGAGGTCGTGTCTCACTAACTTGATCGAGTTTTTCGAGGAAGTGATGAAAATGGTTGAGGATAGGGCAGTGGATGTTGTCTACATGGACTTCAGTAAGGCCTTTGACAAGGTCCCTCATGGCAGACTGGTGCAGAAGGTGAAGTTGCATGGGATCAGAGGTGTGCTGGCAAGGTGGATACAAAACTGGCTCGGTCAAAGAAGACAGAGGCTAACGGTGGAAGGGTGTGTTTCTGAATGGAGGGCTGTGACAAGTGGCGTTCCTCAGGGATCAGTGCAGGGACATTTGCAGTTCGTAATATATATAAATGATTTGGAGGAAAATGTAATGGTTTGATTGGTAAGTTTGTGGACAACACAAAGGTTGGTGGATTTGCGGATATCGATGAGGACTATCAGAGGATATAGCAGGATATAGATCAGTTGGAGACTTGGGCAGAGAGATGGCAGATGGAGTTTAATCCAGACAAATGTGAGGTAATGCATTTTGGAAGGTGTAATACAGATAGGAAATATACAGTAAATGGCAGAGCCCTTAAGAGTATTGATAGGCAAAGGGATCTGGGTGTACAGGTACACAAGTGACAAAGTGGCAATGCAAGTGGAGAAGGTAGTCAAGAAGGCATACGGCATGCTTGCCTTCATCGGCCGGGGCATTGAGTTTAAAAATTGGCAAGTCGTGTTGCAGCTTTATAGAACCTTAGTTAGGCCGCACTTGGAATATAATGTTCAATTCTGGTCGCCACACTACCAGAAGGATGTGGAGGCTTTGGAGAGGGTACAGAAAAGATATACCAGGATGTGGCCTGGTATGGAGGACATTAGCTATGAGGAGAGGTTGAAGAAATTTGATTTGTTCTCACTGGAACGACGGAGGTTGAGGGGCGACCTGATAGAAGTCTACAAGATTATGAGAGGCATGGACAGAGTGGATAGTAAGAAGTTTGTTCCCAGGGTGGAAGAGTCAATTACCAGGGAGCATAGGTTTAAGGGGCAAGGTTTAAAGGAGATATATGAGGCAGATTTTTTACACAGAGTGGTTGGTGTCTGGAACTCGTTTCCGGGGGAGGTAGTGGAAGTGGATACGGCAGTGACTTTTAAGGGGCGTCTTGACAAATACATGAATAGGATGGGAACGGAGGGATATGGTCCCCGGAAGGGTAGGGGGCTTTAGTTCAGTTGGGCAGCATGGTCGGTGCAAGCTTGGAGTGCAAAAGGGCCTGTTCCTGTGCTGTAATTTTCTTTGTTCTGTACTCACTAGCTCGTGGCACTGGGAATAATCCAGAGATTACAACCCGAGAGGTCCTGCTCCTTAGTCTATTGCCTAACTCCCTGAATTCTTGAAGCAAAACCTCATCCCTCTTTCTATCTATGTCATTGGTAACAACATGTACCATGACCTCTGCCTTGTCACCTTCCAGCTTCAGGATGCCCTAAGCCGTTCAGTGACATCCTGGACACAGAGCCAGCCGTGGTGCCACTGCACTGGCTGCTGCTGTTGTTTTCCCCCGATAGACCATCTGCCTATCGGAGGAAAACCTTTTGGGGCCTCGGCAACTAAGAGCATTGCCACCAATGGTGGAGCACTTAAAAATCAAGAGGCCTGATTTAGAAGAGTGCAGATATTTGAGGGTTATGTGGCCTGAGGAGATTAGAGATTGGGATTTGAAAACCAGGATGAGAATTTTAAAATTGATATAGCTCAACAAGCACTGGGGTGGAAGTTGAACAGGAATTGGTACCAGTTAACACATTGACAGTAGGGTTTTGGTGTAATTCATGTTTACAGAGGGGGGAATATCAGATTTCTTTGGAATTGTCAAGTCTAAAGGTAACAAATACATTATTGAAGGTTTCAGCAGCAGATGAACTAAGGCTCGGTTGAATTTACTGAGGTGAAAATAGGCTGTTTTAGCGATGGCAGGAATATGTAGTTGGAAGCTCATCTTTAGGTCAAATGTGACACCATGGTGGTGAGCGAACGTGGCTAATCTTGGCCTGTTGCCACAGAAACGAATGGAGTCAGTCAGCTTTGAAGCAGGGAATGAAAATGATGGCTTCAACCTTTCCAGTATTTAATTGGAGGAAAGTTCTGCTCTTCCATGACTGGATATTGGATAAGCACTCTTAAGATAGAATAGCAACAATGGAGGGATCGAGAGAGATGGTGGTGAGGTAGAGCTGGGTGTCATCAGCATAAAAGTGAAAAAGCATTCTCAAGAGATTTATACTTCATTCCTCAATTATTTTAAGTAGGGTTCATATACCTTCACAGGGTCTGAAAACATATTAAACTATGCTGTAATGAAGCCTTGTTGTAGTTCTACTTCAAGCAGAGCAATATTTTTGCATTGTTATTGAAATGACAAAGCTTTATTACAGCCAGCTTGTGCATCAATGCACCTGTATAATTCACAAATTCTAGTTGCCTATGTGATGGTGGTGGCCATGGCAAGTAGTGATTGGCAAGCATGTCATAATAGAAAAGCAAAAAAAATCTTCAAAAGACAATAGCATTTTTGTTATGACAGTCATAAAAGGTATATATTTCATAGGCTAGTTTTGCATTTGGGCAGATAGGAATTCTGTGGTTCTGAAACTTAACTCAAATTTTGAGAAAACTAATGACCATTTGAATTAAGGTATTTCTTTGTGTGGCAGTGGAGCTGACAGTCCAACAGCTTTTTCCAAGTACGTTTTCATTAGCTACTGCCAGAACTAAATAAAGCTGCCTGGACTAGAAGTTATACTGTTTCCCATATAATTTATTCTTGTGGGGTGCTGTGTGTAACAGAGGGTGTATCAAATAGAAACAAAAGAGGACATATGTTAGGCATAGAAGAAGGGTTTTAGATCAGAATGTGGTTGTGGGCATGAAAAATAAAGAGCAGTCAGATGAAGAGTTTGCTTAGGTTGCTTTAATTGTGTCAACCCAACTTACATTATGTTGCACTGAGCTGATATACTTTGTCAATGTAACCTCGTTAAAATTTTATTGAGTCAGTATGTTTGTTATGGAATATTAGGCAATGCATTAACACAAGAAAATCATGTCTTTGATTTAGATCAATAATAGCAATATTTAAACAAAGTTCATCTTAAGACCTCAATTTCTCTTGTATCCTTGCCTTCATTTTCCAATTTACTGCTTGCCTTTGCTCACTCTTATCTTGCCATCAGTTGTTCCTCCTCAGCCTATATTGATTTAATGATTGAAGCACTTGCTTAAAATTGATTTCAAATTTCAGTCCACTAATTAACCTTCGCAATATTTGATATCAGCCATTATATCATTGAATTCAGAACGAGGATATTCCTGTGTTTAGGAAGTAAATGCACCCGATAATAACTCAAATCTGCACGTAACTAATTTTTCCAGTAGGCCAATAGAGTTGGTAGAAATTATGTACTTTTTATCAAGTTTCATGTGGAGTCAAATGCCTTCCATGTGAAATTTAATGGCAAGTTTTCTCATACAAATGACATAATTTGTCATCACTTGGAGATAGTTGTATCTTGCATTAATTTGCGTGTAATTGATTCAATTTTCCATGATTTTAGATTTGGAGTGAAATGTATTTAGATTGCTATTGGTAGAAAATTTGTGAACACGACTTTACTTGGAATTGCTTGTACTTCTCAGCTATTCATTTGATATGTCAGTGTCTTATCTGGAATTTTTTTTTTAACCATGCGCCTGGATCAGCACTGAACTTTGCCTTTGATTTGTGCTGTTTCAACTTTCCCTTGGGCATATGATGGCTGTGTAGAGAGACATTAGTGGTCTACTGCCTTTTCTGGAGGTAAGTACAGACTTTTATGAAGGATAATCAATCATGTAAAAGTACAATATTGTATTGCTTATCAGTAACATTTAGAGTTGAATGTTAATCTTGAGAGATAAACATGCTGTACTCAATTATCAGTAGTATGGTTGCTGCCTAATTATTGGTTGGCTTCTGGAGTATTCTAAACTGTAAATACTTCATTGGCTGCAAAGTGCTTTGGCATGTCTTGTGATCGTGAAAGGCACTACATGCGCTATATATGTGCAACTCTTTTTATTTTCTGTTGTAGGAAAAAAATGATGATATTGCATTGACTTGCATCTATTTGGGCATGGTCAGCAGTGGCATTACGAAGTGCACTCTATCCTACATTTTCACAGAAAACTTTCCAATCTGCTTTGATTATTGTACGGTTTAATTACATTTGTTGTGGGATTGTATGCAATGGTGTATGTTATTCAAACTTGTCACTTTGCCTTTTTTGGAGCTAGTTGAGAGATGTAACGAAGGATGTAAAGTAGCCTTTTTCACATCATGAATGGTGTTTCATTAGTTGGTGATTTAAAGAGGAAAGAAATATGCAAGCAACAGGTTAATGGTGTAAGGTTATTGGCAGGGAGAAGCCAAATGGTTTCAGTGGATGTATCTTTATGAATTGATAATCCAGCTTTAAGTACTAGGGAACATATGTAAATGAACAGTTAATACTAAAATTTTTCATATTTAATTTGATTGGTGATGCAGTGTATGATACAAAAAGTTAATTGTTTCCTAGTGCAGTTGTCATAGCAATTAGTGATATTGTGTTTGTCTATGGTGATTAGATTTTAATGTGGCTGGTATTGACTTGGTCTAGTAATGTGTGTACAAATTATTCTTGGGCATGAGGAATCAATACAGATGTTCCAAGTACCTAAATATATGCAAAAGGAGGATTTATTTCCTTACCCAATTTTTTTGTTCCTTTATCAGCTTTTCTCCTGAAAGTGATTGCTTCATTTTGAGGTGCTGGGCTTTGGGCACAGAAGATGACTTAAGACAGGATTTTTCAATTATGCCTTATTGTAAACATTAGTAACTGTTGGGGCCATCATCGAGCCTGATCCTGCCTTATCTGTCATGTCCACACACGAGTTTAAGGATTAAACTTCAGACTTTTTGGTCTGTATGGCTTGGTGCCAGAAATTGGAAATTTTAGCTTGAGACTTTATGTCCATCTGTTTGTTTTAGCCCTTTTATAGCATAGTACCAGCTGTGAAATGTTGACTGTATTAGTGGTAGACAATGCCTTCCCATAGCTATGTTATACAAGATTTTAAATTTCACATTGAAATGTGTGACTTAATGATGTGATGATCTATCTAATGGTTACTAAAGGACACTTGGATTTGTTTTTGAGTAAAATTTCTATGGTTAACTTTTCTCTCAAACGTACCCTGGTATTTATCACTTGCCAGTTGTCAAAACGAAGAAAAGAAAAATCACCCTGCCAAACATTGTCATTGTAGTTTAGCTATGCATGACAAATAGTTAGGTGGTTTCTCTTTGACTGACACAGATGAGATGCGTTGAAGGACCTTTTTCTGTGCTGTATACCTCTGTGACTCTGTTTGAATTTGAGGAAGCCATTATGGGTTTAACGTTGCAAATGGGTTTGTCTTGAAATACAGATCCTGTATTTTGATTAGTTTTTTTTTAATGTGTGAAATTGATGAAAAAGGTTTCTTTGGACTGCTGTATTTAATAGAATTTTAATCTAATAAATAGTTTATTTTACCAAATAGGTTTTCCTAGACCAAGAAAAGCCACCACTGTCTCCAACTGACTTGTTTAGGTGATATGGAGACAAAAGTGTCTTTTCCAGTTCTTGAGAGATTAAGAATATCACTGCTAAATCTACTGTCACAATTGGTGGCCAAGGCTTACAGTATCATGATGTTTTGGCAAATGTACACATGCAGAAAATTAACATCGTAATTAATGCCTGTATGCAGATTGTAGATATATTTTGTCATGCCCATTAATGAAACCTGCATTCTATTTATTAGCTCTTTTTAGACCAGTAACATCTAGGAAAATCCGATGGGAAATATGCATTCCTTGCTCTTGGACTGCGTAACACAAACGAGTCACCAAAAATCAGAAGGCACCTTAATTGACTGTGAGCAAATATTTCAGATGAAAGTAGCAACAGCAACAACTAGTGTGAAACATTTTGGTACAATGCTAAGTCAGATATTAGCCAAGACGTTAGTGAGTGAGATGCATCCTGCATTGTGGGGAAACTATGATTCTAAGTTTACTTTAACATGTTGTTTCAGCAATACCTTTTGCCAAATAAAAAGTTCATGACTTATTTTTAAACTTGATGGGGATTCCTGTGAAACCAGGAGAAGTGAATCGTGTGACCTATGTTATCAGAATCATTCTCTTTGACCCTTATTTTAGTATTGATCGCTCTGCTTGACCTGTATTTGAATACTGAGCAATAAAGCATGAGTTATTTAATTCTCATAACAGCAGAAAGTTGCTGGCCAAATGAGATCTAATGAGATCTATATGATCGTGTTACCTCTGTTAATTGTGATGGTGTGGTTGACCATCACGTTTGTGCATAAGCTCTAATAACTATTAATTTATTTTAATTGGTTTTGGTGACAGCTGTGAACTTCACGAGGAGTCCTTTTGTAAATAACAATCACAAATTGATGTGGTGCACCTGTTAGGATGGGAATAAATACACCCCAAACAGTAGGATGTAATAATGACTAGTGTTGTTCAGCTTTGCCACATCCTTTCTCCCTCATTCTTGTCATAATTAACCTGCTTACTAACTCTGGTGTGCGTTGCCTGATTTTTAAAGATTTGCAAGACTGTATGAATCAGGTTAGAATTAAAGCTTAATTCTGGCCTATCACAGTTGAAAGTAAGGATCACCTATACTTGGGCTGTGTGTGTTGGTTTGTTCTTTCTGTTGACATCCCCATCCAAAGTAAATAACTAGACCATGATTGCTCTGTTTATGTTTTGTGACTATCCACTTTAATTTGAATCCCCTATGTCAACATGGAAGTTCAATGCTTGGGGAATAACTTCATATTCGTATGATAGCAACATTGATCAGAAAATACTTCCATGTTTGCACTGCTGTAAATAGCTGGACCCTGGCTTGAGACTACTAAAATCAGTCTGGGTAGCAATGTAAGGGAGTCTACGAAGTGAAAGGAATTAATCCTTGGTTTTATAAATGGTTTTATAAATTTAAGTAATGTAAATGGGTAAGCAAGTGCTTTAGCCTGTACAATTGTTGTAAAATCTCCAAAGTGTGACTTGCAGTAATATATGCAAACACAGTATAAGGCCCTAAGCACAAATGAGTTAAATGACCCATTAAGTGGTGCTGTTGATGGAGAGGAATGTTGGCTGGAATATCTAGAGACTTGTGACACCCTTCAGGTAGTGCAAAGATCTTTTTACATTTATCTAAGCAGGCATATGATGCCTCCTTTGAATATCTTTTCTGAAAAATAGTATCTTTGACATGCAGCATTCCTTGAAGTGGGTTACAGCACCTACTTGTAATGATGCTTCATAGGATTGTTATCAAACAAAATTGTGCAGCTAACCAAGGAAAAAAATCTTGGTTAAAGAGAGAGTTTTCAAGGAGTATCTTGAGGAAGGAAAGAAATGGTGAGATTTAGTGAAACAATTCCAGAGTTTTGGCAGCTGTCAGTAATGGATTAACTAAAATCTGAGATGCTGAGTGCGCTCAAGTTAAAGAAGTGCTGATATCCTGGAGGGCTGAAGCAGATTAGGTTAGAACAGGGAGACATTTGAAAACTCTGGATTTTAAAATCGAGACGTTGCTTAATTGGGAGCCAGTATGGGTCAGTGAACTCAGGTTTGATGGATGAGTAAGTATCATTGGATATGAAACAGTACAGGCAGCAGAGATTTGATGGCCTCGAGTTTCCAGCAAGTATAATGTGGGAAACCGGCCAGGATTACGTTTGAGTATTCAAGTCGAGAGGTAACACAGACATGGATAAGGGTTTCAGAAGTAAGGTAATGAAGGTGGAAATAGATAATTTTAGTGACCACATGGATATATGGAGGAAAATTCATCTTGGGGCCAGATATGCCACCCTAGTTGCAAACTGTCTACATCAATCTTGGAGTTGTCGGCTAGGGAATAGACTTTGTGGTAAAGATAATGATGGCTTTGGTCTTCCTAATATTAGATGGAATTGCTGCTCATCTAGTACTGGGTTTTTGATAACAGTCTGGCAATTTGGAGACAGCGCAGTAGTCATGAGAAGCAATAAGGTGGAGCTGGATGTTGGGGTAATAGTGGAAACTATCCTGTGTTTTCAGATAATGTTGCTGAAGAGCCGCCTGTAGATGAGAAATAGGAATGATCCTTGGGAGAGACCAGAAATAAGTGTGGGAAGAAAATCCATTACAGGTTAAATAAAATGTGATCAGCTGAATGGAGTCTATCTGCCCAGGTGAACAACAGCAGGAAGAGGTTGGAGGTCAACCATGTCAAAGGCTACAGAAAGATCATGAAGGATGAGGAAAGATGGTTTACCTTTGTTACAGTCACATAAGATATTTGTGACTTTGAGAGCAGTTTTGGTATGGTGATCAGGGTGGAAATATAATTGGAGAGATTCAAGTGTGATATTCTAGGAAATTTGGGTACAGATTTGGGATTTAGCAATCCATTCGAGCAACTTGGGAGAAGAGAGGTGGTTGGAGATGGGGCAGTAATTTACTCAGATGGAGGGATGAAGGGTTATGTTTTGAAGAGAAGAGTGATGAAGGCAGATTTTAAAGGAACTTGAATTTATGACCCTATTATCATAGAATCCCTACAGTGCAGGAGGAGGCCATTTGGTCCATCGAGCCTGCACCGACAATAATCCCACCCAGGCCCCAACATGCAACCCCATGAACTTACCCTGCTAATCCCCCTGACACTAAGGGGCAATTTAGCATGGTCATTCAACCTAACCTGCGCACCTTTGGACTATGAGAGGACCTGGAGGAAATCCACACAGACACGGAGAATGTGCAGACTCCGCATAAACTGTGACCCTAGGCTGTATTTGAACCCAGGTCCCTGGCGCTGTGAGGCAGCACTGCTAACCAATATACCACCATGCTGCCCCAAAATTAAAGCAGGAGTGTTACCAACTGCGCGAAGCTGATTTGAAGTAGTGTATAATTTTAAAGTTGTAGAGTTTTGGAACTGATTCTTGAAACATTCCCTATTTTGATATAATACACAATTGCATGATTTTCTTATAATGCTCAAGCAGCCAAGTTGATATCTATTTTCAAAGTGTTACAGTGAACTGGAGGATTTCCAGTTGGAGCGAAGGCACACAAATTAGGAAAACCATTTCTTTTCTGCAGAGTTGAGAGTAAGAAATTGGAATGATTGGGAATTGCTTGATGTTTGATTTCAGTAGTCATAGAATCCTACAGTGCAGAAGGAGGCCATTCGGTTCATCGAGTCTGCACTGACCACAATCCCACCCAGTCCCTATCCCCACAACTCCATGTATTTACCCTACTAGCTAGTTCACCTGACACTAAGGGACAATTTAGTATGGCCAATCAACTTAACCCGCACATCTTTGGAGTGTGGGAGGAAACTGAAGCACCCGGATGAAACACACGCAGACACGGGGAACATGTGCGAACTCCACACAGACAGTGACCCGAGGTGGGAATCGAACCCGGGTCCCTGGCGCTGTGAGGCAGCAGTGCTAACCACTGTGCCACCATGCCGCCCCTAATCAAAGATTGATTAGATCTTTTTTTCAGGAAAAATATTCGCGGGATTTTAGCATGGTACTACATAATGCTTCTTTCAGCAAGGCAGCCACAAGCTTGGACAAACCATACTAAAATGCTTCAGAAATGAAGCCAAGCTTTAAATGTCATAGTAACATGCTACTTGCATATCCAGTGCACCTACCCAACAAGAGTTGTTTCACTATATGAGATGAATCTGCGTATTTGCAGGTCATTAAAAGTTCAAGTTGTGTTCGATACATCTGGCTTTAAAATTTGTATTTTTTAAATTTAGAAATATTTAATTCAGAATCATAAGCATGATGGCATATTTTAATTATAAATCTTGATTTCTGATCTTCTATGCTCCATATCATTGGTACTTGAGCAGCATTATTCACTCTGAAAGTTGAAATATTACATGATAGGCTGTGTGATGTATCGATTATTTTAACAAAAAGGATCTGTATTTTAGCTTTATTTAAAAAAAGTATGCTGGAGACTACTTGCTTTGGTTAGAAGTAACCCTTTTAGTGGGATACCAGACCAAGTATTTTTAGGGAATTAGAATATTTTGCTGTCGTATGATATGCAAATTGCTGTCTGTCTGTCTGGTTTATTGTGACCTGGATTGTTTGACCTAAACAAATCCTTGCTTTGAGGTTTGTTATCTCATTGCACCTACTATCAGTCTTTAAAATAGGAAAAATGCCATTGTTTCTTAAATCTAAAGCCATCTGACAATTGCATTATCCATTTTTTAAAATGTTGCTTGTACGAAGAGTGCCATTTTCAGTATGATTTTTCTGAAAGCTTAAAGATATTTGTCCTTTATGCATTTGTTTTCCACTTGAGTGCTGATAACCTTGTTGCAGGGAGGAAGTGTCTGGTACTGAGTGAGCTTGCCAACAGTTCATTTAACTTCAGTACTTTCATAGGTCCTTGGATGTCTCAAGCATTGTCAGTAGCATTTTGATATATAAAGAATCAAACAAATCTTGAGGTGTCTCACGTTTTTAACATGAAAGAATGTTTATTGCTGATACTGAGTTTCCATACTGAACCTCAGATTGATTTGGAATCATTAATTTTAGTTATTTTCTCATTTTTGCAAACACAGAAGCAGCTAATCAGGGTCCATGCCATTATTTATCATTCTTCCAGTTGTGTTTATGTTTTAATTTAAAGTTCACCTTTAAATTGGATTTTTAGGGGCCTTATTTCCCAAAATTCTAAACCTGCTTGCTTTTACTGTCCATTTTAGGAGTGGGAGCTTTGTAGATTAAAAAAGAACAAACAGTCTCAAAAAACCTTTTAGGAATTATGACTGCATGGTGCCATACTCACAGTGGATGAATATGTTATCTTGTTGTGAATATAAAATATTATGGCCCACTTTTGGATGACTTACTGGTCATTTGTTTCTAGCTTGATCTTTGGCCTCCATAGTGAGAGAATTTGAGTAAAGGAATAGGGATGTTTTACTGCAATTGTACAGGGCGTTGGTGAGGCCACACCTGCAGTCTTGTGTGCAGTTTTGGTGTCCTTACCTGAGGAAGGATGTCCTTAATACAAAGGGAGTATTGCGAAGGTTTACCAGGCTGATTCCTGGGATGGCAAGTCTGTCCTAGGAGGAGAGAATAAGTCGGTTCGGATTATATTCACTGGAGTTCAGAAGAGTAAGAGGGGATTTTATAGAAAATTCCAATAGAATTAGATACGGTCGATTCAGAAAGCATGTTCCTTATTATGGGTAGTCCAGAACGAGGGGTCATAGTTTGAAGATAAGGGGTAAAACCTTTTAGGACTGAGGTGAGGAGAAATTCTTTACCCAGAGTGGTGAATGTGTGGAATTCACTACCACAGAAAGTAGTTGAGGTCAAAATGTTGTGCGATTTCAAGAAGAAATTAGATATAGCTGTTGGGACTAAAGGGATCAAGGGATATGAGGGGAAGGGGGGGAAATCAGGATATTGAATTTGATCAGCCATGATCAAAATGACTGGCGGACAAGGCTCAAATGGCCAAATGGCTTACTCATGTTTCTGCTTTCTATGTTTCAATGTTAACTTGCACGAAGGAGAGAAATACAATAAAAAATTTTGTTGCTGGTTTCTGTCCAGTAATCCCTGGTGAATATGCTTGTGTTGGTTGAGGAGATGATTGGGAGTTGGAGCTGGCTTTGATTAAACCACCACCACCCCCATTCCCACAAGTGGTTGGTTAACCTGCTGTGATTTAGTAACCCTTGACTTGTAAGCGGCCAGAAAATGTTGGGGAAAGGTATCAGAAAACTGTAGATGCTGAGGGAGTCATCAGAAATAAGATCTCTTGAAGAGGCGATGTATTTTCCTGCAGTGATACTGCTCCACTCCACCACTAACCTCCCCTGACCCAACTCCCATGGCTGACACCAAAACCAGTACTGCCTTTGTCAAAAGGACAATCACTTTTAACCCTCTGTTGGGCCACTCATTCGATTCCCAAAGAGAATGTGATGCACCCTGCTCAGCTCGGTCACTTTGTGGCACTGTTGGCTGCGACCCTGCTGGTGAATTTTTACCTACAAGTCTTTTTTTGCTTTGTGATGCTATTTTTAAGAATAAATAATTTGTTTGTTTTAGTTTAATATGTTGTTTGGCTCTGCTCTTTCTATTATTTTTGGTATTTTTGTATTTTCCTTGAACTGATTGTAAACACTTGCCTTAATTCAGCCTCTGGCAGCCACAGAAGCTAACTTTGAATAAATAAACCGTTGAAGAATCGACATTCATTTACACTCCCTGAATAAATGCAGTTTAATTTTGACTTTTTATATTGTATTTATTTGAGTCCTTAGGCAGTTGGCTTCTGATGCGCAGGTTTTGCTCAGCCACCAACAATGACAGAGTTTTTATCAGGCCTTTCTGGCAATAACCCG
This sequence comes from Mustelus asterias, assembly GCF_964213995.1. Taxonomy (NCBI): domain Eukaryota; kingdom Metazoa; phylum Chordata; class Chondrichthyes; order Carcharhiniformes; family Triakidae; genus Mustelus; species Mustelus asterias. Next base: position 56,174,134 of record NC_135817.1, read on the forward strand.
AAGAGAATCTGACAGATGTGCTCTGGAGTTGCTGACAGCTGTGAGAATCATGTAATGGAAGTTGGCAGCCATAGCACACTAGTTAGCAGGGTATAAAAGTAGCTGTTGCCTCTCTTCCTAGAAGCTACAAAAATGCAGAATTGAAGAGCTCATTCCCCTTTTGACATTGCTGCCATTCTGCTCTTTGAGCATGCTCATGTTGAAACCAAAAGCTGGTAGGCTGAATGTTTAGCGTCCTATCATTTCCATCACTATGTAAGCCTGCTTCCACTCAATTTTGCCTTCTACTGTTCCAAACTGAACCTTCCACCACTGAAACAAACATTGCATACTTTTGTCACCTTCAGACTCAACTACTTCAATGATCTTGCTTGACTTTCAGTCATCCATAAATTCCAGCTGTATGTATTTTTGTCCTGCACAAAGTACAGCTTGTCCTTCACCCTTGCCCTCGCTGACCTCACTAGCTCCCCTTCCCATTAAGCATTAAATCCTATTCGTCCATGAATATTTCTAAATGGGTCTGCTCCAACTATTTCTGCAATCCCTTCCAATCCTGTATTTTGTCCTGAATGTTTTTTGTATATTACGTAGGATTATATAGAAATATTGCATAGAAACGGCCATTCAACCTAACTAGTTCATGCCAGTGGTTATGCTCCAATGGAGCCGCCTCTTGTCTATCCTCAACTCGCCTTGTCAGCAAAGCCCTTTTTTTCCTTTTAGTATGCGCGTCGATCTTACTTTTTGTTATATGACTTTAGATATTCAATTTTTCTAGCTCTGGCTTTAATTTGCATCACCCCTTCACCCCACTATCCAACTTCCCCTCAGCCCTTCATTTTCCTCATCTTTCTGCAACGCTCCCCTGACCAAGCTTTTGGCTCACCCTTCTATCATTGAATGGTTTCATCTAGCCTAGTGTCCGATTTCCTTTCCCAATTTGTTAACCACTTGGGATATTCATGCATGTTGTTGTTTGCAGACACTGGTGTAAAACATTTGATAGACCATGCTGCTACATGACAGATATAAGATTACAACTTTTGCATCAGTGCAAAGGGCCTTGAGTGGACACCGGTGCAGAAGTGATAGTGTGACTTCTATTAATTTAGTGAATACTTTAAGGCGCTGAAATGTGAGACCCTTGTTAGGTCTGTCTAAATTTTGAATTCTCAAAGATTGCAATTTATATTCAGCATTGAAGTATAAACTTTTCCTGTAGCTGAATCAAATTTCATATTAGGCAAGAACATTTCCTGGCTTAAGATTTCAGCTATTAGGCCAACAAAACTTATGTTAACATAAATTGTCTTTAGCCATAGTTCTTGATTTTTCACTATGCAAAATGTTTGGATTGACTGGGCTAACTAACTGAAATTTCACTGTTGTAATACTTTTCTTATCTGAAATTACATTTTTCTAATCAATTTGTCTTAGCACTAGTTTTTCAGCAGACATCTGGTTAAATTGATTTTGCAGTACCTGCTCTTTCTCTAGACAATATTTTGGTTTCACATTTGCTAATGTACTAATGTAATCTGCAGTATTTTATCAGAATAATTTTTAATCGAGTGCGAGAAGCCATGCTTTTCACAGAATTGAAGCAAATTTCAAAGTTATTGAACTGATCATTTGAATACCTTGGTTTATTTGATTCTCCATAAAATCTCAAGTTGATTTCAAAGTTGATCACTATCAAAACAGACAAAGTGATCTGGAAGCTTCAATGAATGAAGTTTTATGGCCTTTCGGGAGGGAGATGTGGTGAAGATAGAAGTTATGCGGGTGAACAACTTTTGATTTGGAAAAAGAAATAAGCAATGCAATATGCTAGAAATTTGGAACAAAAAGTGGGAATCATAATTTTTTATTTGTACTGCCTATATTTGCTGATGGTCCTGTGTCTTTAGCCTTTTTAGATTTTTACTTTGTTTAGTAAAATAACATGGAATTTAGTGAATGACAGGTGTTTTTTCAAAGGTTGCACATTTTTTATGCTAGCAATGATAAATGTGTTTCTAACAAACGCTTAAATTCCTGTAAGTGTTTTAGCTGTCGGGATAACCATGTAAATAGCTTTTGATAAACTATAATCTATAGTTTTATGGTAAATTAAGTTTTTTCCTTGAAATTTGAGAGGATTAAAATTGGTGGCTGTAACTATCTGTGAAGATGTTCTCTTGTCACTGCATCTATAAGATGTTCTCTTGTCACTGCACTTTCTTTTCCTTTCTATCTGGTATGCTGTGCCTGTAGAGTGCGGAAACAATACTTTTCACTATATACTAATACATGTGATAAATCAAATATGCTGACTTCATTGTTAAGCCTGTACCATAATGACTTCACTCTATGGCTGCCTTTATAGCAACTTTAGAGCTTCAGTTATGGACAGCCAGCATCTAGCAAAGTGAATGCATAGGATTTATCTTTTAATGTTAGTAGACTGCACTTGGAAGAGTCTGATACTATCCAGTATCTTTATAAATTGCCTTGAAGGTCCAACGAGCAGCCTGATCATTATTGAATCTGGCTTCTCACTGCAGTGGAGTTATATTCCACAGACTGCCAAGCTCAATTGGTGTGCAGTTTGTCTTGGTCTTAGTGCATTCTGGAGTTATTGCCCCTCCAACACTGGAACCTTCTTAACATAATGGAAAATTACTGAGCTGTGTCCCGTCCACAAAAGTAGGACAAATCCAACCCTGCCAGTTCATGAGTCTACACTCAGTTATCAGCAAAGTGATGGGACGATGTCATCAAAAGTTATATCAAGTGACATTGCCAGGGCTACTCCATTTCCGAGCTCATTAAAGCCTTAGTCCAAATGTGGATAACGAAGCTGAATTCAGGATGTGAGGTGACATGTCTGATCTTGCATGCAGCAGCATTTGGCTGGGTTTGCCATCAACGATCACGAGCAAAATTGGAATCGGTGGCAATTGGAGAAAAGTGCTCCACTGATTTGAGTCGCATCTTGTACAAAGGCAGATGGTCCAACCAGCTTCAGCTACTTCATCACTACCCTCCTCACCATCATATGGCCAGATTTATAAATATTCACTCATTATTGTGCAGTGTTTAACACCATTCTCAACTTCCCAGAAGCTGAAGCTATTCGTGCCCATATGCAGCAAGATTTTGACAACATTCGAGCTTGGTCTGGTAAGCGATGAGGTTGCGTGGTATTATTATTGACTAGAAATCTAACTGGACGAGCCAGTTAGGACTGTGGTGTAATATTCTCCACTTGCTTGGATGAGTGCAGCTCCAACAACACTGAAGAAGTTTGACACCATCTGTAGAAAGCTTGCTTGCTGCCCAGTGTAAAACCTTAAACATAAACTTACTCCACTAATGGCACAGATGCAGATTTTTGTATCATCTATAAAATGCACTGCAGAAACTTGCCAAGCCTCCTTTGATAGGACTTTGCAAAACCGTGGCCACTACTACCTAGAAGAACAAAGGCAGGAGTTGCACGGGAACAGCACCATCTGAAAGTTCCCCACTAAGTACCTGATTTAGTACTATGATGCAGTTCTTTGAACTGTTGCTGGATCCAAATCCTAGAACTCCTTTCCTAACTGCACTGTGGGAATTGTGACATGAATCCAAAATACTTGGTTTCCCCCAAAAGGTAAAGAAGATGCCTTTAGAAGGGATACAATTTCTTTGGAGAGTGATGGAAAAGATGGTTGAGTTGAAAGTAGGAAGCTTTCAATTGTCAGCAAAAGTTGAAGCAGACTACGTTGAATCAACATAACATGAAAAACAAAGTAATTTGTCTCAAATTAACAAGCAAATATAAGGCAAGGTTAACAAGAGGGTTCAGCTATTTTAGGAAAAGTTAATAAAAAATACTGATTCCCAAACGTGGCATTCGGCTTTAGACAGGGCAGTGTGGGTTAGCAGCTTAAAATACCATTATGCTGCACAGAGACCATTTCACAAATTACGAGTAAGTTCACAAGCATGTGTACAGATGACGTATGTAATAATGAGCGATTTCAATTAAATCAGTGTCCAAGTGAAAGTGAGGGAGAACCGGTATCAGCAAATGTTGTCAGAAAGTCGTTATATTATGATACCTACTCTGGGTAATTTTACCTTGACATTTACTTGTGAGTGACCATCCAAATTATGTAGTGAAGGCACTGGGGATGGTGGTCACTTGTATTTATCTTGGATTTTTGTGAAAATTTTCAACAAAACACATACGCTAAGTAGGCAACAAAATGGAATAATAAAGTAATGGACTGGATATAGAATGTGAGGTAAGAGGGTGAATTATCTGGGGGCTGTAGGGGAACATTGATGTGGATCAGGTTAAAATATTTGGTGGATACTAAAGAGACCCGAGATGCTCATAAAAAAATCTTCATTAAAATCCACTTCTGGCGAAGAGTTCCCTTTTGTTCTCTGGGATTATTTTAAGTTTTGATCTTTTTATGATAGATCTCAGTCAATTGCATCCTTGTTACCAATTTGCCATCCAATTGAAATGATTGCATTGCTTACTCTGACAATCTTTCATTTATTTTCTTTGTTTATCTGCTCCACTGGCATGGGGGCATTATTTCAAGTCTCTGCACAACTGTAACTTTTCTTTTCTGATATTGTTCTTGAGAATCATGATGCTTTCCCTCACTTTGCTGATTTACAGGAACTATGCTGTTTAAATCGTGACCAGACCATCTTGCAAATTCAATATTATTTCTATGTTTTATATTGAAGTCCTCTGTATAGAACACATTTTTGTCTTTGAGAATCAATATATTTATACCTTTTGATTTTTCTTGTTTCTCTCAAGAATCTTGCATTGCTTTTCATTATTTTGCAAACGTGCTACTTCATATTTATCTGCATTGAAGCATATCTGCCATATATAATCTTCCACAGAATTTGCCATACTTTTAATTGGGCATCATTAGAGAACTTTAATATTGATTAAAATAATTAAAAAGAGGTACCTGAATTGGTTGACGAAATAAAATAATACCAAGGATAAAGGGATTGGGAACAGCTTGTAGTTTAGAAGGAGAGGGGTGTTCAAATTGAACTGTTTAAAATGGAAAAGTATCCAGAACATCAGCCTTCAAATTACAGCGAGGTGATTCAGAAACGAAATGAGGAAACGCCTTTTCAGAAAACGCTCGTGAATGTCTCCGATTCTCTCACACCAAAAGGCTGGTTGCTGGGTCAGTTGACATTTGCAAGACTGTGTTTTAATAGGTTTTTGATAACAAACTACAGAAGGAAATATCCAGTAAAATGACCAGAAGTTGGTCACAAGGTTACTTTTAAGGAGTGACTGAAAGGCGGAAAGTGAGGTAGAACGCTGAAGAGTTGTAGGGAGGGCATTCCAGAGCTTAGGGCCTAGATAGCTTAAGGCTTTGGCATCAGTGATAGAGCAATTTAAAATGGGGGCACTCGAGGCCAGAATTAGAGGAGCTTGGATTTTCTGGGCGGCATGGTGGCACAGTGATTAGAGACCAGGGTTTGATTCCAGCCGTGGGTGATTGTCTATGTGGGAATAATAAATCAAATTGGTGGGATAAATGTGTGGGGTTATGGGGATAGAGCGGGGGTGGGCCTGGGGAAGATGATCTTTTGCAGTGTCGGTGCAGACTGAATAGGCCGAATGGCCTCCTGCACTGTAGGGATTCTGATTCTGGGAATTGACCAGTGGAAAGAAATTAGAGATAGGGAGGGACAAGGCTTTGGAGGCATTTGAGATTTTAAAATGGTGCTGTTGCTTGACTGGGAGCCAGTGTAAGTTCTTAAACACAAGGAATAGATGAATGCAAATTGGTTGAAGTTGAGACTTGGGTAGCAGAGTTTTGGATGACCTCAAGTATCTGGCGGGTAGAATTGGGAAGACCAGCCAGGAATATGTTGGAATAGTTGAGTCCAGGAATAGTACATGCATGGATGAGGGTTTCTGCAACAGATGGGCTGAGGTGGGTGAAGCCAAGATAAAACTAGGGAGGTTTAAATAGGTGATCTGGCTGATGGTGCGAATATGTGGTCAGAAGCTCATCTTGCAATCAAGTATGACGCCATGCTTGAGATCACACTGTTTTAATCTCGGACTTAGCCTGGGAGAAGGATGGAATCGCGAGCCCAGACCTATGTCTGGAGTTGTGCGAAAATTGATCAAGGAACTAAAGGCCATTCAACTTATTCAAAATTAAAAGGAGTTTTCTAGTTTTTTTTCATGTTCTGAGATTTCAACACTATTGCAAGGGTGTCCAATTATCTCCTAGGGCCAGTTTTGGGGGACATTTAAATGTGTATTGCAGCTTTTACTGAATGACTCCATTTGGGAAATTTTCAGTTTTGGCAATATTGGTAGCTGCCCCTCAAAATTAACATTTGTGGGCTCTCAGGCCCTAATTTTAATTTATGATGTTGCACAGGGAGGTAAAACCAGGACTGAACTATGCACTGATTCCCTGAGTAACTTGCAATCACATATCTGCCAATGATGTTGTGGCTTCCTCTGGTGGATCCCTGTTGTACTAGCACAGTTTCAAGTATATTTAACAAATTTTGAGATTTGCTGCAATCAGATTAACATTGAGGATCGTGGCAACTTGTTCTTCAGATTACTTATGTGCAAATTGCACCAATCCTCTATTTTAATCAGTAAGGGAATCAAGGGCTATGGGGAAAAGGCGGGAAAATGGAATTGAGAATTATATCAGATCAGTTAGTAAATTGAATGGCGGAGCAGATGATGGGCTGAATGACCTACTCCCTGCTCCAATGGCTTATGTTTTAAATTGGCTAATGCATGCATGTCATGAAGGCAGTTGATGAAAAGAACGTAGTAGAACATTTCAGTATGTAGTACAAGTCTGTGTTTCAGGCATCATGTTGCTCTTTTTCAAAAGTTTCATTTCTGACATTGAATATATTGATCCCTGATCTATCTTATGAACACAGGAGCATATGCATTTGGAGCAGGAGAGGGCCATTCAGTCCCTTGAACCTGCTCTGTCATTCAATAAGATCATGGCTGATCTGATTGTAGGTAGCCTCAACACCACATTTCACCTACCCCCAATAACCTTTGATAATTTCAAAACTAGAAGTGGGAGTAAACTTATTACAACATAATGTTTGCATCAACCAGTTTCTGACTGCAGAGATGTGAAAGTATTAAACTTAGGAAAATATAACAAAATAAAGTACATTCACATGGGAATGAATATAGAAACAGTCTTCGAATTGAGTTATATTTGTGTTCGAAATATGCAGACTTTCCCGATTTGTTTCAATCGCAAAGCTGAATCAGAACAAATCTGCTTATTAGTCTTATTTTTGAATTTTGCTGGTGATTGGTAACTTAAAACATTTTGGTGTGCTCCAAGCAGTGCTATATTAATGGGTCCAAGTTTTAAAATTGTGGACATCCATTTCTCTCCTTCAAACTTAAGAGTTTGATGAAACACTTCACAAAATTGTAGTTCACTGTGACCTTGTCCTTTTTAATGTCAGCCCGATGTGGCAATAACTAAGAAGCAGCTAATCAATATTTTTCATATTCTGACATTTTAAAATAATTTCTGCATTTCTTTTGTTTTTGTAGAGCGCTGTGATTTTGCAGCTAGATACTCCACAAAGAATGATATGAGACTCGACAGAAGAAGACAATGCACACAGGTATTTTCATTTTTAAGTTATTCTGGGATTTTGATGCCAAGGCAAGTACCAGGAAGCAACTTGAATCTGCAACATCTCTTGTTTCTCTGTTCGTTAAATTTCATTTTTAACATCAAATGGACTTGGCTCAGTCAAATCAGAGTTCATATATCAACTAAATTTTGTACTTATGGAAAAATATAGATTCATTTTACTGAATGGATGAAAGGCATTGGCGAGGCTTAATATGAGATTTGCTGAAATTACGTCCTGGACTTAGGTTATGTGGGGAGAGTGAAAAATCTGCTCTTCTCAAAGGAGGGAAACTTAAGGGGAAGTTTAACGGATGTTCAACATATCAAGGATTTTACTTGAGAAAATAAGGCAAAAGTGTTTCTGATGATGGGGATAGGTAATGAGTGGACCCAGATTTAAGTTGGTTAGTAAAATAGTCAAAGCCAGACATGAGGATATTTCTGTACCGAAATATGATCTGAAATGCATTGCCTTGAAGAGTGACAGAAGCAGGTCGAAAAGTAACTTTCAAATGGTGAAAGAGGAGGCGAGAGTAACTATTGGATAACTCTTTCAAAAGAATTGGCACAGGCACAAGCAACTTAATGGCTGCTTCTGTGCTCTGATTCATTCTTAGTTCAGGATGTTATTGGCTGTCTTAGTCAATCCTTTCTTGTCATTTTTACTGTACAGTATTGTGCCATACTAGAATAATTGTGGAACAAACCAAAGCTTAATTGGGAATCTGTTCTTTTTTAACAAGTTTAGTAAGTCCTTTAAAAAGGCTTCAAGCAAAAATAAGTTGAAGCATATTGGGCTACAGTATTGTATGAATTTAAAGCTGCAACTGAGCTTAACAATCAAGTAATATGAATTAACTCTACTGGTTGCAATCAGGGCTAGAACATTGATATACTGCTAGTGGTACTTTTGTGTTAAAATACAAGTGCAGCACAATGTGACTTGCTGATGGAGCTGTGTAAGTGAAATTATAGAATGAGCTTCATTTGGGGAACAAAGCGACTGGGTAGTTTGAGGTGTTGGGTCTAATGCGTATTGCTGACCCTGCCAGAAATCTAATGGAATCATTGCTGTCTGAGACCTAGATTGAAGAAACATGCAGCTGTGAGAAGAATGTCAGTGCAATTGCACAAAATTGTTCTATTCAGGAGGTACCTGAAGCATGGAAGATGTTGGAGAAAAGGATTGGCTGCATAGAACGCAGCTTTGATGTTTGGAAATTTGTTTGTACGTCTCTAATGTTTTTGGACATTGAACGGGTTAAGTCATGTTATGTCTATGGGCCACTTTATTTGGTGGAGGGAGAATATTCTGACCTGAAGGGGTGAAGAAAATATGATTTGCAGTGTGCAGTACGTTACTAATGTTTCCCACACTGCACCTTTTGAATGCTTTATTTGTAAATTATCCTGACGAAGATGTTAACAAGGTTATTGGTATTACTAACCCAAGCCAATTAGTAACACACTTAAATATGCAGGGCTTATTTTACCTGCTGCAGAGGAATCTAAATGTTTTGTTTAACAATTAAACCGTACCTGACCCATTTTTTTAGTCCAATAAAAATAGTCTCAACTGCAATGAAACACAATTGCTGTTTTTTAGAGGAGGGAACTGTGGGTTCAATGTGCAGACGTAACGTGCTAAAAATACTTTAACAAAAAATCAATTTATAGGAACAAATACAACAGCTGCTTATTTTTCAGAATGCTTTAAATGCATTAATTTTGAATGGTAAGAGCGTAGTGAAATGGCAAAAACCCACAAATTGTGCCATTTGCTTTTCCTCAACCATATTATTATGCATCTGTACAAAACAATTTAGAACCATATCCAAGCTTTTTTTGTTGTTAAACAAATTTATTCTGCTATGTTTGCATAACATACCAGTTGAATACCGATCTTGTCCATGGCACTGAGTGGAACACTACTTTTTAGTCTCAAGAGTTTTACCTAGAACTTTCCAAAGGTGGTGAGTTTTCAAATGGTGTACACGATATATTTATTTCCTCCATATTGATATCCATTAAATATCTCCTGAATGTTTCTGAAGTTTGAGATTCTTTACTTCAAAGTATAACTTGAAACTTCCAATTAGAGTGAAAATAGCTTAAAGATCAGAATCAAGAATGGTTGCCTCCCATGCTGGAACCATTTAGTTCATCCTATGCATCCTGAGTCTACGCAAGAGCTACTCAACCAGTTCCATTCCTGCCTTTTCACCCTGAGCCCTGCATTTTTTGCCCCCCTTCAGGTCCTTATAGAATTCTCTTTTGACATAGGACACTGACTTAACTACATTTGTTGACACACATGTTTGCCGTTTGGAAAGGTGTTGGTGATAGGGGTCACGCAATGTTACTCCATATTCTTTTAGAATTCCCTATTGATTATGAAACAGTGATGATGTATGTCTAGGAAAGATGATGATGTGTGACTTGGAATGAGATCATGGTGTTACCACAACACTGCTACTTGTGATGGTAGAGGCTGCATAGGAAGTCGTAGCTATTGGAATAACATCGGCGATCTGCTGCACTACATCTAGTATATCATGCATTTCGCAGCCATTGTACTGTAGTGGCGGAGGCGATGGATATTGATCCCGATAATAGTGTCAAGGTTCTTGAGTGTTGCAACTACATCCAACCAGGGGAGTGGTAACACCCCAGCATCTACCTGAATCTTGGTCGAAGAAGATAGGCTTTGCGAGGTCAGGACATAAGCCACGGATTCAACCTCCTCTATCTTTGCAGTCAGAATTTGTATGTCTGATCTAGTTAAACGTTTGGTCGCTGGTGACCCTCAAAATGTTGAAGGTTTTGAAGATGGTTGTGCTTTCTAATCAAAATTATTGTTACCTAGCCTATATGTTGAACAAATGTTACCTGTCACAGCCTGTGTGTTATCCAGGTCCTGCTGTAGGCTGACCGACTGTTTCATTATTGGAGATGTTGTGATTGGAAATAGAGTTCCAGGTTAAGCTGCAAATTTATTGATGACATAAAATTTATGGCCTTTATGACAGAAGTTACAAAATCTCAATATAGCCAGAAGTTATGTAATTGTTTGTTGAAAACAATGTGAACGGTCTACTTCTACTGTGGTTGAGCTCACCCATCGTCACTTTATAGAATGTCCAGTTGAACAGTGGGCTTTGATTTTACATCAATAAAGATTGCACAATAACTGTAGAGGAATAAGAATAATCTGTGTTGTCCCTCCTCTGCCAATGAGTGTTTTTATGCTACACATATATGTTCTTTGGTGTTAAAATATTACATTGGTAAACCCTGAATATGATTGTTGCTTTCTCACTTTTCTACAATTAACTGTTAAGAGTTGGTCTTGCTCTCTGCATCACTCACCACTGATAATATTTGTGGATATGAGTCAGTGGGATACCTGTCATGTACTTTGTAATATAAATGTCTGAGAAGTTAAAATATTATGTAGTGAATTTGTGAGCATTGAGGAAAAAGTTCAGGTTAACGGAATCCATTATGTTTTAAAGTTTTTAAAAAAAAGTTTATTTATTAGTGTCATAAGTAGGCTTACATTAACACTACAATGAAGTTACTGTGAAAAATCCCCTAGTCGCCACATTCCGGTGCCTGTTTGGGTACACTGAGGGAGAGTTTAGCATAGTCAATGCACCTAACCAGCACATCTTCTGCGCTGGCCCAGTGGTTTACACTGCTGCCTCTCAGCGCCGGGGACCCGGGTTCGATTCCCGGCTTGGGTCACTGTGTGGAGTTTGCACGTTCTCCCCGTGTCTGCGTGGGTTTCCTCCCACAGTCTGAAAAACATGCTGGTTAGGTACATTGACCCTAAGAGACACCGGAGTGTGGCAACTAGGGGAATTTCACAGTAACTTCATTGCAGTGTTAATGTAAGCCTTACTTGTGACTAATAAATGAACTTTACTTTTCGGACTGAGAGAAAACCCACGCAGAAACGGGGAAAATGGGCAGACTCCATACAGACAGAGACCCTAACTGGGAATTGAACCCAGGTCCCTGGCACTGAGAGGGATGGTGCTAACCACTGTAATCTTTTAGATCAAGAATCAATTTTAAATACTTTCTTTGAATTCATTATTCTCATAATGGAACAAGTGGAAAATACGAAATCCCATGTAAGATTGCAAGTTTGTCATAGAACAAAGAACAAAGAACAGTACAGCACAGGAAACAGGCCCTTCGGCCCTCCAAGCCTGTGCCACTCCTTGGTCCAACTAGACCGATCGTTTGTATCCCTCCATTCCCAGGCTGCTCATGTGACTATCCAGGTAAGTCTTAAACGATGTCAGCGTGCCTGCCTCCACCACCCTACTTGGCAGGGCATTCCAGGCCCCCACCACCCTCTGTGTAAAAATCGTCCCTCTGATATCTGAGTTATACTTCGCCCCTCTCAGCTTGAGCCCGTGACCCCTCGTGATCGTCACCTCCGACCTGGGAAAAAGCTTCCCACTGTTCACCCTATCTATACCCTTCATAGTCTTGTATACCTCTATTAGATCTCCCCTCATTCTCCGTCTTTCCAAGGAGAACAACCCCAGTCTACCCAATCTCTCCTCATAGCTAAGACCCTCCATACCAGGCAACATCCTGGTAAACCTTCTCTGCACTCTCTCCAATGCCTCCACGTCCTTCTGGTAGTGCGGCGACCAGAACTGGACGCAGTACTCCAAATGTGGCCTAACCAGCGTTCTATACAGCTGCATCATCAGACTCCAGCTTTTATACTCTATACCCCGTCCTATAAAGGCAAGCATACCATATGCCTTCTTCACCACCTTCTCCACCTGTGTTGCCACCTTCAAGGATTTGTGGACTTGCACACCTAGGTCCCTCTGTGTTTCTATACTCCTGATGACTCTGCCATTTATTGTATAACTCCTCCCTACATTATTTCTTCCAAAATGCATCACTTCGCATTTATCCGGATTAAACTCCATCTGCCACCTCTCCGCCCAATTTTCCAGCCTATCTATATCCTGCTGTATTGCCCGACAATGCTCTTCGCTATCCGCAATTCCAGCCATCTTCGTGTCATCCGCAAACTTGCTGATTACACCAGTTACACCTTCTTCCAAATCATTTATATATATATATATATATATCACAAATAGCAGAGGTCCCAGTACAGAGCCCTGCGGAACACCACTGGTCACAGACCTCCAGCCGGAAAAAGACCCTTCGACCACTACCCTCTGTCTCCTATGGCCAAGCCAGTTCTCCACCCATCTAGCCACTTCTCCTTGTATCCCATGAGCCTTAACCTTCTTAACCAACCTGCCATGTGGGACTTTGTCAAATGCCTTACTGAAATCCATATAGACGACATCCACGGCCCTTCCTTCATCGACCGTTTTTGTCACTTCCTCAAAAAACTCCACCAAATTTGTAAGGCACGACCTCCCTCTTACAAAACCATGCTGTCTGTCACTAATGAGATTGTTCCGTTCTAAATGCACATACATCCTGTCTCTAAGAATCCTCTCCAACAACTTCCCTACCACGGACGTCAAGCTCACCGGCCTATAATTTCCTGGGTTATCCCTGCTACCCTTCTTAAACAACGGGACCACATTCGCTATCCTCCAATCCTCAGGGACCTCACCCGTGTCCAAAGAAGCGACAAAGATTTCCGTCAGAGGCCCAGCAATTTCATCTCTCGTCTCCCTGAGCAGTCGAGGATAGATGCCATCAGGCCCTGGGGCTTTGTCAGTTTTAATGTTCCCTAAAAAACCTAACACTTCCTCTCTTGTAATGGAGATTTTCTGTAACGGGTCAACACCTCCCTCCGAGCCACTCCCGGTTAACACGCCCCTCTCCTTCGTGAATACCGATGCAAAGTATTCATTTAGGATCTCCCCTATTCCCTTGGGTTCTAAGCATAATTCCCCTCCTTTGTCCCTGAGAGGTCCGATTTTCTCCCGATTTTCATGAAGACACGTACATGGCTTATATAGGAAGAATTCCCAATGGAGCACGCTAATGCCTGCACAAGTGTACTTCAACAGAAAGCAGAGAAATTGTTGTTTCTCAAACTAAAATTGTATTTATTTTCTAAATTCATTGTTTGCACTAATATCCAACGAGTTGATTTTTCTGATTGGAAGGCGAGGAACTGCCCTTGTTTTTTGATTTGATTTATTATCACATGTATTAGTATACAGTGAAAAGTATTATTTCTTGCACACTATACAGACAAAGCATACCGTTCATAGAGAAGGAAATGAGTGCAGAATGTAGTGTTACAGCTATAGCTAGGACGTAGTGAAAGATCAACTTAATGCAAGGTAGGTCCATTCCAAAGTCTGAAGGCATTAGGGAAGAAGCCTTTATTGTGTCGGTTGGTACATGACTTCAGACTTTTGTATCTTTTCCTGACGGAAGAAGGTGGAAGAGAGAATGTCCAGGGTGCATGGGGTCCTTAATTATGCTGGCTGCTTTGCCGAGGCAGCGGGAAGTGTAGACAGAGTCAATGGATGGGAGGCTGTTTTGCGTGATGGATTGGGCTATATTCACAACCTTTTGTTTAATCAGATTGGAAGTTGATGTTGAATTTTTATGCCATGTACTTTCTGAACAAATTGCTGATTTTCCGTGTTTCGTTGCAACATTTGAAGTATTTTTCTTTTAATAAATTTCCCTTCGTGATTTTTCTGGTGAAGGCAGTATTGGTTGCAAGAGTGGTGATATCTTTTAACTAAATATAATGGGCACAGGTGAATAAATGTTTTAGGGTTTTTATTGTTTGAAAAACATAACATAAATCACAGGCAGAACTGATGTGATTATCAATATATACACGTTAAAAGCAATCAGTAGAAGTAAGTCCAGCCATTTATTTCTCCCCTCCTTAGTTCAGAAATTCTAAAACCAACTGTATATGTTCAATTCTGCTAAGTCTGTGCAGATCAGAGATTACCTGTCTTCTATGGCCTCTCCAGATTACTGTTATGCTATCAGGGACATGGATTTCAGCAATATTGCAAAGAATTAAAAGTAAAAGAAAAATTTTAGGTGCTAGCCTTGGTTCAGCAGTAACCTAATCCTATTAATCAAAAGGAAGTGGGTCAAGTCCAACTTCAGAGACTTGAGGACAGAATCTAGGGTGCAGTGTATTGCAGTAATAATAACCTGTATCGTTGGAGGTACCAGCTTTCAGACCAGATGCTAACCTGAGGTGACTTCTCAGGTTGGAGTAAAAGATCCTCTGGCAATATTTGAAGATCAGGAAATTCTCCATATCCTTGACCAAGCCACGCAACAAATTGTTTTCATTGTCACAAAAGCAAATGTAGCAATTTATACATGCAACCTAAAAACAAAGCAGGGATTGAGTAACCAAGTAGTCTTTTTTTTCATGGTGTTGTTTAGCAAGATCTAGCAATTTATTGAGCAATTTTTTTGAGCAATGCCTCCGAAAAGCTTTGGCCATTTTAAATAGTGACTCAGGGTCTTGACATTAACCAGCTTGTTAGTGTTGATAAATGCAAGTTAAGTCGCACCTTGTGACCTGGGGAGAGTGGGGTGGAAGTACAAGAGAAGGAAGGTGATAAATATATTGTCATTTTCATTTTGGTTCCTATTTTGTTAAGTGAGCCCCTTAGTTGATTCTGCCTACCTCTGGGTTTGCTGGAATAACTGACAAGGTAGTTGCTGCAGAATACTGAGTATCTTTATTGTATTGTTTTGTTTTCTTAATGAGCAGCATTAACATTTGCACAGAGTCTGCTATTCTGTGGGAATGCATTACTGCAATCTGTTGACAAATAGGAATTTACAGGGATGTGCTTAACACATTAAGATATTATGCTTGTGTGCAGATTGCATACTCGGTAACACTGTCCAGAGGTTAGGTGAAGGCATACTGCTTCTGCCAGGTTTATAATGATTTTCAAAGATGCTGCACCATTTAATGCCAAATGTAAACTCATTTGCCTTGGAATATAGTGTTATCATCGTAAACCTGCAGTGGTAGTTCTGCTATTCCAAAACCAGTTTGCAGTCTCTATACTTGTATGGGCATTTTGATACGAATATTTTCTATCATTGCAGTTACAGTATTGGATTTTTAAAAATTAAGACTTCTGGATTAATGAGTACAGTTTGTATGGCATCAGTAAACATTTTATTTATGGCATGCTTTCCCTTAGGCAGGGAGCGAAGCTCCAAAAGTAATAAATTTTGAAATATCTAATGTGATTGTGTAACCCTAATCAGGAAAATGTATACAAATGCTTATCAAGCTTTTTATACGGCTTGCTGAGAAAGGTGTGAGGATCATGACTCCAAACATTAATTTTGATTTGCACAATATTGTAGTGAGTTTAACATTTTACTAGTCGTTTGCAATCTGTAACTGGGATTCCATGTATGTGTACAGTGTACATAGTTTATTCGAGTAAAAAATGTGGATATTCTGCTTTTCTATTTTAGCTGGCTCCATGCTGGTTACCTCAGGGGTTAAAAGCAGCTTGGAATTATGACAAAGCATAATTTTCACTTGTTTACCTCTTGTTTTCCTATTGGACACAAGTAAGTGGCTGTACCCTAGCAACAGAGGTATGTTATTAACATATCTCACTGTGATTTGACCAACAAGTTTGAAAGGCAGCCAATCATCTGGTGCTGTTGCTGTGGTAGGCTATGCTAATTAGATGCTGTTGCTGGGATCAGGGTGGATACTTTGTGCAGTTCTGCTGCATTGTGCTGCCTGGCAGACGTTGATAAATGAGTAGTTAATAATCTGCAACGTTCCTGCTTTCTGCAAGCAGGCGGAGATTTAAAAGTAGGATTGTGAAGATCTAACTGCAGGGCAAATGTTTTTAGAAGCTCTGTTTATAGACCATGGCCAAGCTTCCGAATAACTGTATTGAAAGTTTGAGCAAACATTTATTTCTGTATAGGGGAGGAAAGTGAAAACATTTCAAGTTTATTTTTCAAAGACTAAATTTAACTAGCAAGTTTTAGCCAACTGTACACACAAAATCTTTTCAGGATCAGAAAGTGCTTTCTGATTGAAAATATGTTCATGATTTTTGTTAATGATTACTATCATGGATTTCTTAATTTATGCTGCAAACTTTGTTTCCCCCTTAATCTTTATCTGCTTATTTTTTTGTTAAAGCTGTGTTCTGAGCTGGAAGATGTGGTGCCTCAAACATGCATGTACATATTTGAGTTAAAAAGAAAGTGAACATCCATTTTGATATCACCTTTCACAAATTCAGGATACCCCAAGTACTTCCACAGCCATTGAACTTCTTTTTGGGTGTGGTCATTACCAATGCTCCCTCTGAGCTGTGCAAGTGCACTGCCAGGCTGGGCACAAGTAACGCTCCCTTTTAAGTTACCTGCATACACGGTTGCATGTCAGTCTTAAAAGGGGGTAAGAAGTTGAACAACACCAGGTTAAAGTCCAACAGGTTTATTTGGTAGCAAAAGCCACACAAGCTTTCGAAGCTCTAAGCCCCTTCTTCAGGTGAGAGGGAATTCTGTTCACAAACACAGCTTATAAAGACACAGACTCAATTTACATGAATAATGGTTGGAATGCGAATACTTACAACTAATCAAGTCTTTAAGAAACAAAACAATGGGAGTGGAGAGAGCATCAAGACAGGCTAAAAAGATGTGTATTGTCTCCAGACAAGACAGCCAGTGAAACTCTGCAGGTCCACGCAACTGTGGGAGTTACAAATAGTGTGACATGAACCCAATATCCCGGTTGAGGCCGTCCTCGTGTGTGCGGAACTTGGCTATCAGTTTCTGCTCAGCGACTCTGCGCTGTCGTGTGTCGCGAAGGCCGCCTTGGAGAACGCTTACCCGAATATCAGAGGCCGAATACCCGTGACCGCTGAAGTGCTCCCCAACAGGAAGAGAACAGTCTTGCCTGGTGATTGTCGAGCGGTGTTCATTCATCCGTTGTCGCAGCGTCTGCATAGTTTCCCCAATGTACCATGCCTCGGGACATCCTTTCTTGCAGCGTATCAGGTAGACAACGTTGGCTGAGTTGCAAGAGTATGTACCGTGTACCTGGTGGATGGTGTTCTCACGTGAGATGATGGCATCTGTGTCGATGATCCGGCACGTCTTGCAGAGGTTGCTGTGGCAGGGTTGTGTGGTGTCTTGGTCACTGTTCTCCTGAAGGCTGGGTAGTTTGCTGCGGACAATGGTCTGTTTGAGGTTGTGCGGTTGTTTGAAGGCAAGAAGTGGGGGTGTGGGGATGGCCTTGGCGAGATGTTCGTCTTCATCAATGACATGTTGAAGGCTCTGAAGGAGATGCCGTAGCTTCTCCGCTCCGGGGAAGTACTGGACAACGAAGGGTACTCTGTCCACTGTGTCCCGTGTTTGTCTTCTGAGGAGGTCGGTCCGGTTTTTCGCTGTGGCGCGTTGGAACTGTTGATCAATGAGTCTAGCGCCATATCCTGTTCTTATGAGGGCATCTTTCAGCGTCTGGAGGTGTCTGTTGCGATCCTCCTCATCCGAGCAGATCCTGTGTATACGGAGGGCTTGTCCGTAGGGGATGGCTTCTTTAACGTGTTTAGGGTGGAAGCTGGAGAAGTGGAGCATCGTGAGGTTATCCGTGGGCTTGCGGTACAGTGAGGTGCTGAGGTGACCGTCCTTAATGGAGATGCGCGTGTCCAAGAATGCAACCGATTCCGGAGAGTAGTCTATGGTGTTTCTGGTTGAAGTGTGTAGTCGGACAAGTTGACAATGGACTTCCCTGCAGTGGTACTGTTTTCTACTGTGGTACCGGGGGAGGCTTAAAAGGACCATACGATGCCTAGCACAAACAGCAAATTTTGTGACAAAGATAAACTTTCCCCCTTGCCCTTTTTGACCTGTCTGCAAACATTGGCATAACTGATCGCATCTTCTGCCTTCAATGCCCTTTCACAGTTCTCAGCTGTATAGGACTGCTTTCACCTGATTCCATTCTTAACTAAATCGTAGCCATTAAATCATTACGAATGTTTCTCTTCCTGCTCCCACACTTGCTATCCTGGTGTTCTCCAAATCTTGCTGAACTGCCTTTGTTTTCTCCTAGTTCTCATCTACTTTACATTTCTCATCCCCATGTTCAAACCCCTCAATGGCCTTATTCCTCCCGATCTCTGCATTTTACTCCAACCCCGCAACCATCTTGAGCATCCTCCATTTTAATTGCTTTCTGTAATAAGGTGATAGCTCCAGCATAACTTGCCTGCTTTTATATTCCGTATCTTGGCTCATTAAAGCTGCCGTAACCACCTTATTGACCTGCTCTGCCCCATCAAGAATCTGTGGATCTTCACTCCATAGTCCCTCACTTTCTCTACACCATTCCAATTCCTCCTATTTATTGTGTAGCCCTTTGTCTTGTTTGACTGTACACTTCTCTGGGTTGAATTCCATTTGCCACTTTTCTGCCCACCTGACCAGTCCATTGATACCTTGCTGCACTCTGCAGACTCCCTTCTCAGTCCGTCCATCTTCCCTCTGTCCCTCCTCACTGTCCAACATGCGGCCAATTTTAGTGTTGTCTGCAAACTTCTTGATCATGCGCTCTACATTTCAGTTCAAATTGTTAATAAGTACCACAAAAAATTGGGTCCTGAGCCCCATTGGAACCAACCTTTCAGTTGCTAAAGTACCCACCAACAATAACCCTTTGTTTCCTGCCATTGAGTCAATTTTGTATTCAGCTTGCTGCATACCCCTGGATCCTGTGGGCTTTTATTTTTATCATCTACTTGCATTGAAGCTGTTACATAAATATAATAAGTCACTGGACGTTGGTGATGGGAGAAGTAAGTTTGGAAAGCAACTGAATGTGAAGTCACCAGAATTCCAAAATTCTTAGGTTTTACAGGCATGGTTCTATGTACATGTAGAGTGATGATAAAATTTAGAAAAGTATTAGAAATTGCTTGAAGACACAGAATGGGTACTTATTTAGGGTAGGGCTTTCTGGCTTTGGATGGGGGAAATAGTACTTTTAAATCAGATAAGATCTTAAACAGATGGATTAGTGGTAGGTGAATATGAAAGAGTATAAGATATTACATGTCGGAAGAAAGAATAGATCGCGTCCTCTGCGGTGTTGGAATCATTGCAATGATACATGTCGGAAGAAAGAATAGATCACGTCCTCTGCGGTGTTGGAATCATTGCAATGATCAATAAAGTGTGTGGAATGCTCAACTCTATTGCTGAATCTGTGCAATATATGAAAAAACAAATCAGTTCCCCGATTCTGAACATGCAATACTTTAATAAACAAACTGGGCCCTGTGTCTGAACACATATTCCAAAACCATTGTCTCAACCAAACAGAGCCCTAGATTTGAACAAGACACCTTTTTAACCGGATGATAGATTAAGGATGTATGAAACTCCCTTTTGCTCAATTCCTAAAGCAGTTGACTTCTCACTCTTGAACCTTCCACTCCATCTGCCTTGTTACATTTCAGTGTACCTTTCAGCCAGCTCCACCTATTTGAGCTTGCAACTTCTCCCACATAACCTGTAATTCTAATTCTGATTAACTCTATAGGCTGTACTTTTCCATGGTGTTTTACTCAATAAACAATATAATACAGAGAATTGCAGTGAGAATACCCAAAATGTTAGAGGACACTGACATTATTTTACATTATATATTCCTATTGATGGAAGGATTGAGAACTGAAGGGTGCAGATTGAAAGTAATTAGCAAAAGAAGCAATGGACACCTCAGGAAAAAATCATTTCAACAGTGAATTGTTAGGATCTGAAATGCACTGCCTTGAGTGTGTGGTGGAGACAGGTTCAATTGAGGCATTCAAAGTGAATTGGATTGCTATGTGACAATGAAGTATGTGCGGAGCTAATGAGAAAAAGTGGCTCCTTCAGAGTGTTTGCATAGGAACGATGGACCAAATGGTTGTCTCTTGTGCTAGAACTATTGTATGATTCTATGCAGAAACTCTACAGTACTGCTTTGAAACCTCACCTTGAGTGTTTTGCCCTTTTTTTCCAATGAATACATGGGAAACATTTATCTCTGGAGGCATGACTGAAAAGAGCTGCAAGCTGAATTTCTGATTTTGGAAAATTCTGTTTTGAGGCAATACTCAAATAAATTTGTATACTTAAAGTCTTGAAAAGACCTGACTGAGTACAGGCAAATTAAATGAGCACACAATGTCAAGATAAACTGTTGATAGTAGAAGAAAGACCAAAAGTTCCAAGTGGTGAAAGGGAAACTCCAGATTAACATCAGGAAGATCTTGCATGCAAGCAGGGATAAATATTTGAAATAGAACAGTACAGCACAGAACAGGCCCTTCGGCCCACGATGTTGTGCTGAGCTTTATCTGAAACCAAGATCAAGCTATCCCACTCCCTATCATCCTGGTGTGCTCCATGTGCCTATCCAATAACTGCTTAAATGTTCCTAAAGTGTCTGACTCCACTATCACTGCAGGCAGTCCATTCCACACCCCAACCACTCTCTGAGTAAAGACCCTACCTCGGACATCCTTCCTATATCTCCCACCATGAACCCTATAGTTATGCCCCCTTGTAATAGCTCCATCCACCCGAGGAAATAGTCTTTGAACGTTCACTCTATCTATCCCCATCATCATTTTATAAACCTCTATTAAGTCTCCCCTCAGCCTCCTCCGCTCCAGAGAGAACAGCCCTAGCTCCCTCAACCTTTCCTCATAAGACCTACCCTCCAAACCAGGCAGCATCCCGGTAAATCTCCTCTGCACTCTTTCCAGCGCTTCCACATCCTTCTTATAGTGAGGTGACCAGAACTGCACACAATATTCCAAATGTGGTCTCAGCATGTAATGCCTTAATGCCCCTCCTACCCCAAAAAGGCCATCTGTTTTTTTGTTCTTAAAGTTGTTACTTTTAGTTGCAATTTCTACAGCTCTAATTCATTCACCCTCCCTTTCAGTCCTGACAAAGTGTCAAAGGACTCAAAACATTTAACTATTCCTCTCATCGGTAAAAGTTTAAATGGGCCACTACTTTGTGTAGTGGAGGCAAAAACCTTTTAATGATTTGAGACAACAGATGAAATTATTTGTTTAGAAGAGAAGTCAACTGCTTTAGGAATTGAGAACATGGGAGTTTTGTACACCTTTAATCTATCATCTGTTCAAATCTAAGTCAGTAATTTGTTCTGGGTTGGTGAATTTTGAATAATTTTATTTATCAATATTTGTGTGTTGCCAGCTGTCTTTCACAAAAATGAAAATGGAGTGATGTAATGCAAGTAAAATTAGTGTGGTTTGCAGTGATTTTTGTTTCAGTTAAGCTTTGGTTTGAATAGTTGAAAAATGATTTTCATATACAGTCCACTCCTGATGCATGCAATTAAATGCTTTAATGATGAGCTCTTAATTGGAAGTCGGATTGGTTTTCTGCTTCATTTTGGCCCATTTTGTGATTTTTTTTGCTGAATGTGTAATGGTAAATCTGTCCGAAATTAGCGTGTAACTAATCTATTAAGCACATTGTGTTCATAGAATATATGGAGAGGACTGGTGACTTTTTAAAAAAAAAACTGTTGATGGATAGCCATTTCACACTTTTAAGTTATGCGATTAGAAGCAAACTATTTATTTTGCTATTAGCATGTGTTCTCTCCATGTAATATAAAGGATATTTTGAGTTCAATGTCCCCAAGTACAATTTTAGATGGTTCTTAATACACAATTTTTGAACTTTTAATTTTACAACCCTCTTACTTCTAATTTACTGGAGACTTTACTATTACTTTTATGTATCCTAAGTATAGTCTCTGATTTTATACTGCTGTTAATCAGGTTTGATCAGAGTATGAACACCACCACTTCCTGAATCCAAGCCTTATACTTCACTTAAACTGTTCTGTAACGGTGCAGACAACTGGGCAACATTGACCGAATCAATCATACATGTCTCTGAAAAGAAGCTGTTGTTGAGTTACTTGCTTATAGCACAGCTCTGTGCCAGAGTGGAAGTCCACTTTTTGGTGCTCTTTTAGAATTGCCAAAATACTGCAATAAACAGTCATATTGACTTAATTAAAGAAAAAAGATAACTATTGACCAGTAGCCCAATGAATCAAATAGATGTTTTGGATTTTGCAGGGAAAGGTTTGAATATAAATACTTCTATCTCATCAATATTGTCAAATCTTTATTGAAATCATTCACAGTGAAGTTATAGTGATTCTAAAAATCTTGCAACCAAGCAATAGTCTTTCTGGAAAGACTTGACATTTTGAAGAAAAATTCACAAGATGTTGAATTATTTTGATTTTAAAAGGACAGTATAATTTCTCATTTTCACATTATTGGGTCATGTCACAGTATGCAAGTGTCCCTCATGTTCTTTTAAATCCTAAAATAACAAGCAACTGTTAATGTACTCTGCAGTCTAATATGTAGATGTTGTGTGGTGTTCAACTGCTTAGCAACTAAGAATTATATGAAACTCTGAATTGCATGTATAATTTAAAATTAAAGGCTTGCTTGCTTGTAACAGTACATTTTGGCAAATCAAATCAGTTCTGTCATCAACAAATAATCTGACCACTTGGCAGAATAATTTTAGGAAAAGCATGCTTGTTTGCAAGATTTGTTGTTCGCTTTTTGTATATGATTATGATCCAGAATGAAGACTTTAAAACGGAGCAGAGTGGATTTTGAGGCCTGAAAGTTTCACGATATGAAGATGGAGCACAGTCATTTTTGTCTGAAAATACTAAATATGTTTGAATAAATGCTCAACAATAAAACAATTTGACAACTGTTTGTGTTCACAATTCATTGTGACTTAGCTATTGTTTAGTATCTTCAGTATTAATCCTGTATTTTTCCCATGTGCACATGAAACCTAAGCATGTCTAATCTTGCAGCCCCTTTACTTGGCCTCCCAACAACTCTTCTGCTATTTTGGCTCACCAGGTGTTGTGTACTGGTTTAGATTTTACATTAATATATCCTGCTAGTTCTAATTATTTAAAGTCAGGTAGGTTTTCTTTCCTCTTCTAGCACATGGCGCCAACTATCTCAGAGGCAAGAAGAAAAATAATAGATGCTAAAGATGATGAAATAAGGGGTTGAAAGGATAAATGACTCTTTGGCCAAGATGATGAACTAGTAACAAAAGGAAAGCAATAAAGACCAAATGGTCAAAAAGTAGGGTAGAGTTGAGGTGCAAAGTACAACAGAAAATAAATGAAAAGGTCTTACAATCTTAAAGGTGGGAAGATAGGTATTATTTCATTTTTGTTCAAGTTGGTTTTTAAAATGAAATCTTTGTTTTCCCCTGAAATATATCTTCAGAAACATGATCCAAATACTACTTTATGTGCAAATAATTATAAAAAGAAAAGCTGAGAAGTATAGCCATCCAGTGTTTACATATTTGAGTGATCTGATCTCTGCATTGTTGGATTTTTTTGCTTTACCAATCACCTCTCCTGCCCCATCTTTTCTCAAATTGCTGACTGACAATCTCTCGTGCTAAATCTCGTGGGTGCCAACAGCTTCATTCACCAAGCAACCATTTATCATGTAGAGGTTTTCTAATTATGTTCCAATAGGCTGTTCAGTTGCATTTTGATGTATGCTAATCTAAGCATCCCATGTAAATGTTTTAGGAGGGCTTACTCGATAGTAATCTGGCGATGTTGTTAATAGGGAGGAAATAAACAGTGTGATCAAGTTGAATCCAAGATGCCATATCCACAGTGGCACCAAGTATGTCAGAACCACTGGTGTGATACAATAGCAAGGAAAAGCCAAAGTATTCCAGAGTCCTGATTTACCAACGACAAGTGGAGATTTCTAACCCCTCTTCTGCCCCTGGGCCAAATACCAATTATGCCTAGGCCAATTTGAGTGTCTGAGATGAGCTAATGTCACAAATTGGGGATTGAATTCATGCCTTTGTTGACTTGCACTATCCACCACCATGTTGGCAGTAGGAAATTTGCTGAATCATCTCTGGTGCTTATATAATACATTTGTTGTTGACTCAAATTTTTTGTTACAGAATTTTCAAACCCCAATTTGTCATAACAAAATAAAACCTTATGTTAAAAAAAAATTAATTTTTGCTGCAATTTTTTTCCTCACACAAAGAAGCATTTCTCCATTTCTGCTGCTTCTCCAGAATGTGCTAATTCTTGCTGAAGTATTTTTCACAGGAATCTGGAGTACTGTACCCAAGTGGCTATCCTTTAAAAGTTAGTGATGGCAGGCCATTTTACCATGAGATATCGCAAAGCCTGATCCAATCCAGTTATATCTGCAACTTGGTTACCACTCTGAACTTTGGGTCCTCACTTGCTTTGTTGACTACTTCCATTTCACCATCCCTGCCCCTTCTGCATCCTCATCTTTTCAGTATCATGAGATTCTTAATCTCCAAAGTTAGCATCACTTCACCGTCAACCTTGACTCCTGCTGACAGTTCCAGACTCCAGTGCTTTAGAATGCCTTTCCAATCTCCCTCTGTCTCTTCGTTGAAATCTTCCACCATACCTCACCATACATTCTCTAACAAAAATACTGTGCAGATCTATGAACTCTGAAATAAAAACAAAAGGCCGAAAAATCTCAATATCTGTGGAGAAAGAGTTGATGTTTTGAGTTCGTATGTCTCCTCTTAAGAACACATTCTCTCATGTTATACTTAATGTTAAAATTTATTTATTAGTCACAAGTAAGGCTTACATTAACACTGCAATGAAGTTACTGTGAAATTCCCCTAGTCGCCTCGCTACGGTGTCTGTTTGGGTACACTGAGGGAGGATTTAGCATGGCCAATGCATCTAACCAGCACGTCTTTTGGACTGTGGGAGGAAACCAGAGCACCCGGAGGAAACCAATGCAGACATGGGGAGAACGTGTAGACTCCACGCAAGCAGTGGCCCAAGCCGGGAATCGAACCCGGGTCCCTGGCACTGAGAGGCAGCAGTGCTAACCACTGCACCACCGTTCCACGAACTGTCACATCCATTCACTGTTATTCCAAAATCTCCCCACTTCATCTTTTCTACCTGCAAATCATCTTGTTATCCTTTGCGTTAATTTATTCACCAAAATAAATTGACCCCAACTGATTTCTCTCTCCAAGTCTTCTATACATGCATTCATATTGCATTACTTCATCAAAACTACTGTGGTGATATAACTGTTATGGACAGGCTCTAACTCTTATCTGCTGACAATATCTCTTAGCACAGCTCATTCTACTTCTCATAGTCTTCTGTCACTTTCTTACTTCATACTTTGTAACTTTTCATCCAGTCATTTTGATCAAAACTCCTCAGTCCCATTCTCTGCTGACTTCTTTGCCCTCTTGTCCCTACAGTGTACCCTTGACACAAATTCTTGAACCCACGGCCACTCCTTTAATCTTGTCATCTCATGCCGTCTCTGCTTCTGAGAGCTTGTTCACAAACCACTATCTCCCACTAACATCTGCATGCTTCTTTTACCACTCATAACTCTATCTTAACACATTTTTCCATGAAAGAGGAAATCCACAGCCTCTTTACACGTTTATCCTTCAACTTCCAAGTCCTTCCAACTTCTGACACATTGGAAAGAGTGCAGAAGAGGTTTGCAAGAATTGTTCCAGGGATGAGAAACTTCAGTTATCCCCAGACCAGAGATGTTGGGACTGTTCACTTGGTGAGAAGAAGGCTGAGGAGATTTGATAGAGATATTGAAAATCATGAGGGGGGTCGGACAGAGTAGATGGGGAGATACTGCTCCCCTTTGTAAAAGGATCAAGAGCATGAGGGCACAGATTTAAAGTGATTTGCAAAAGGAGCAAATGTGATGTGAGAAAAAACTTTTTCACAGTGGTTCAAGTCTGGAATGCACTGCCTGGGAGTGAGGTGGAGGCAGGTTTAATGGAGGCCTTTGGGAGGGCATTAGATGTTTTGTGCAGGGTATGGGAGAAAAGGCAGGAGAATGGTACTAAGTCATGATGCTCATTTGGAGACAGAATGGACCCCGTTTGCCACAACTGTTCTGTGATTCTCATCCTGTGGCTCTTTTTAATGCTGTCGGCCTTTAATTGCTTTGCCTCTGTTCTATGTTTCTCTCACCACTGAAACAATAATGGTCTTCCCCACCTATTGTTCCCCTTTCAGTATGAGGACTTCAAGCTCAAGTGCAAATGGTATACAACTGACCGAATAGTATCACCATATTTGTATGAATCACATTAAGCTTAACTGTGCCTCATTCTCTTTGATCCAATTCTTGAATTGTCCTGGAGGACAGAGGCAGTCCATAGTTCCTTTATGAAGCAGTGCCTTAGCAAACCCTTCTCTGTTCCATACCCCTAACAAGTTGTGAAGTAGTCATGAAGAAAGTGTCTGTAGAATTGTGCTGGACAATTTCTTTTAAGGAAGATACCAGTCTGATGTTTTAAAAGCTTGCTGGACCCTAAACCGAAGTACTTGACATATTAGTTTTGTTTTTGATTCCGTTTTGACTTGCAAACAAACTTTTAGCAATGAAATTATTGAGAAAGTAGTAAATGATAAAGCTAAGAACAGAAAATGCTCAACAGTGAGCACATCAGGTAGTATCTGGAGAGAATCTTAACCTTTCGGTTGATAACTTTTGAATCAAAAATGTAAAACTGAGTTCACGGGAAGAATTTGTTCAGATCATACCTTGACACTTTTGGCGTGATGATTCAGAGCATTAGAGATAAGAATCAAATGACTATACACTCTGAAGTTTGGGAGAGAGATGATATTGTTGAAACATATAAGATTCTGAAGAGGCGCGACAGAGTGGACACACAATGTTTCCTTTGGCTGGGGAAAATGGAACACAAGGGCACTGTCTCAGGACAGAGAGGTTGATCATTTAGGTCTGCAGTGTGGAAAAAGTCCTCCATTCAGAGGAAGCTTTGGCATTCTCCATGCCAGAGGGTTGCGGATGCTTTATTGTTAAGTATATTTAAAGTTGAGGCAGGCAAAGCTTTGGTCTGTCAGAATATTGCAGGATATGGGAGTTGGCAAGGAAGTGAAGTTGAGACTGAAGATCAGCCATGGTCTCATTGAATAGCAGAGCCATATGATCTACTCCTATATTTATTATGTTTGTATGACTGAAGTGTGTTGACTGTCTTTTAAAAAGCGGTTAGACAGTTACATTGGTAAGATGGGTATCGAGAGATATGGACCAAACGTGGGCAATTGGGACTGGCTTAGGGGTTATAAAATGGGGCGGCATGGGCAAGTTGGGCCGAAGGGCCTGTTTCCATGCTGTGAATGTCTTATGAGGAAAGGCTGAGGGACTTGAGGCTGTTTTCGCTAGAGAGAAGGTTAAGAGGTGACTTAATAGAGGCATTCAAGATGATCAGAGGATTAGATAGGGTGGACAGTGGGAGCCTTTTTCCTCGGATGGTGATGGCTAGCACGAGGGGGCATTGCTTTAAATTGAGGGGTGATAGATATAGGACAGATGTCAAAGGTAGGTTCTTTACTCAGAGAGTAGTAAGGGCGTGGAATGCCTTGCCTGCAACAGTAGTGGACTCGCCAACATTAAGGGCATTTAAATGGTCATTGGATAAACATATGGATGATACTGGAATAGTGTAGGTTAGATGGGCTTTAGATTGGTTTCACAGGTCGGCGCAACATCGAGGGCCGAAGGGCCTGTACTGCGCTGTAATGTTCTATGTTCTAAACCTTTGACTATGACTCTATGACTGACAAATGATGAATATGAAAGCTTCATTGCTGACAAAACTGAGATCACCTTTGTAATAGAACCTGCCATTTTGTTAATGATATGTTTCTGTCTTAAATGAATACTTTTGTTTGCCAAAATAATTTTAGTTAGTATCTAGATTTCTGCTTGCATTAGGCTTGGTATTCCCAGACAGCGTGGAAGAATGTGCTAAAAGCATAATTTTTTTCCAGTATTTCAACCAAGTCTTTTGTATTTTTTACTTAATAGAATTCATACTACTCTCCACTTCTGTACTTTGCTTTCCTCTTCTAAGAGACTATTTAAAAACTCTTTGACCAACCTTTAGGACATCTCACTTATCTCCTTGAATGGCTCAGTGTCATAATTCTGTGAAATGCCTTGGGATGTTTCATTTAAAGGGGCTATATAAATTATTATTGTTGTTCTACTGAGTCATCTTGATCTCAGCACTACAGCGGCAGAAACTAGTTTGTCCCGTGATCTCTACTCCACAGATTATAACCTATTCATAGATTTCAGAATTATAGGATCCTACAGTGCCGAAGGGGGCCATTCAGCCTATCGAGCCTGCACTGACAACAATCCCACCCAGGTCCTATCCTGATAACATAGAAACACTACAGCACAAACAGGCCCTTCGGCCCACAAGTTGTGCCGAACACATCCCTACCTTCTCGACCTACCTATAACCCTCCATCCTATTACGCTCCATGTACTCATCCAGGAGTCTCTTAAAAGACCCTATTGAGTTCGCCTCCACCACCACTGATGGCAGCCGATTCTACTCGCCCACCACCCTCTGTGTGAAAAACTTACCCCTAACATCTCCCCTGTACCTACCCCCCCAGCACCCTAAACCTGTGTCCTCTCGTAGCAGACATTTCCACCCTGGGAAAAAGCCTCTGAGAGTCCACCCGATCTATGCCTCTCAACATCTTATACACCTCTATTAGGTCTCCTCTCATCCTTCGGCTCTCCAAGGAGAAAAGACCGAGCTCCCTCAGCCTATCCTCATAAGGCATGCCACTCAATCCAGGCAACATCCTTGTAAATCTCGTCTGCACCCTTTCAATCTTTTCCACATCCTTCCTATAGTGAGGCGACCAGAACTGAGCACAGTACTCCAAGTGGGGTCTGACGAGGGTCTTATATAGCTGCATCATTATCCCCGGACTCCTAAACTCAATCCCTCGACTGATAAAGGCCAGCACACCATACGCCTTCTTAACCACCTCCTCCACCTGCAGGGCCGATTTCAGAGTCCTATGGACCCGGACCCCAAGGTCCTTCTGATCCTCTATAGTACTAAGAGTCTTTCCCTTTATATTGTACTCCTTCATCCCATTTGACCTACCAAAATGGACCACGACGCATTTATCTGGGTTGAAGTCCATCTGCCACTTGTCCGCCCAGTCTTGCATCCTATCTATGTCCCTCTGTAACTTCTGACATCCCTCCAGACTATCCACAACCCCACCAACCTTCGTGTCGTCGGCAAACTTACCAACCCATCCCTCCGCTTCCTCATCCCGGTCATTTATGAAAATGACAAACAGCAAGGGTCCCAGAACAGATCCCTGGGGCACACCACTGGTGACCGACCTCCAGCTATTAAACCCCAGCTATTTACCCTGCAAATGCCCCTGACACTAAGGGATAATTTAACATGGCCAATTAACCTAACCCGCACATCTTTGTGGAGTGTGGAAGGAAATCGGAGCACCCGGAGGAAATTGGCAATTGACCAGGCTTTCATTCAGACTAACATATTTATTGATAAAATTGGAACTGTAAATTTGCATTGAGCCTATGAACTACCAATGGGGCATACTGCGATGCGATAAAGCCATTTTCAGGTTTAATTGTACTTTTAAAAAGTAATCATTCTATGTTAGTTACAAAAAGCAATTGGCCTGGATGAAGTATGAATTGAGTTTCAGATTTGCGCTACTAACTGAATAAACAAAGCCAGCACATGCATTGAGTTTACTTTTAATGCCTCAGTTTCTAATTCAAGCATTTGCTGTAGCTTTCCTCTATTCCAACAGAAGGTCAGTGAAACTCAAATCGCCTGCTGTCGTAGCAAATTTACTTAATTAGTTAACTATTTACATAGTGAAAGCCATCTATAATTCCATATTAAATGAATAGAAGGGTGACCGTTGAAACATTTAGTTATTGCATAGGTATGGTTGCTAAATTTGCTAATGAGGTAAAGTTAGGGAGGACAGTAAGATGTGAAGAGACCAAAAGGAGGTTTCATGGGGAAATGCGGGTTAATTGAATGGGCAACGACCTCGCAAATGGAATATAATGTGGGAAAGTGGGAAATCATCCACTTTGGCAAGGAAAAATTCAAAAGTATTTTATTTCAATAGTGAGAGATTACAGAATCTCTCACTATTGAGATGCTAAAGAGTCTAGGGAGTCCTAGAGCATGAATCACAAAAGGCTAGGAGGTACAGCAAGTAATCAGAAAGCTAACAGAATATTATCATTTATTCCAAAGGGGTATTGAATACAATAGGAGGGTATCCTTCAGTTGTACAGGACATTGGTGAGATCACATCTGGTGTACTGTGTACAGTATTGGTCGCCTTATTTAAGAAAGAATGTAAATGTGTTGGAAGTAGTTCAAAGAAGGTTTACCAGACTGATATCTGGATTGGGTGGGTTGTCTTATGAGGAATGATTGGGCAGATTAGCTTTGTATCCACTGGAGTTTAGAAGACTAAGGTGAATTGATTAAAACATACAAGATCCTGAAGGATCTTGACAGTTGATTTAGAACAGTACAGCACAGAACAGGCCCTTCGGCCCACGATGTTGTGCCGAGCTTTATCTGAAACCAAGATCAAGCTATCCCACTCCCTATCATCCTGGTGTGCTCCATGTGCCTATCCAATAACCGCTTAAATGTTCCTAAAGTGTCTGACTCCACTATCACTGCAGGCAGTCCATTCCACACCCCAACCACTCTCTGCGTAAAGAACCTACCTCTGATATCCTTCCTGTATCTCCCACCACGAACCCTATAGTTATGCCCCCTTGTAATAGCTTCATCCACCTGAGGAAATAGTCTTTGAACGTTCACTCTATCTATCCCCTTCATCATTTTATAAACCTCTATTAAGTCTCCCCTCAGCCTCCTCCGCTCCAGAGAGAACAGCCCTAGCTCCCTCAACCTTTCCTCATAAGACCCACCCTCCAAACCAGGCAGCATCCTGGTAAATCTCCTCTGCACTCTTTCCAGCGCTTCCCCATCCTTCTTATAGTGAGCTGACCAGAACTGCACACAATATTCCAAATGTGGTCTCACCAAGGTCCTGTACAGTTGCAGCATAACCCCACGGCTCTTAAACTCCAACCCCCTGTTAATAAAAGCTAACACACTATAGGCCTTCTTCACAGCTCTATCCACTTGAGTGGCAACCTTTAGAGATCTGTGGATATGGACCCCAAGATCTCTCTGTTCCTCCACAGTCTTCAGAATCCTACCTTTGACCCTGTAATCCACATTTAAATTAGTCCTACCAAAATGAATCACCTCACATTTATCGGGGTTAAACTCCATTTGCCATTTTTCAGCCCAGCTTTGCATCCTATCTATGTCTCTTTGCAGCCTACAACAGCCCTCCACCTCATCCACTACTCCACCAATCTTGGTGTCATCAGCAAATTTACTGATCCACCCTTCAGCCCCCTCCTCTAAGTCATTAATAAAAATCACAAAGAGCAGAGGACCAAGCACTGATCCCTGCGGCACTCCGCTAGCAACCTGCCTCCAATCCGAAAATTTGGAAGGATGTTTCCTGTTGTGGGGGAATCTAGTACTAGGGGTCACTTTAAAAATAAAATGTTGCCCATTTAAGACCAAGATTAGGAGATTTTTTTCTGAGAATTTGGAACTCTTTCTCAAAAGGCAGTGGAAGTGGGGCGGCACAGTGGTTAGCACTACTGCTTCACAGCGCCAGGGACCCGGGTTCGATTCCGGCTTGGGTCACTGTCTGTGTGGAGATTGCACGTTCTCCCCGTGTTTGTGTGGCTTTCCTCTGGGTGTTCCGGTTTCCCCCCTCATTCTGAAAGACATGCTGGTTAGGTGCATTGACCCGAACAGGCGCCGGACTGTGGCGACTTAGGGAATTTCACAGTAACTTCATTGCAGTGTTTACGTTAGCCTGCCTTGTGACTAATAAATAAACTTTAACTTTAAGCAGAGCCTTTGAATATTTCTAAGGCAGAGGTAGAAAGGTTGAGAAGTAAGAGATCAAAGGTTATCAGGGGTTGACAGGACTGAGGAGTTAATGTTATAATCAGATCAGCCATGATCTTATTAAATGGCAGAGCAGGCTTGAAGGGCTGAGTGGCCTACTCCTGATCTGTATGTTTGTATATAGCACTTTTGAATAATAGAGTACATAAATACACTGTATATTTCTGGCAAGCTAATGTTAGGCTAAAAATTAAGAATTTTACAGTGTATCCTATTTAAACTAACAAATAAATTTACATGCTAAAATATCCAAGATGTTCTCTGAATCCACAGATTTGCTGATTCTAAACTAGGGATGTCCTTCAACACATCAAGCCATTTTATATCTTAAAACAAGGGACAGAGGCGGTTGCATTGTTGCAGTATCTGGGAGGGTCAGGATCACTGGTGCTTCCTCTTTCAGCTGCCTTCCTTTGTGTCCCCAAATTCTCTTCGACCTGTCATCTTGTTGAGGTCAATTTTTGAAGGTCAGCATGAGTAGCAGTCTCATGTTGACTTCGTGAAAGTAATGGCTTTTGTTGAATGGAAAGTTCTTTACCCAGCATTCATCATGACAGAGAAACCATTCTGTC
This sequence comes from Mustelus asterias, assembly GCF_964213995.1. Classification (NCBI taxonomy): domain Eukaryota; kingdom Metazoa; phylum Chordata; class Chondrichthyes; order Carcharhiniformes; family Triakidae; genus Mustelus; species Mustelus asterias. The sequence goes on from NC_135817.1 coordinate 56,207,405, forward strand.
TGTACAATTGAATTTGAATACATGACCATATCCCAGGAATAAAGCAATTTCTGTATTGCGTAAAAAACTTGCCTTTGATAAAAGCCGCTTGTTTAAAAAAATATCACTACAGCGTCGTGTATGTGTGTGTGGGTGGGAGGTCGGGGGGGGGGGGGGGGGGGGGTGTCGTTGGCAGGGGTAAATATTGGCCACGACAGTGGATATAATGCCCAGCTTTTAAGATATTGCCATAGGATCTCTTGCATTCACCTAATCTCACAGATGGAGCCTCAGTGTAGTATCTCATCTGAAAGACAGTGCTGCACTGACAATCTTGGTTTTGTACTCCAGAGCCTGGAATGGGACTTGAACTTGGAACCTCATGACTCAGAGGTTGACAGTGTTAGCAACTTAGCCACAGGTGACAAGCAGTTAGGACAAGTGAGGTTTTAAGGATTGTCTTAAACATAAGCACTAGGAGCAGGCAGTTTAGTCTGCTCTGCCATTTAATATGATCATGGCTGATCTCCTGTCTGCCTCAAGTCCACTTTCCTGCCCATTCACCATAACCTTTCAAACTATTACTCATTAAAAATCTGCCCACCTCTTCCTTAAATTTATTCAATGTCCCTGGCGTCCACCACACTCTGGGGTAGTGAATTCCACAGACTCAACGACCCTTTGAGAGAAATAATTTCTTATCTGTTTTAAATCTGCCACCCTTTATCCTAAAACTATGACCTCTTGTCTAGATTGCCCTGCAAGAGGAGACATCCTCTCTGTCTACTTTGTCAATCCCCCTTAACATCTGCACCCCTCTCCTTTCCTTCTCCCCTATATACTCTATAAACGGTATGTTTTGTCTGTATCATGCACAAGCAACAATACTTTTCAATGCATGCCAATACATGTGACAATAATAAATCAAATCACATCACCTCAGTTAGATCTCCTCTCATTCTCCTAAACTCCATGGACTATAGGCCTAAAATGCCTAATCTGTCTTCATAAGACAAACCCCTCATTTCTGGAATCAATCTAGTGAACCTCCTCTGAACCGCCTCCAATATAACTACATCCCTCCTTAAGTAAAGGGACCAAAACTCTGTTTGAATATTTGAAGTGCAATCTCACTAATGCTTTGTACAGTAGCAGCAGCACTTCACTAATATTTGGTTCCTTTAACGATAAATGATAAGATTCCATTTGACTTCCTTATTACCTGCGTACTAGTTTGCTGCGTTTTCATGCACAGGGATACCCAGATCCCTCTGCATTGAAGCACCGCAAAGTTTCTCTCCATTTAGATAATTTGCCTTTGTATTTTTTCTCCAAAAATGGATAACCTCTCACACATCCATATTAAACTCCATCTGCCAAATTTTGGCCCATTCACTTAAACTGTCCATATTGATTTGTACATTTCTTTTTTCATTATTGTGACTTAGTTTCCCATCTATTTTAGTTAATCTGCAAATTTGGCTATAGTACCTAACTATCCTTGCATCCAGGTTATTGATATAGCTTTAAATGGAAGGAAAATGAGTTATTGGAAGAAACTTGCAGACCTTAGGATCTCAGCAGCTGAAGGCAAAACTATTGATTATGGAGTGATTAAAATTATGGTTGTGTCAGGGGTCAGAATTGGGACCGGTGTTGATTATCTGGGAGGCTTGTAAGGCCAAAGGGGGGGACAAGGCTGCGGAGGGATTGGAAAACAAGGGTGAGAATTTTAAAATAAGCCTTCCTGTAGTCTCAATCAGAAAATTGCTGTTCCACTGCACATGCAGCACACAATGTTTCTCTCCCAAATGTTCCCAGTTTGTTCAATAATTTGCCTTCGGATGCTTAGAATCATAGAATACCTACATTGTAGAAGGAGGCCGTTCAGCCCTTGAGTGTGCACTAACCACAATCCCACCCAGACCCTAACCCCACATATTTATCCTGCTTATTCCCCTGACACTAGGGTCAGTTTAGCATGGCCAATCAACCTAGCCCGCATATCTTTGGACTGTGGGAAGAAACCAGAACGCCCGGAGGAAACCCATGCAGACACGGGGAGAATGTGCAAACTCCACGCAGACACTGACCCTAGGCCAGAATTGAACCTCGGTCCCTGGCGCTGAGAGGCAGCAGTGCTAACCACTGTGCCGCCCTGTGGCATTATTGTGCTGGCACAGCCTTTTGTTTTGTTCTGTGACTACCCTAACTTGAATCGGTTCATTACTAAAGTTCCACTCTGGTTAAAATGAAAGTGGTTTCAAATGAAATGGGAATTTGGGCTACAAATTGAGTGAACAGAATTTGACTTAGGCCTGTGGGCAGGGTCTATTTTACATTCTTGCAACTATTCTCGTGCTGATAATTTCATTATGTTTATGAATTTTGTTGGAAATTTGTATCTAGTATGTTGTGGCCAATTTAAAGTAAGGACAGCTGCAAAGAAAAATCGTCAGTTTTTAGTCCCTAAGCTGGTCATAATTTGCAAGTTTCACTGTACCTCAATACTGACTTCAGTACTTTTGTCGTGAAAATTCAAGTGCCAGATGCTCTTTTGATCCTGCACTTTCAGTGGCAGTGATTTACACTGCTGCATGACACAAAATCAGATCAGAGGGAAAGAATAGAAAATGTAAAATGGTCTTTCATTGTGATCAGAAAACTTCTGCGCATGAAACTGCTCACAGCTTTAATATTCCAGAACATTATAATGAAAGACCAACTTTTTTGTGAGCTTTTAATATTTGCTATGCTTTCCCTCTTGTTGAGCTTCAGGTTTTTTTTTCAAATTGTATCTCAACAAATACTTTCATTTATATCGAAAACATCTTGCAGTACTGACTGAGATTCAAGTAGGGAAAATCAATTGAATGGACACCAGCCTATGGAAGGAACTTTGGAAAAAGATGGTTATAATTGGTTTTGAGAGTGGCCAGAGTTGGACAACTGAAGGGCGTGGGAGTGGCCTAAGTTCGCTAAGACAAAAAACAGACAGTAAGGATGATTTCTGAATTTTTAACTTTCATATAGTGGCATTAGAGACCTATAACCAAGTTGCTTGGAGCAGTGGTTCCTAACATTTTCAGTAACCTGGCATGCTTCAAATTAGGCAAAAAAGTCCACAGCACACCCATTGTTATCCAGCTGAACCATCTGCTCAAATGCCCCACAATGTTTTGATTTGATTTATTGTCACATGTATTAATATACAGTAAAATGTATTGTTTCTTGCGTGCTATGCAGACAAAACATACTGTTCATAGAGTACATGGGATGGCAAGAGCGGGTGCAGAATATCGTGTTTCAGTTACAGATAATGTCGATAAAGATCAGCTTAATATATGGTGGGTCCATTCAAAAGTCTGATGGCAGCAGGGAAGAAGCTGTTCTTGAGCCGGTTGGTACGTGTTCTCAGACTTTTGCATCTTTTTCCCGATGGAAGAAGGTGGAGGAGAGCATGTTCGGGGTGTATGGAGTCTTTAATTATGTTGGCTGCTTTTTTGAAGCAGTGGGAAGTGTAGACGGAGTCAATGGATGGGAGGCTGGTTTGCATGATGTACAGAGCTCCATTCACAACCCTTTGTAGTTTCTTGCGGTCTTGGTCAGAGCAGGAGCCATACCAAACTGTGATACATGCAGAAAGGATGCTTTCTATGGTGTGTCTGTAAAAATTGGTGAGAGCCGTAGTGGACATGCCAGATTTCTTTAGCCTCCTGAGAAAGTAGAGGCATTAGTGGGCTTTCTTAACTATAGCGTCAGCATGGAGGGACCAGGGCGGGTTGTTGGTGATTTGGACACCTAGAAACTTGAAGTTTCCTGTATTCCAACTCATCATTGTTTGAGACCTGTCCCACTACGGTGGTGTCATCAGCAAACTTGAAAATGGAGTTGGAGCAGAATTTGGCCCCACAGTTATCTATTGGTGTATAGGGCGTATAGTAAGGGGCTGAGGACTCAGCCTTGCGGGACACTGGTGTTGAGGATGATTGTGGAGGTAGTGTTGCTGCCTATCCTTGCTGATTGTGGTCTGTAATAGTGAACCGACGCTGGCCAACCACATAGAAGGGATGGGGCCACCCAGTGTCCCGTCTTCATGGTGATGGAACAATGGTGCCTGCTACATTTTTTTGTTGGGTTTTGCGAGAGTGGAGGGAGAGATTGTGGAGGGGGAGTGGGTGAGATGAGGAGGAAGGGGTGCAGGATTGGAGAATTTCAGCGGGGGGGGCGGGGGGCGGGCTGCTGTTGAAAGGAGTTTGGGGGTAATTACTTAATCCCAGATCTATTGACTAATGAAATAAATTAAATTTATGTAACATCTTTAATTTAACTAGGTCCCAAGGAGATTGATAAAAGTGTTAGCAGTCAAAACATGATTTTAAGCCACATAAGGAAATGTAGAGTTCAGTGCCGCACAATTTCTAATGCGTATGTCAAATGACCATTTTTCAGTGAACAGGAGTCCACTTTTAAACATTGCCTTGAAATCACCACCTGTTCATCAGGCCAACCTCACCTCTGGGTAAACTGTGAGGACTGTTCATGTTCTGTCACTTCATTCATATGATCAACCTCACACATGGTTTCCCTCTTGCAGCAATTGGCACGATCAGCACATCCAAGGAATTCATCTCAAATTCATTTCGTAATGTTTACAATTTTACATCTCCGTGACCAACAGCCCAGCAGGACTTTTACCAATACCAAAAATCCCATTGTATCAGTTCACCCCAGTTTCATTGCTGCTCAGGCTCACCCAGGTGTACCACAGATCTTATTCTTGCTGTAACTGGTTTGTCAAGATATGGCTCATAATCTTCCACCCTCTTTTTTTTTTTGCTGCTGCATTCTGACGTTCTGGGATATGGATCTGGCAGCACGTCCTTAGAAATACTGGAGGCAGCCCTGACACAGGCAGAAATCCGCCCTGGCTGCAGGCTCTTTATTAAGCTCCTGTTCAAGGAGTGAAGTCAACAGTCTCACAACCATATCTTTTTTAAATGACTCTAAACATGGTATTGCTGGTTTGTGTGGAGGAAATTGGTCCCAGTCCTGGGTTTTTTCTTGATCTTTCTCAGGCTCCTGTGTTGCACCATCTGCTCCAGGCCGCGACACACACTTGCAAGTGTGCTGCGGAACAGCATTTGGGAACCACTGGCTCAGCGTATCTCCTCAGGCATCTTTGAATGTTAAGGAAACAGTCTATCAGGTAGTGCATGGAAATGTAAAATACAACCCATCTCGTGTAGGTTAATTGGTTTTGAAGTATTGTCACTGGAATCCCGGTGAAGTGTAATGGTAAGCTTGCGCAATTCTTGTATAGTGCTCACTTAAACTCTGATCATCCAATCGTACAGGTAGAGATTTTATTCCCACACATTAAAAAGCCTGGACAGAACATTTTGAGCTAAATGTGATGGTCAAGATGCATCAATTATGGTGATAGCAGTGATTTGAGGGGTTAACCGAAGAGTATCACAGGCAGCACCGCATTGGCTTAATTTTTAAAAATATACAATATATTAGCATCAATGTATTCAGCAAGTCCACGACAATATTGGTATATTCAGTGTGTCATTTTGAGTTTAGATAAAACTGAATTAGTCAGTTTTGTAATAGGTTTGCTCCAAAATAAATGCATGGAACAATGGGTTAATTACTTGATAATTGCTACTTGCGTTGCATTAGCTAGTTAAGTCAGGTAACTTTACCTGAAGTGCCATTCAAAGCACTTGACAAATTGATCTGGCAGTCAGACATTTGAGTATTTGTTTCAATAGAATAAATCTCTAAGTTCTATACCTGTATAGAAAGTGCAGGGGCTTAAAGAAGAAATTAGGGAAGCGAAGAGGAGACATGAAAAAACACTGATGGGTAAAATAAAGGAAAATCCAAATAAGTGTGTCAAGGGCAGGAGGATGACCAGGAAAAGAGTAGGGTCCATTAGGGACTAATGTGGTACTTTTCTGTGTGGAGCCCAAAGACTTGGGTGGTTTTAAATGAGTACTTTGCACCTGTGGTCCCTCCATACTGCGCTATAGTTAAGAAAGCCCACCATCGCCTCTACTTTCTCAGAAGACTAAGGAAATTTGGCATGTCTGCTACAACACTCTCCAACTTTTACAGATGCACCTTAGAAAGCATTCTTTCTGGTTGTATCAGCTTGGTATGGCTCCTGCTTTGCCCAACACCGCAAGAAACTACAAACGGTCCCATCCATTGACTCTGTCCACACTTCCCGCTGCCTTGGCAAAGCAGCCAGCATAATTAAGGACCCCACGCACCCTGGACATTCTCTCTTCCAGCAGCTTCTGTCGGGAAAAAGATACAAAAGTCTGAGGACATGTACTAACTGATTCAAGAACAGATTCCTTGCTGCTATCAGACTTTTGAGTGGACCTATCTCGCATTAAGTTGATCTCTCTCTAATACCCTAGCTATGACCATAACACTCCATTTTGCACTCTCTCCTTTTCTTCACTATGTACAGTATACTTTGTATAGTGCGCAAGAAACAATACTTTTTACTGTATACCAGTACATGTGCCAATAATACATCAAATCAAAATTGGTGGTGTGGTAAACAGTGAGGAGCAAAGTCCTAGATAACAGGACAATATCGGCGGGCTAGTTAGATGGGCAGAACAGTGGCAAATGGAATCTAACCCTGAAAAGTGTGAGGTGATGCATTTTGGGAGGATTTACAAGGCAAGGCGATGTACAGTGAATGGTTGGACCTCAGAAAATACAGATGATCAGAGGAACCTTGGTGTGCATGTCTATAGATATTTGGAGACAGCAGGACAGGTAGATAAGGTAGTTAAGTCGACATATGGGATACTTGCCCTTATTAACCAAAGCACTGAACATAAGAGCAGGGAGGTTATGACAGAGCTGTATAAAACACTGGCTAGGCCAGAGCTAGAGTACTGTGTGCAATTCTGGTCGCCACACTTTTGGAAGGAAGTGATTGCACTGGAGGGCGTGTAGAGGAAATTCACCAGATGCTGCCTGGGCTGGAGCACTTCAGCTTTCGAGAGAGACTGAATAGGCTGTGCTTATTTTCCTTTGGAGCAGAGATAGCTGAGATAGGGGCGGCACGGTAGCACAGTGGTTAGCACTGCTGCTTCACAGCTCCAGGGTCCTGGGTTCGATTCCCGGCTCGGGTCACTGTCTGTGTGGAGTTTGCACATTCTCCTCGTGTCTGCGTGGGTTTCCTCCGGGTGCTCCGGTTTCCTCCCACAGTCCAAAGATGTGCGGGTTAGGTTGATTGGCCAGATTAAAAATTGCCCCTTAGAGTCCTGTGATGCGTAGGTTAGTGGGATTGGTGTGTGGGGGTGGGACCTGGGTGGGATTGTGGTCGGTGCAGACTCGATGGGCCGAATGGCCTCCTTCTGCACTGTAGGGTTTCTATGATTCTATGATAGCTGAGGGGACACCTGATTGAGGTGTATAAAATCATGAGGGGCATAGATTGAGTGGATAGGAAGGAACTTCCCCTCAGCAGAGGGGTTAATAACCAGTGGGCGTAAATTTAAAATAAGGGGCAGGAGGTTTACAGGAGATGTGAGGAAAAGCTTCTTCACTAGAGGGTGGTGAGGGGAACCCTCACAACATCTAAAAATTATTTAGATGAGCACTTGAAATGCCATAGCATACAAGATGATGGGCCAAATGCAGGAAAATGGGATTAGATAGGTACTTGATGGCCAGTGTGGACATGGGCCTCTTTCCATGCTGTAAAACTCTGACTTTATGAAATCTCCCACCACTTATTAATTTTGTTCTCCGGGTCCAAGCAAAGAAGATGGCAATTGTTGTAACTCTATGGTATGTGTATCAATATTCACCTAAATGATACCAGTGTCCAAAGCTAGCACAAAAATCTGAATTCTGTGGAATTCAACATCAGTCCAGTGATGTCCAAGCTAAAGCCTAGTCCATTCAACCCTGAGCATTACTGCACATAAAATCCAAAATCATGAATGCCACAACCCTTGCAGTGAAATCTGTCTGCATGCAAAGCTCAAAAGCATACATCATGAATTGAGGACAACATTTTTCACCCACAGCTTAGTCTTAAAGTCTTCCATGAAAATTACTTTTTAATGTCAAGGTTTTCATTTCTTTTATTTCAGGGAAGCTTTTTGAAAATGTGGTCATTGGTTTTTCCACAGTTTACCTCGTAAGTAAAGGCACTGCCCTATAGCTGTACGAATCTGAAGGTTCCTGTTATCTACTGTATTAGCCGAATAATCTCAGGAGCAGCAACTCAATAAATAGCCTTGGCATTTCTGGACCAGGGAGAGGGCAAGGAGTAATTGGTCAGGGTTGTGATTCCTGTGAAAGTTAATTTGTGCAGATGGTTGGATGAAAATTGTATTGGGCTTCATTGTTTTGGCTGCCACACTGGAGACTGGGGGGGGGGGGGAAACTTAGCTATTGAAACTAAGACTGAGAAACGGAATGATTTTCTGATTAATCTCATGGCTTTTCATTTTTTCCCTTCAGGCGGAGAGACCTCAGCATGCAAACCTTCGACCGTTCGGCTTGCACCTTCATTTTCATTTCATGCTGCTGGCCTTCAAATGGCTACGCAGGTGCCTCATTCTCACCAGCAATACAGTGACCGTCACCAACAAACTATAAATGACCAGCAGGTACCCGCATTATCCTACACTGACCAGCTTCAGCCAACTGTAACTAATCAGGTATGGATCCCAGTTTGAGATCATGCGCAACAGATCTGATTATTTGATTTGGCTTATTATTGTCACATGTATTGGCATACAGTGAAAAGTATTGTTTCTTGCATGCTATACCGATAAAGCATACCATTCATAGAGAAGGAAACGAGAGAGTGCCGAATGTAGTGTTACAGTTATAGCTAGGGTGTGGAGGAAGATCAACTTAATGCAAGGTAGGTCCATTCAAAAGTTTGATGGCAGCAGGGAAGAAGCTGTTCTTGAGTCGGTTGGTACGTGGCCTCAGACTTGTGTGTCTTTTTCCCGACAGAAGAAGGTGGAAGAGAGAATGTCCAGGGTGCGTGGGGCCCTTAATTATGCTGGTTGCTTTGCCGAGGCAGCAGGAAGTGTAGACAGAGTCAATGGATGGGAGGCTGGTTTGCGTGATGGATTGGGCTACATTCATGATCTTTTGTAGTTTCTTGTGGTCTTGAGCAGAGCAGGAGCCAGACCAAGCTGTGATACAGCCAAAAAGAATGCTTTCTATGGTGCATCTGTAAAAGTTGGTGAGAATTATAGCTGACTTGCCAAATTTCCTTAGTCTTCTGAGAAAGTAGAGGCAGGCGTTGGTGGGCTTTCTTAACCAAAGAGTCGGCATGGGGGGGACCAGGACAGGTTGTTGGTGATCTGGACACCTGAAAACCTGAAGCTCTCAACCCTTTCTACTTCATCCCCGTTGATGTTGACAATACCATTTTTTGTAGTATTGCATAATCACAATCCTTGAGATTTACTAATGAACTAACATTTTCAGGTTTATTTTAAAAATCAGGCAGAGAAAAGTAGAATGTATGAAGGGTTCTCCTGCCTTTTTTGTGGTTAAAGTTAGACACATGACTTTTCCATAGGCTATTAAAGGTGACAGATACTCTAGTTTTTTGAGTGGGTTGGCATTGTCCTTTTAGAAATATTAAGTCTAAAAATTGATCTCAAATTTTCAGCTTTGAATATTTGGTGAATATTACTATTGTATAAGGCTGATGCAGGTTGTCTTAACAAAAATGGTTGTTTGAAGTTGATTATAAATTCCCAGGGAGGTCTGTCATTTAATTAGAGGATGAGTTGGTTATATTTCATTGTCATTGTAAAATAGAAAATTTAATTTAAGGGATATATACACAGCGGCTGAGTGCATTACTATGACTTCTATATTTGTATATTTCACTTGAATGAGATGGTGTAGGTGATTTTCGAAGAGTGGTGTTGTGCAGCAGTTTGAGGCTGGTTATTTTCTCATTGTTGCTGATCATTGAGCAAAGGGAAGACACTTACACTAATGCTGAATGAGCAAAGACACCTCCTCAATGAGCAAGAAGGACTTCAGCAATCAGGAGGGCGAGAGACAATCGGCCAGGAAGAAGGAAATTAGGGTGAAAAATGTTGCCCTCAATTCATGATGTATGCTTTTGAGCTTTGCATGCAGACAGATTTCACTGCAAGGGTTGTGGCATTCATGATTTTGGATTTTATGTGCAGTAATGCTCAGGGTTGAATGGGCTAGGCTTTAGCTTGGACATCACTGGACTGATGTTGAATTCCACAGAATTCAGATTTTTGTGCTAGCTTTGGACACGAGTGTGTACAGAAGTTATTTAGTTATGAAGATAGGGGATTTTCACAGTAACTTCATTGCAGATTTAATGTAAGCCTACTTGTGACAAAAATGAATAAACTTTAAGATAAGATGCTATTCATCTTTTTGTCATAAATATTTGAAATATCAAATTCTGGTTTTGAATTAAAAATTTTAAAGTTTATGACCTTATCGAACATACTTTGCAGGATTATCCTTTTGCTTAAATTGAGAATGTTTGAGTCGAGCCATTTCTCTCAGTTCATGGAACCTCCGATTCGTGACACTGCCCTTTCATGTATCTCAACTAGTGATGTGCAGACACAGGCTGTCAAGCCATTCTGTATGTGCTCCTCAGTTGCCTTGCACTAATTTTTCGTGGTACCACTGTTCCATTTCAAACAGGAATTCATAATTTCTCTTTTAGTTTAATTTTTTATATATATCACTCCAAATTGTTTTATAAGAATCAGAGTTATTTTTAGACTGTGACCTAGGCACTTGGGGTAGGTCATACCATAATGACTCAGTGGGCTTTAGGATGCATTCTTTGTTGTTTTATATTCTGGTTATTGCATTAGTTCTTTAGCTGTTTGGGTGAAACTGGGAAGATGGTTTCGTCTCATGCATTTGTGGAGAAGCTAATTTAGAGTTTGTGATTTGTAGTGTAATGATCTCTCACTTAAATATATAGAAATCCATTTGCCATAGTTTTGTGCATTCACTTAAGTAATTGATACCTCTCTAATATTATGCTTAAATCTATACTAGGCATTTTCAACCTTTTTGCTTCTGTGGACCTCTCCTGTGTCCCAAAAACTCCACAGAATCCCGTAACAAATTTTTGTATAAAAATTCTCCCATTGCTACCCCACTCACCGTGTTACTGCTGCTGCTTTCCTGGTACTGCAGAAAATACTAGTCCCCACACCCAGTCCATTTACTGTTTCCCTCTTCATAAGCCTGACCCCAAAGAAGTCTCCTTTTCTCTTCAATCCCTAGACTAGAGCAAAGTTACTACTTCCAACAAGTGAACCTGTGGTATGTGGAGGATGCATAGAATGAGAGAAAAAATTACCTGCTGTGTATGTTCATTCTTCCCATCAGAAAGATTGTCTACATTCGAAGCTACACTTGGAATGTTGTATTTTCTGGCCATCTTTCTTCTACTCCAAACAGAGTGGAGGCTATTCTTAACATTTGCTATGCTATTTAAAAGCTAGACTAACATGGGCTAAAGGTGTCCCATGTTTTCCAGCTTGATCTTAGCTATGATCAGGTTTAGACCCGCACTGTTTCAGATATGCTTCAATTAAAGGAATGAAGAAGACTGTCAGATAGTTCATGCGATTTTTGCACTCTCCCTTTGTCATCTCTTATGATCCAGGAATATTTGGAGTTGGCTCTGGCTATTATAAGTATTGAATCATAGAATCATAGAATCATAGAAACCCTACAGTGCAGAAGGAGGCCATTCGGCCCATCGAGTCTGCACCGACCACAATCCCACCCAGGCCCTACCCCCACATATTTTACCCGCTAATCCCTCTAACCTATGCATCCCAGGACTCTAAGGGACAATTTTTAGCATGGCCAATCAACCTAACCCGCACATCTTTGGACTGTGGGAGGAAACCGGAGCACCCGGAGGAAACCCACGCAGACACGAGGAGAATGTGCAAACTCCACACAGACAGTGACCCGAGCCGGGAATCGAACCCGGGACCCTGGAGCTGTGAAGCAGCAGTGCTAACCACTGTGCTACCGTGCTCATTGCCATTGATGCACTTTTTAATCTAAGCTTTCAAGAGAAATTTCTGTTTCACAAAATAGTTTGGAATTTTAGTTTATTTTATTTGATTGTTCAAATGTGTATATAGTTCAGACCCATCACAAACCGTGTAACAGTGAAATGCATCTAAGGGAAACACACACATACACACACACACACACACAGAAATGCTGATTTATTAGTATGTCAAGTGTGGTAAATATCTTTTCATGGTTATGATGCATTGGTTTTCCAACCAGGTTTGTCAATATGCATCATGTCTTGTGTCCTCTGAACAAATGTTTCTTGAAATAATAAAACTGCCCTCTTTATTTCAGGTAATGCCTGATGTTGTCATGTTGCAGCGGCGAATGCCCCAAACGTTCCGCGATCCTGTCACTGCTCCGCTGAGGAAACTCTCTGTAGATTTGATCAAAACGTACAAACACATTAATGAGGTAATTTTAATGAGTTCTACTTTTGAATGATTTGATCAATTTTCTATAATTGCTGGAAGATTTTGCAATTTTCAGTGATTTGTTTGAGGTAATTTCTCCTGTGATTTCAAGCTATCCATAAATAACAATTTTCAAATTTTGAAGGGATTTACAAGTTTATTTTCATCCATTGCTAGCTAAGAAGGGAGCAAGATGGTGATCGCTGTGTGCAGATCTCGCAGTTTGAGCTCAACATCTTGCGGCCTCTTTTTGCTGGGCCCCACTGTATATTTCTTTCCACATTATCCCCCTCATTTATCCTAATACATGTTCTGTGGTTTATTGTTTCTTCTTTGGTCTAACTGGACCAGTGATGCATTTACTTTCACCCCTCGCTCTTTGAATTCTCACTCTGCTGTACAGCATCACAGGCAATTCCTGACCAATTGAAACTGGCTAAAGGTGGTTCCACGTGCTGTGTTTGTAGCTCTATTTCAGATTTCAGTTTTTGTCTGATTTTGTTTGCACAATCAAGATTGTCAATCCAGGAGCAAGAAAACAGATGGAGGTTGAAAGGAGTAATGTCACTGTTAGGATCATATGAGGTGAATTGCAGTCTTTGTGGAGGTTGAAGAGCAATATATGTCTGCATTAAACTGCAAAGATTGACACTTCAGCAAAACTGAAACAATCCCCAATCTTATTGAAATATTATGATCCGTAGTTTGCCTCCTAGTTCTTCCTGGACATTGCTGAGAGCAATTCGGGGGAGGAGGGGGGGGGAGGGGGGCGGTGTGGAGGGAGGAATCATATATGCCTTGCAAACCTTTCTTTTATTTGTACGCTTCCTTATTTTAGTTATAAAAGTACCAGAGATGAGTGGAAAGCACTGTTTGACAATCAAACAGAGGAGCAAATTGGGTGAGGTAGTCTAGGGATTGAAGAGAAAAGGAGACTTCTTTGGGGTCAGGCTTATGAAGAGGGAAACAGTAAATGGACTGGGTGTGGGGACTAGTATTTTCTGCAGTACCAGGAAAGCAGCAGCAGTAACACGGTGAGTGGGGTAGCAATGGGAGAATTTTTATACAAAAATTTGTTATGGGATTCTGTGGAGTTTTTGGGACACAGGAGAGGTCCACAGAAGCAAAAAGGTTGAAAATGCCTAGTATAGATTTAAGCATAATATTAGAGAGGTATCAATTACTTAAGTGAATGTACAAACTATGGCAAATGGATTTCTATATATTTAAGTGAGAGATCATTATTGTGAAGCTACAAAGGAGAGATCAGAGTCATCTATAAATAGTGCAAAGCTCGAAGCAGTGAGGATCCGTTTAGATCATTAGCTCATCTTGGACAAATACAGAAAATGATCAAAAAGGCCAATGAAATATTGTACTGGTCTTTATATGGAGAGGACCTGAATATAAAAGCTTAGAACAAGTTATGCTGCAGCTATACAAAGCCCTGATGAAACCATTCCTGGACTACTGTCTTTCTTCTGCAGGTGGGACCTGTACAAGAGAGACGGGTTACACCTAAACTACAAGGGGACCAATATACTTGCAGGGAGATTTGCTAGTCTTATTGGGGAGTGTTTAAACTAGATTTGCAGGGGGGTGGGAACCAGAGTGCCAGAGCAGATAGTGGAGCAGGGGTAAAAAGACAGGTTAGTTCAAGCAAAATCACAAATGGAAGGGTAGAGTGTGGTGGAAATAATTTTTTGAGGTGTGTCTATTTCAATGCCAGGAGTATTGTAGGGAAGGCAGATGAGCTGAAGGCGTGGATAGACACGTGGAAATATGACATTATAGCCATTAGTGAAACTTGGCTACAGGAGGGGCAGGACTATGGTGTCTTGGCGTTTATTGGTAGGGGGATTGAATTTAGGAGTCGTAGCGTTATGTTGCAACTGTACACAACTCTGGTGCGGCCGCACTTGGAGTACTGTGTGCAGTTCTGGTCCCCACATTACAGGAAGGATGTGGAGGCTTTGGAGAGGGTGCAGAGGAGGTTTACCAGGATGTTGCCTGGTATGGAGGGGAGATCCTATGAGGAGAGGCTGAGGGATTTGGGATTGTTTTCGCTGGAAAGGCGGCGGCTAAGAGGGGATCTTATTGAAACATATAAGATGATTAGAGGTTTAGATAGGGTGGATAGTGATAGCCTTTTTCCTCTGATGGAGAAATCCAGCACGAGGGGGCATGGCTTTAAATTGAGGGGGGGTAGTTATAGAACCGATGTCAGGGGTAGGTTCTTTACCCAGAGGGTGGTGAGGGATTGGAATGCCCTGCCAGCATCAGTTGTAAATGCGCCTAGTTTGGGGGCGTTTAAGAGATCCGTAGATAGGTTCATGGACGAAAAGAAATTGGTTTAGGTTGGAGGGTCACAGTTTTTTTTTTAACTGGTCGGTGCAACATCGTGGGCCGAAGGGCCTGTTCTGCGCTGTAATGTTCTATGTTCTATGTTCTATGACTGGCAGCTCAATGTTCCAGGGTTCCAATGTTTCAGGCGGGATAGAGGCAGAGGGATAAAAGGTGGGGGGGGTGGCATTGTTGGTCAGGGAAAATGTTACAGCGGTACTCAGGCAGGATAGATTAGGGAGCTTGTCTACAGAGGCCCTATGGGTGGAGCTGAGAAACAGGAAAGGTATGACCACGTTAATGGGCTTGTATTATAGACCACCCAATAGTCAGCGAGAACTGGAGGAGCAAATCAGCGGAGAGATAGCTGACAACTGCAAGAAACACAAAGTTGTGATAGTAGGGGATTTTAATTTTCCACATATAGATTGGGACTCGCATACTGTTAAAGGTTTAGACGGGGTAGAGTTTGTAAAATGTGTTCAGGAGAATTTTCTACATCAGTATATAGAGGTGCCAACTAGAGAGGATGCGATATTGGATCTCCTATTGGGAATAGAGTTAGGACAGGTGATGGATGTGAGTGTGAGGGAACACTTTGGATCCAGTGATCATAATGCCATTAGTTTCAACCTGATCGTGGATAAGGATAGATCTGGTCCTTGGGTTGAAGTTCTGAACTGGAAAAAGGCCAAATTTGATGAAATGAAAAGGGATCTGGGAAGTGTGGATTGGCACAGGCTGTTCTCTGGTAAGGATGTAAATGGAAAGTGAGAGGCCTTCAAAGGAGAAATTTTGAGAGTGCAGAGTTTGTATGTTCCTGTCAGGATTAAAGGCAAAGTAAATAGGAATAAGGAACCTTGGTTCTCGAGGGAGATTGTCACACTGATTAAGAGGAAGAGAGAGTTGTATGAAATGTACAGGCAGCAAGGAACACATCAGATGCTCGAGGAGTATAAAAAGTGCAAGAAGCTACTTAAGAGGGAAATCAGGAGGGCTAAAAGAAGACATGAGGTTGCTTTGGCAGACAGAGTGAAGGAAAATCCAAAGAGCTTCTATAGGTATGTTAGGAGCAAAAGGATAGTGAGGGATAAAATTGGTCCTCTTGAAGACCAGAGTGGTACACTGTGTATGGAACCAAAAGAGATGGGGGAGATACTAAATGGTTTTTTTGCATCCGTATTTACTGAGGAAACGGGCATGGAGTCTACGGAAATAGGGCAAACTGGTAGGGAGGCCATGGAACCTTTACAGATTAAAGGGGAGGAGGTGCTCGCTGTCTTGAGGCAAATCAGAGTGGATAAATCCCCAGGACTGGACAGGGTATTCCCACAGACCTTGAGGGAAGCTAGTGTTGAACTTGCAGGGGCCCTGGCAGGCATATTTAAAATGTCAGTATTCACGGGGGAGGTGCCGGATGATTGGAGGGTGGCTCATGTTGTTCCGTTGTTTAAAAAAGGTTCCAAAAGAAATCCGGGAAATTATAGGCCAGTAAGTTTGACGTCGGTGGTGGGCAAGTTATTGGAAGGTGTGATAAGGGATAGGATCTACAAATATTTGGATAGACAGGGACTTATTAGGGAGAGTCAACATGGCTTTGTGCGTGGTAGGTCATGTTTGACCAATCTATTAGAGTTTTTCGAGGAGGTTACCAGGAAAGTGGATGAAGGGAAGGCGGTGGATGTTGTCTACCTGGATTTCAGCAAGGCCTTTGACAAGGTCCCTCATGGGAGGTTAGTTAGGAAGGTTCGGTCGCTGGGTATACATGGGGAGGTAGTAAATTGGATAAGACACTGGCTCAATGGAAGAAGCCAGAGAGTGGTTGTGGAGGATTGCTTCTCTGAGTGGAGGCCTGTGACTAGTGGTGTGCCGCAGGGATCGGTGTTGGGTCCATTGTTGTTTGTCATCTATATCAATGATCTGGATGATAATGTGGTAAATTGGATCAGCAAGTTTGCTGATGATACAAAGATTGGAGGTGTAGTGGACAGTGAGGAAGGTTTTCAAAGCTTGCAGAGGGATTTGGACCAACTAGAAAAATGGGCTGAAAAATGGCAAATGGAATTTAACGGACAAGTGTGAGATATTGCACTTTGGAAGGACAAACCAAAGAAGAACGTACAGGGTAAATGGTAGGACTCTGAAGAGTGCAGTTGAACAGAGGGATCTGGGAATACAGGTACAGAGTTCCCTAAAAGTGACGTCACAGGTGGATAGGGTCGTAAAGAGTGCCTTTGGTACATTGGCCTTTATAAATCGGAGTATCGAGTATAAAAGTTGGAGTGTTATGGTAAGGTTATATAAGGCATTGGTGAGGCCGAATTTGGAGTATTGTGTACAGTTTTGGTCACCTAGTTACAGGAGGGATGTAAATAAGATTGAAAGAGTGCAGAGAAGGTTCACAAGGATGTTGCAGGGACTTGAGAAGCTGAGTTACAGAGAGAGATTGAATAGGTTGGGACTTTATTCCCTGGAGCGTAGAAGATTGAGGGGAGATTTGATAGAGGTGTATAAGATTTTGATGGGTATAGATAGAGTGAATGCAAGCAGGCTTTTTCCGCTGAGGCTAGGGGAGAAAAAAACCGGAGGGCATGGATTAAGGGTGAAAGGAGAAAAGTTTAAAGGGAATATTAGGGGGGGCTTCTTCACACAGAGAGTGGTGGGAGTGTGGAATGAGCTGCCGGATAAAGTGGTAAATGCAGGGTCACTTTTAACATTTAAGAAAAACTTGGACGGGTTCATGGATGAGAGGGGTGTGGAGGGATATGGTCCAAGTGCAGGTCAGTGGGACTAGGCATAAAATGGTTCGGCACAGACAAGAAGGGCCAAAAGGCCTGTTTCTGAGCTGTAATTTTCTATGGTTCTGCTCACCACACCTTGGGAATGATATATACCTTATATTTACTCAATTGATAATTGACATTCTTAAATGTTCAATTGAGGAGTGATTACACAAACTGGTGGTGTATTCCCTGTAATTTTGAAGATTGAGGTGATTTGATAGAAGTTTCAAGATACTGAAGGGAGAAACTCTGGTTGGGGAATCTAGGACAAGGGGGACATAGCCAAAAAATTAGAGCCAGGCTTTTGAAGAGTGAAGCTAGAAAATGCTTCAACGTGCAAGAGGTGGTAGAACTTTGGAGCGTTTCTGTCTTTTGTGAAATTGAGTCAATTATTTTTAAATCCGATATTGATAGGTTTTTAAAATTAAAGATGTTAGGGGATATGGTGCAAAGCCAGGTGTCTGGAGTTAGGCCAAAAATCAGCCATGATCTAATTGAATGTCGGAACAGGCTGGAAGGGGGCTAAATGGACGACTGTTGTTTCAGTGTATTCAACATTAAGTTGATTATTTGAACATCTCAGAACCTTTTCTTTCAAATGGCCAAATTGATGCTGATTTGATTTACTTAAAAAAAATCAATTTCTATGTCCTGTAATCTGGTCACAAAGCTGTGTTGCATTCTATCAGTCATAAGAATAAAGTAAATTTTGCTTCAGTAGTAAACCTTTGTGCTGTTAATATTTTATTTGATCTTTAATGCTGCACAGCCACATGTTCATTGTGTGGCTTTGATCATTCCTCAGTGACCAGGAGAAATAGTTTGTTTTTGGCTCTGAAAATATTTCAGAGACCACATTTTTAAAAAATAAAGTTGATTGCATAAATGACAACATTAGCAAACTAGCTAGTAGACTGTCACAAAGATCAATGCTAGAGCTTCAGCTATTTAGAACCCTTATTAATTGGATGAAGGAACACATAGCTGTGTACCGTAGCCAATTTTGCTGCTGATATAAAAATAGATGGGAAACAAGTTGTGAGGACGACGCAAAGTCTGGAAAGAGGAATACGTTAGTTTGAGAGTGAAAAAAACTTTGGCATGTTACAATAGTCGTACAGTTCTATGAAAATGTGTTTGGTCTAACATAAAAAGGTTATAAGCATGTGTTTTCAGTTTATTAGGAGATAAATTGTTCTTTCATGATGAAACATAGAAACCCTACAGTGCAGAAGGAGGCCATTCGGCCCATCGAGTCTGCACCGACCACAATCCCACCCAGGCCCTACCCCCACTAATACCTCTAACCTATGCATCCCAGGACTCTAAGGGGCAATTTTTAACCTGGCCAATCAACCTAACCCGCACATCTTTGGACTGTGGGAGGAAACCGGAGCACCCGGAGGAAACCCACGCAGACACGAGGAGAATGTACAAACTCCACACAGACAGTGACCCAAGCCGGGAATCGAACCTGGGACCCTGGAGCTGTGAAGCAGCAGTGCTAACCACTGTGCTACCGTGCCGCCCGATGGAATTGCTTAAACACTAATGTCAATTATGACAAGTAGGAGTTGGGGTTATTCCTAACATAAGAAATAGGAACAGGAGTCACCATTCAGCCTCTTGAGCCTGCTGTACTATTTGATAAGATCCTGGCTGATCTGATTATTTTTAAGTAAAGGAGGGTCAAAACTGTACACAGCACAACAGGTGTGGTCTCACTAATACCTGCACAATTGTAGCAAGACTTCTTTACTTTTATATTCCATCCTCCTTGCAATAAAGGCTAATATTCCACATGCTTTCCTAATTATTTGTCATATCTGCATGCTAACATTTAAAGATTCATGCATGAGGACACCCAGATACCTCTGTACCACAGATTTCTGTTGTGTCTCTCCATTTAATTCTGCTTTTCTGTTCTTTCGGTTAAAGTGAACAAGTTCACTTTTCTCACATTATACCCCATCCAACGAGCAAATTTCTGCCCATTCACTTAACATCTGCAAACTCTTTGTATCCTCCTCACATTGCGCTTTCCTACCCATCTTTGTATCATCAGCAAATTTGGCAACCAATGTACTCAGTCCCTTTATCCAAGTCATTGATATAGATTGTAAGTAGTTGAGCCCCCGGTATTAATCCCTTTGGCATCCTGCTAGTGACAGTTTGCTAATCTAAAAAATGACCCATTTATTCCAATTCTGCTTCCTGCTAGTTAGCCAATCCTAATACATTACCCACAGTATGATGACCTCTTTTCTTGTGCAGTAACCTTTTTATGTGGCGGCATCTTCTAGAAATACACAAAGGAACTACTGTTCATATTTGGTGTTTCATTTGAGACAATGTGATATCACAATGGGATGCCTTTCAGAAAATTTCTTGTTCCCATCTCATAATGCAAACTTGCATACACTGTCTGAGGAATCAAGCTAATTTTGTCCTGATCCGAGTTTGTCAGCATTTGGCCCTTGATATCGTAGAGCGTATCCATCCTTTGTAACTTTGATCCATGCTTCTGACAATTTCTGTATGTTCATCCATGCATGCACAAAACTCGAAGACAATAAAACCCCTTCAGAAAGCAGTTAACAGACACCAGCTTAAATTTGTCAACATGTGACATCTTCGCAGCGGTTTGAACCTAAAAACAGAAATACCAGGCAGAATTTACATTTTAAAAATCCCCGATCACCTCTGAATTTCATAGAAATCATAGAAATTTCTTCAGCCAGAGAGTGGTGGGTCTGTGGAATTCATTGCCACAGAGGGCTGTGGAGGCCGAGACGTTGAGCGTCTTCAAGACAGAAATTGATAAATTCTTGATTTCTCGAGGAATTAAGGGCTATGGGGAGAGAGCGGGTAAATGGAGTTGAAATCAACCATGATTGAATGGTGGAGTGGACTCGATGGGCCGAATGGCCTTACTTCCGCTCCTATGTCTTATGGTCTTAAACCCTACAGTGCAGAAGGAGGCCATTCGGCCCATCGAGTCTGCACCGACCACAATCCCACCCAGGCCCTACCCCCATATCCCTACATATTTTACCCACTAATCCCTTTAACCTACACATCGCAGGACACTAAGGGGCAATTTTAGCATGGCCAATCAACCTAACCCGCACATCTTTGGACTGTGGGAGGAAACCAGAGCACCCGGAGGAAACCCACGCAGACATGAGGAGAACGTGCAAACTCCACACAGACAGTGACCCAAGCCGGGAATTGAACCCAGGTCCCTGGAGCTGTGAAGCAGCAGTGCTAACCACTGTGCCACCGTGCTGCCTGTAAAACTGTAAAAGCATAACAAATATTTTATAATTGGAAATGGCACAGATCCTCATTTCTGTTGTACGATGAACATCTGATCGTTCAGATGTCATCAGTTTATAATTTCACCTGAACACTTTGAATTCAATATTTTCTTGAAATTAATCCCACAATTTGTTTGCTCAGTGACTTGACACAAATTATATTGCTGACAGTTTTGTCTCAAAATAATTGACCAGTGTATCAAATATGTTAGCAACGTCTACCCAGCTTGCTGTTGGTCATTGTTGGATGTTTCTGTTCATTGAACCAATTAGTCAGATTTGGATACCAATGCTCTAAATGCTATTCTATCAAGTAATCTTTATTTTGTGTATTTCAGGTGTACTATGCAAAAAAGAAAAGGCGGCACCAACAAGGCCAAGGAGATGATTCAAGTCATAAGAAGGAAAGAAAAGTGTATAATGATGGTTATGATGATGACAACTATGACTACATTGTAAAAAATGGAGAGAAGTGGATGGACCGTTATGAAATTGACTCTTTAATTGGAAAAGGATCCTTTGGACAGGTGAGCATTTTTTTTCTCGGTTGCTGTTCAGTTCGAGTTTCCATAGCAAGAAAATAGTTTTACATGTTTTATTTACATTCAGTCATAGGATTTGAGTATCATTGACATTTAATTTAGTGCCCATTCCTAGTTGACTTTGAGAGGTGGTGGTATGCTGCCGTCTTAATCTGCTGTATCTGTGTTATAGGAACACCCACAGTGCTGTTAGGAGGCAGTTCCAGGATTTTGACCCAGTGATAGTGAAGGAATATCAGTGTAGTTTCAAGACTGGAAGGTGTGAGTCTTGAATGGGAACTTGCAGGTGATGTTCCCATGCATCCACTGTCCTTGTTCTTTTAAGTGATACAGATTGCAGGTTTGGAAGGTGCCATCTAAGATCCTTGGTGAATTGCTGCAGTGCAACTTGTAGATGGTACATTCTGCTGTCACTGTGTTGGTGGTGAAGGGAGTAAATGTTTAAGGTGGGGGATGAGGTGCCAATCAAGTCGGCTGCTTTTTCTTGGATTGTGTCGAGCTTCTCGGCTGTTGCTGGGGCTGCACCCATCCAGGCAAGTGGAGAATATTCCACCATGCTCCTGATTTGTGCCTTGTAGATGGACAGGCTTTGGAGAGTCAGGAGGTGAGTTACTTTCTGCAGAATTCCCAGCCTCTGACCTGCTCTTGTAGCCATTGCTTATATGGCCGATCCAATTCAGTTTCTGGCCAATGGTAAACCCCCTCCCCTGCCACAATGTTGATTATGGGGGTTTCAGTGGGTAAGTTCTCTCTTGTTGGAGATGGGCATTGCCTGCTATTTGCATAGCACCAATGTTACTTGGCACTTATCAGCCCAAACTTCAATATTGTCCAGGTCTCGCTGCATACTGCTTCAGTATCCAAGGAGTTATGAATGATGCTGAACGTAGTGCAATAATCTACGAACATTGCCGCTTCTAACCTAATGATGAGGAAGGGTCATTGATGAAATAGCCTAGAGCCTGCGGAACTCCTACAGCGTTGTATTGGGACTCAGATGATGGACCTTCAACAACCCACAACTGACTTTCCTTTGTGACTCCAGCAATTGGAGCGTTTCCCTTCCGATTCCCATTGATTTCAGTTTTGCTCGAGACACTTGATGCCATGTTCAACTAACTAGAAGGTTATAAATTGGATCCACGAGGCATACGTTAACCTCTTCACACAGTTAATTGTCCTGTTCCTGATGGGTGCAATTTTTTGTACTAATCTTTGTCAAGATTACTAGTGGGAATAATTTTCCATCTCACCAGTCTCCTATTTAAGTCACAATGGTGATTAGGCTATGTCTGAACTCCCATTGTTCCTTGTTGCTCATGTGGCATCTGAAATGAAAATGTAGGAATATTAGTTGAAATGGTAATGACCCCAATCAGATTGCAAACTTTGTACATAATTTCTACATGCGATATCTGTTATTGCATCAGGCTGTTGCAACACTCTCTACAATGAAGATTGAAAACTAAGTAACTGAAAATAAGTTGGAAAAAAAAATCATCTTAATCCTCCACTGGAAGCTTCCTATGCCAGTGGCCTGTGGTCCTTTAAGTCTGGATCCCAGTTTAAAATTGATTGTGATACACTCTTCTCCCCTTAGTATGGTAAATATAAAATGTTTTCATACCATTAAGGTTAACAATTCAAACTCATCATTAGTGTGGATTCAGTTACTCTTTGGTGATCTGTGTGCTTTAGACAAATGCTATTTCAAATGTGGGTCACGAACCACAAGGAAAGGGGGCAAACTCGACCTGAACGTGGGTGCCTTTTTCCACCCTATTTTTTTACTTCCAATTCAACATCCAGCATGCACCCACAGGCGTGAGGAAGAGGGTTGAGCTTTCCCACCTGGATCTGATTTCCCTCATATCAAGATTTTGTTGGATGTTGAACACTTCTTGTCAATCAGACCTTGTTAAATTTAGTTATTTGTTCACATCAAGGTATCACTTGAGTGAACACACTTCACAAGGTGCGCATGCATAAATCCTTGAAGGTAGTAAGTTGATAGGGCAGTTAAAGTATGTGAGGTCCTTGCCTTTGTAGTTGGGGCAATGATACAAAATTAAATCATATTGAATATTTGCACATCTCGGAATAGGCCTCAATTGAAGTATTGTCTACAGTTATGAGCACAGTGTTTTAGAAAGGATGCCATGGCCCTGGTGAGGGTACAAAGGATTTATTTTACCAGTTTTATATCCAGGATTTTGAAAATGACGAAATTAGAAAAACTGGATATGTTCTTGGAGCAGAGTAAGTTAAGGGAAATTAATTGAACTATTCAAAATAATGCAGAATTTCAATAGTGCAAATGGGGAGAAACTGTTTCCACTGGTAATTGGGTCGGTTATAGATTTGAAATAATTAGCAAATAATAGAGCAGGAATTAGGACAAATTTCTTCAGACAATTGTTGACAGCTGAGTTATGTAGGTTTTGCAAGTTCACCATATCATCAGCTCTATTCTCTGTTACGCTTCTGAATGAAATTCTGTTAGCTCTTTTGAGTTATAAATTTGACTGCTTTGTGACTATCAACAGATTTTGATTACATATTTTGGCAAATTATGAGGAGCTCCCTTTTTCACTACTTTGCAGTGTTACAATAACTTTGAAACTACAGGCTCTTATTTGAACAAATATGTTTGAGGTGGCAAGTCAATAATACCTATTTGAATATTCTTCAGATAGTAGTCATTTGGTAGGTATCTGCAAATTTCCAAAATGAATACAACTTATCTGGGATTGCTGCAACCAGCATCACTGTTTGGAAAATAACAGATTATTCTTAATTTTTATGGCCAAGAAAAGTTGTAGGGAGGAAAGCATATTTCAGAAATAATCCACTGCAATATGAAGTCAAATGTTATGTGCAAGACCGAGTCTTGTCAATGAGGCAGGTATTAGATAGATTGAGTTTTGTTTCATTTGGAATTGTCTTGTGTTTAGTCAGATCATTAATGTGAAACCAATATTGTCTACAAACATACCTCTCTAGAAAGTTTGTTAACCCTTCTCTCTTGCTTATAGGTTGTCAAAGCATATGATCGTGTGGAACAGGAGTGGGTAGCAATAAAGATTATTAAAAACAAGAAGGCGTTCCTAAATCAGGCACAGATTGAGGTTCGACTGCTTGAGCTGATGAACAAACATGATACTGAGATGAAGTACTATATAGGTATTAACTGTTTTGCTTTAAATTTATTGGCAGTTATTCTGTTGTATACTGCATGGATAACTGCAATTCAAAATTTTAATTCACTCTGCTTGTGTTACTCTGCAGCGTTTGCAGCAACTCTGAGTTCAATTATGAATCCCAGAGTCAGTTGAAAGTTAAATTTTAAAATGATTTCTAGATTTAGTTGCCTTGATATTATAGCATGTTTTTTAAATCTGTATTCCATTTTGTTTAAAGTTCATTTATTAATCACAAGTTGGTTTACATTAACACTGCAATGAAGTTACTGTGAAATTCCCCTAGTCGCCACACTCCGGCGCCTGTTCGGATTAATGCAACTAACCACGTCTTTCAGACTGTGGGAGGAAACCGGAGCACCTGGAGGAAACCCACGCAGACACGGGGGAATGTGCAAACTCCACACACACAGTGACCCAAGCTGGGAATCGAACCCGGGTCCCTGGCGCTGTGAGGCAGCAGAGCTAACCACTGTGCTGCCTGGATTTAATCGTCCGTTTTAGAGTTAGTGCCTTTTTACTTGGCTCATCCTGATCTACTTTCCAATTAATGTGAAGAAATCTTGCACTTACTAGAATGAGAATAATAAGACTGGTTTATCGAATACAGATTAAAATGGCTCAAGCTTTAGTTTCCAATAAATCCCTAGCTTAATCTTTCCAAATTTCAGATTCAGACTTCAATCATGTAGCTTTCTGGAAGTTTGTCTGACCGGTCTCTTACTCCCAATTTTGCCAGTAGTCAAAAGCCAATACAAATTCTAAAGGCAAATTTGAACAAATTACTCCATTTTAACAAATGCAAAGTTAATAGCTTCCCCTTTTGGATGTTCCTCTAAAACGACAATCCCTTTCCATTCTGAGTTGCTTTTGCGGCCATTCTTTACATGGTCACAATTGTTTTCACTTTTGGCATTTGACAAGCTAGAAACCGCTTCAAAGACATCAGCCATTTGGAAACAACTTTTTGGATGCTGCTTCCACCTAAGATTTATGGCAGGAGTCAGAGGAAATAAGCGAATGTGTCCATTTTGGCAGACTTTGGTAGATTTAGTTAAATTGAGTAAGATGCAAATAATTGAGATAAGCTACGAAAAAATTAGGGTTAAAGGAATAATTGGGCAGAGGAGAAATATTTTGTGTAAGTTTGTGGCAATATATTAAACTGTATCAGTAATTTTATTACAATATTATTTACTTCAGTGTGAGAACATTTTTTTTAATGGTTGACCTGCAACTGTGTTGGATTAAAACTGAATTTATATCGAGATATCTGTTTGTGTAGCCTTGGCATACTGTCAGGAAAACAGTTTCTCAAACCCAACCTTTTAGAAATAAGATGCCAGAGCTTAACCTTTTCTACCAAATTTAATTGGTGACCTTGTTTCATTAGACTGACATGTTGAAAAAAGGCATGTTAGGAAATATTTCCTCAAAACAAATCATGTCTCCATGAAAATATATTGCACAAAAACACATTTTTGATCTGAATGTGTGGAGAAACCCTCCCCTCAGGGTAATAGAAATCATTTTTTTGAAGTCTCTTTTCAAACCTGATCTTTGCATAGTGTACCTTTTGAAGGTTGGCAAATGCAGGGTTTCATTGAACTTGCACACAATTGTTCTGACTAGTGCTTTGAACCTGGATATTTTGGTAACGTTTCTTTTTAATTTTAGTGAAATGTAATTAAATGTTCAATCCACACATTGCATTTGTGACTTTTTAATGCCTTTCAAAGCTGTCTGAGTTGGCATGCTTTCTTCTAGAAAATATTTTGTGACTGCTTTTTCTAACTTTGTTGTTGCGTATAACTTTATAATGAACTTGTCTAGATAATTAACTTTTCTGCATATAGGGGCAAAATTGAAAATAAAACTTTAAACACTATTATCAAATGTAAAGTTTTTGATCTTCACAGTAACTCATTGCATTACTTCATTGGAAACATGGGGAGTTAATGAGATTAAGAGTAGAAAATATTAGAAGTGCTCAGCATCTGTTGAGATGGAAACAGTGACCTTTCATTAGGAGAAATAGTTCATTTGTTAACTTGAATAAAGTATTGTATAAATTCTCCCAAATGCACAAGTGTATTAAATATGCATGTAATAACTACAGATGGTCAATAATTGGCGAATACATTGTTTTGGAATGGTTACATCAGCAATACACTTAAATAGACACTTTATTTTCTCCTCTACAGTTCATCTGAAGCGACACTTTATGTTTCGAAACCACCTCTGCCTTGTCTTTGAGATGCTGTCCTACAACCTGTATGACTTGCTGCGCAACACCAACTTTCGTGGCGTGTCCTTGAACCTCACACGGAAATTTGCACAGCAGATGTGCACTGCTCTGCTCTTCCTTGCTACACCCGAGCTCAGCATTATCCATTGTGACCTGAAACCTGAAAATATATTGCTGTGTAATCCCAAAAGGAGTGCTATCAAAATAGTTGACTTCGGCAGCTCCTGCCAACTTGGACAGAGGGTATGTATTACCATGGAGTTTTGTATGGCCGTTAAATTTTAGGAAGCTTGCATTTTATAGAAATGAGCGTTGTCAGAATTTGAAAAGTATATATAAATATCATAGTACTCTGAGGAAACTGATTTATTTGGACCCTAATCGAGATTTGATCTCTTTTCAGATGATGCTGCTTTTATTTCCAAAAAAGCTTGGAAAATATGTTAAGACATAACTTGCTTTTTTTGGAAGTAATTGTATATTTGTGCGAGTTGCCATTACTATTTTGTGCTCTTACATAAGTTGTGTAAGGTAATAGTTCAGTGTTCCTTTGGGCCAAAGAATGTGATTTCATTTTATTTGAAACACTAGATATAAAAATGATGTTTTTACAATCTTCAAAGTCAAACACTTGTGCACATCATGTATGAGGGAGTAGCATGGTGGCACAGTGGTTAGCACCATTGCCCCACAGCTCCGGGGACCTGGGTTTGGTTCCTGGCTTGGGCCACTGTCTGCGTGGCATGTTCGTTCCGTGTCTGTGTGGGTTTCCTCCAGGTGCTCCGATTTCCTCCCACAGTCCAAAATGTGCAGGTTAAGTAAATTTGCCGAGTGAAATTGCCCCTTGGTGTCCCGGGTTGCATAGGTTAGAGGGATTAGCAGAGTAAATATGTGGGCTTACAGGGATAGGACCTGGGTGGGATTGTTGTCGGTGCAGATTCGATGGGCCGAACGGCCTCCTTCTGCACTCTAGGGATTTTATGAATTTATAAATCTCGAGCCCCTTTACTTAACAGTTGCTGGAAAGGAGATAGTTGTCACCAACATAGGGACAGAGAACTTATGACTGGAAACCAAGGCTATGGTCAGGAATGTTGAGGAAGTTTTTGAAAGTGAGGGCGGAGGGCAAGTACATGGTGGCTGCCATTTATGGAGCTGAAAAAGTGAACTTAGTCTGATAGAGGATTGAAGCACGCACAAGTATGTAAAGGCAAGGTGAAAGGCTACGAGTAGTTTTAAAAAAGGAAGGTGAATTGCTGAAAGGGAGTCTAACTTGGAAAGAATGGATATAAAGTGCAGTTATTGTGGATGAATATGTTAGCTTGTCTGTTGGATCAGTGAAAGCTTATGGAAGTAGAAGGATGTAGAAGTTGAGCCTTGATGTGACTGCTTTTAATGATAAAGCAGAAGAGATGGAACAGAGATGAAATGAGGTTATGGAGGTGAAAATAATTTTTATAGTACAAGTGTAGGGGAGGAAGCTAAACTTTGTGCAGGATGTCATGGTACTGTGCTTCCTAACTGTTTGAGGTGGCAGCTGGAGTGGTTGATGGCTCATGTCAGTATCTCAGCACCTCGAGACCATAGAACATGGTTTCACATTTTCTGCTTTTCAGCTGGAGGAAATTCTGGTTCACCCATGTCTTGATATCAGTGAGGCAATTTGTATCAATGGGGGAGGAAGAAAAATAGAATTAGAAGTGGTCCTCATAAATGTGGGAACTGGCTTTACTTCCAGGTGATATTGTCATAGGAAAATATGGCTGGTCAGGTGATGTGCTTGAGCTGCTTGATGTGGGAGCTGGCAGATCCCATTGCGAGCTACAGCGACCACATCTGCAGTAAGTGTTGGCTGCTTGAAAAACTCCGGCTCAGAGTTGATGAGCTGGAGTCTGAGCTTCAAACACTGAGGCACATCCGGGAGGGGGAGACTTACCTGGACACTGTGTTTCAGGAGGCAGTCACACCTGTCAGAGTAAATAGTTTAAATCCTGCCAGTGGCCAGGGACAGCAGGGTGTGACTGCAAGTCAGGCAGGTAAAGGGAACCAGCAGTCAGGAACTCAGGAGCCTCAGCCCTTGACCCTGTCCAACAGGTACGAGGCACTTGCTCCCTGTGTGGATGGCAAACAGGGCTGCAGGAAGGATGAGTCAGCTGACCAAGGCACCATGGTTCAGCAGGCCATTCAAGGGGAGGAAGTAAATAGGCAAGTTGTAGTTGTAGGGGATTCTATTATCAGGGGGATAGATAGGATCCTTTGTGAGCAGGATAGAGTGTCCCGCATGGTATGTTGCCTGCCCGGTGCTAGGGTGCGGGACATCTCTGACCGGCTTGAAAGGATACTGGAGAGGGAGGGGGAGGATCCAGTTGTTGTGGTCCATGTTGGTACCAACAACATAGGCAAGTCTAGGAAAGAGGACCTGTTTAGAGATTATAAAGAGCTAGGATTCAAATTAAAAAACAGGTCCTCAAGGGTCATAATCTCCGGATTACTGCCCGAGCCACGTGCAAATTGGCATAGGGAGGCAAGAATAAGGGAAGTTAACACGTGGCTGAAAGAGTGGTGTGGGAAAGAAGGGTTCTTTTTCATGGGACACTGGCATCAGTTTTGGGGCAGGGGGGACCTATACCGTTGGGATGGTCTCCACCTGGACCGAGCTGGGATCAGTGTTCTGGCGAAGAGAGTAAATGGGGTGGTCAATAGGACTTTAAACTAGAGATTGGGGGGGAAGGGAAAGTCAGGGAACCAAGAGGTGAAGGAATCAGTGGGAAGCGTAGCTGCTTAGGATTACAAAAAATCACGAAAAGACAGCACTCAGGAGAGGTTACGATAGTCCCCATCTCACAAAATATGACACAGTGTCTGGAAAGGCTCAGTAAACCAAGGTCCACCACACTACGAAAACAAAAAGGGACGGTCAATAGGGAATTAAAGGTGCTATATTTAAATGCCCGCAGTGTCCGGAACAAGATAGATGAGCTTGTGGCCCAGATTGTGACTGGCAGGTATGATGTGGTAGGCATCACAGAGACGTGGTTGCAGGGGGTTCAGGACTGGCAGTTAAACATCCAGGGATTCACAACCTATCGAAAAGACAGAGGGGTGGGTAGAGGGGGCGGGGTTGCCTTGTTAATTAGAAATGAAATTAAATCAATAGCACTAAACGACATAGGGTCAGACGATGTGGAGTCTGTGTGGGTAGAGTTGAGGAACCACAAAGGCAAAAAAACCATAATGGGAGTTATGTACAGGCCTCCTGACAGTGGTCAGGACCAGGGGCACAAAATGCACCACGAAATAGAAAGGGCATGTCAGAAAGGCAAGGTCACAGTGATCATGGGGGATTTCAATATGCAGGTGGACTGGGTAAATAATGTTGCCAGTGGACCCAAAGAAAGGGAATTCATTGAATGTTTACAGGACGGCTTTTTGGAACAGCTTGTGATGGAGCCCACGAGGGAACAGGCTATTCTGGACTTAGTGTTATGTAATGAGCCAGACGTGATAAAAGATCTTAAAGTAAGGGAACACTTAGGAAGCAGTGATCATAATATGGTAGAATTCAGTCTGCAATTTGAAAGAAGGAAGGCAGAATCAGATGTGAAGGTTCTACAGTTAAATAAAGGTAATTACAGGCGCATGAGGGAGGAACTGACAAAAATCGACTGGAAGCAGAGCCTAGTGGGAAAGACAGTAGAACAGCAATGGCAGGAGTTTCTGGGAGTAATTGAGGACACAGTGCAGAGGTTCATCCCAAACAAAAGAAAGGTTATCAGAGGGGGGATTAGGCAGCCATGGCTGACAAAGGAAGTCAGGGAATGCATCAAGGCAAAAGAGAGAGCCTATAATGTGGCAAAGAGTAGTGGGAAGTCAGAAGATTGGGAAGGCTATAAAAACAAACAGAGGATAACAAAGAGAGAAATAAGGAAGGAGAGGATCAAATATGAAGGTAGGCTAGCCAGTAACATTAGGAATGATAGTAAAAGTTTCTTTAAATACATTAAAAACAAACGGGAGGCAAAAGTAGACATTGGGCCGCTCCAAAATGACGCTGGTAATCTAGTGATGGGAGACAAGGAAATAGCTGAGGAACTTAATAAGTACTTTGCGTCAGTCTTCACAGTAGAAGACATGAGTAATATCCCAACAATTCAGGAAAGTCAGGGGGCAGAGTTGAATATGGTTGCCATCACAAAGGAGAAAGTGCTAGAGAAACTAAAAGGTCTGAAAATTGATAAATCTCCGGGCCCAGATGGGCTACATCCTAGAGTTCTAAAGGAGATAGCTGAAGAAATAGTGGAGGCGTTAGTTATGATCTTTCAAAAGTCACTGGAGTCAGGGAAAGTCCCAGAGGATTGGAAAATCGCTGTTGTAACCCCACTGTTCAAGAAGGGAACAAGAAAAAAGATGGAAAATTATAGGCCAATTAGCCTAACCTCAGTTGTTGGCAAAATTCTAGAATCCATCGTTAAGGATGAGATTTCTAAATTCTTGGAAGTGCAGGGTCGGATTAAGACAAGTCAGCATGGATTTAGTAAGGGGAGGTCGTGCCTGACAAACCTGTTAGAGTTCTTTGAAGAGATAACAAATAGGTTAGACCAAGGAGAGCCAATGGATGTTATCTATCTTGACTTCCAAAAGGCCTTTGACAAGGTGCCTCACGGGAGACTGCTGAGTAAAATAAGGGCCCATGGTATTCGAGGCAAGGTACTAACATGGATTGACGATTGGCTGTCAGAAGGCAGAGAGTTGGGATAAAAGGTTCTTTCTCAGAATGGCAACCGGTGACAAGTGGTGTCCCGCAGGGTTCAGTGTTGGGGCCACAGCTGTTCTCTTTATATATTAACGATCTAGATGACGGGACTGGGAGCATTCTGGCCAAGTTTGCCGATGATACAAAGATAGGTGGAGGGGCAGGTAGTATTGAGGAGGTGGGGAGGCTGCAGAAAGATTTAGACAGTTTAGGAGAGTGGTCCAAGAAGTGGCTGATGAAATTCAACGTGGGCAAGTGCGAGGTCGTACACTTTGGAAAAAAGAATAGAGACATGGACTATTTTCTAAACGGTGACAAAATTCATAATGCTAAAGTGCAAAGGGACTTGGGAGTCCTAGTCCAGGATTCTCTAAAGGTAAACTTGCAGGTTGAGTCCGTAATTAGGAAAGCAAATGTAATGTTGTCATTTATCTCAAGAGGCTTGGAATACAAAAGCAGGGATGTACTTCTGAGGCTTTATAAAGCACTGGTTAGGCGCCATTTGGAGTACTGTGAGCAATTTTGGGCCCCACACCTCAGGAAGGACATACTGGCACTGGAGCGGGTCCAGCGGAGATTCACACGGATGATCCCAGGAATGGTAGGCCTGACATACGATGAACGTCTGAGGATCGTGGGATTATATTCATTGGAGTTTAGGAGGTTGAGGGGAGATCTGATAGAAACTTACAAGATAATGAACGGCTTAGATAGGATGGACGTAGGGAAGTTGTTTCCATTAACAGGGGAGACTAGGACGCGGGGGCACAGCCTTAGAATAAAAGGGAGTCACTTTAGAACAGAGATGAGGAGAAATTTCTTCAGCCAGAGAGTGGTGGGTCTGTGGAATTCATTGCCACAGAGGGCTGTGGAGGCCGAGACGTTGAGCGTCTTCAAGACAGAAATTGATAAATTCTTGATTTCTCGAGGAATTAAGGGCTATGGGGAGAGAGCGGGTAAATGGAGTTGAAATCAACCATGATTGAATGGTGGAGTGGACTCGATGGGCCGAATGGCCTTACTTCCGCTCCTATGTCTTATGGTCTTATGGTCTTAAAATCATGTGGACAATGAAAAGTATAGGAGCCAGCGATGGATCAGTAGTGTCCAGCATTATCAGAAGAGAAGCCATCAAAATAGTATCTGCTTTGATTCAGTTGTAAATGAAACCACGAACAAGAGCAGTGCCCTGGACTGGCTTTTAGCAGATCAACATTGAAGGAGGGTAAGGGTGGTCAGCTGTCGAATGTGATCAGAGATCCACGAGGATCCAATGAGACAGGGAGTCATGGTTCGAGTCATGAGATGTTTGTGATTATTACTAGAGCAGTCATAACCCTGTGGGTACAACGGGCAAATTGAAAGGGTAAGACTCGGGAGCAGAGGAACAGGTACAGGCTTAATTACAAGGAATATGTTAAATGACTGGAGAAGAAGGAAATGTTTGCTATGCAGCAATGATCAGGAGAGTTTAAAATAGGTTTCAAGCGGATTAATGGCAGTGGCCAGTGGAAATGCTAGGTCGGAGATGGCCGTGGTTGCTTGGTCAAAACCTGACATCAGATATGTATTGTGTGAGTGACGGAACTTGGTGAGCTTAGAAGATGGGAGCGAATAATGCTGTGAGGAGATATATTTAGTTTAATATAGCTGGGGATATGGGTGCAATTGGATGGTAGTTGTTACTGGATGGCCTTGATTATTGACTATAAATTATATCCTTCGCTAGGAATATAAATTTTATGTCATGATCAGGACAAACAATTGAAAAAGATACCTGTCCTGTATTTGTATTTTAGTCAGTAAGAGATATTTCCTCTATAAAAATCTTCAAGTCTGAGGAAATACTTATTTCCTAGCCACCCTGCTGTATTGTTGTCTTAAATGTTCAGAAGTATTAGAGCAAATGTTGTTGACACATCAGTCCATGTAGAGAGACTTGGAATGATTTTGTACAGCGAAGAAGGTTGAAATGTCAGTTTAAATGTCTCTAAGAACCTTGCATTTATTGAAGTTTATTGCATAAAATGAAACTTAATTTTGCTTTTAGGTTCAATTTTGAACGCAAATCACTAACAAAATTTAACACTGCAAATTATGAATTTGTTTTTAACTTTTGCAAAATTAAACCCTTTGTTCTGCCAATTTTCCCCTCATTCACCTTTTGAATAGATATAAAGAACTAATTTTGTGATCAGTGAAATAAAGATGACTTAATTTTAAATGATGCTCAATTTTGAACTAGACACTGTACACAGTTTTGACAGGTAACAGGTAATGACTTTCAGTAGCTCCAGTATTAACTGGTACATTTATATTATAGATATACCAGTACATTCAGAGTCGTTTTTATCGCTCACCAGAGGTGCTGCTGGGAATGCCCTATGACCTGGCTATTGACATGTGGTCACTAGGTTGTATTTTGGTGGAGATGCACACTGGAGAGCCACTCTTCAGTGGAGCTAATGAGGTAGGTGAATGTTTTAGAACAAGTTTGGACTGTTGTTTGGAACAAATAGTCCTGCTGGAAATGCAGATACCGTGTGTTCTGTGGTGTGAAATGTTCAGAAAATCCATTTTCACTGTTTGCTTTTCAATCGATATCTGTAAAATGCAATGGATTTTGCTTATAAGTATAATTCTTTGATAGTTGCACAAAAGACTGTTCCTTCCTTTCTGCTAATGAGCTGTATAGTGATCTTCCAATCTACCATAAACCTACATGATTGCTGAGGCATGGTCAGTAGAGGTGATAAGACCCATAAAGTCATAACGGCATAAAAGAAGGGCGTTGACTCATAGAGTCCATGCAGGCTTTCTGTAGAGCAATCCAGTCAATCCCGTTCCCTTGCTCTGTCCGTGAAACCTTGCAAGTTTATTTCCCTTGAGTGCCCATCCAATTTCCTTTTGAAATAATTCATCCCATTGCTAAAAGATTTACTTAGAGTACTTTTCATCTTGGGTATTTCATAAGTACTTGAAAGTCAAAACCCTTGACTTGGAATGCTGAAATAGTAGGTAATCACTGTCACTCTTGATGTGTTTTGGAAACCTGACTTTTCATGATGAATGAGTTCTTTGGTAATTGTGACTGGAAGGACAAAACCCCCCAAATATATATAGTAATTTTGTGCAAATACAAAAGAAAATATTATGAACTGTCAATAAATTGCCCTTAATTTTTTAGTGGGACTTAAAATATTTGTTCACTATAGTTGTTAAAGTGTTGGAGAATTGGACATTGGGTGGGGTTGAAATTACATTTCTTGCTTTGGTATACCTGATTATTATTGTAAATAGGCAATATAGACCTTTTATCCTCATTTTGTAGGATTTTAGTTTTTTTCATTTATGACTTTACCTCAGTATACATTGAAAGGTTTGCCCAGGCATTCCTTTACAAATAAACCTTTGAGAGAAAGCTCAATATCTAGTTAAAAGGTTGTGAATATATATGCTCACTGTTGGGGACTTGATAAATGTGTATTTAGTTTGTTTTGGCAAAATGTTGACTGGATTACACTTTTGTAATTCCACTTCAGCTTAATATTTAGAACTGAAGACAAGGTCCCAGAGATTAATTTAGCATTAGCACTGCCGTGTTCACACAGCATTATGCACTTTCCACCGAGGATCATAATTTATCTTCTCCTGGTCAAGTGAAGACACGTTGTCTTGACTAAATCCACTAAAGAAAAGTTAAGTTTGTGATTAGAAGATCTTGGTTGCTTATCCATATTTGACTTGATTTGTTTTTCTTGATTTGCCATCCTTATTTTTGACAATTATTCCTTAGGTGGACCAGATGAATAAAATTGTAGAAGTTCTGGGAATCCCCCCATCTCACATTTTAGATCAGGCTCCTAAAGCAAGGAAATTCTTTGAGAAGTTGCCTGATGCCTCATGGACAGTGAAGAAGACCAAAGATGGCAAGAGGGTGAATATCAAGAGTAACATAAAAAAAATTGGAAACACAGTAAGGAGACTTGAACTTCTTTGAAATACAATTTATAGTCATATGCAGTAATTACTGGAGTTTTTATTTTTTTCTATATGATGCCTGTATCCTTGCAAGAGGAGAGTATAGTAATCTGAATTGTTATCTTGATCACCATTCACACTTCCAGAACTGGTTTAACAAAAGATTCAAAAATTTATCACGCAAGTTATGTGCATGTTAGTATTTAACTAGTGGTTTCTAAATATATTACAGCAAAATGAGCATTCTTGTTTCCTGGCAGGTTTGCTAACTTGCACACTGATGGTGAAATTGATTAGCAGCAAAGATATTTTATATAATACTTCAACACTAATTAACTAACCCCCAGCTTCAGCCACAACCACAGTTTTTTTTAATATTAGATGTTGAACTGTATACTAAAGATTACATTCCTGATGGAATTAGGTATTATTCTGGCAGTAGATTAAAATGCATGTTTTTGTTGCAAAATTTTAGAGATCTATTAAAAATTGTATGTCTAATTTTTCTCACTTTTAAAAGAAGAACTAGGGGCAGCAGTAAGCAATTCAGCCCCTCGGGCCTTCTCCGCCATTCAATATGATCATGGCTGGTCTAGTTTCAGCCTCAACTCCACTTTCCAGCTCATTCTCCACAATCCTTCAACCCATTACTAATTAACAATCTGTCTATTTCCTGAAATGTAATTCAATGTCCCAGCATCCACCGCACTCTGGGGTAGTGAATTCCACAGATTCACGACCCTTTGAGAGAAGTAGTTTCTCCTAATCTCTGTTTCAAATCTGCTACCCCTTATCCTAAAACTATGACCTTTTATTCTAGATTGCCCGACAAGAGGAAGTATCTGCTCTACGTCTACTTTGTCAATACCTTTCATCATTTTATATACCTCAATTAGATCTCCTCTCATTCTTCTAAATTCCAGAGACCAGAAGCCTAAACTACTCCAATCTCTCTTCATAAGACAAACCCCTCATCTCTGGAATCAATCCAGTGAACCTCCTTTGAACTGCCTCTAATGCTCTGCATTCTTCCTCAAATAAGGGGACGGAAACTGTACACAGTACTCCAGGTGTCGTCTCACCAATGCCTTGTATAGTTGTAGCAACACTTCCTTACTTTTATACTCACATTCCTTTGGCCACAAATGCCAAAATGCCATTTGCTTTCCTTTTTACCTGCTGTACCTGCATACCAAATCCCTCTGCACTGAAGCACTATGAAGTCTCTCTCCATTTAGATAATTGCCTTTCCATTTTTCCAACCAAAATGGATAACCTCACATTTTATCCATGTTAAACTCCATCTGCGACTTTTTAGCCCACTCACCTAACCTATCTATATCCTTTTGTAAATTTCTTATTTCTCATTATAACTTAGTATCCCGCCTATTTTAGTGTCATCTGCAAATTTGGCTATAGTGCCTTACATTCCTGTTTCCAAGCCATTAATTTGGATTGTAAATAGTTTGGGTCCAAGGACCGAACTCTGTGGCACCCCACTAGTTACCTATTGCCAACCAGAAAAAGACCCATTTATCCTGACACTCTGCCTTCTGTCAGTTAGTCAGTCTTCTATCCAAGGTAATAAATCACCCTATAACTTGTGTATTAACCTTCTGTGGGGCACCTTATCAAACACCTTCCTGAAGTCCAGATATACTACATCTATAGGATCCCCAATTTCTACTTGGCTTATTACATCTTCAAAGAGCTCTAGCAAATTCATCAAACATGATTTACCCTTCATAAAACCATGCTGACCCTGATGGATTACGTTTTGATTTTCCAAATGTCCTATTATTACTTCCTTAATGGATTTTAACAATTTCCCAACAATAGATGTTAAACTAACTGGTGCGTAGTTCCCTACTTTTTGCCTCGCCTTTTTGAATAAAGGTGCCACTTCCTCTAATACCCTCGGATGTAGGCCATCAGGCTATGGGGACTTGTCTGCCCTTACACTCATAACTGAGTGTAAGCTAGCTAGTAATATAAAAGAAGGCAGGAAGAGTTTTTTTCAATATATAAAAGGTAAGAGAGAGGCAAAAATAACCATTGGACCACTGGGAAATGAGGCTGGAGAAGTACTAATAGGAAACAAAGCAATGGCAGAGGAACTAAATAGTTACTTTGCATCAGTCTTCACGGTGGAAGACACTAGTGGGATGCCGGAGCTCCAGGAGAGTCAGGGGGCACAGGTGAGTATAGTGGCCATCACTAAGGAGAAGGTTCTAGGGAAACTGAAAGGTCTGAAGGTGGATAAATCACCTGGACTGGATGGACTACACCCCAGGGTTCTAAAAGCGATAGCTGAGGAAATTGTGGAGGCATTGGTGGTGATCTTTCAGGAATCACTGGAGGCAGGGAGGGTACCAGAGGACTGGAAAGTAGTGAATGTTTAAGAAGGGAGGGAGGCAGCAGACGGTAAATTATAGGCCGGTTAGGCTGACTTTGGTCATTGGCAAGATTTTAGAGTCCATTATATTAAAGATGAGATTGCAGAATACTTGGAAGTGCATGATAAAGTAGGACTGAGTCAGCACGGCTTTGTCAAGGGGAGGTCATGTCTGACAAATCTGTTAGAATTCTTTGAGGAGGTAACAAGGAAGTTAGATAAAGGAGAACCCAGTGGATGTGATTTATTTAGATTTCCAGAAGGCCTTTGACAAGGTGCCACATAAGAACATAAGAACATAAGAAATAGGAGCAGGAGTAGGCCATCTAGCCCCTCGAGCCTGCCCCGCCATTCAATAAGATCATGGCTGATCTGACGTGGATCAGTACCACTTACCCGCCTGATCCCCATAACCCTTAATTCCCTTACCGATCAGGAATCCATCCATCCGCGCTTTAAACATATTCAGCGAGGTAGCCTCCACCACCTCAGTGGGCAGAGAATTCCAGAGATTCACCACCCTCTGGGAGAAGAAGTTCCTCCTCAACTCTGTCTTAAACCGACCCCCCTTTATTTTGAGGCTGTGTCCTCTAGTTTTAACTTCCTTACTAAGTGGAAAGAATCTCTCCGCCTCCACCCTATCCAGCCCCCGCATTATCTTATAAGTCTCCATAAGATCCCCCCTCATCCTTCTAAACTCCAACGAGTACAAACCCAATCTCCTCAGCCTCTCCTCATAATCCAAACCCCTCATCTCAGGTATCATCCTGGTGAACCTTCTCTGCATTCCCTCCAATGCCAATATATCCTTCCTCATATAAGGGGACCAATACTGCACACAGTATTCCAGCTGCGGCCTCACCAATGCCCTGTACAGGTGCATCAAGACATCCCTGCTTTTATATTCTATCCCCTTCGCAATATAGGCCAACATCCCATTTGCCTTCTTGATCACCTGTTGTACCTGCAGACTGGGCTTTTGCGTCTCATGCACAAGGACCCCCAGGTCCCTTTGCACGGTAGCATGTTTTAATTTGTTTCCATTGAGATAATAATCCCATTTGTTATTATTTCCTCCAAAGTGTATAACCTCGCATTTCTCAACGTTATACTCCATTTGCCATATCCTCGCCCACTCACTCAGCCTGTCCAAATCTCTCTGCAGATCTTCTCCGTCCTCCACACGATTCACTTTTCCACTTATCTTTGTGTCGTCTGCAAACTTCGTTACCCTACACTCCGTCCCCTCCTCCAGATCATCTATATAAATGGTAAATAGTTGCGGCCCGAGTACCGATCCCTGCGGCACGCCACTAGTTACCTTCCTCCAACCGGAAAAACACCCATTTATTCCGACTCTTTGCTTCCTGTCGGATAGCCAGTCCCCAATCCACTTTAACACACTACCCCCAACTCCGTGTGCCCTAATCTTCTTCAGTAGCCTTTTATGGGGCACCTTATCAAACGCCTTTTGGAAATCCAAAAACACCGCATCCACCGGTTCTCCTCCATCAACCGCCCTAGTCACATCTTCATAAAAATCCAACATGTTCGTCAAGCACGACTTTCCCCTCATGAATCCATGCTGCGTCTGATTGATCGAACCATTTCTATCCAGATGCCCTGCTATCTCCTCTTTAATAATGGATTCCAGCATTTTCCCTACTACAGACGTTAAGCTGACCGGCCTATAGTTACCCGCCTTTTGTCTCCTTCCTTTTTTAAACAGCGGCGTAACATTAGCCGTTTTCCAATCAACCGGCACTACCCCAGAATGCAACGAGTTTTGATAAATAATCACTAACACATCCACTATTACCTCTGACATTTCTTTCAATACCCTGGGATGCATTCCATCCGGACCCGGGGACTTATCCACCTTCAGTCCCATTAGTCTACCCAGCACTGCCTCTCTGGTAACATTAATTGTATTAAGTATTTCTCCTGCTGCCAACCCTCTATCGTTAATATTTGGCAAACTATTTGTGTCCTCCACTGTGAAGACCGACACAAAAAACTTATTTAAAGACTCAGCCATATCCTCATTTCCCACTATTAACTCCCCCCTCTCGTCCTCCAAGGGTCCAACATTCACTCTAGCCACTCTATTCCTTTTTATATATTTATAAAAACTTTTACTATCATTTTTTATATTAATTGCTAGCCTAGCTTCATAGTCTATCCTTCCTTTCTTTATCGCTTTCTTAGTCTCTCTTTGTTGTTTCTTAAATTTTTCCCAATCACTTGTTTCTCCACTATTTTTGGCCACTCTGTACGCAGCTGTTTTTATTTTAATACTCTCCTTTATTTCCTTCGTTATCCACGGCTGGTTCTCTCTTTTCTTACAATCCTTGTTTTTTGCTGGAATATATTTTTGCTGAGAACTGAAAAGGATCTCCTTAAAAATCCTCCACTGTTCCTCAGCTATCCTACCTGCCAGCCTGCTCTCCCAGCCTACCTTAGCCAATTCATCCCTCATCCTATCATATTTCCCTCTGTTCAAACAGAGGACACTGGTTTGGGACCAAACTTTCTCCTCTTCCATCTGAATCAGAAATTCGACCATATTGTGGTCACTAGACCCAAGAGGGTCCTTCACAATAAGATCCTTAATTCTACCTACCTCGTTACACAATACCAGATCCAAAATAGCTTGTTCCCTCGTCGGTTCCGTAACATGCTGTTCAAGGAAACTATCCCGACAGCATTCTAAGAACTCTTCCTCCATTCCACCCTTACCGACTTGAGTCTGCCAGTCAATGTGCATGTTGAAGTCCCCCATGATTATTGCCGTTCCGTTTTTACACGCATCCCTTATCTGCTTGTTTATAGCCCTCCCTACCTCAACATTATTATTTGGGGGCCTATATACCACACCTACTAGTGTCTTTCTCCCTCTACTATTCCTCATCTCTACCCATAATGATTCCACGTTTTGTTCCTCAGAGCCTATGTCATCCCTCAGTACTACCCTGATATTATCTCTTATTAATAGCGCGACCCCACCACCTTTTCCTTCCTGTCTATTCTTCCTAAACGCCTGATACCCCTGGATATTCATCTCCCAGTCCTGGTCACCTTTCAGCCACGTTTCTGTAATGGGAGATAGGAGACTGTTAAATAAGTTAAGTGCCCATGGTGTTCAGGGTAAGATCCTGGCATGGATAGAGGATTTGCTGACTGGGAGAAGGCAGAGAGTG
Source organism: Mustelus asterias (assembly GCF_964213995.1). Lineage (NCBI taxonomy): Eukaryota > Metazoa > Chordata > Chondrichthyes > Carcharhiniformes > Triakidae > Mustelus > Mustelus asterias. The sequence continues at coordinate 56,248,694 of NC_135817.1, forward strand.
GGGGTAAAAGGATCTTTCTCAGGAATGGCAGCCAGTGACTAGTGGTGTGTCTCAGGGGTCAGTGCTGGGACCACAACTTTTCACAATATACATTAAAGATTTGGAGGAAGGAACTGAAGGCACTGTTGCTAAGTTTGCAGATGATACAAAGATATGTAGAGGGACAGGTAGTATTGAGGAAGCAGGGGGGCTGCAGAAGGACTTGGACAGGTTAGGAGAGTGGGCAAAGAAGTGGCAGATGGAATACAACGTGGAAAAGTGTGAGGTTATGTACTTTGGAAGGAGGAATAAAGGCATAGACTATTCTCTAAATAGGAAAATGCTTAGGAAATCAGAAACTCAAAGGGACTTGGGAGTCATTGTTCAAGATTCCCTTAAGGTTAACGTGCAGGTTCAGTGGGCAGTTAGGAAGGCAAATGCAATGTTAGCATTCATGTTGAGAGGGCTAGAATACAAGAGCAGGGATGTACTTCTGAGGCTGTATAAGGCTCTGGTCAGACCCCATTTGGAGTACTGTGAGCAGATTTGGGCCCCATATCTAAGGAAGGATGTGCAGGCCTTGGAAAGGGTCCAGAGGAGGTTCACAAGAATGATCCCTGGAATGAAGAGCTTGTTGTATGAGGAATGGTTGAGGACTCTGGGTCTGTATTCGTTGGAGTTTAGAAGGATGAGGGAGGATCTTATTGAAAGTTACAGGATACTGCGAGGCTGGATAGAGTGGACGTGGAGAGGATGTTTTCACTAGTAGGGAAAACTAGAACCAGAGGGCACAACCTCAGGCTAAAGGGACAACTCTTTAAAACAGAGATAAGGAGGAATTTCTTCAGCCAGAGAGTGGTAAATCTGGAACTCTTTGCCACAGAAGGCTGTGGAGGCCAGGTCTTTAAGACAGAGATAAGTTCTTGATTAATAAGGGGATCAGGAGTTATGGGGAAAAGGCAGGAGAATGGGGATGAGAAAAAAAATCAGCTATGATTGAATGGCGGAGCAGACTTGATGGGCCGAGTGGCCTAATTCTACTCCTATGACTTATGGTCAGTCCCAGTAGTTTGTGTACTATTTCCCTAATGATGATGATCTCAGTTTCTCCCTTTCTATTACCTCTGCATTACCTGTTACTATTGGGATGGTACTAATGTCCTCCACTCTGAAAACTGAGGAAAAGTATTGATTTAGCATCTCTCTCTCATTTCTGTGTTCCCACTATTAATTTCCCAGTCTCATCCTCCAAGCGACCAACATTCACTTTGGCTACTCATTTCCCTTTATGTACTTATAGTAGCTTTTGCTATCTTTTTATGATAGTTTTCTTTCATAATTTACAGTTGCTCTTTTTATTACGTTTTTAGTAACCCTGTTATCTTTAAAAGTTTCCCAATCTTCCAGCCTGTCACTGGTCTTTGCAATATGGTATGCCTTAGTTTTTGTCTTTATGTTGTCTTTAACTTCCTTGCTTAGCCATAGATGTTTTTTCCTCCTTACAATCTTTCTTCCTCTCTGGAATATATTTTAGTTGTGAAGAATTGAATATCTCCTGAAAGAACTATCACAGCTTATCAACTGTCCTACTTTTAGCCTTCCTGCCCAATCCACGAGGGCCAGTACGACTGTATAGAGATTCAGCTTGACAAGCAGATTAAGACTTTTTAAAAATCCTCCTTCCTCTATTGACAATTCTTTAATGTTTGTTTGTTGCTTCCCTGCTAAAAACATGGTACAAATCTTAGTCACGTGCATAGTTATAGATAAGTTCATCCTTCAAATTTGGAGCACCAAGTTTGTTGTATGGTCCATAATTAAGTTTAATCCTGATTGAGGTGCTGATGACTTGCTGAAACCTTTCAGAATTCAGCTTCTATTGATTATACAGGTGTGAATGATAAAGTATCTGTCTGAATGCAACATTTCAATTAGTGAAGAAGTATTTATCACATTCAATACCTTTTATAGGAATATAAACCTCCTGGAAGCCGGAAACTTCACAACATCCTCGGAGTAGAAACCGGTGGTCCTGGGGGACGCCGAGCTGGAGAATCTGGCCACACTGTAGCGGATTATCTGAAGTTTAAGGATCTGATTCTGAGGATGCTGGACTATGATCCTAAGACACGGATAGCTCCCTATTATGCACTGCAACACAGCTTTTTCAAAAAGACAGCAGATGAAGGGACAAACACAAGTAATAGTGTATCAACAAGTCCTGCCATGGAACAGTCACAGTCTACAGGCACCTCTTCTAGCACATCTTCGAGCTCAGGTATACGTCTACAAAAAATATTATAAACTCCAAAATACTTCAGTGTTTTCGTTACAGACAATCTAAATTGCTTGAAAGAAAGATCATATGTGAATTTTTAAGGTGAGGACCATTTGTGCTGAAGAATGGATACTTTCGTCTCATTTTTTGGGATCCGCTATTGAATGTGGAAGCAGTCCGATATAAAGTGTAGATTGCTCAGTTCAGAAGATTATCCATATAACAATTTTTTTAATGTTGCCTAAACAGTGTGGAATTTTTTTAGATTAAATCTTGTGTGCAATTCCCAGACCATCTTTTCAGTGAACTTGTCAGTTTGTTAGATGGAGACTTTTTGTACAGGTTGCACAAGCCACCTTTGAGCTTTGATCTGCTAATCCTAATGCAGAAAGAGGAAATGTTTCAAGTTTGTATAGCATTGTACCCTGTTTCCAAAATGAATGTGGACTGTTTTTCTAATTCAAGAAATGGGTTCTGTATGGTTACTTGACATTTTGTAAAAGATGATGAGAACAAATGCATACAACTTGCGCAGATGACAAATCCAAGATTAAACCTAATTCCAGCCTAATTGGTAAGATTATGTATGAAGGTACATGTATGAAGTTTCATTTTCCACGTGCACCAGTTCACAATGCCAAATTTCAACAAATGGGGGTAAATAGCCCAAAACACAGTATTACCTCTGTAATACGAATGGGAAATTTTTCAGATGTATGAAGACAATATCATGATATGAATTTTATCAGAAAATATTTTTCCAAAGAGCAAAAACATTAATTTGCTAGTGCCGTTTCGAAATTGTCTATGTTTCAAGACTGAGAAATGACAGGATCTCTGCTCTAATGGAAATATTCCAAGAAGTATAAGCTACAATATTCTCCATCATTACTAAATTTAAATTTCCAGTATTACTACTTTAATCCATCTCTGTCACTAAACCATACCATACCCAGATGGAAGGAGGCAAAAAGAAATCCTCAGAATGCAAATCTGGAAAAGCGCGAGTGCTGCTTTGTTTGATGTTCCTTCACACTGTATCAAATGCATATGGATACATTTTGAGTTTTCATTTTTGTTCTCTAAACACAAGTTTTCTGATCTACAGGAAATCTTATAAACCTGGTCTCAGTGTTCTCCATATGGGAGAATGTTTGGAGTAGTCTAACTTCCACAGGGACTTGCATTCGCCTTTAAACTTGTTTGTATATTAAACATGGTCATGCACTCTCTTGAATCTATTCCAAACCAGTGACATATTTTGGTGTAGAGATGAGAATGAACAAACTGAGCATCATTCTTTTGGTTAATGACGTAAAGTATGTCTCTTTCAGTGTTACTGCTTTGTAACTCATTGCAAATTGTGCATTGTCCTGTGTTTAATCTGTGAACACGTGACATGCTAAAATAATAAATGCTTCTGCTGACTCAGCATTTTGTCTGGCACTAGACACTTCTGGATGCAACTCTAAAGCTAATATATTAACAGTACTTTAATGGAAAGCTTGCATTGTTTTGCCTAATGTTGCTGTATGTTTCAAGGATATACACAATTTCAGTTGATTTGACATTCCAATACACTGACATGATTTCCCCCTTTTATTTCCTGCTATCTCCCTGTCCTCCTCCACTCTTCTCCAGTCCTGCCCTTCAACCCTATCCCACACACCACACAAGTGATACTTTGTTTTTGTGTTCTATTTTTTATGAAACACATACTAATGCTCATATTTAACAGGTGGCTCCTCTGGGACAAGTAATAGTGGAAGGGCAAGGTCAGACCCAACGCATCAGCATCGGCATAGTGGTGGGCATTACAGCGGAGCTGTCCAGGCCATGGACTGCGAGACACACAGCCCACAGGTGAGCTCTGTGTTTGAAAAAGTCTCCAGTGCTCCCTTCACATCCCTGTGGTTGCAGCTTTGAGTTCAACAATGTCTGACACTTAATTCTGTCAGCCACATATGTGATTGGATTATCAGTCCTTACATGTTGTTTGGGAATTTTCCAGACCAGCAACATTCTAAATTTCAATGAGAAATAAAATTAATATCTGCTTCATCCGGAGTAAATGTGCCTTCCATCAACTTGCGCAGTGACATTAGCAAAAGTGGCCTTGGAAAAGCTTGCAACCACAGCTTCTAAACCAAAGAAGTATTTGTAGAAGCAAGTAGACTTCAAGTGAGGTGGGTGGGGTATGGTGGCATTGTATAGGGGTGGAAACACTTTGGGGGAAATTGTCTGCAGTCTCTCATTTCATTTATTCTTGTGTGTAAAGGAATGTGATTTTGAACTTTTGGCTTTTTCCTTACTGTTTCAAAGACATTTTACCCATTTGTGCATGCTTTTTTTTTACAGTTATATATTCTTACTCCAAAGTTTTCTTAAGCTACTCTGCAATACATCATTACACGAAATACTATTTAATTTTGCAATTAACAGCAACCTGTCCATGTTGTTTGTATTTCTGTGGCTGGTAAATACTTTGTTTTTAAAATCTGATTTTGTCAAATCCATATTGAGGTTTATAGTTTTACAGGTATGTATTGTACTGTTATCACATGGGTACTAATAGTAGCATTAGTTTCAGAATGAAATGCTAACTTTATTTAAAACTTGTTTATGTTTGAGGTACCTACTGGTTGTAATTGTTCGTATATAATTTTGATATAATGTGAAATAATTAACTTCTTCCTATGCATTTTTAAAATAGGTTCGACAGCAGTATCCTGTGGCCTTGGGATGGACACCTGGTGATGCCACAACACAGATCTCGGTTGAAACTCATCCAGTTCAAGAAACAACGTTCCACATTGTTCCCCAACAGCAGAGTGCATTACACCACCACCACTCTAACAGCTCCCATCACCACCTCCATCATCATCACCACCATCACCATGGACAGACCATGAGCACCCGGAACAGGCCACGAGCTTATAACTCCCCAACAAATGGCTCTGCTGCCCAGGACTCGATGGAAGTGGGACATAGCCACCACTCCATGACGTCCTTGTCTTCCTCAAACTCCTCTTCATCCACCTCTTCTTCATCTGTTTCTGGCTCTCAAGCTTATCACAACCGGCCTGTTGTTGCCAATACTTTGGACTTTGCTCAGAATGGCACCGTGGACATTAATTTGGGTACGTACACCAATCCCCGCCAAGAGACGGGAGTGTCCGGCCCACAAGTGTACCAATTCTCAGCAACAGCAGGTCCTCCCCATTACATGACAGAAGGGCATTTGTCAACGCGGCAAGGAATGGATAGGGAGGAGTCTCCGATGGTAGGTGTTTGCGTTCAGCAGAGTCCCGTCGCAAGCTCGTGACTACATTGAGATGGGGTTTGTTTTTGTTTGTGTGTCTTCAAGGTGGGGGTTTTAACAAAAAAAGTGCATTGAGAACAGTGCTGCTTTGGAACAAAGGAAACAGGATGGACAGGTCAAGAGCGCAGAGCTAATTATATTTTTAAATTGAAAAGGAATTTGCTAATGGACTGTGGAGTGAAAGTGCTTAAGACTGGATTCATGCCCAGAAACCACCTTACACTTCTTGTTATGGGTCACTCTGAAGTGTAGCCTCACCTTATGCTCCAATTCTCTTTCACAGCATCCTGCCACCTGTGTTAGCACACCTTGGCATGGGTGAAGTAGCAGCGTTAGTTCTAAAGCCACCTGGGAAAAAAAAGAAATGGAACTGCAGATTGTTTTTATGAATGATCAACACTCTTCAGTCTTTTCTGACCTATTTTGTGTCAGCTTTCTTAAAAAAAAAAGTCCCCAAGTACCGGAACATCCTAACACAGTCCTGTGATGTGCTGCAGAACAGGAGAGCTTGATGAAGTGGAGCTTGCTGCCATCAGAGCAGTGTATGAACTGAGAGGACACTGTAAATGAAATTTCAAAAGCACATCTGGCATGCTGAGTGGTGGTTAGTAAAACAACCTTGTTCTAATCAAACAGGAACTTTGGAGTTTTTTTTTGGCCCTCATCGGTTGAATCATTCAAAGGCTCTGAGTAGTGATTGAATGTTCATTTTGGTCCAGTCATTGAGATGCAGTAAGTGGCAATCATCTGGTCATTCTTGGCCTACTGCTTACATTTTTCTGAGTGGCCGTCGGATATCCTTGGCCTTTCGATTTTGGACATTGACTGAAAAATCGTTTTAAAAGAGGCTTATCATTTAACATGCCATTGTGCAGAGGTCATTGAACTTTCAGATAGTCCTTAATTTTTGAAAAAGCAAGCATGGGTAATTGATGAGGCCTTTGTTGGAGAATAAAACTGACCCTGTCCCACCTTTTCTCTCTTCGCTCTTCTTCCCCTCCCCACCCCACCAGTTGCAGGGATTGAAGAGGTCATGTGTGTCATAAAGGTTACTTCCTCTGTTATAGGTCACAGAAGTAGCAATCTCAATTTGCTGGAATAACTATTAACTGTCCTTTCTTGGACTTTTTTTTTCCCTCCCTCACCCACCCCACCCTAAAATTGCTTTTCCTTCAGCACGACAACTACTTCTGCGCAAAGACAACTCCTGTTCATTGTGAACATTTTTAAAATGCAGAATTTTATGTGACTGCTCTCGCCTCACGATTATGCTGTGAATTTTACAAGAATTTATTTTCCTTTTTTGATAATTTATTGTACCAAAGCTGTTTTTATAGCACATAGATGTCTGTAACCAATAATGTAGCAGTTCTGCACTTTTGACAAGGTATATTTAGATCATTTTTTCTTTTTAAATGTTAATTATAATTATGGCTATACCTATTGCTTAACAAAACTGGAACTGATAGCTTTATGCAGTACTTTCACAATCTAAATATGTTGTAATCTCATTTTACTGTCTTTTTTACCCCAAAAGGGATTCTTTTAAACCTGAGGAATAGTTTCTGATTTTATGCAAGTCCAGTTATTAGATGTTTGTTTGGCAGGTCTTGAGACCTCAAGTATCCATCGATGCAGACCAGCTCATTAGATGAGGTCTATTTCACGTACATAGGTGGGAAGGACCAACCATTCACAATGCAGTTGGTGCAGAACGATCAATCTAGTTTTGTGCTAATACCCATATATTTTAATGGACCATTCTGTGTATTGCGCATGCTAAATAAGAGACTCATCTGTAAAAAACGTGTAGATGGTACAAACTCACCTGAGCCAAAATAAGCCATTTTTTAATTTAAAAGGGCACATAAATCTGTGGACAGAAATTGCAGTACAACAATTGCAACTCTGATAAATGCAACCTCTTAATAAAACTTGAAGACACAATGTTATTAATAAGGCTAGCCTAACTTGGGGTTTGTTTTAATGTATATAAGCAGTGATTATAAGACCTGCCATCAGAATTTAACAGATTGATTATTGGTCTCTGCAACTGGTCCTTATAAGCTGATAACTTTCCTGTTGGTCTGTAATCTGAAATGGATCTCTGTAATTAATAAATGGATCAATGGCCATACAATCTGAATCAACTGGATCAGTACCAGATGGGGAAAAGCAGTCCACTTTCAGTCTGCAGTAGCGTTGGTAGGCTATGAAATTTGAATCCATTTTCACCAATTGCCAAGCACTAATAGCTGGCCTGTGCCCAGTGATTGTCGTTCAGAGGAACCCAGTCAGTGGCTTTGACTTCAGTGTCAGTTGATCATTGACTGTAGATATTTTTCTGGATGTCCATATATGGTATGATTTCACTCAAATCAACTTTAATGGTACAGCATTTTATTCCAGATATTATAAAACTGCAGCATGGTGTAAGAATCTAAGTGATGTAGCACAATTCTTATTCACTCACTGCTGTGGTTGTCGATCTATCCTTTGAATGTTGGGAAGTGGAGTCCAGAGTGATGGGACGTTGAATTCAGCCTTCAACAGGGCTGCTATTTAATTTTTTGGAGGGAGTGTTGATGGCAAATACTTGCTGCTGGCCTGTTAAGATGCTTGAATCTCCATTGGCACAAACCCCAGAGATCAAAGTCTCTCTATATTTGAACACCAAGGCCAGAGAAGTACTGTCGTGGATGCAATGTTGGATCTTAGTTAGGATCCAGGATGTTAAATAGCAATGATCAATACTGACACACTCTATACCTAAGTTAGGATGAGTGCTTAACACAGTATCATCAGCTATTAATCTAATAAATGCCAAATACAAATAGCTATTATGTGAGATTTGTTTCTAAATGAAAACTAGTCAGATTTGTATCTGAATCTTAACAGTTAACATCTGTATTACAACCAGTCACTTAATATACACACTTCTTTTCCTTGTGTGTGTGCCTCTTGTCTTGTGTCTGCGTATGTTTCATTCGTGTCTTGGCACTGCCTTGCTCTAGGCACTCTCATCTCAGCATGTGCTCTTGCTCGCGTCTCTCCTTTTCTCCCCTGTTTCGCCTCAATTTACAGTCCAGTTTTGTTTGCTTGACTACACAGTTTGGTTACAGGACTTCTGACTGTGCATTGTAAACCATAAACAGCATGGAAAAAGGTTAAGTACCTGTGTCCAGAGATTGTAAGACCTAGTCAAGACTTGCTGTGTATATTGTAATATGTTAAATGACAAAAGACAAGCCCTTTGTATTATAGTCATGCAGTCTTATGTATGATAAATAATTGAACAATTGGTCCTCATACTGTCCTTTTTGTGTGTGTTTTATTTCTAAGATTTCAAAAGTCTGGAGAGCTCACAAAACAAATGTTTCAACCTAATTTCTTTGATTAAAACACTACCAAAAACACACTTAACAAACAAAACATGGTAAGGATCCATTAAAGTTGATATCGGGACAGTGTATTGTTAAATTAGCAGAAAGAGAATGCACAAATGATTCATCCTTGATGTGAAATCTTTTTTTTCTTGATTTTGCTTCCTTTATCTCCTTGGATTAACAGCCATTTTCTCCTCTTGGTCCCAAGTGGTACCTTAAAGATAGCTGTTGAAGATGGAATGGATAGATCCCTCTAGTTTATGTGTCTTCTGTTTGCCATTATTTCTACCAGATGGTCCAAAAAACTGAGAATGTATAATAAAGCATCCAGCTTTGCATTCCCTTTTGTAAAAGTGGTGCATCATAACAAATACATTATACAGATTTAATTAGTGACTTTCACTAGTCACTGAAACGTCACTCATTTTCCCAATAATAAATCAAAGCAAGTGTTTATTTCACACTGGAGTAAGCACTAGAAGAAAAAGCTACTAAATCCCCTTTCATAAATCAGAACAAAATTGCATGTTATTCACAAAATGTTTTGATTATTTATTGCTTAAAAATAGTGCAACTCAATTTATTTGTCACTGTTCCACCACGAAGAGATTGGTTGTTAATACTCTTGTATGGTTGATTCTTCCTTCAAAAGTTTTATGACCATTGCAAAGGTTTTCCTTGAGGATCAATACATCATGGAGTGTTTTCATTTGGTTCTCAAGTCACTCGTTTTACTTATATTAGCTAATCCATTCAAAGCTCAAGTAAATGTCTCGGAAACCTACAATTTAGACCCGGTATCAGTGCTTGTGCCATAGCTTTCATCTTATTGCTGTTTCATTGCTGCTTGGCCAGTGGTCTTAATGCATAAATTCAGTAATTATGTAAAAAATACCAAATATATCAAGGGTTTTTACTGATAAGTAATGACTTTTGAGTTCATGGTTGCTTGAAGTAAGGTGGTGATTTTCATTCATTTGAGATGAAATGAGGTTATCAGCAAATTAAAAATGACAGCGAAGGACTTATCTTTCATGGATACTCCATCTCGGTGACACTGAAGCATATTTTGCATTTTCACAATAGTTGATCTTGGTTTTTTTTAAAGCAAATTCCATGCAGAGTTGTATATGGTTTCTTAATGTTTACAGGTTTACAATTCCTGATTTAAGGCCTCAAGTTTATAACCCTTTTGGATTTTACAACCTTTTCAAATGCTATTTATTATTAAAAAGTGAAATAGTTTATATTTTTGCTTGTGTAATTACGATAAATTAATAGTAGCTACTGGTTGACGAAAAAAAAGTTAACGTTAAAATTAAACCGTTATTTATCAAAACAAGTGTCTACTCATGGTGCTGTACCCCATTCCCTTGCTGAGCCCTACTGCAGTCCTCTGCCAATGCTGCTTAGTAAATTGAGGATGGAGCTAACTTTTCCCACCAGTGACCTGACTCAAAATTGGCTATACAACTAGATGGTACTTTTTGCATTCTCACTGGTAAACATATATTGTCATCAGTTTACAGACCATTTCATTTATCATCCCAGGGAAACTTTTAATACAGATCTTCCTATTTGCATACATTTTTTTCTGTGAAGTTTAATAAAAGGAAATCTAAGGAAACAGCGTAAAGATACTGTTGAGGAAGGTCTTTGGTTGAGAAAAGGAAATATGTCATAGGCGCAGAGTAAGATTAGATCAGTCCACCTCTGTTAATTTACTGACCTCACTTTGGAATTTTACTTAAGATGTGCATTAGCGTATGACTTGTCCAATTACCTTGGGAATCTTCTGTGAAAGTACCTTAAAAGTGTTCAAGAGCCTATGTGAGTGAGCTTCAGCCCAGATCGCAAAGTGCCATCGGTTGCATCCAGGAGAGAGCTATAACTTGACTCCTCTGCCTGCTTGTGTCAGAATTCAAAAAGTAGTCAGCTTCACTAGTTAAATGACACAGGAATAATGCACTTGTATCGTGTTTACCATTGATGTTTCTGATTCTCAATTGAATAAAGGGAGAGAGATTTCTGCCTGCTTTTCTCAAACAAAATTTCAGGATTTCACTTCAGGTTGCCATGGCAATCTCTGAATCTTCCCTGCATTACAGGCTGAAATGATTTGTAATATCTTGTTGAGGTGGTTATATGTAACCCACTGAGTGGCAGGTGGGTTGCATTTTATATGTAGCATTCTGGGTTTATTATATATACCCAATCACAGCCCGGATAGACAGATGAATTAGGAGTAAGCTTCTTGGTCCCTCGAGTTTGTTCCACCATTCAGTAAGATAATGGCTGATCTGATTGTAATCTCAACGCCACATTCCTGCCTACCACCAATAACCTTTCAGCCCCTTGTTAATCAACTCTGCCTTAAATGTATTCAAAACCTTTCCTGCCACTGCCTTTTGAGGAAGACCGTTCCGGAGACTTGTGACCCTCAGAAAAAATTTCTCCACATCTCCATCTTAAATTAGCGACCCCTTATTTTTAAGCAGCGATCTCTAGTTCCAGATTCTCCAACAGGAGGAAACATTCTAGGGCAGCATGGTGGCACCGTGGTTAGCACTGCTGCCTCACAGCACCAGGGACCCAGGTTCGATTCCTGGCTTCGGGTGACTGCAAATTCCACCATTCTCCCCGTGTCTGCTCCGGTTTCCTCCCAGTCCAAAGATGTGTGGGTTAGGTTGATTGGCAATGCTGAATTGCTCCTTAGTATTCAAGGAGATTTAGCAGTGTGAATACATGGGGTTACAGGCATAGGCCCTGGGTGGGATTGTTGTTGGTGTAGTGTTGATGGGCAGAATGGCCTCTTTCTGCATTGTAGGCATTCTATGATTCTCCCCACATTCACCATCAATACCCCTCTGGGTCCTAAAGGTTTTGATTAAGTTTCCTTTTACTTTTATAAACTAGTGAACACAAACCTAACCTTTCCAATCTTTCCTCATGAGACAACTCCCCCATCCCTGATATTAGTCCAGTAAACTGTCCCTGAACTGTTTCTAACACATTCACATCTTAAATAAGGAGATTAATACTGTAAACAATGTTCCACGTATGATCTCACTAATACTCTCCAACTGAAGAATAACCTCTCCACTTCCGTCATCAATTCCCCTCATAATAAATGAAAACATTTTATTAGCTTTCCTAATTACTTGCTGTACTGGTATACGAGTCTTTTGTGATCCATGCATCAGGAGACCAAGACCTTCAGAACTCCGCAAGCGCTCTCCTTTTGGATAAAAAGCTTTTTTATTCTTCCTGCCAAAATGGACAATTTCACATTTGCCAACATTATATTCCATTTTCCAGATTTTTGCCCATTCACTTAGCCTACCTATGTCCCTTTGTAGCCTTATATCCTCTTCACAATTTACTTTCTTACCAACCTTCGTGTCATCAGCAAATTTAACAACCATACTTTAGTCATGTCATCCGAGTCATTGATATAAATTTTAAATAGCTGGTGTCTCAGCACGGATCCCTGTAGCACTTCACTCCCCACAGCCTGGTGATGGGAGGACAATTAATTAGCAACAAAGATGCTCTGGAGGGACCGCCCGGACTTCTAGCTCCTACCCCGATTTAAGTCCATGGCCAACCCGCAAATGACCCATTTCTGCCTATTCTGTTTCCTATTGGTTAAGAAATCCTCATTCCATGTTACCCTCCTACACTGAGCTCTTATTTCGGAAGCAGCCTTTGATATGGCAATTTGTCAAATATCTTTAGGAAATCCAAGTGCACCACATCTACAAGTTACCCTTTATCCATGTTGCTCGTTATTTTTTTATAAAAAGTTGATGCCCAGATACTGATCCCTGTGGCACACCACTCATCCCATCCTGTCAACCAGAAAAATGCTCATTTATGCTAACTCTGTTTCCTGTTGGCTAGCCAATCTTCACACTGTCTCGAAATGACACCATAACTTTTATTTTATGCAATAACCTTTGTTGTGGCAACTTATTAAATACCTTCTGGAAATCTAAGTATAGTACATCCATTGGTTTCCCCTTTATCCTCAGCACGTGATTCCTTCAAAGAATCAATAAATTGGTTAAACATGATTTCCTTTTCACAAAACCATATTGACTCTGCCTGGTTGTTTTGAATTTTTCCAGTTGTCCTGCTGTAACGTTTTTAATAATAGCTTCTAACATTCTCCCTACGACACATGTTAGGCTAATTGGCCTATAGTTTCCTGCTGTTTGTCTCCCTTTTTGAATAAAGAAATTACATTTGCCACCTTCCAATCTAATGGAACCTTCCCTGAATCTAGGAAGTTTGGAAATTAGAATCAATGCATCAACAATCACCCTAGCCACTTCTTTCAAGACCTTTGTGTGAAGTCCATCTGCACCAGGGGATTTGTCAGCTTGCAGACCCAACAATTTGCCCAGTGCCACTTCCCTGGTGATTATTCATAGAATCCCTACAGTGCAGAAGGAGACCATTTGGCCCATCAAGCCTACACCGACTCCCACCCAGGCCCTATCCCTGTAACCCCATGTATTTATCCTGCTAAACCCCCCGACTAAGGGGCAATTTAGCATAGCCAATCAACCTAACCTGCACATCTTTGGACTGAGGGGAGAAACAGGAGCACCCGGAGGAAACCCACGCAGATATGGGGAGAACATGCAAACTTGACAGTCATCCAAGGCCAGAAATAAATCCAGCTCCCTGGTGTGGTGCAGAAGTGCTAACCATTATGCCGCCATGCCGGTTATAATTTTCCTGAGTTCGTCTTTCTGTTTCCTGATTAACAGTTACTTTTGGGATGTTATTTGTCCTCTATAGTAAAGACGGATGTAAAATACCTGTTTATTTCATCTGCCATATTCCTACTTTCAATGACTAATTCCCCAGGCACATTTTCTACAGGGCCAATGCTCACTTTGCTAACTATTATTTAAATATCTGTCCGCCTTTATATTACTGGCTAGCTTTCTCTTTTACACACTAGTTTTCTCCTTATCAATCTGGTTATTCTTTGTTTATATTATTTTCAATCTTCTGACCTGCCACTTGTGCAAATATATGCTTTTTGTTTAAGATTAATGCTGTCTAACTTTTTGATCAACTACAGACGATGGGCCATCCACTTGGAATTTTTCTTTCTCATTGGAATGTGTCTATTCTGCGTTTTCTAAAATACCCCTTTAAATGTCTGCCACTGAACATCTATTGATCTATCCCTTATACATTTTTGCCAGTTCACTTTAGCTAGCTTGCTTTCATGCCCTCAAAATAGCCCTTATTTAAGTTTAAAGTATGAACCTTCCGTTAACTCTTCTCCCCCTCAAACTGAGTGTAAATTTCAATCATATGATCGCTGCTACCTAGGGGTACAAAAGATATGGTAGTCTGAGGTCACTTATCAACCGACTCAAGAACAGCTTCTTCCCTGCTGATGTCAGACTATTGAATGAACTTACCTTGCATTAAGTTGATCTCTACACCCGAGCTATGACTGTAACACATTCTGCATTCCCTCGTTTTCTTATCTACGAATGGTATGCTCTGTGTATAGTGCACAAGAAACAATGCTTTTCACTGTATGCTAATACATGTGACAAAAAAAAATTCACTATGGGGTTATCATTAATCCTATCCTGTTGCACAATACCATGTCTAGTATAGCTTGCCCTCTGGTTGGCTCCAGTGTGCTGTTTTCATCCATGTTACGTTTGTCCATCTGATTATTCCAATCTACATGTAGATTAAAATCCCCTATGACAAGCTCCTGTTATGTCTTTTGTACTCTGTCGTACCAGTTATGATTAGGGGGGCATGTACACAATTCCCAGTGACTTTCTTGCCTTTATAATTTCTCATCTCAACCCAACCTACTACTACATCCTGGTTTCCTGAACTTGGGTCATCCTTCTCTAATGTACTAACACCATCATTAACAGAGCCACCCCTTCCCCTGTTCTTAACTTCGTATCCTTCCTAAATGTCACATACATTGGGACCTGAATAGTGAAGCATATGTCATCCTGTAGCCATGCCTCTTTAATAGCTATCAGACCATACTTGCATTTGGGCAGCACGGTGGCACAGTGGTTAGCACTGCTGCCTGACAGCACTAGGGACCTGGGTTTGATTCCCGCTTGGGTCACTGTTTGTGCGGAGTCTGCACGTTCTCCCCGTGGCTGCATGGGTTTCCTCCCGGGTGCTCCAGTTTCCTCCTACAGTCCAAAAGTTGTGCTGGTTCGGTGCATTGGCCGTGTTAAATTCTCCCTTGGTGTAGCCGAATAGGCGTCGGAGTGCGACGACTAGGGGATTTTCACAGTAAGTTCATTGTGGTGTTAATGTAAGCCTACTTGTAAACTTTACTTTTTAAAAATGTTCTCTTTGCGCTAGCAGTTCATCTGTTTCGTTTTGAATGCTACATGCATTCAGATAAATAGCCTTAAGTTTTGGCCTTTTAACGTTTTTGTAGCACCCAGCCTTATCTGCTGATTTACTCTTAGATTTGTACCCTCTGTCTCTTCCTGTCAGGGTCTGTTTATCATTTCCCATCTTTCTTGCCATGACTCTACATTTTGGTTTACCACATCTTTCCAAATTTGATCCCTTGCTCCCAATACTTAGTTTAAAACTCCACTTCCCCAGTTATGCTAGAACATCAGCACTAGCATAGTTGAGGTGTAGACCAGCTCAACGGTACAGGTTGCACTTTCCCCAGTACTGGTGCCAGTGCTTCACAAACCAGAACTAACTCCTCCCACACCGGTCTTTGCACCATGCATTTCATTTATCTAATCTTATTTGCCTTGTGTCAATTTGCATGTGGCTCAGGTAATAATCCAGAAATTATTACCTTTTTGAGGCTCTGCTTAATTTGGTGCCTAGTTCCTGCCTATGTATTGGTACTGATGTGGACCAGAACCACTGGATCCTCCCCTAACCATAGCCAGTTCCTCTCCAGCCCTGAGCAGGTGTTCTGAACTCTGGTAGGTAACATAGCTGTCTGGATTCTCACTCTTGCTACACAGAATAGCGTCAATCCCTCATTTTAACTGTCCTTACTAACACTACGTTCTTTTATGCTTCCCTAACTTGAATGGTATCCTGTACCACAGTGTCAGGATCAGTCAGCTCATCCATTCTCATCCAAACAAGCTTCTCAGCCATGGGGAGAATGTGCAAATTCCACAGTCACCCAAGACCAGAATTGAACCCGGGTCCCTGGTACTGTGAGGCAGCAGTGCTCACAACAGTCCCCAGCTAGGGGAAAATTGAATAGAGTATGTAAATGAGCAAAGGGATATTGAAATACAGGTGAACAAATCATTAAAAACTAACATCACAGCGCAGAAAAGTAATTAAAAATACTTGGATTTATTTCTCAGGGTACAGAATTCAAAACTTGCAAAGCGATATTAAACTCATAGGATTTGATCAGGCCACACAGTTGTGTGCACCATCCTTGAGACTGTAAAGAAGACATAGAAACACTGAATAAAGTGCAAAACAGGTTTGGAAGATTGGTACTCAACTGACAGATTTCAGCAAAGATGGGGCTTTTTTTTCTTTAGAAGCAACAAGATTGAGAACGGATCTGATGGAGGTCTTCGAAATTTTGAATGGCTTGAACAAGGGGGATGTGGAGAGAATATTTCCACTTGCTGGAAAATTCAAAGCTAGAGGCCATAGAAAGGAGATCATAGAATCCCTACAGTGCAGAAGGAAGCCAATTGGCCCATCAAGTCTGCACCCAACCGCAATCCCACCCAGGCCCTATTCCTGTAACCCCACATATTTACCTGCTAATCCCCCTTACACTTGGTTCAATTTAGCATAGCCAATCAACCTAACCCCCACATCTTTGGACTGTGGGAGGAAACCCATGCAGACACGGGGCGAATGTGCAAACTCCACACAGGCAGTGACCCGAGGCCAGAATTGAACCTGGGTCCCTGGCGCTGTGAGGTAGCAGGGCTAACCGCTGTGCCACTGTTCTGTTCAAAGATAGTTACTATCAAATCTGAATAGGAAGGGAGGAGAAATTTCTTCACTCAGAGTGGTTAGGATGTAAAATTTACTACCACAGTTTCTGGTTCAGGCAAATAGCTTAAATATATTCAAAAGAAAATTAGACAAGTACATGAGAGAAAGGGGGTTAGAAAAATGGAATGGCTGAGATTAGGCAGAAAGATTAGGAGGAGAGTGAAGTGGACTATAAAGACCAGCAAAGTTCTCAGTGGCCTGTTTATTGTATATTACTAAAATCCAGATATATTTTAATCTGTTCCTGCAGTTTTTTTACATTGTGTATTTTTGCCACTGTCCTTGTTCTCATTGAGGAAAGTGATGCTGGAAATTAAAATACTTTTTTGTGTTTGGTGAGAGTGACATTGTCCAAGGTGATGTATAACATGAGCTAGCAGAGGGTAGAGTTTCCCAATAGTATGTTTAAAAGTTTCAGTCTGCTTGAATAGTGAATATTCTGCAATTGTTTCTAATTTTATTCATTTACTTTTTTAAAAATCAGGTAAGATATGTCTTCATCTCAGTTCCGATGATATTGGGCTTAAAACATTCACCCCTTAACATTCAAATGACATTACTGTCACTAAATCCCCCACAATCAACATTCTGGGGCTTACCGGGGGAATTTTATTATTACGAGGGGAATTTACTTGGGGAATTTCACAGTAGCTTCATTGCAGTGTTAATGTAAGCCTTGTGACAAATAAACTTTAACTTAACTTTAACCATTGACTAGAAACTGAACTTGACTAGCCACATAGCTCTGTGGTTACAAAAGCACAGTAAGAAGTTTAACAACACCAGGTTAAAGTCCAACAGTTTTATTTGGTAGCAAAAGCCACACAAGCTTTCGGAGCTCCAAGCCCCTTCTTCAGGTGAGTGGGAATTCTGTTCACAAACAGGGCATATAAAGACACAGACTCAATTTACATGAATAATGGTTGGAATGCGAATACTTACAGCTAATCAAGTCTTTAAGATACAAACAACGAACTAAAATTAGAAACAACAAACTTGATTAGCTGTAAGTATTCGCATTCCAACCATTATTCATGTAAATTGAGTCTGTGTCTTTATATGCCCTGTTTGTGAACAGAATTCCCACTCACCTGAAGAAGGGGCTTGGAGCTCCGAAAGCTTGTGTGGCTTTTGCTACCAAATAAACCTGTTGGACTTTAACCTGGTGGTGTTAAACTACTTACTGTGTTTACCCCAGTCCAACGCCAGCATCTCCACATCGTTACAAAAGCAGTCATGATGTGGAGATGCCGGCGTTGGACTGGGGTGAACACAGTAAGAGTTTTAACAACACCAGGTTAAAGTCCAACAGGTTTATTTGGTAGCAAATACCATAACCTTTCGGAGCGCTGCTCCTTCGTCAGATGGAGTGGAAATGTGCTCTCAAACAGTGCACAGAGACACAAAATCAAGTTACAGAATACTGATTAGAATGTGAATCCCTACAGCCAGCCAGGTCTTAAAGATTAAGACAATGTGGGTGGAGGGAGTATTAAGCACAGGTTAAAGAGATGTGTATTGTCTCCAGACAGGACAGCCTGCAAGTCCAGGAGGCAAGCTGTGGGGGTTACTGATAATGTGACATAAATCCAACATCCCGGTTTAGGCCGTCCTCATGTATGCGGAACTTGGCTATCAGTTTCTGCTCAGTGACTCTGCGCTGTCGTGTGTCGTGAAGGCCACCTTGGAGAATGCTTACCTGAAGATCAGAGGCTGAATGCCCGTGACTGCTGAAGTGCTCCCCCACAGGAAGAGAGCAATCTTGCCTGGTGATTGTCGAGTGGTGTTCATTCATCCGTTGTCGTAGCGTCTGCATGGTTTCCCCAATGTACCATACCTCGGGACATCCTTTCCTGCAGCGTAGAACAGTGACCATGACACCACACAACCCTGCCACAGCAACCTCTGCAAGACGTGCGGATCATCGACACGGATGCCATCATCTCACGTGAGAACACCATCTACCAGGTACACGGTACCTACTCTTGCCACTCGGCCAACGTTGTCTACCTGATACGCTGCAGGAAAGGATGTCCCGAGGCATGGTACATTGGGGAAACCATGCAGACGCTACGACAACGGATGAATGAACACCGCTCGACAATCACCAGGCAAGACTGTTCTCTTCCTGTGGGGGAGCACTTCAGCAGTCACGGGCATTCGGCCTCTGATCTTCAGGTAAGCGTTCTCCAAGGCGGCCTTCACGACACACGACAGCGCAGAGTCACTGAGCAGAAACTGATAGCCAAGTTCCGCACACATGAGGACGGCCTAAACCGGGATGTTGGATTTATGTCACATTATCAGTAACCCCCACAGCTTGCCTCCTGGACTTGCAGGCTGTCCTGTCTGGAGACAATACACATCTCTTTAACATGTGCTTAATGTTCCCTCCACCCACATTGTATCTTTAAGACCTGGCTGGCTGTAGGGATTCGCATTCTAATCAGTATTCTGTAACTTGATTTTGTGTCTCTGTGCACTGTTTGAGAGCACATTTCCACTCCATCTGACGAAGGAGCAGCGCTCCGAAAGCTATGGTATTTGCTACCAAATAAACCTGTTGGACTTTAATCTGGTGTTGTTAAAACTTACTGTGTTACAAAAGCAGGTCAGAGGCTAGGGCTCCTGCAGTGAGTAACTCACCTCCTGACTCCCCGTAGCCTATCCACCATCTACAAGGCACAAGTCACGAGTGTGATGAAATATTCTCCATGTCTGGATGGGTGCAGCTCCAATAACGCTCAAGAAGCTCAACATCATCTAAGAAGCCCCGCTTGATTGGCACATCCACAAATATCCAGTCCTTTCACCACTGCCTACCATCTACAAAGTGCACTGCAGGACCTCACCAAAGTTCCTTAGACAGCACCTTCCAAAACCAGGGACACTACCATCTAGAAGGTCAAGAGCAGCTGGCATCTGGGAACACCACCACCTGGATGTTGCCCTCTAAGTCACTCACCATCCTGACTTGCTGGGTCAAATTCCTGGAACTCCCTCCCAGGGATCTATCTACACCACGTGTACAGCATGTGGGTGTACCTGCACCACATGTACAGCAGTGATTCAAGAAGCAGCTCACCATCACCACCTCAAGGACAATCAGGGATGGGCAATAAATGCTGGCTTAATTTTAAAAAACATTAACTTGGTTCCTCTTGCCCCAGATGCTGCCGCACTTGCCGAGTTTTCCCAGTACTTTTCTGTTTCAAGTTTCAGATCTCCCAACGTTCATAGCATTTTGTTTTTATGTCTTCTCTTGGCCGGTGGCACGGTGATTAGCACAACTGCCTCATAGTGCCAGAGACCCAGGTTTGATTCCAGCTCGGGTGACTGTGTGGAATTTGCATCATCTCTCCATGTCTGTGTGGTTTTCCTCCCACAGTCCAAAGGTGTGCGGGTTAGGTGGATTGGCTGTGCTAAATTGCCCCTTAGTGTCCAAATGTACGTAGGGAGGTGGAATAGCCATGATAAATGGGCAGGTTTATGGGCTGTGGGGTAGGCCTATAAGATGCTCTTTTGGAGAGTTGGTGCAGACATGATGGGCTGAATGGCCTCCTCCTGCCCTGTAGGAATTCTGTGATTCTATGATTCATTGTTGGCCAGTTTGCTCTCCTCTGATTGCTGATACTGAATTATATTCATACATGCAAACATTATGAGCAGGAGTAGACCACTTAGCCCCTCGAGATTGCTCTGCCTTTCAGTAGTGGCTGATCTGATTGTAATCTCAACTCTACCTTCCCAATAAACCTATTTTTGAAAGTGAGAGGGGGAAAGTTTAAAAGAGATGTAAGGGGCAGGTTTTTCACACAGAAAATGGTGAATGCCCGGAACACGCTGTCCAAGAGGAGGTGGTGGAAGCAGATTCTATTACAACGTTCAAGAGGCATCTGGATAGATACACGAATAGGCAGTGAATAAAGGGATATAGACCATATAGGGGCAAGAAAATGTTAGATTAGAGAGGCATCTTTGTCGGCACAGACTTGGTGGGCCGAAGGGCCTGTTCCTGTGCTGTACTGTTCTTTGTTTGAGAGACTGCACTGGAAACTAGAACCTATCCACAGAGACCTGTTTGGTCAATTTCACTTTCCAGCAAAGACCATTAGAGACCAATGAATGAGCTGGCTGATCTCTTTCATCCAAGATTGCGAGTGCAGTTAGTAAGCACTATCTCACTGTTATCCTGTTTCAGATCAGAAAACGAGACAATGGAAGGAATTCAAGTGAAATGTGTCTTTTATTCCAAACTTCTGTCAGGGTATTTCTTCTCAACTATGTTCCTTATTATTCACCAGCTCCCTTGATAACAAAGTCCAGATGCTGAGGGTCATTTTCATATCTCAGTGTTATCTTTTACATGCCTCATACTCTTAATTGCATTTGCTGTCAGCATGTGGGAAGCTATGTCCTGCAGCTATACAATTATAGAACATTAAAGTGATTGGAAAACAAACAGAATCATCAAGTAATATGACCCAAGGGTGCAAATTTACTGCAAATATTCAAAGGACAGAAAGACTTGCCCGTATATAGCACCTTGCATGGCCACATGGCACCCAAAGCAATTTACAGTTTATTAATGACTTTTGAAGTATAGTTACTGTTGTTGTGTAGGAAACACCAGTCAATTTGCACACTGTTAACTCCCACAACGTGAAAATAACCAGATTACCTGTTTTGGTGATGGTTGTTGAAGGATAAATATTGGCCAGGACACCAACAATCAAATCATCCCGCATTTATATAGCACCTTTAATAAAACATCCCAAAATGCGTTACAGTAACATTATGGAACAAAATTTGCTACTGAGTTACATAAGGAAATTAGAATAAGCGCAAATAACCATGTGGGAATTCAATGCTTATGGTAATAACGAAAACATAATTTATAAATGGTGCGGATTCGGCACTTAATGTTTAAGTGCCATGTGTTTAGAAAAGATGGGGAAGGAAAAGGAAAGTGGGGTGGCAGTACTGATTACAGGAATCATTGTAATATTGGTAAGAGAGGATCTCCTTGAGGGAAGAAAGACAGTTCATTTGGTTAGAGCTGTGAAGCAAAAAAGGTACACTTGCACCACTGGGGGTATACATGGAGCTTCTTCTCAATAAGGCAGACATAGGCAATTAAATTCATCATTGACTCCAGTATGTCAGCTCAACATTTGGCTGACTGAGGAAAAGAGTCTTTGAGAACCATGGTTTCAAATCTGGGACTAAGGTCATGGTTTATTCGGCAGCAGTGATCCCCATACTCCTATATATTTTGGGGACTTGGACAACCAAGTTGGACAACCAACGGGCACTTCAAAGCACTAGAGAAGTACCACTACTGGTGTCTTCACAAGATCTTTTAAATCCATTAGCAAGAAAAGCAGTCCAACAGCAGTGCCCTCTCCCAAACCAATGTGCTGAGCATCAAGACACTGATCGATCACTCAACCATTGTGAGACATGCTGTTGGTATGCCTGACACCAGACTCTTGAAGCAATTGCTCCACTTGGAACTTGGTCATGACAGGCGACTCTCAGGAGGACAGTGGTAACACCCTAGGGATCTCCTCAAAGGTCAAACCTCAATTCATCGAAGTCTCAAAATGGTGCCAGAGTGAGGTGACTTCTTGCAAGCTGTGCCCAGCATACCTTCTAATTCTATCTTTTACTCTTGATCTATGCTTCTAAAACTTCATTCTAACTCTTTTGAACTCTCTAACGATGCTCACTAAGTTGATCTTTCTCTACATCCTACTTATGACTGTAACACTGCATTCTGCAATCTTCTTTCCTTCACTAAGAATGGTTTGTTTTGTATAGCATGCAAGAAACAATACTTTTCATTGTATGCTAATACATGTGACAATAATAAATCAAATCCCTGGCTTGTGACTGACCAAAATAGAGAAGGCTTATTCAGGAAGGCACTGAACATGTTCATTGGGAACATGCAGAGGTAAAGTCAAGGCATCAGAGAGAGCACACAAACTTCCAAACAATCTATCTCTGCAATTCTTCCAGGTCCACCAGCCCTGCATCTTCATCAGTTGTCTCGGAACTCATTGAACTGATGGAAACAAATCATCCTCAATTCTGAGGGGCTGCCTAAGAAAAAAGGTGATTCTATTGACCTCCAAATAGACAGAACAAGATACAGAAGCAAATCGGAGACATTATCCCAATCGATAATTAGATGATTAATGTTAGAGGAAGGGTAAGGATGGGCAGGAATGTGTAAATTCCATCCACACAAACATCTTAACACAGTGCTAGGTAAGGTTTTCAAAACAGTAATCGGGGGCTGAAAATCAACTCGGAAGAATTTCCAGTAGTCAGGGATAACTGGCATTTTGGAGAGCTTTGTGTTAATTAAGGAGAGCCAGTATTGCTGTCATCAGCATCCTTCTTTCCACATAAGATGGTAGACATGCAGCTTATCAAATCCTTTAGGGATGGGGTAGCTTCCTATGTCCTACTTCTGCTGATGGCTGAAGAGACCAATCTGTAGGCTCTGCAAGAGGTGCTGCATAAGAAGTTATTTCCGGTGTTGGCACCTGTTGCCATGCTGCTGTAGCCACTGGTTGTTATGGTGATGCAGGCTGGCTCACAGGCGACATCATCATTTCCCTCTGTCATTGGCTGGGGCCTCCTGAATCACATCTAACAGTGATTGTTTTGTCTGTAATAACACACTGTACTCCCACTGACAAAACCTCAAACAAAATGCCCACTGTTAGAGGTAATTCCATGATAGGATTGTTCAGCAAGTGCTGCCCAAAATGCACTATTGGCTACACTAACCACACATTTAAAAGTCACTCACAAAGTGGCTCATTTACTCTTATTCAAAGTGACATACATTCATACACAGGGCCCCGTGCTCTGCACACAAAAGGAACTTGTACAGGTCTTGCATCTTTTTCTGAATTACACAGGAGTTTAAAGAGACTATGGTTTCCCATGGCAACACTTTGGCCAATCAGAATTGACTTGCCAGCTAGTCAGCATCCTTCTCTCCTGTAGTATAAATTGTTGTGAACCTTTGTAATTTGGCATTTTTGTTTGTCCTGATGTGAGCACGACAGAAAGCTTCCACAATATGTCTCTCTCTTTTCAGAAAGTAACATTACAATGTTTGTCAATAATACCAAACTGGGGGTGGGGTGGGGGGGGAGAGGTGTGGCGGAAAGTGGGATACTTGCCAATTGACTGTAATATAGATTCACATATGTCATATGCCAAGATGTAAGCTAGTGGAATGGACAGACAATTGTGACATGATACATTTGGGTATAAGAGAAAGAGAGGCTAAACAGACTTAGCGGCAAAGCTCTAAAGAACATGCAGAGGGACCTAGAGATTGTTATATACAGAACTTTGAAGGTGGCAGAACATATTGAGAGAGTAATTTGCAGTATAAAAGAGTATAAAACCAGACACGCTATACTGAACTTGTATAAGGTTCTGGTTAGGCCACTTCTAAAGTAGTGCATCCAGTTCTGGTTAGCACATTTTAGGAAGGATGCGAAAGTCCTTGAGAGAGTACAGAGAAGATGTACGGGTGGCACGGTAGCACAGTGGCTAGCACTACTGTTTCACAGCTCCAGGGACCTGGGTTCGATTCCTGGCTTGGGTCACTGTCTGTGTGGAGTCTGCACATTCTCCTCGTGTCTGCGTGGGTTTCCTCCGGGTGCTCCAGTTTCCTCCCACAGTCCAAAGATGTGCGGGTTAGGTTGATTGGTCATGCTAAAAATTGCCCTTAGTGTCCTGAGATGCGTAGGTTCGAGGGATTAGTGGGTAAATATGTAGGGATGTGGGGGTAGGGCCTGGGTGGGATTGTGGTCGGTGCAGACTCGATGGGCCGAATGGCCTCTTTCTGTACTGTAGGGTTTCTATGATTTCTATGTGTCAGAATGGTTCGAGGAATGGCCAAGGATGAGGGAGTTTATCTATAAGGTTAGGTTGGAGAAGCTGGATTTGTTCTCCTTGAAGCAGAGGCGGTTGAGTGGAGATCTAGTAGAGGTGTACAGAATTATACCATAGACAAGGTAGACAAAGTGAAATTGTTCTGATTAGCTGCTGTTACAAAGACAAGGGGACAAGGATTTAAGGTTGTCGGAAAGAGATGCAAGGGCAGGGGGATTGGTAGATGTGATGACCTGGAACTCACTGTCTTGGAGAGTGGTGGAAGTTGCTGAAGGTGGTTGCTATAACTGGGACATTGAGTGATGTGGCTCATGGTAACTAGAACCTGATTTTAATTGCTTTGAAGGATCAGAAATAAATTTCCCAAAATACTTTTATATTGGCTGAAAGAATTTTTTCTTTTGAACATGTTATCCCTCTCCAAGGAGGTTATTACATGACTGTCGGTGGGTAGGGAATACCTGGGATCCTCATACTTCCTCATTGCATCAGAATTTACTGGGACAGACTCGATGGAGCAGCTGGTATTTTTAGCCTGACTTTTCTGGTGTCTTCATAAGTCATTAGTATGTTAGGATATGGAGATTAAAAATAGCAGGCGTCATTTTATTATGAAGTTAAATGATGCTTCCACGATAGCCCTGGCACAGAAATACTGAATGAGTAGCTGCCTTGTGAAAATGTATTTGTCATTGTGTTTGATCTTTATTGTCAACAGACAGCGATCCTCAGTGGGAAATCTAATTGCTCTGAAGTGATGCACACAACAGTGGTGTTTCCCATTTGTAGTTCACATTTAATACAAGTGCAGAGTAAACACTTATTAATTAATGTGTACATATTATGATATAGCTCATACACTTAGTCATCACTTTGTGAGCCTGGCCAGTATGCCTGGAGTTGGCTGACAAAAGCATTTTTGGTTCTCTCTCCTCCCTCCACTAAGAAGTATTTTTACGAGTATTGTGGACATGATTCACAGCTCCAGGGACCCAAGTTTGATTCCGGCCTTGGGTGACTGAATGTGGAGTTTGCACATTCTCCCTGTGTCTGCTTGGGTTTCCTCCAGGTGCTCTGGTTTCCTCCCACACTCCAAAGATGTGCAGGTTAGGTGAATTGGCCATGTTAAATTGCCCGGTAATGTCAGGGAGATTAGCAGGGTAAATACTTGGGGTTACGGGGATAGGGCCGAGGTGGGACGTGGTGACAGTGCAGACTCAATGGGCCGAATGGCCTCTTTCTGCACTATAGGGATTCTAGGACTCTCTACTACAAGCTGGGATTCCTGCAAGAACAAGATCTCTTGCCTGCAGCTTGTACGAGCTAGAATTCTTCACCTTCAGAGCTAGACTCAAGCAAGTCTGGAGGGAAGGATAGGGGTGAAATGGATGGTGGTGAAGGGGAAAAGGGAGGGTGAAAGAGGGCACAGACACTGAGGTGGAAAAAGAAGCTCGGCTGAGGAAGGAAAGTGTGATTAAATACACTCGGGGAGTAGAGTATCCACTTGAGGTGAGACAGCAAGAACTGGGGTGTGTGGTAAGAGTGCCAGTTTGAATGGGGTTGCTGGCTGTTGGGTTGAGTTGAGGGAGGATAAAGTGAAAAATGTTAGTATGAATTGGGGGAATGGAGGAGATGAGTGCGTCTCTATGAAAGAGATTTGGATTGGGTATAAACTCTGGGTCCAGCAAGGACTTGGGTTGGTGGTTGGGATGTAGGTAAGAGGTTGTTAAGGCAATTTTTATGGAAGTGATGGATTTTGGTCCAAACATCAAGTTGCTGTTCCTCCTCATTTTACATTAAAAGTCCACCAAACATAAACAAAAGTGCGATTCCAGTTAAAACCCAATGTGTCGCCAATGTTATTGCTTCAGTCTCTGTGTTTCCCTCTTCAGACTTTTACATAACTGCAATCACCTCACCCACATCAATGCAAATGAAAGGATGTTGAAAGTATTTGCAACTTAAGTTACAAAGCTCATGTAGCTACTTGTTCTTAATGTCATAGGGGCATTTTTGAGCTGTCAGCTTTTCCGGGGCGTTTTTGATTAAGTTATTGATTTTGTGTTGTGAATTTCCTGAGTTGATGCATAAGAATTCAGCAAGTTAAAATGGTGGACAGCACGCAATGATGTTCATTGGGAGCGTGTTCAGGATACTTTTCGGAACGTAGCTGGATATTTATTTGGTAAGCTGATCAAAAAGTGCTTATTTCAGACGTGGAGCTTTGGTATTAGAGTCTGAACTCATACAGTGAGGAAGCTCGCTGCTGTGGACTGAGTAACTTACTGCTACCTTGCTTTAAGAATAAATGCATAAGGAACAACATCCTGCTAACATTTTCAAAAGTGACCTTCATAGTGGGTATGTTATGTAAACCTCTTCACCCAACAAAATGGACGCAATTCTCTAAGTGTGGGCCGGCGTGATTCTGACCGCGATCCACCCACATTTAGACATTTGGTTGGAGGTTGGGGTGCTTGGTGCAGTAAACGTTATGTGGGATCTAAAGACACTGGCAAGGCTGGCTTCGCAGAAATCGGGGCACCTTTTTAAAAGGGTGCACTGTTCTCAAAATGACCCGACAGACCCCCCCTCCCACTCGCTGGCAAATATGCCCTCCCCTCCCCCCATCGCCAGCTTCAGGCTACTCCCAATTGTCGGTACCAATCCCCCCTTCGAGTGAGCATCAAAGACCTCTCTCAGGCCCCCTCAGGCTCTGTCCCCCCCTCCCACTTCAGGCCCCACCACTTGACAGTGCCAACCTGGCACTGCCCTTTGGCATCGGCACACGCCAACCTGCTTGGCACGGCCAGGGTGCCAATGACCCTGATCACCTGGGGCTCCAATGAAGATTTAAGTATGGTAATTATGTCACTGACCAGGGACAGGGAGAACCTCAAAATGAGTTCTCCCTGGCGCAAATCGTGTTATGACCTCCCCCGTATCCCCCCACTCTCCGCTCCACCCTCCCCACCCCCTGTCCTGAGAGTCTCCGGCCATGACAGGATTAGTGCCTGCAAGAGAGGGGTTGGAGAGTCGCCCCCAATGATACCTACATTTTTTTCTGGAGATATAATGCACTGTTCTGACTTACAATGAGGTATACAATATGATCATATCTGCTCCATGTTGGTGAACAATCAATCGTACTCTTATTTAATGCTATTGATTAATTCATCAATTGTTTGCCATCCAATATTCATATAGACCAAAATTCCCCTGACTTCTTCATTTTGCAAATATTCTTTGATTAACTTGCCTTTTAGGAGCTATTTCCACATGAGTATATAGGAGAGAATCAATGTCCCTTTTTGCAGTGATTATTTTGTGCAATAAAGTGGCTTATCTTCCTGTTTTGAGCTCGACCTTGCAAGATTCCCCCTGGCGTACCTGCAGACAAGATGATAAAATTTCAGCTTTTGCAGAGGAAGGGGCGGTCTCATTGAAGTATTTGAAATTATGAAGGAGGCTTAGTGAGATTTTTGTAGAGAAAATGTTTCTGGGGGGAATGGAGAATTCAAAGCCACGGGTGTTAAATTCCGTCCAAGACCACAGAAACTACAAAGGGTGGTGAAGATAGCCCAGTCCATCACGCAAACCAACCTCCCATCCATTGATTCTGTCTACACTTCCTGCTGCCTCGGAAAAGCAGCCAGCATAATTAAGGACCACGCGCATCCCGGACATACTCTCTTCCACCTCCTTCCGTTGGGAAAAAGATACAAAGGTCTAAGGTCACGTACCAACTGACTCAAGAACAGCTTCTGCCCTGCTGCCATCAGACTTTTGAATGGACCTACCTTATATTAAATTGATCTTTCTCCACACCCTAGCTATGACTTTAACACTATATTCTGCACCCCCTCCTTTCCTTCTTCCCTATGTGCTCTATGAATGGTATGTTTTGTCTGTCCAGCACACAAGAAACAATACTTTTCAATGTATCCCAAGTCATGTGACGATAATGAATCAAATTAAATCAAATATATGGGATAATTACTGGTAAGTTCAGTGAGGAATTTGTTGAAAAATCTCTTTGCCCGGAGAGTGATATATAATGTGAAGGAGAAAGAAAATCAGGCTGTACTGCTAGGGTAAGATTAAATGAGAGAGGAGGGTTGTGTGGGGCATAAAAAATGGCACAGTTAAGTTAAATGACCTGTTTCTCTGCTGTAAATACTACAGTAACTGTCTCTCTAGTGAAATCATGTTGTTCTGTGGCCTTATCATCAATGGACATCATGTTAGGTTTATATTCTAACAATAAGAACTAATCCTATCACAGAATTTTCCTTTTAGCAGCCCTTTCCATTTATATTACCGCCCTGCCTTTGGAAGTAGTATCGCTGGGTGGCACAGTGGTTAGCATTGCTGCCCGTCAAGGCCAGGGACCCGGGTTCGATTCCCGGCTTGGGTCACTGCGGAGTCTGCACGTTCTCCCCGTTTCCTTCGGGTGCTCCGGTTTCCTCCCATAGTCTGAAAGACGTGCTGGTCAGGGGCATTGGCCATGTTAAACTTTCCCTCAGGGTACCTGAACAGGCGCCAGAGTGTGCGACTAGGGGATTTTCACAGTAACTTCATTGCAATGTTAATGTAAGCCTACTTGTGACACTAATAAATAAACAAAAAAGAATTAAAACATCCAGTTTTTCTGAATGGAGGTCTGTAACTAGTGGTGTTCCACAGCGATCAGTGCTGGGACCTCTGCTGTTTGTAATGTATATAAATGACTTGGAAGAAAATGTAGCTGGTCTGATTAACAAGTTTGCGGATGATACTAAGATTGGCAGAGTTGCGGATAGTGATGAAGATTGTCAGAGAATACAGCAGGATATAGATAGACTGGAAATTTGGGCAGAGAAATGGCAGATGGAATTTAATCTGGACAAATGTGAGGTGATGCATTTTGGTAGATCCAGTTCAGGTGGGAGCTATAAAATAAATGGCAGAACAATCAGGAGCATAGACACACAGAGAGATCTGGGAGTACGGGTCCACAGATCCTTAAAAGTGGCAGCACAGGTGGAAAAGGTGGTTAAGAAAGCATATGGCATGCTTGCCTTCATCGGATGTGGCATCGAGTACAAATGTTGGCAAATTATGTTACAGTTGTATAAAATGTTGGTTAGGCCACATTTGGAATACTGTGTCCAATTCTGGTCACCACACTACCAGAAGGACATGGAAGCTTTGGAGAGAGTGCAGAAAAGATTTACCAGAATGTTGCCTGGTATTAGCTATGAGGAGAGATTGTATAAACTGGGATTGTTCTCCCTGGAAAGACGAAGGCTGAAGGGCGACCTGATAGACGTTTATAAAATTATGAGAGGTATAGGTAGAGTGAACAGTTGGAAGCTTTTTCCTAGGACAGAAATGACAATTACAAGGGGCACAAGTTCAAGATAAGGAGGGAAAGGTTCAGTGGAGATGTGCAGGGAAGGTTTTTTACACAGAGGGTGGTGGAGGCCTGGAATGCACTGCCAAGTGAGGTGGTTGAGGCAGTTAAGTTAGCCACATTTAAGGCTTATCTTGATAGGCATATGAATAAACGGGGAATAGAGGGATATAAGCGATTGGTTAGATCGGTAAATGTGATCTGCGTAGCTTGCAGGGCTGAAGGGCCTGTTCCTGGGCTGTACTATTCTTTGTTCTTTGTTGTTCTTTGTATTATTCCATAGTCTGTGGAGACTAAATATAGAATCATAGAATCCCTACAAAACAGAAGGAGGCTATTTGGCCCATTGAGTCTGTACCAACCACAATCCCACCCAGGCCCTA
The DNA here is from genome assembly GCF_964213995.1 of Mustelus asterias. Taxonomy (NCBI): domain Eukaryota; kingdom Metazoa; phylum Chordata; class Chondrichthyes; order Carcharhiniformes; family Triakidae; genus Mustelus; species Mustelus asterias. The sequence goes on from NC_135817.1 coordinate 56,279,394, forward strand.
TTCCCGTAACTCCATACATTTACCCTGCTAATCCCCCTGACACTAGGGTCAATTTAGCATGGCAAATCAACCTAGCCCGTACATCATTGGAGTGGTGCTAACAAATGCAAATGGCCATTTGCAGTGGTTCTGGATGCACTGGCTGTTTTTTTGTTTACAAAGCTGAGTTAGTGTCTCGAATGAATTCTGTAGAGATCAGTTATGCACACAACATAATCGCAAAATGAGATTAAGATCAAAGCAAAACACTGTGGATGCTGGAATCTGATGAAGAGTCATTCTGACTTCAAGCGTTGACTCTATTCTTTCTCCACAGATGTTGTCAGACCTGCTGAGATCTTCCAACTTTTTCTGTTTTTGTCACCAAATGGTATTTTTTTATTTGCCCTTGGGAAGTGGAAACCACTTCCTTTATTGCCCGCTACTTGTTTCCCTAGAAAAAGGGAGTGGACCTTTTCCATAAACTACTGCCATCGTCCAATCGATGACACTCCCACGATTGTGTTCGATAGGGAACTTCATGATTTTGGCCCAGTTTCGAATAAAGGATTCAGACGTCAAGTCACGATGGTGTGTTGCCTGGAGGAGAAATTGATGGTGGCGTCCTGATATTGTCGTGCCTGATCTAGGTGCTGGAGGTCATAGAGCAGGAACGTACTTGTTGAATAAGATTTGTTAACTGTTGCAATGCGTCCTGTAGATCGTGCACACTTAAGCCCCAGTAAGGCATTTGATATTAGAAACCCTACAGTGCAGAAGGAGGCCATTCGGCCCATCGAGTCTGCACCAACCACAATCCCACCCAGGCCCTACCCCCACATATTTTACCCGCTAATCCCTCTAACCTACTCATCTCAGGACTCTAAGGGGCAATTTTTAACCTGGCCAATCAACCTAACCCGCACATCTTTGGACTGTGGGAGGAAACCGGAGCACCCGGAGGAAACCCACGCAGACACGAGGAGAATGTGCAAACTCCACACAGACAGTGACCCGAGCCGGGAATCGAACCCGGGACCCTGGAGCTGTGAAGCAGCAGTGCTAACCACTGTGCTACCGTGCCGCCCGCACGTCCTGGGCATGTAAAGCTATTTTTATATATGATTGGCAGTGTATCATCACATCAACACTTGAGTAGATGGCAGCAAGTTCCAAGGTAAACCTACTGGTCTAGTGTCAGGGCCAAGACCTTTATTATGTTGCCAGCTTTTCCCAGTCACCAATCCTTGCAGATCCAGCGGATGTACTTTTGGACTGTCATTGATAACATAAAACAAGTTGAGACCTAATGCCACTAACAGCCAATGAAGGAAATGTTTCTCTTTTAATTCATGGGATGTGGGTGTCACTGGCTAGGCCAACATTTATTTACCCTCCCTAACTGCCTTCCATTTCAGAGGGCAGTTGAGAGTCAACCACATTGCTGTGGGTCTGGACTCACATGTAGGCCAGACCAGGTAAGGATGGCAGATTTCCTTCCCTAAAGAGCATTAGTGAACCAGATGGATTTTTACGACAATCGACAACGGTTTCATGATCATCGTTACATTTTCAATTCCTGATTTTTATTGAATTTATTGAATTCAAATTTCACCACCTCCAATGGTGGGATTTGAACCCGAGTCCCCAGAGCATTAACTGGGTCTCTGAATTGCTAGTCCAGTGATAATTCTACTGTGCTGCTGCCCCCCCCCTGTAACTATAAAGGTAATCAGACGATCCAACTGTGACTCAAGGCATGGATAGCGGGAACGCTGGCGATCTGTGCCTAATCTTCAGTTTTACGAGCAGCTGATTGATTGTGGATACAAAGGTTCATCTCAAATATAAAGAAGTTCTTATCAAGATTCCAAACATCACTTTTAAGAGATCCTGTAATAAGAATAAATTTCTTGAATACATGGTCCTGGTATATTCATGTTGAATAATCACCACATTTTACTGGGATAGATAGTGGCCCCATGATTACATATGAGGAATAAACATTCATAACATTTACCATTTAGTGAGTTCATAACAGATTTTTCTGACAGACACATGTCCAATTATTAGTAAGCATCCTTAAGATAAATTCTCTAAGACATTGTTCCACCTTGGGAGTTTGCCTGTATGCCAAGCCTTTAGACATGATTATGTAAATTGGGCTAATTAGCACAAATCGTTATTACGTCCTTTAATAGCTGCATAAATAAAACCTCCAGTTTGAGTTCTATTTATATGTAAATTAAATCAAGCCAATATAATTCTGTAGTTATATATTAAATACATGTTCTGGATTTCATAAAGATATGTTTGATGTATGACTTTTTTAAGTATAAAAGGAAAAAATGTTTTATCAAATGGTCTATGCAAATTAAAACTAATCACTTGGTAAATTCATAGCCAGTGGGAATTGGATTTCCACATTTTATTTTTGTCTTACTGTGTGTGTCATTCATTGAGCTGGAGTGTCCAAATGCCCTCAGCTGTTTAGTTCCAATAACAACAAAAACACTGGCTCATTCAGAACCTGATGTCAGGATAGTAATGGAGAGGTACAGCTGGGCCTCATCAGTTTGCATATGAAACTTAAACCCACGCTTACCTACAACATTATTGTGACAGTGATGTATTCCCACTTGGAAATAAGTGGACGTATTAGTGAGAGGCAACATGGTTTTGTGAAGGGGAGGTCGTGTCTCACGAACTTGATCGAGTTTTTCGAGGAATTGACGAAGATGATTGATGAGGGTAGGGCAGTAGATGTTGTCTACATGGATTTCAGTAAGGCCTTTGACAAGGTCCCTCATGGCAGACTGGTGCAGAAGGTGAAGTCGCATGGGATCAGAGGTGAGCTAGCAAGGTGGATACAAAACTGGCTCGGTCAAAGGAGTGGAGATGCCGGCATTAGACTGGGGTAAACAACCATTATTCAACCATTTCCAACCATTATCCAACTATTTCCAACCATTATTTTGTAAATTGAGTTTGTGTCTTTATATGCCTTGTTTGTGAACAGAACTCCCACTTATCTGACGAAGGAGCAGCGCTCCGAAAACTATTGATTTTTGCTGCCAAATAAACCTGTTGGACTTTAACCTGGTGTTGTGAGACTTCTTACTGTGATTACCCCAGTCCAACGCCGGCATCTCCACATCACAGGGGAGGTCCCAGAGGATTGGAGAATAGCCAATGTTGTTCCTTTGTTTAAGAAAGGTAGCAAGAATAATCCAGGTAATTACAGGCCGGTGAGCCTTACATCAGTGGTAGGGAAATGGTTGGAGAGGATTCTTCGAGACAGGCTATATTCCCACTTGGAAATAAGTGGACGTATTAGTGAGAGGCAACATGGTTTTGTGAAGGGGAGGTCGTGTCTCACAAACTTGATCGAGTTTTTCGAGGAAGTGACGAAGATGATTGATGAGGGTAGGGCAGTGGATCTTGTCTACGTGGACTTCAGTAAGGCCTTTGACAAGGTCCCTCATGGCAGACTGGTGCAGAAGGTGAAATCGCATGGGATCAGAGGTGAGCTGGCAAGGTGGATACAAAACTGGCTCGGTCAAAGAAGACAGTGGAAGGGTGTGTTTCTGAATGGAGGGCTGTGACAAGTGGTGTTCCTCAGGGATCAGTGCTGTTTGTAATATATGTAAATGATTTGGAGGAAAATGTAACTGGATTGATTAGTAAGTTTGCGGACGACACAAAGGTTGGTGGATTTGCGGACAGCGATGAGAACCATCAGAGGATACAGCAGGATATAGATCGGTTGGAGACTTGGGCGGAGAGATGGCAGATGGAGTTTAATCCGGACAAATGTGAGGTAATGCATTTTGGAAGGTCTAATACAGATAGGAAATATACAGTAAATGGCAAAACCCTTAAGAGTATTGATAGGCAAAGGAATCTGGGTGTACAGGTACACAGGTCACTGAAAGTGGCAATGCAAGTGGACAAGGTAGTCAAGAAGGCATACGGCATGCTTGCCTTCATCGGCTGGGGTATTGAGTTTAAAAATTGGCAAGTCATGTTGCAGCTTTATAGAACCTTAGTTAGGCCACACTTAGAATATAGAGTTTAATTCTGGTCGCCACACTACCAGAAGGATGAGGAGGCTTTGGAGAGGGTGCAGAAATGATTTAGCAGCATGTTGCCTGGTATGGAGGGCATTAGCTATGAGGAGAGGTTGGAGAAACTAGGTTTGTTCTCACTGGAGCGACGGAGGTTGAGGGGAAACCTGATAGAAGTCTACAAGATTATGAGAGGCATGGACAGAGTGGATAGTCAGAAGCTTTTTCCCAGGGTGGAAGAGTCAATTACTAGGGGGCATAGGTTTGAGGTGCGAGGGACAAGGTTTAAAGGAAATGTACGAGGCAGATTTTTTACACAGAGAGTAGTGGATGCCTGGAACTCGTTGCCGGGGGAGGTAGTGGAAGCGGATACGATAGTGACTTTTAAGGGGCGTCTTGACAAGTACTTGAATAGGATGGGAATAGAGGGATATGGTCCCCGGAAGCGTAGGGGGTTTTAGTTAAGTCGGGCAGCATGGTCGGTGCAGGCTTGGAGGGCCAAAGGGCCTGTTCCTGTGCTGTAATTTTCTTTGTTCTTGTTTTGAAGACATTAGGGTCTGAGGGGTTCAAGGATGGAACCTTGGGCGAGGTGCTGGAGGTGAATGTTCAGGCATGAGAGGAGAACCTATTTTAGCAGAGCTGCTCATACTGTTGGGACAGGCAAGGCTGCTGCTATGAGAAGTGCCCCTATGGAGGTGGCCCATAGAGGAGAGATGGTGGGGGATGTGGTGTATTAAACCATCGAGGATCACAGGAAAGTCAAGGGGTGGTGAAGAGGGCCAATGTATTCTAGTCACAACCAGTTAGCATGTTGGTGATTTGGACTAGGGCATTCTCAGTGGTGTAAATGAGATAGATTAAAGGGAGAGATGGGCATGGAGCGTTTAGTGGTGGTGGTATGGTGGGAGATTTATTTGTATTGGTCTTACAAAGGAAAAGGATGCTGACACAATACTGTACAGGTGAAGATGGTAGAGGTAATGGATGAGATGAAAATTGATTGGATGTACTGAGAAAGCTGGCTCCACTCAAAGTGGATGAAGCACCTGCTTTGGATGGCTTGCATCCCAAATTGCTAAAGCGGAGATGGAGATGATGGAGGGCTTGCTATAATTTTCCCTCGATATGGGGGAGCTGCCAGGAGATTGAAGAATGACCTTGATTGAAAAAAAAGTTTTTTCACTTGTATTCTCATACATCTGAAGCCCTTGTCCATGTAGGTATTAAGGTCATGGGTTTGGAAGGTGCGATTGAAAGAGACTTGGTGAGTTGTTGCACTGCATTTTGTGTATGGTACACACTGCTGCCCCTGTGTGGCGGTGATAGTGTGCGTGAATGTTTAAGTGGTGCATGGGGTGACCATCGAACAGTCTACTTTGCCTCTAATAGTTTGAGCTTCTTGAGTGTGGTTGGAGCTGACTCATTCAGACAAGTGGGGAGTATTCCATCACACTCCAGACTCGTAACTTCTATTGTGGTCAGGCTTTGGGGAGTCAGGATGTGAGTTATTCACCACTGTCCCTAGCCTCTGAACTGCTCTTGTAGCCACAGAGTTTATATGGTGGGCCCAGTTGAATTTCTGGTTAGTGGTAACCCCCAGGATGTTGATAGTGAAGGATTCAGTGATGTCATTGAATATCAAGGAAAGATGTATAGATTCTCTCTTGTTGGAACTCGTCATTGCCTGGCAATTGGATGGCGTGATTGCCGCGGTATAGAACATAGAACAGTACAGCACAGAACAGGCCCTTCGGCCCACGATGTTGTGCCGAGCTTTATCTGAAACCAAGATCAAGCTATCCCACTCCCTATCATCCTGGTGTGCTCCATGTGCCTAAGCAATAACTGCATATATCTCCAAAAATTGAATTATTGAGACCAATCTTTTAGGAAACAGTTTGAGGGGCTAACTTTTAAACAGATTATGTCTTGAGGGGCTTACTTCCAACTAAAATACACTTGCCCAACACACATAGCATGGCTCTTAAAAGAACCCAGAAGATTAAGGGGCAGTGGCATCCACATCAGCCATTTATTTTCTTTCTCTATCTCTGTGTTTTTTTATTAAGGAACCATTCCACCTGCCCCCACACACGCCAGGGGAAAGAAGCGGTGGCTGAGCCTGGGATTTCGATGGTGCTCGGGGCTGGTCGGAGGGAAGGAAAGGAAAGGGAATGGCCACTTCTGTGGTGATGATGGTTGCCAACCCTGTCCAAGGTGACTGCACTGAGTTCGAATTCACACAAGCCTGATTGGCAAGGCCCGAGCCTCTCTTCCCCCTGAGGTCAAAGGATGAGGACACAAGGCCTGGGAGTTCATTTATTGAATGTTCACTCTGGAAGTTGATCCCTATATCCTGTTTCCAGGTGGGGAAGGGGAGATCAAAATACACTGCACTGCTCATAAGTTGCTCAACCGTTTTAGCACCAAACTACAGAATTAATATGACTTGGTAGCAGTCAGAACAGCAACAAATATTTATATAATGCCCTTCATGTAATCAAACACCCCAAGGCACTTTGTGACAGCAAACATGACCCTGAGCAACATAAGGAGATATTAAGACAAGTGACTGAAAGCTTGGTCAAAGAGGTGGCTTCTAAGGAGAGTCTCAAAGGAGGAAAGTGAAACGGAGAGGGGTAGGGGCGACATTCAAGAATTTAAGGCGTAGGCAATAGAAGATCCAGCCTCCAATGGTTAAAATTGGAGGCACACAAGAGGTCAGTATTAGAGGAGCACTGATATTTCTGAGGGTTGTAGAGCTAGAGGAGATTACAGAGACATGGAGAGGCAAGGTGCGACGTTAGTGTACCTTTAAGAGATTTTTTAAAAATCATGTTCTCTGCAGCTCTCAGTGTTGCCGAGTTGTCCGTAGAAGCCTTTTTATTGCTCCTTCAGTGGTTTAAATGGAGTTTGTTTATTTTTACTCTGGGTTGTTTCATGACCCTGCATTGTTAGAAGGAAGATCATGTGTTCTGGGCAGTTTTTTTCCTTCCAAGTGAATTTAAGATTTCATTTTCTGTTTGGCTGTAGAGTTAGTTTTAGAAGGGACATCAGACTGAAAGCAATGTCTCTCTCCCTCTCTCCCTGATTTGGAACTTCTGCTGGTTAGCTGAAAGCAAGCCTTCTTGCTTTCCTGGAGTAGAGAATCTGCTGTTGGTGGCTTGACCAGAGTCTCTCCCTGGTGTTCAGGGAAGCTATTCTGACTTCAAACTGATCTGAGTGTATTCAGAGGGCTGCTGGCAGTTACAAGGCTGAGAGGTCAGGATTTTCAATTCTCCAGCCAAAGGACTCATTTCCAGTATCACATGAGCATTAGTCTTTGCTGTGTTAAACCTGTGGAAAGGTTTTGTGTATGGGTTTTGTTTGATTGGAACATCTTAAATATATTGGTTAAGGGTTATGCATTATTGTGGTTGTTTTGTTTTTGTTTCTAATTGATATATGTTAATTGCTAATTTTCTTTCCATACATGTTAACTATATTCTTAAATGAACTTTGTTTGATAAAAGCTCCCTAGTGGATCATTTGAATCATACCCGAGGTGAAACTATATCATGCTTATCCCAGCCAAATTCAAGGTGCAAAACTTATGATTCAGGCGGGCTCCATAAAACACTTTGGAGTTTCTGACCTGAACCATAACAAAGGCCATGGCATAATTTGAAAATAAGGATGTGAAGTTTAAACTCAATAATTGAACAATAGTGTTTGATAAATGAGCATAATTATTTAGCTGTACAGTTTCCTGACCATAAATGTGTGTTATAGTGGGGGGATATTTCAAATGTTGTTTCCTAATCTTGCATCATCACTTTTGTCACATCCTGTGAGAATTGATTTTTTTTATTGCGCAGATAAATTGCTTATGTTAGTTAAAATCTGTTTCCTGAAATTAAAACTGTGATGATAAAACCCTGCAAGAGTTTATCTCCTTTCAGATGAGATGTTAAGCTGAGGTCCAGTCGACCCTGTTAGGTAGAGGTGCAAGTCCCCATGCCACTATTGTGAAGTAAAGCAGGAGAGTGGTTCCCAGTGTTTGCCATCTTTCTGAATAAAGGGACTACACCTTAAGGTACTTCACTGTAAAGCACTTTAGGACATCCCATGGTTGTGAAAGGCAATGCAATGGATGCAAATCTGGCTTTCTCATGTTGTCATAACCTGGATTTTGCAGTTCTTCCTTTAACATTATGGTGGGCAGGCAGGAAAATTCCCATGGGAATTTATCTCCAATATTACTGCACTCAATTGTAGTGATCAATCCCATTTCAGTTGCAGTGATCAATTTGTGATCATCCACCATTGTTACAACATTGTTAATTTACGCAGTCTGGCATCCTAATAAATTATGATACGACTGGTGGGCAGCTAACGGTCCTTAACTGTTGTAACTATCGTTCTCAATATGTAATTTCATGATTCATATGTTTTGGGAACTTTTACTTGGGAAGGGAATTTTTAAATGTAAGATAAGAAGGGGAAATCCTGGGTGAGAGGCTAGTAAGCAATGCATATAGTAATTGAAGCTGAAAGGACGGCCTATCTTTATGTCAATGTTAGAAGTGTGAAAACAATGAACAATGAGTAACCCCTTCCTGTGTCTTGTTTGAGGCAAAGGGCGGGATTTTCCAGCCACACTCGTCCCAAGACCAGAAAATCCTGCCCGACATCAATAGACCTTTGCATGGTCCTGTCCCACCCGCTAGGATTCCCATGGTGGGCAGGATGGGAAAATTCCACCCAAGATGTCTGCGGTTGTCTTCATTAGGGAGATAAACTATTTGTCTGATTCCCCTGATTAAAGAAGCACCTTATAAACTGTGAATTTCTTGATGGAGCCAATAAGTCTTGTAAGAGGGCTGTTATCTCCATTAGAGATATAACTTATTCATGTGAGTCCCAGAATCAAAAGGTTGTTTTAAAGGTAAAATATATTTTACCTTTAAAACAACAATCTATCTGGGACATCCCAGGTGTAGTGTTGCCATGGGGATAAGTTGCAGGGAGCTACCCTTTTGTGTGGGTTTTATCTGTGCGTCTTTCTCACGGATACCACAACTGGACTGTGAGAAGGCAATTGTGTATCTGCCAACATTCAAGGGAAGGAGCATGGAGACCATTGGGAATCAGTGGCATTCCTGATCTGGAGTCATCAAGCAGGAATTGCCAGTGGGGCCTATGCTCAGAATGAAAATTCCAGGTACATGAAGAGTTAGAATTGTCAGTTCGGCAAAGCTGGTGGGAAAGATTGGCAGAGAAAGAGCTCTGGAATCTTGGGAAACTGAGGGGATCAAAGTGAAATCGCGAGACCTTGGTTTGGACTTGGGAGAAATGACGGAACCCCCATGATCCTGTAAGGTTTCAGGGAGCTCTTGCTGGAAATAAGTAGAACAGGGAGTGTGCTATTGAGATTTTTGAGGCTTAACATTATGGGTGGGATTTTCTGGCCGCACTCGCCCCCAAGATCGGAAAATCCCGCCCGAGGTCAACTGACATTTGCACGGTCTGCTGAAGTTTTTGTCTCGCCTGCTACGATTCCCGTGGCGGGTGGGACGGGAAAATTCTGCCCTTTGCAAACCCTTGTTATATAATTTGCTCTGTTTAATTCTTGTACAGTAGAAGATTTCTTTACAAAAGACATGAAATATTTGGTGCGATTCTTTCAATTCAAAACCGGGAATTTGAGTTTCTCTTGAAAAAGTTAATGGTTTTCTTTGACATCATAATACAATGAAGGGCGATCACCAGCATTTTACCTAGATTTAGCAGTTTCAATGTTTAGATCAAGACCAATAAATGGTACCAAGAGAACTGCTAGCAGCACACGGTGGCACAGTGGTTAGCACTGCTGCTTCACAGCTCCAGGGACCTGGGTTCGATTCCTGGCTTGGGTCACTGTCTGTGTGGATTTTGAACATTCTCCTCGTGTCTGCGTGGGTTTCCTCCGGGTGCTCCGGTTTCCTCCCACAGTCCAAAGATGTGCAGGTTAGGTTGATTGGCCATGCTAAAATTGCCCATTAGTGTCCTGAGATGTGTAGGTTAGAGGGATTAGTGGGTAAAATATGTAGGGATATGGGGATAGGGCCTGGGTGGGATTGTGGTCGGTGCAGACTCGATGGGCCGAAGGGCCTCTTTCTGCACTGCAGGGTATCTATCTATCTATCTATCTATCTATCTATCTATCTATCTATCTATCTATCTATCTATCTATCTATCTATCTATCTATCTATCTATCTATCTATCTATCTATCTATCTATCTATCTATCTATCTGTCTGTGTCTGTCTGTCACTGCTGCCTCGTGGCACCAGGGACCTGAGTTCGAATCCTAGCTTGGGTCACTGTCTGTGTAGAATCTGTACGTTCTCTCCCTGTCTGCGCGGGTTTCCTCCAAGTGGTCTGGTTTCCTCCCACACTTCAAAGACGTGCTGATTAGGTGCATTGACCACGCCAAATTCTCCCTCAGTGTACCCGAACAGGTGCTGGAGTGTGGCAACTAAGGGATTTTCACAGTAACTTCATTGAAGTGTTATGTAAGCCTACTTATGACACTAATGAATAAAAACTGAAAAAAAACAAAGTGAAATTGCTAAAGGAATGTGTTTTTTTTCATGAGCTATGTTGTTTGATTCTTCTTGCTTTCCAAGGTTGTGTATTTTGAATCTTTTGAGGATTGGCATAATTGTTTCCCTTGCATCAGTGTTAAAAGGTTGTCACTTTATAGTAAAAAGTTACAAATAAAGACCAATCAGATGTCCTGCCGTGCATTTCTTTAATTTCACTTGAAAACATTCAGCATAAAAAATGTACAGAAATTCATATTCTAGCTGTAATGCAGAATCAAAAAGCACTTCAGACGTTCAGTGCTCCAAGGGTTACTATAAGACCGATGACAATGATGGTGGATGTTCAGTATTAGATATATGGCACAATTTTCAGAATTATTCCCTGCCACCTCCACCATTCAAATTCTGGCAGCTTCTGTCTCCACATGTAAAGTCTGATTGAAGATGGTCTGAGTGTGGGGTTATAAAGCACACAAAAGGTGCAAAATGTATGCTCTGGGGTGGCTACTGGAAAGCCATCCAGGCAGGAGTGAGGATATTTGCACAGAGGCAGGTTCCTTCTGCTGCCTTGCGAATGACCGTCAAACATGTCCTGCAAAAGAGAAATGCTTCCTCAAAACAAACTAACTACCGTTTTGAGAAAATGGTGACTCGGCTGTGGCTGGAGTTGCCAAGCTTTCCGCCAAAGATTGAAGCCCAGAGCACTGCTACAAGCAATCGTGGAGAAGAAAAATCAACAGATGCTTTTTTGGCAAAAAAATTGGAACACTTCTGTTTCTTAGTTCTAAAGTAATATCGGAGATTTGTTTGACTGAAGTTGGTTTCATGCAATTTGTTAAGGAAGGTTTTGTTTGCTTACTGGTTCGGTTGGGAAGACAATGGGTCTTCAAGATGGCCCTGGTGTTGACCAGTGGGTGGGAGGAGACTGGAGGTCACATGAGGAAACTCTCCAGGGTTACGTCCAACTTTGGCAGAGTTGGCAAACCTAGTTGTGAACTAGAGATCTTCGTTCATGTTTATATAGAGATCAAATAGACAGTATAATTCTGTGTCAACCCGTGGCTCAGCTGGTAACACTCTTACCTCTGAGTTGGAAGGTTATGGGTTCAAATCCCACTCCAGGAACTTGAGGACAAAATCTAGGCTGACTCTAGTCAAGCACTGAAGGAGTGCTGCACTGTTTGGAGATGTCTTCTTATTGGTGAGATGTTGAACCAAGCCACTCAGGCGAATTTAAAAGACCCCATGGCACGATTTTGAAGAAGATCAGGGAAGTTTTCACTTGTGTCCTGGCCATTATTCATCCCTCAACCAGTATCACCAAGAAACACTTTCTCTGGTCATTATCATATTGCTGTCGTGGGAGATTGCCCATACTGCCACACTTCCTACAACACTTCAAAAGTACTTTATTTTCTGTAAAGCACTTCAGGACGTCCTGAGCATCATTGGATAACAAAAATGTAAAAGAATTAAGGAAAGTATAAAATATCCCCTTTGTCTATAAACTGCTTTGTCTGATTACAAATAATTGTCTGATTACAAATATTAGAATGTAAGCTTACCAGGTTGTAAAAAGCAGTGATTTGGCAATAACTGGTTAAATCTGTTTTTACTCCAGGCGGTATCGAAATTCTATTCTTCAAAACTATTAATACTTGCGCGTTCTAAAGTCACACACAGCATACAGCTTCTCTCTGCACGTCAGTGTAACATCACATCTGGCACCACATCCACAAACATCCATTCCCTCCACCACCGACGCTCAGTAGCAGCAGTGTGTACTATCTACAAGATGCACTGCAGCAATTTGCCCAGGCTCCTTAGACAGCACCTTCCAAACCTACAACCACTTCCATCTAGAAGGATAAGGGCAGCAGATAAATGGGAATGCCATCACCTGCAAGTTCCTCTCCAAGACGCTCACCATCCTGACTTGGAAAATATATTGCCATTCCTTTGCAGTCGCTTGGTCAAAATCCTGGAATTCCCTTCCTAGCGGCATTGTGGGTCAACCCACAGCACATGTTCTGCAGCATTTCAAGAAGGCAGCTCACCACCATCTTCTCAAGGGCAACTAGGGAAGAATAATAAATGCTGGCCAGCCAGCGACACCCATGCCCCATGAATGAATAAAAATAACATAAGACATAGGAAGAGGAGCAGGCCATAAGGCCCCTTGAATCTGCTCCACCATTAAATAAGATCATGAACTTTTGTTTCAGCTTGCCCATCTTATCTGCATATCTCTTGATTTTCTTAATTACAGCTATCGATCTTTTGCCAAGCATACAACTAGGCTGGTGAAGGAGAGGTGGTGGGGTGCAGAGGGAGGAATGAGGGGGAGGGGTTGATTCAGGATACTGATAGGGTTGCCAACTGCAATGAAATGTATTCCTGGAGATTTCATCACATGACTTGCCCCACACTTCAGCCATTAGTCAGCCAACACATCCATCCTTGTGACGCACTACCTTCCTACGCCAACTGAAAAACAAAAGACTCATTACCCAGTTAGATCATGCTTGGCTGTCAGCCAAACAGTCTCCTCATTTTCACTACTTTTATATCTAGCAAAGAGAAATGAAAAAAGAGCAACCATTTTAAATGTCCCAATGAACCATAATTACTTCAATTACCTGAAGCATAATCATTTGGCGCCGTCACATTGCCAGAGAATTAAGCAGGAGAATGTGAATTTCTACATGTACGGAAGAGTTTTTGACTGAGTGTATATTTAACAAATGCTCGGGGGAGCTCACTCTGAAACTGGACTCTGGTCCAAATCTCAGGCCTAATGTAGCCCACCCCGAATTCACTGAACCACTCAAAAGATATGTACAGGGCAGAATAAAAACAGGCAGCAAAGGGGTTTCACAATGTGAAAGGATTGGACCACATGTCAGGATCCTGCATTTTGTCCCTTCCTTCACACTGATGTGTTAGGCCACGCCCTATCAAACCGCGCTCAGATTTAAAGTGCCCCATTCCTGTACAAATTATCACCATTCTCGTAGAAGTTGAACAATCCCTCAGACGGCTTAGATATTGTGTATGTTTATACAGTAACATACTGGATATGATATAGGTTTGGCAAACTTGTTTTGACCTTTCAATTCTTGAAATTAAGACAAAGAGCAAAAGAAAGGTTGAAAATATACCGTGGGTTCCTCTCCATCTGAAAAGGGTGGCTAAAAGTTTGGCAGGCAACCCCTTGGTCAACCGACCCGTTTTGATAAAGGGTCTCCTGATTTATCCTGCACTTATTTTCCAATTTCCCAGTATCCAGTTGACATGTTGCCACATTCTTGGCCATTTTGGCCACACCTACATTGCCAACGTGTATCGAAAATGTGATCTTTTTGTTTCTCCTGAGGCAAACAGACATTTTTATCCACCTCACACTTTGGATTCGCTCTCTAAATTTGTAACCTCCCCGTTCTGCTCTGTTTGCTCCTCGTGGCTCTTGTCCTCAGTTTGCCAAAATGAAAGGTTTTGTGATCAAAACGGAGCCTCCCGTGTGGTTTGGGAGGGTGGGTGCGAGGCTGAAGATTTGCTGATTAACGGGGTTTTCTTGGGATGGATACTGGGCTCTTCTTTTCAAAGGAAGTAACATTGGAAATTACAAAGGGTGACAGGTTTAAAAAAGAAACCACTTGTAAACAACATCCAAAAATAGTTCTTGCGGAATCTTCAGTGAAAATATAACAAAAGCCTCTTAAAATACGTCACATCTTCCACCTGCCCAGCAACCTTCCTGAGATCTTGTTTGAATCTAATTGTATCACTGCCTGAACAGTCTGGTTATACATACAGGTATATATATATATATATATTATTATTATTTTGAAACATAGAAAGGGATCATTTAGCTGCATTCACTCTACAGCAGAGCATCAGAAATATAATCCTAGCTACTCAAAAGGCTGGATGCTTCAAAAAAGCTGACAGTTTGCTGTTCCAGCACTTTAAACAATGAATTCTAAATAGCTTCTGAACACTTGTATGCTTTATTGTGACCGATAGGCTTTTTAGCCAAGCTCTATATTGAACTCAGATTTTGTGTCTATATTAAGAAAGTAAAAATCCCCCTGTAAACCAAACCCTGCCTTGTTAATTCAGGCCTTTTCCCTCTTTCACCACCCCCACCCCCTCCACGCCCATTTCCTTAATGTTTTCTTTTGTTCAAATGTCTAATTCTCCAGTGTGTTGGGCAGGTGGATACTTCACACCCTGATTTCCTTCATTACTACACACACAGAAAATGTGATCTTTTTGTTTCTCCTGAGGCAAACAGACATTTTTATCCACCTCACACTTTGGATTCGCTCTCTAAATTTGTAACCTCCCCGTTCTGCTCTGTTTGCTCCTCGTGGCTCTTGTCCTCAGCCTGCACCTCCTCCTCTTCCTCTTCTTCCTCCTCCTCGTTGAGTTTGGTGGAGATGGACCAGGTAAGGGGCAGCTGCACCTTGTTGACCATCTCCGCCATTTCTTTGGCGCTACAGGACGGGGTCTTTATCTCGTAGGTTTCGTGAAAGTTGTTGTAATCAACTTCATAAAATCCCTCCTCCAACGACAGGACAGGCATGAAGCGGTAACCCCAGAGTATCTCAGTGGTAACGTATGAACTCCGTGCTTGGCATGTCATACCTATGTAAAAAGAAATGCATCCATGATGAATGAATACTTTTATTCTTTTGTGTACATATATTATATACACAGCTAATATTGTTTCTATAGGTTCCCTGAAGTGTAGGAGGCTTACGGTGATCTTATAGAAGTCTATAAATAATGAGGGGGGTAGATAATGTAAAAAGCATTTAGATAGTTACATGGGTAAGATGGGTATCGAAGGATATGAGCCAAATGCAGGCAATTGGGACGAGCATAGTGGTAAAAACTGGGCAGCATGGACAAGTTGGGCCGAAGAGCCTGTTTCCATGCTGTAAACCTCTATGACTGTATCTACTTTGACCATTACACCCGTGATAATTCACTATAAATCCCCCTTTCTCCTTCTGCTCTTTGACCAAGCTTTCGATCACCTATTCTAATATCTCCGTCTGTGATGTGCTGACACTTTTTTATCTGACTATGTTCCTCTAAAGTACCTTGTGATATTTGACTGTTAAAAGTGGTTCTTAAATGCAAATTGTTTAGAGTTGTCAATGAAAATAACAATCGTGTAAATATTGAGTTAAGCACGTGTATACTAACATTTGCACAGTATAGTTTTACAGCCACTTTGGCCCGAGTTATGTGATCAGTTACATAGTGAACTCACTGATCTCAAAGACAGGGGCCCACAAAGATTTAGGGGGCGATTCTCCCAAAAAAACAAAGTGCCCAATTGGTGGTTGGGGGGGGGGGGGGGGGGGGGGGGGAGCTTGAGCCATTTGCACACCATGCAAGCTTTTACTCTTTATGCTATTACTCTTGGTGTGCTAAGAGTCGGGCTGGCAGTGTGACACATTTGTGTGTACTGGAAGCTATATATAAATATATATGGGGGTTCTGTTCTTTGCAAGCAGAAAGAACATGTGCACACATTGCTCTTGTTTCAGCTAAACAAAAAAAGTGACAGCCATTTGCTGGTTCAGTTCTCAGTGCTATGCCTTGACCAATCAGAGTTGGGCTGCCTGGTTTAAATTTAAAACAATACTTGGCAGTTAACTGTAAGTCATCGTTGACTGGTGCATTTCCCATGGCAATGCAACTCTCTTCTCATGCAGTATAAATTTGTTGTTTCCCCGACCTTGGTATTCTTGCGAACTGTCCTGATGAGTGAAAGACAAAAAGCTTTGACAAGAAAAGTCTCCTTTTTTCAGCAATACTCAAGTTCCACGCTACCACACTTCTAGGGGTGGCACAGTGGTTAGCACTGCTGCCTCACAATGCTAAGGACCCGGGTTCGATTCCCAGCTTGGGTCACTGCACACTCTTCCCTCCAGGGTTTCCTCCCATAGTCCGGATGACGTGTTGGTTAGATGCATTGACCATGCTAAATTGTATCGGAGTGTACAGAGTGTGGTGACTCGGGGATTTTCACAGTAACTTCAT
Organism: Mustelus asterias; assembly: GCF_964213995.1. Lineage (NCBI taxonomy): Eukaryota > Metazoa > Chordata > Chondrichthyes > Carcharhiniformes > Triakidae > Mustelus > Mustelus asterias. The sequence continues at coordinate 56,296,069 of NC_135817.1, forward strand.
TGCAGTGTTAATGTAAGCCTACTTGTGACCCTAATAAATAAACTTTAAATGACTGCTTGACATTGTTACTTTGCTATTTATTTATTTATCCTGAAAATGTGGCAGCACTGGTTTAGCGGAAACATGACGCATGAAGCCTGCATTATGTACAGTCTCACAAAGGGAAATATTAATGAAGTGATGCTTGTCTAAAGCATTTTGCGCTGTTTTCTTTCAGAAGAAAGGAAGAGTTAGACCTTTATAGGCAGTTCCTAGATCTGTATAGTCACTAGCGGAATCCCCCTGGCATTAGACATGGTAAGTAGTGGAATATGCTGTTTTGTAAGATAGAAGCATCATATAATGGATTCTATTATATTGTTCCTAAGCTGTATCCCTTTAAGGCCATTAAGTCTAACTGCAGTAACCGGGTCCAAGGTCAAACAAATTCTATTTTTTCTTGTGTTGTTAGCGGGTTGGAAACTCTGGCTCCTCCTCAAAGTCAGAAGAACCCAACATAAATGATTCATTCTTCAAACATGCTTATTGTGCTATGACCCAAAAGTAGTTGAAAGACTTTTATTTGTAAAAGACTGTAATGAATATTACTTAATAGTGCAAAGCATGTTTATTTCTGTAAATTATTAAATTGTAAATGATTTGGTTGGCTACAGTAGCCTGTGCAAAGTCAATATTTTTGAAACAAGAAGACACAACTCTATCAGGTTTCCTATATTTTAAGTCACTTTATTGTGCATCTGATCACAATGTATGTCTTTGTAAGTAAAAGATTTAAAGTGTGCAAAGACTGGTCTCTAGTGTGCTATCTTCCCACTGTCTGGCCATCTTTTTTTAATTAATTCTTGGGAAGTGGGTGTCGCTGGCCGGCCGACATTTCTTGCCCATCCCAATTTGCCCTTGAATTGAGTGGCTTACTGGGCCATTTTAGAGGGCAGTTGATAGTCGACCACATTGATATAGATAGACTGGAAAATTGGGCGGAGAAATGGCAGATGGAATTTAATCTGGACAAATGCGAGGTGATGTATTTTGGTAGATCCAATTCAGGTGGGAGCTATAAAATAAATGGCAGAACAATCAGGAGCATAGACAGACAGAGAGATCTGGGAGTACGGGTCCACAGATCCTTAAAAGTGGCAGCACAGGTGGAAAAGGTGGTGAAGAAAGCATATGGCACGCTTGCCTTCATCGGATGTGGCATCGAGTGTGGAAGTTGGCAAATTATGTTACAGTTGTATAAAATGTTGGTTAGGCCGCATTGGAATACTGTGTCCAATTCTGGTCACCACACTACCAAAAGGAGGCTTTGGAGAGAGTGCAGAAAAGGTTTACCAAGATGTTGCCTGGTATTAGCTATGAGGAGAGATTGTATAAACTGGGATTGTTCTCCCTGGAAAGACCTGATTGAAGTTTATAAAATTATGAGGGGGATAAATAAGGTGAATAGTTGGAAGCTTTTTCCCAGGGCAGAAATGACAATTGCAAGGGGGCACAAGTTCATGATAAGGGGGGAAAGGTTCAGTGGAGATGTGCGGGCAAGGTGTTTTACACAAAGGGTGGTGGAGGCCTGGAATGCACTGCCAAGTGAGGTTGTTGAGGCAGTGATGTTAGCCACATTTAAGACTTACCTTGTTAGGCTTGATATGAACGGGGAATAGAGGGATATAAGCAGTTGGTTAGATAGGTAAACGTGATTGGCGCAGGCTTGGAGGGCTGAAGGGCCTGTTCCTGTGCTGTACTGTTCTTTGTTCTTTATTGCTACGGCTCTGGAGTCACACTTGGCCAGGCCAGGTAAGGACGGCAGACTTCCTTCCCTAAAGAACATTAGTGAACCAGGGGTGGGACTCTCCTAAAAAAAAATCCAAGTGTTCCCTGCCTCACTCCCACAGCAGTCCTGATCTCCCCCCCACCCCCGTCACTGCCAAGTGCAGAGTGGCAGCAGGACCCACCCCCACAGATTTCATGCTCATTATTAGATTCTTACTTCCAGATATTTTTATTGAACTCAAATTCTACCATCTGCCGTGGTGGGATTCGAACCAGGATTCCCAGAATATTTGCTGAGTTTCTGAAAGAATAGTCTAGTGATAATACCACTAGGCTATTGCCACTGTTCTAACAGTGGCCCCAGAACGAAACCTTGTTGGGTAATGGCACCCAATTCCAATCTCTCTGAAAATCTTAATAGCTTCTCCCTTTTAACCAATTACTGATCCAGATTTCTTCCAGCACATGCCATACCCTTTAACCTTCTCTCGTAATGATACCAGTAGCAAGAAACAAGATTATAAACAAATTGCTCCATAGATTACAGATTACAAAGCTTGTACAGTCACCCCGGCACCCCCAATTCTAGATTCTCTTTGCTTGTCCCCGTCAGTCACTGATACTGCATCAGGCAAATGGTGCTTGCTATTTGTTGTCACCATAGGCACCGATTGTACAGGTGTTGCTTGTACTATATTAAGCATGCCGTTTATGGCCAATTAACATTTCACTTTGCAACATAAAAAGAACAATAAATGACATAAATAGAACCAGGAGATTGGAGTGGAATTTGATCTGATCTTACATTAAATATAACAGTTGATTGATTTGAGTATAAGAATAGGGATGTTTTACTGCAATTGTACAGGGCGTTGGTGAGGCCATACCTGAATGGGCAGCACAGTGGCACAGTACCACACAGTGCCAGGGACCCGGGTTTGATTCCCGGCTTGGGTCATTGTCTGTGTGGAGTTTGTACGTTCTCCCCATGCCTGCGTGGGTTTTCTTTGGTTTCCTCCCACAGTCCAAAAGACGTGCTGGTTAGGTGCATTGGCCATGCTAAATTCTCCCTCAGTGTATCTGAACAGGTGCTGGAGTGTGGCGACTCGGTGATTTTCACAGTAACTTCATTGCAGTGTTAATGTAAGCCAACTTCTTACACTAATAAATAAACTTTTAACTTTGGAATGTGGTGTGCGGTTTTGGTGCCATTACCTGAGGAAGGATGTCTTTGCTATAGAGAGAGTGCAGTGAAGGTTTACCAGGCTGATTCCTGGGATAGCAGGTCTGTCATATGAGGAGAGGCTAAGTCATTTAGGATTATGCTCACTGGAGATTAGAAGAGTGAGAGGGGTTCTCATAAAAACTTATGAAATTCTAACAGGATCAGACAGGGTAAATTCAGAAAGAATGTTCGCAATGATGGGGGAGTCCAGAACTAGGGGTGATAGTTTGAGGACAATGGGTTAACCTTTTAGAACTGCCATGATGTGGAGATGCGGTGTTGGACTGGTGTGGGCACAGTAAGAAGTCTCACAACACCAGGTTAAAGTCCAACAGGTTTATTTGATATCACGAGCTTTCGGAGCACTGCTCCTTCATCAGGTGAGTCTTTTAGGACTGAGATGAGGAGGAATTTCTTCACCCATAAAGTGGTGAATGTGTGGAATTCATTACCACAGAAAGTAGTTGAAGCCAAATCTTGTGTGATTTCAAGAAGAAATTAGATATGGCTCTTGGGGCTAAAGGATCAATGGATATGGGGGGAAGGTGAGATCAGGATATAGATTTTGATGATCAGCCATGATCAAAATGAATGGCGAAGCAGACTTGAATGGCCTACTCCTGCTTTTAGTGTCTATGTTTCAATGATTGGAGCTGCCCAAGCTCTGATTCCTTCCCATAGCTTTTAACAGTGAGCCGAACTGACTGAAGCTGTTTGAAGACCTCAGCAGCTGTTTGCACTATTAACTGTTATCAACGTCCTGAGGTATTGGAGACTTGGACAGTTGCAATCAGTTGATACATTTAATGTGAGTTCAGATAAATCAAGAAGCTAGCAGTGAGAAGTTATAACTATCTGGAAAGAGCTGAACAGTCTGGGGCTCTTTCTCTCTGGGGAAGGTGGAGACCGAAGAGGTTTCCTGATCGAAGTCTTTAAAATAATAAGTGTTCGGCAGGATAGATGTGGAGAAATGTTTCTACTTGTTGTGGTGACCAAAGCTAGGGCCATAAATCTAAGATCATAAATTCAATGGGGAATTCAGGAGAATCTTCTATTACCGATCAATGGTGAGAATGTGAGCTCACTACGATAAGGAGTAGTTAAAGCAATTACCATAAACGCATTTATGGGGAAGTGATATAAGCACAACAGGGAGAAAGAGTTAGATCAATAGAAGGATATGTAGATGGGGTTAAATGAACGTGAGAAAATCCGTGTCAAACATAGACTCCAGTTGGGCTGAATGGTTTTGGGAATTCTATATAATTCTATGTACCCTCTTCTACAATGTCTTGACTAATTTAGATGGATTTACCAGCCACTGCACACAGTAGACAAATTGCATTAGTGCAAATGCATCCACTATATGTAATGGGGACCGCAGTATGTTTAAGGATAGATTACTAGGAAGCATACAGTTAAACTATGGCTTTGATATTCACCCAATGTTTTCGTTGTGTCTTTGTAGTATTGCCGACTATTGAAGATCCGCCATGGAATATTGGAAAACCAGGTATTTTTCTGTCTGATTTTCAGCCATGGGTGGCACTGAGTGGTTAGATCCAATCTGAAGCTGTAGTTCTAGAGGCGGGAGTGACGGTGCATAAAACATTGGCACGGGTTTTCTCTGGCTTATTGCTGCCAATTGGCAACTCATCAATCTGTTCTCCACCTTATCAGAGTTTAAGTGCTTTATATCCGCTCATTTATGTTGGAACAAGTTTATTATCACTGAGTGATTTATTGGCACCCATGACAAGCTACAGACTATTTGCTATGTGGTGTTATGAATGTTTTTCATTGCTACTGTCTCTATGGCAGTTTATTATAACCATAATAGGCTTTGATGACAACCTTTCATTTACACTATTGTCAGCTATGTTCATTCTGATTTTGTACATGCAAATGGCTTTGAGATTTGAAATAAAAGTGACTAGAGATTGGATGACACCTAGGGTGTCCCCTTTTGCCCCTTTCATCCCTGGGTGCCGTGTTCAAACTAATGGAGATGAGATAAATGTCTCCTTTCACTGTCAACTCTTGAAGGCATTAGGTAAAAGAAAATTGGTTATTCTCAACCCAGTTCCCACTGGGCCACATTACAAAACTGTCTCTAATTCAGCTCAGCTTGGCAGTGAATGGATAATACCAAAATACTACCGATGCTGGAAACCTGAACTAGAAACAGAAAATGCTAGAAGCACTCAGCAGGTTGACAGACATAATCAGAACTGGAAGGTGTTAGAGATTTAATCCAAAAGAGAAAATGCTGGAAAATCTCAGCAGGTCTGGCAGCATCTGTAAGGAGAGAAAAGAGTTGACGTTTCGAGTCCAGATGACCCTTTGTCAAATCTAAAAGGCATAGAAAGTAGGAGATATTTATACTGCATGATGAGGGAATGAAAGATGAGTCATAGCCACAAAAACAAGGGGAAAAGTAATGGCAGTCCATAGAGAGAATGGCTGAACGACAGAGAGGCTGAAATCAGAGGGTAAGCTGTGACAGATGAAGATGTAGCGGGGGAAGGGGGGTGGGTGGGAGAGAGATAAAATGGAGAAAAGGGGGAAGCAAAGGGGGAGAAAAAGTAAGGAAAGGGGGATAAAATAAGGGGGAAGAGTGGGGGGGAAGAAAAATAAAGTAAGACAATAAAGAAGTAAAAGGTAGAGAAAAATTAAATGAAATGAAAACAAAGGGGTCGGGGTGGGGTCGAACTAATTAGCCGAAGATGTTGCAGTATGGAGAAAAAGCATTGGGACATTAATAAAGATTGTGTTTTTGTCATTTTCTTTGGACATTTCTCTTTAGCATATATAAAAATATTGAAAATGGAGGAAACAATTTTTTTTAGCTGACAGTCAACCATCATCCAATTGAAATTGTTGAATTTGATGTTGAGACCGGAAGGCTGTAAAGTGCCCAGCTGGAAGATGAGATGCTGTTCCTCCAGATTGCGTTGAGCTTCACTGGAACATTACAGTAGGCCAAGGACAGACATGTGGGCATGGGAGCAGGATCGTGTGTTAAAATGGCAAGCAACCGGAAGGTCGGGGTCCTGATTGCACACAGACTGAAGGTGCTCAGCAAAGCGATCACCCAGTCTACGCTTGGTCTCTCCGATATAGAGGAGACCACATTGGGAGCAGCAAATGCAATAAACCAAATTGAAAGAGGTGCAAGTGAAACACTGCTTAACCTGGAATGAGTGGTTTGGACCTTGGATGGGAAGCATGGAAGAGGTAAAGTTACATCTTCTACGATTGCATGGGAAGGTGCCATGGGTGATGGGAGAGGTGTTGGGTATAGTGGTGGAGTGGACTAGGTTATCCCAGAGGGAACGGTTTCTGTGGAATGCTGACACAGCATTCTCTTGCTTTGCTGAGCACCTCCAGTCTGTGCGCAGTCAGATGATTAGCTCTACCCCACCTCAACCCCTTCGTTTTCATTTCATTTCATTTTTAACTGTTGTCTCCCTTTTACTTCTTTATTGTCTTTATTTTTCTTTCCCCCTACTCTTCCCCCATTTTATCCCCCTTTTCCTTACCTTTTCTCCCTCTTTGCTTCCCCTTTTTCTCCATTTTATCCATCTCCCATTTCTATGCCTTTTAGCTTTGACAAAGGGTCATCTGGACTCGAAACGTCGGCTCTTTTCTCTCCTTACAGATGCTGCCAGACCTGCTGAGATTTTCCAGCATTTTCTCTTTTTGTTTCAGATTCCAGCATCCACAATAATTTGCTTTTATTTAGAGATTTAATCAATTTTTTTAAAGGAAGAGTCATGGAAAGGATGACAGAGGAATGAACAAAGAGTAAGGTCTATGATAGGAAGGAGGGCAGAAGTTATTAAATGGCACAAGAGATGATGATGCAAGGTAAATGTGCCTGGCGTTGAGATTTGCGGGTGGCACGGTGGTGCGGTGCTTAGCACTGCTGCTTCACAGCACTAGGGACCCGGGTTAGATTCCAGCCTGGGGTCTGTCTGTGTGGAGTTTGCATGGTCTCCCCATGTCTGCATGGGTTTTTGCTGGGCGTTTGCATGTGTGGTTGAGGGAGAGAGCGTAAGAGTTGCCAACTTTGAGTAAATATATTTCTGGAGATTTCATCACATGACTTTCCCCCACACTCCAGCCATTAGTCAGTCCAAAACATTCAAGCCTTGTGACGCACAGCCTTCCTCTACCAATTGGAAAGCAATTGGATGATGGTTGATTGTCAGCTAAAAAAAAATTGTTTCCTCCATTTTCAATACTTTTATATATGCTAAAGAGAAATGTCTGACGAAAATGTCAAAAACACAATCTTTATTAATGTCCCAATGTTTTTTCTCCATGCTCAACATCCTACCTAGAGATTGATCTTTAATTCCTGGAGACTCCAAGCCAACTGGTCATTCTGTTTCCCAGCTATACTCTTCTAGTTTTTACCTTAGAACCATAGAATCCCTACAATGCAGAAGGAGGCCATTCAGCCCATCGAGTCTACACCGACTCTCTGAAACAGCATCTTACCCAGGTCCACCTCCCGCCCTATCCTCATTACCCCGTACATTTAGCATGGCCAATCCACCTAACCTACACAGCTTTGGCACCTTCTCCTTTTGAAAATTTTAATCAGATCTATAAAGGAGCTTTGATGAAAGGTTCTGTCCACAACAGATAAAAAATGCAAAGACGTTCACAATGCATCAAGGTTATTGCACTAAGATCCCCTGTATGATTATTTTAATATGGATTTTAACCCTTCCCTCACCGCATGTTAAACTCCTGTTTTATGGAGCCTTGGAGGCTTCCTCCAACTCCAAGAATATCACAATAAAATTCAATACTTTTCTCAATAGCTAACAATCCAGGTCCCCTTAAAGGATGCCAACAAAACTGAATTAACCAGCTGTGGAATCTGTTCTCCCCTGAGAAAGATTTATTTTAACCTCAACTTGACCAAGGCTAATGCATTCTGCACTTGCATCCAATATGGGCAGCACGTTGGCACAGTGGTTAGCACTGATGCCTCACAGCGCTAGGGACTCGGGTTTGATTCTAGCTTTGGGTGATTGTCTGTGTGGAGTTTGCACGTTCTCCCCATGTCTGCATGGGTTTCCTCTGAGTGCTTTGGTTTCCTCCCACAGTCCAAATATGTGCAGGTTAGATGGATTGGCCATGGTAAATGCACAGGGTTATGGGGATAGGGTAGTGGGGAGGGCCTGGGTGGGATGATTTTTCAAAGAGTTGCAGCAGACTCAATGGGCCAAATGGCCTCTTTCTGCACTGTAGGGATCATAAAACTATAAGATATAAGAGTAGAATTAGGCCATTTGGCCCATCGAGTCTGTTCTGCCATTCAATCATGGCTAATAAATTTCTCAATCCCATTCTCTCACCTTTTCCCTGTAACCTTTGATCCCCTTACCAATCAAGAACCTATCCATCTCTGTCCTATGTATACTCAATGACTTGGCTTCCACAACCTTCTTCTGGCAATGAATTCCTTAGATTCACTACTCTATGGCTGAAGAAATTCCTCCTCATCTTGGTTCTAAAGGGATGTCCCTTTATTCTGAGGCTGTGCCCTCGGATCCTAGTCTTTCCTATTGGATTCTATGATTCTAATTCAGTTATTTCAGCATGCGATATATCTTTGACTATTTCCAAACACTGTAACATGTTTCTATTCAGTCGACAAGTTTGCAGCTAAAACGTATTTTGTCTTTCTTTCATTCCTATATTGGTGCCCTGGAAACAATCTGGCCATTTTTAGTCTGAAGTCTTTGAATGTATTTGTATACTCTTGACATAAAGTGACCAGAATTTCTCACCGTATTCCAGAAGTGAACTGTAACTTTGTCTGTGAAATATGCTCTCATTTGTACATAGAACATAGAACAGTGCAGGACAGGAATTGGCCCTTCGGCCCATGGTGTTGTGCCGAACATGATGTCAAATTAAACTAATCCTTTCTCCCTGCCTTTGGTCCATATCCCTCCATTCCTTGCATATTCATGTGCTTATCTAGAAGCCCCTTAAAAGCCCCCATTGTATCTGCCTGCATCACCATCCCTGGCAGTGTGTTCCCAACACCTATCACACTCTGTGTAAAAAAACTTGCCCCTCTCATTTCTTTTGAACTTTCCCCCTTTCACCTCAAGTGCATGCCCTCCTAGTTCGACATTTCAACTCTGGGGGGAAAAGATTCTGACTGTCAACTCTATCTATGCCTCTCATAATTATATAGACTTCTATCAGGTCTCCCCTCAGCCTCCACCGCTCCGGAGAAAACAACCCTAGTTTGTCCAGCCTCTCCTTATAGCTCATACCCTCTAATCCAGGCATTGGCATGCTAAACCTCTTCTGCACCCTCTCCAAAGCCTCCACATCCTTTCTGTAATGAGCTGACCAGAATTGAATGTGTGGGTTCACACTTGTCTGGATTGAACTCCATCTGTCATTTCTTCGCCCACATCTGCGACTGATCTATATCCTATGTATCCTTTGACAACCTCTTACACTATCCACAATTCCACCTATCTTTATGTGGTCTGCAAACTTACTAACCCACCCATCTACGTTTTCACTCAAGTCATTTATATAGATCATAAACATTGTCTCGGACATTAGAGGGCATTAAACAATGTAGCTCAATGTCCTCTAGAACTAAGCTCTGACAAAGAGTCATCCAGACTCGAAACATTGGCTCTATTTTCTCTCCATAGATGCTGTCAGACCTGCTGAGATTTTTCAACATTTTCTGTTTTTGTTCCTCTGGAACTGTCCCAACACAGTTCCCACCATCCATGTTTAAAACAGTCATTAAAATCAACCAAATAAACGATAACCATTCATTTCATTTCCATTATAGAAAGTGGCTGCCTGCAAAGTGCTTAACGTTCCGTAAAGTTTGGGCAGAATAAAGTTGTTACTCAATAGTTTGTACCTTGTTAAAATCCCCTCCATCCAGTGTCAGGTTACAGTTTACACTATACCCAGTAAATAGCACCTCATTTAGGTTGTAATTAATTTTAAAAGCCCTTAATCTGCTCTTATGTGTTGTGAGGTTACAAATCTAAAGTGATTTGCTGTAGTCTTGTTCCACAGTAATAGCACTGCCCCTTCAAATGATCCAACGTGGGCAAAATATATTAGCATCAATGGACGAGCCATGTGTAGAGACGGCTGTAACTCTGTCTCATGCTGACCACACAAATTGGGATTTGATCAGTGATAACACTCAAATGCTTCTTATTTTCAGTCTCCACCAGTTTCAGCCTGTTTCATAGAAGTAAGAAGTCTCACAACACCAGGTTAAAGTCCAACAGGTTTATTTGGTAGCACAAGCCACTAGCTTTCGGAGCGCTGCTCCTTCATCAGGTGAGTGGGATTTCAGTTCACAAACAGGGCATATAAAGACACAAACTCAATTTACAAAATAATGGTTGGAATGTGAGTCTTTACAGGTAATCAAGTCTCAAAGGTACAGACAATGTGAGTGGAGAGAGGGTTAAGCACAGGTTAAAGAGATGTGTATTGTCTCCAGCCAGGACAGTTAGTGAGATTTTGCAAGCCCAGGCAAGTCGTGGGGGTTACAGATAGTGTGACATAAACCCAAGATCCCAGTTGAGGCCGTCCTCATGTGTGCGGAACTTGGCAATTAGTCTCTGAAATCCCACTCACCTGATGAAGGAACAGCGCTCCGAAAGCTAGTGGCTTGTGCTACCAAATAAACCTGTTGGACTTTAACCTGGTGTCGTGAGACTTCTTACTGTGTTTACCCCAGTCCAACGCCGGCATCTCCACATCATAGAATAGAATTATAGAACCACTACAGTGCAGAATTAGGCCATTCGGCACATCAAGTTTGCACCGACCATAACCCCACCCATGCCCTATTCCCGTAACCCCACATCTTTACCCTGTTAATCCCCTGACACTAGGGTCAATTTAGCATGGCCAATCCACCTATCCCGCACATCTTTGGACTATGTGAGGAAACCAGAGCACCCGGAGGAAACCCACGCAGACACAGGGAGAATGTGAAAACTCCACACAGACAGTGACCCAAGGCCGGATTTGAATCTGGGTCCCTGGTGCTGTGAGGCAGCAATGCTAACCACTGTGCCACTGTGCTGCCTCAAATGAAAGTCACCAAAGTGCCAGAGGACTATAGGCTGCTCTCCACCTTTTTGAGAGAGCTGATGGGTGATGATTTAACCTGAGGGTCACCACACTTCAGGTGAGTGACTAGGTTAAGATGGTGGGGCCTTCATGAATAACCTCAGCCAGAATGGGAATTGAACCCTTGCTGTTGGTGCCATTCTGCATCACAAACCAACCATCCAGCCAACTGAGCTAATCGACCCCCTTGAATGTCTTTGTTTTTGAATGGTTACAGCGCAGAATGAGGGCATTTGTCCCTTTTGAGATTGTGCAGCTCTCTTCAAGAGAGCGGCACAGTGGTTAGCACTGCTGCCTCACAGCGCCCCAGGGACCCGGGTTCAATTCTGGCCTCGGGTGACTGTCTATGTGGAGATTGCACATTCTCCCCGTGTCTGCGTGGGTTTCCTCTGGGTGCTCCAGTTTCCTCCCACAGTCCGAAAGACGTGCTGGTTAGGTGCATTGGCCATGCTAAATTCTCCCTCAGTGTACCCGAGCAGGCACCGGAGTGTGGCGACTAGGGGATATTCACAGTAACTTCATTGCAGCTTTAATGTAAGCCGACTCGTGGCACTAATAAATAAACTTAACTTAGATCATCTATGATGAGGCAACATTGCAACCCTCTGAGATCTGCACCTGACACTGACACCCTCTGGCATATTCTCTTTGCTGCTGTTATTTGCCTTCAGGTCATCTACAGAAACTGTCTACTTGCATAACAGAACTAATTTGATTTGATTTATTATTGTCACATGTTTTGGGATACAGTGAAAAGTATTGTTTCATGCATGCCACAAACAAAGCATACTGCTCATAGAGTACATAGGGGAGAAGGAAAGGAGAGGGTGAAGAATGTAGTGTTACAGTCACAGCTAGGGTGTAGAAAAAGGTTAATATAAGGTAGGTCCATTCAAAAGTGTGATGGCAGTAGGGAAGAAGCTGTTCTTGAGTCGGTTGGTATGCGGCCTCAGACCTTTGTATCTTTTTCCCGATGGAAGAAGGTGGAAGAGAGAATGTCCGGGGTGCGTGGGGTTCCAGATTATGCTGGCTGCTTTTCCGAGGCAGGGCAGTGGGAAGTGTAGACAGAGCCAATGGGTGGGAGACTGGTTTACGTGATGGACTGGGCTACGTTCACAACCCTTCGTAGTTTTCTGCGGTCTTGGACAGAGCAGGAGCCATACCAGGCTGTGATACATCCGGAAAGGATGCTTTCTGTGGTGGACTGTTGGAAAGTTGCTCAGCCTTGCTTGCCCGAGATCCAAGACACAGGTGTGCAAAGTCTCCATTACAGAGTTGCTGCACTGGCATTCCATACTAAGGACAAACATCAGCAGTAAATGGATAGACTCTCTCGTGCCTGTAAAGAGTTTGGTTTGACTATCAGCATCAACCAGGCAAATATTATGGTCCAGGATGTTGCCATGCACCATCTATGAGCACTGACGATGTGACGCTGCAGGTTGTTGATAGCTTCACATTTCTAGGCTGTACAAACACCAGCAATCTGTCACTTGATACAGAAATCAAAACATGCATCACAAAAGCTGTAGCCATCCTGTCCAAGCTGAGTAAGAAATGGCAGAATTCTCCCATCTGGGACTAAGTCAAATGGCGAGGGCGGGGAGTGCTTCCTGCTGCAGAGACCAATGGAAATCCACACCCTAGCTTCTGACCAATGGGAATCCACACACCCTTTCTTCTAACCAATGGGAATCCACATCCTATCTTCTGACCTCATTAATTATGCATCCGCAAGGTTAGTGTTGTAGTCTGTGGTGGGTCAGGCTTATCTCGCCAGCGGATCTCAGGGGAGGTGATGGCCTAGTGGTATTATCACTCGACTATTAATCCAGAAACTCAGCTAGCGTTCTGGGGACCTGGGTTCGAATCCCGCCCCGGCCGATGGTGGAATTTGAATTCAATAAAAAATATCTGGAATTAAGAATCTAATGATGACCATGAAACTATTGTCGATTATCGTAAAAACCCATCTGGTTCACTAATTTCCTCTCGGGAAGGAAATCTGCCGTCCTTACCTGGTCTGGTCTACATGTGACTCCAGAGCCACAGCAATGTGGTTGACTCTCAACTGCCTTCTGAAATGGCCTAGCAAGCCACTCAGTTCAAGGGCAACTAGGAATGGGCAATAAATGCTGGCCAGCCAGCATTCCACAAATAAATAAAAACTTCTTAGTACCATATCGTAAACATCACTGACTCACCATTGAAGAAAGACAATGGATCTCCTGAAAAAGGTGGATCTCAGGAACATCAATGGACTTCCTCAATGATACTCAATCTGGAAGATCCACCTGTAGATACTCCTTCCCACCCATTGCTCTGGTGTTCTAGGGTCCAGGGTTGCTGGTGGCCATCATCCATGAACTCGAGGTGGCCCCAGGCATTCTTCAGGTCAGTCCTGACTTCTGCACATCTCGTGTTCTGGACCAGTGTGCCTTCCCGCTGGTGTCATGGGAAGTCAGGAATGGGGGAAAAATTCTGTTTGGGCCTTAGCGGGATGCCAATCAGGTTCACACTGGATATCAGCCGCTTTCCCGATCGGCCATGGCGGCTGCCAATAGAAGATCCCACAGAAAAATCACGCTGGTACTTCACCGATTTTTGAGCCTCTGGCCAAATTCCACCCCCTTCTCCCTCCACCTCCCCCTGCCTACCATTGAACCTGCCGACAGGGGCATTGGAGAATTCTACCCCTTGGTGTGGAAGAATGGAAACCTGACTGAGAACACCAAAGCGTGCAGAGTCTGCCAGACCTGCATCCTCAGTGCACTGCTCTACAGTGCTGAGATCTGGGCAACATTTGTTAGACAGGAAAAAAGTCTGAACAGTCTCCATCTTCGCTCTCACCTCAGCATCTCTTAGCAGATCAAAGTTAACAACACAGGGACCCTGAAGTGTGCTAATTCCATCAGCTTACACTCATTATTAAGCTATTGACATCTGTGCTGCCTCGAACACCTTCATCAAATAGGAATAGCTGTACACACACAATGGTTGTGTGTGATGAACTGATCACTGGGTCACAACATCCTGGCTCTCTGTACCTCCACTAAAAGGAAACCTGCAAGATATGAAGATGGCAAACATTGACACTGACAGTTGAGAGATGGTCACTGATGACTGTGACGTCTGGAGGTGAATTGCTCGGAGGGGCATTGGAAGAAGCAAGGGGAAATGGAATGTTTAGCTGGCCAGAGAAAACATTCAGCTCACTGTCCAAGACTGCCATGCCAAAGTAGGGCTCCTGAGTTACTCCAGGCACTGCTTAACCCTACTTAACAATCCCAGCCAGGCCCTATCCCCGTAAGCCCATGCATTGACCCTGTTTATCTCCCTGACACTAAGGGGCAATTGAGCGTGGCCAGTCAACCTAACCTGCACAACTTTGTATGGATACATTTATCCACATTAAAACAGTCCATGTAAATAAGTGCTCAAAGATTCTCCGGCGATGGACATCACCGTTCCACTTACTACCTGGCCATGGGGCGGCACAGTGGCACAGTGGTTAGCACTGCAGCCTCACAGTGCCAGGGACCCGGGTTCGATTCCCGGCTTGGGTCACTGTCTATGTGGAATCTGCACATTCTCCCCGTGTCTGCGTGGGTTTCCTCTGGGTGCTCCGGTTTCCTCCCACAGTCTGAAAGACGTGCTGGTTAGGTGCATTGACCCGAACAGGTGCTGGAGTGTGGCAACTCGGGGAATTTCACAGTAACTTCATTGCAGTGTTAATGTAAGCCTTACTTGTGACGAATAAAAAACTTTTTTGCTTTAAATGTAACATCATGTCATCAGCAAATGTAATAATACTGTGAGGAAGTCGATATTGTTGGGTTTTTCTGTGGGATTTTTGGTGCGGAGGTAAAGGACTACAACTCCCAGCATGCCCATGCAGAGTGTGATAGGAAAAGAGGCCACAGAGCCTTAATTCTGTTGACCGCTGCAAGGTATGGGCCACACACTTGCCGGGGGCTGTGGCATGAAAACAGGAGCCCATGTGACATGGAGCTGGGAGCTGAAGAGATGGCAGCTGAGGTGTGTCATTCAATTCGAGTGAAGTTTGGACTGGGAGGAGCTGAGCAGAAAGTGGCTAGCTTTGTGTAGCAGAGACTCAGGCAAGTGCAGCAGCAGTTGATAGCTCCATGCTGTTTGGGAATTAGGGCTTGGGGAAACTTGGGAGCTGCGACGTCCTTCTCAGAGCAGCCAGAGAGTTGGGATCGAGCCACTGATTAGATAGATGCTGGGGTGTAGCCTTGTTAATCTAGTGGGGTGCACACAGTCCCAGGAGAAGAGCAGCTGGTAGGCAGGCAGTTGTTGGGGCAGTTTAGATCTACTTTTGAGGGAAATCAGAGATCGATCCTCAAAAGAGTGTAGCTGAAATCCCTCAGGAGGAAGATAGAATTTTACAGAAGTGTTGTGACTCACTGTGAGCATTGATTTTTTTTTTAGTTTATTTTTTACTGTCACAAATAGGCTTACATTAACACTGCAATGAAGTTACTGTGAAAATCCCTTAGTTGCCACACTCCGGCGCCTGTTCGGGTACACTGAGGGAGAATTTAGCATGGCCAATGCTTCTAACCAGCACATCTTTTGGACTATGGGAGGAAACCAGAGCACCCAGAGGAAACCCACTTAGACAGAGAGAACGTGCAAACTCCACACAGACAGTGACCCAAGCCGGGAATCGAACCCGGGTCCCTGTCGCTGTGAGCCAGCAGTGTTAACCACTGTGTCACCGTGCCCCCCATGTCTGGGTGGGTTGCCAATTCATGGGACCTGTCTTTGTTGCTTCTGTCATTTAATGTGCAGTTTATAGGTGTTTGACTGCAGTTTGCCTATTAATTCATGCATACCTCATGTTTATTCTAAATTTTGGAGTAAAATGTAGATTGCATTCACCATTTGCTTTGTTGTTTCTTATAGAGTAAAACTTCTTCTATTTGTTTAGAATTGCAGAATCTTGTGACTTTTTTTTCCTGAGTAAATGCCTGGGAATTCAAATTTCATCTACTTTACAACAAAAGCTCCTGGTTTTGATCCAGCACCAAGGAACCTTCAGTTATAGGCAATAAAATGAAACAAACTTACTCCAACTTATAACTCAAAGAAAAAGGTTTAGTAAAGAAACTTCATTACTCCAACACTTGAGGCCTCACCCTGGGCCACTCCAAGCAATCAAACAATTCCCAACAGATTCTTATTTATGCTGAGTCAGCTGATCTGCTGACCACCACATCATTTCTCATTGGTTACATAATTTAGCTGACCCTTACAGCATGCTACCTACTATTGGTCACTGCAACAGATCCAATGTTATCATTGGTTACATTCTAACAACTGGTCCCTAACCAGATCATTAAAAAAAATTGTGGGTCTCATCCGGGATCGGAACAATATTGAGAGCTCTTTGTGGGATCTCAGATCCACAGGTGGATAAAGGTGCTGGGACTTGCTAAAGTTAAGGCGAACAGGATCTCATGGTGAATTTTACTATACTTATTGAAAGATGTGCTGGCTTGTCAGTTGTTATGTCTTTTCTGGAGAGGGAAGGTTTACCCCTGGATGATTAGCAACAGTTAACCAAGATTAAACTGATAACATTAGCAGAAAAGTTGAAGTTAGAGTCAAAAGCAGGGTCTAAGAAAGCAGACATAATTGAGGTAACAGTATTGCAACTGGGATTAGAAGACCCAGGTAGATCACAGCTTGAAGAAGAGCCATATGGACTCAAAACGTTAACAGTTTCTCTCTCTACAGATGCTGCCAGACCTGCTGAGATTTTCCAGCATTTTCTGTTTTTATATTATATTCAAGCACAGCTTGAGTTGGCTAGTCTTCAGTTGCAGAAGAAGCAGCTTGAACATGAAAACGACATGAAGCAGCTTGAGATAGAAAGAGATAGAGAAAAGCTAAAGTTGGAACTTTGAAAAAGAAAGAGAAATGTGAAGGCTTCGACTTGAACTTGAAAGGGAAGGGCTGTGGATGTAGTTTATATAGACTTTAGTCAGGCCTTTGCCAAGGTCCCACATGGCAGACTGTGGGACAAAAACTAAAATCACGTAGGATTCGGGGGGTGGGGGGTTGGGGGGGTGCGGGGGGTGCTGGCTAGATGGGTACAGAAGGCAGGGAGTAACAGTGGAAGGGTGTTTTTCAGAATGGAGATCTGTGGCTCGTGGTGTTCTGCATGGATCAGTGCTTGGACCTCTGTTGTTTGTAGTTTATATAAGTGATCTGGAGGAAAATGTAGGTAGCCTGATGAGTAAGTTTGCAGATGACACAAAGATTGGTGGAGTTGCTGATAGTGGCACGGATTGTCAGAGGATACAACAGGATAGAGATAGATTGGAGACTTGGGCACAGAAATGGGAAATGGAGTTTAATCTGGATAAATGCGAGGTGATGCATTTTGGAGGATCATATTTAGGTGTAAATTATATGTAAATGGCAGAACCTTTAGGAACATTAACATACAGCAGGATCTGGGCATGCAGGTCCACAGTTCATTAAAAGTGGCAGCACAGGTGGCCAAGGTGATTAAGAAGGCATATGGCATGCTTGTCTTCATCAGCCGGGGCATTGAGTACAAGAGTTGGAAAATCATGTTGCAGCTATATAAAACCTTGGTTAGGCGACATTTGGAATATTACATGCAGTTCTGGTCACCACATTATCAGAAGGACATGGAAGCTTTGGAGAGAGTGTAAAGAAGATTCACCAGGATGTTGCCTGGTCTCGAGGATGTTGACTATGAGGAGAGATTGAATAAACTAGGATTGTTTACACTGGAAAGCTGGAGGCTGAGGGGAGGCCTGACAGAGGTCTACAAAATTATGAGAGGCATAGACAGGGTAGATAGTCAGAGGATTTTTTTCCCAGGTGGAAGTGTCAATTACAAGGGGGGCACAGGTTCAAGAGGGGAAAAGCTTAAGAGAGATGTGCGGGGGTAGTTTTTCATGCAGAGAGTGGCGGGGGCCTGGAACTCACTGCCAGAGGAGATGATGGAAGCAGGCATATTAGCAACATTTAAGAGGCATCTGAATGGGTACTGGAACAGGGAAGGAATAGAGGGATATGAACTGAGTAAGGGCAGAAGGTTTTTTTTCAGTTTAGTTGGGGCATCATGATCAGCACGGGCTTAGAGGGCCAAAGGGCCTGTTCCTTTGTTGTGCCTTTCTTTGTTCTTTGTTGTAACTCCAGAGAGAGAAGGTAGCGAAGAGTGGAAAGAGAGGAGGAAAGGGACAGAGAGTTTCAGACAGGCAAAGAAATCAGACAGTATGAACTGGCTAACCAGAAGCTTACCTTACTGGTGAAAGAGATCACGTCTCATCTAGAGTCACATATTGGAATTTTACTGCCTCTCCCACCCGAGGCTTGTAAGATCCCACCCGAGGCCAACGGAGAATGCCGCTCTGCGAGCCCCAATTCCGGGCGTGCGGGAAAATTCTGGCCAAAGAGTCATACAGGGCAGAAAAGGCCGTTTGGCCCATCGAGTCTCCAACTACCACTAAAGTCGCACAAATTCCATTTTCCAGCCCTTGTCCCATATCCTATTACGGTATCTCAAGTACTCATCCAAATACTTTTTAACGGTTGTTAAATTTCCAGCCTCCACTACCTTCCCAGACAGCGCATTCTAGATTCCCACCACTCTCTGAGTGAGAAAGATTTTTCTCAAATTCGCCCTGAATCCCTCCTGCCCCTTACCCTAAAATCATGCCCCCAGGCAAGGCATTGTAACAATGCCTGTATGAATAATTTGTCCAATAACTTGGTTCCTTCTCAAATAATTCCAGTACAGCTGGGGGCAATTATGGGGATTTTGGATTACATTTTCCATGATTTAAGAGAGCCAGAGAAATGAGATTTAATGATGGGCTTCAGCTAGCTATCTTGGCAAGTCCATTGTTTATGTTACAATGGTAATTAATTGTAATTGGTTAATTATGACAATAGATTTTCTTTGTTTGTGTCACAACCTCTGTTCAGAAGCAAACCAAGTCAACATTTGTTTGAGGTTGGAATGGTGAGATAGCAATTGATATGGAAAAACGACAAAGCCCCCCATCTATTTTATCTTCTGTGACCCTGAGTGTCACATAATTCAACAGTAAAAGAGTTGTTGACTAATCAGAACAATCAATCGCTTATCAATTAGTCTCCAACAGATCCAGACATGAGGTGAGGAAAACCTCTATAATGTAGAGGATTGGGAATCATTGACCAACGTCAAAGGGCCTTTTCTGTGCTGCATGTGACTCTATGACCTGTTCCTCCCAAGAGTTCTTCACGAACCACATGTACTGTATATTGTTTTCTGAACTTATCTGCATTTGAATGAATCAAAACTGCTTCTACAATCTCCCTAGAGAGAATATTCCATAGCCTTGCTCAGTGTAAATGTGTTTCTGTAGGTAAGTTTAAATTGACGCCACTTCTGGCACTGGTCATTTCCCTTGAATGTTACTGTGCTGGACAATGTGAAACAGTTCATTATAGTCTGCATTATTTAGTCTCTTTAGAATCCCAAACAACTATGATATTACTACTCAAAGCTTCTCTTTTCCAATGTGAATATATTTAATTTTACATAATTACTTAATCCTTCCATCGTCTCAATCATCCTAGTTGCCTTCTTTTGTAGCCTTTCCAATAGCTGCAATATCCAGTTTTGCACCATGGCAACCAGAGCTGTGCACACTGTATTCTAAGTGTGGTTACACCAATAATCCAAAGATTACCTTGCTACTTGGGATTGATATTCACACTAATATTAATAATCTCAACATCTGCCTTGCTTTAGTCAGTCACCAATTTTCAATTTACCATTGAAACAGGAGTGCTAGATTTCTTTCATTTTCTCTACATTGATTTCTTTCCATTTAAATTCTCGTCATTTCCTGGAATTTTTGTCCCTTATGAAGCACTTTACATTTTTCTGCAGTCCACGCAGTTTTCAAATATATTCAAACCTGTGTCCAACCCTATTCAGCTTTATAATTTTATAATTCAGCTTGTGACTCCTAGCTATTTTTTTGAAACATTGTTGTATGTATATTAACAGACAAGAGGGTGTTCAAATTCAATAGTGGGGAGGTTTGAACTCACTCAAAAGCTTTCCACTTGCCTAGTATTACAATCAGGCCCAGTGGCTCAGATTTATGAACTGTGAATGTATTTCAAGGGGCCAGAAATATAAAATAGTCATCGATAAATCTACTGGACAACTCAGGAGAAATATCTTTCCCCAACACCTATATCCTCATGTTCAAATCCCTCTGTGGCCTCATCGCACCCCATCTCCTCTATCCGTCCAACCTTCTGCAAAATCTGTGTCCCTCCAACTCTGGTCTCTGTCATTTGCTCCATTTCTTTCACTACATCACTGTGCCTTCATCTGTCTGAAGTAGACCCTATGGCCAGAATGTTCTCATCCCGCTGCAGTGAATGCAGATTTGGCCGGGCACCAAATTCTCTGACTTTGCTGCAGCGGGAGCTTGGCACGAACAGCTGGTAAGGTCGTGCCCTATATTCTGGAAACCTGTCCATTTCTCTTCTTTAAAATGCTTCTTAAAGTCTACCTCTTTGACCAAGCTTTGTGTCCTCTGTTTGAATATCTCCTTTTGTCCTAACTGTGGACTTGTGAAATGCCTTGGAATGTTTTATCTTTCTGACTAATGCTCTCTACTGCCAGTGTGGATGACTTCACCCATGGTTTGCTATTCTCCAGCACCCAGGTCCTGCTCCAGAATCTCCATGAGCCCTGAAAAATGTCAACTCAAAGTATCATTAATTCCATCTTTATCTCTATCTTGTTTTTATGATGCATGACTGATGCGCGACAATCAAGCACGAGGTACAAGGCTTCAGCGATTGAAGGCTTTTATTGACAAACAATAGAACTATCTAACACGAGTACACCAATCCAGACTGGAGGGGTCCCGCCTGAGCAGAGGGTCTTATACCTCTCCCCAGGAGGCGGGGCCCGACCGGGATGTGCCATAACAGCATCCACCACAGGTATATTAATCCCACAGTGTAAACACCCTAACACAACAACAACATTATAACAACCCCACAGTGGCAACACCCTAACCCAACAGTAACATTGGAATAACCCCACAGTGGTAACCAACGATGGTTCACCACATTCACCCCTCCTTTGAAAACAAAGGCCGATGGGGTGCGAAAACAGATTACATATATACAAAAATTTACAAGTCCAGACGGTCTGGAGGACCGCACCATCGCTGTGATCTCCTCAACACCGGTTGTGACACCGGAGCAGGTGCTTGCGGTGGCGTTCTCTCCAAAACAGCGTCCGGCTGTCCCCTCGAGGACTCACGGGCCGGTTGACCCTGGTGAAGCGGTGGTGCAGGGGATCCTGGTACCTTCTGTGGTGGCGCCGATCTCCGAGTCTCAGGCAACCTGTACATGGGAGTATAACTGTTATGCACTGGTCCCGGTGCTGACCGCGCCACGTCCGGGGAAGAAAGAAGTGAAAGGGGATTCGTGACAGGGGGGATAGGAGTGACAGGAGTTGCTACGTCCCCTGCGGGCGCCAGGTCTCGAATCGAGACCGTGTCCTCTCGCCCGTCAGGATATGCCACATAGGCATACTGAGGGTTGGCGTGGAGGAGTTGGACCAGTTCGACCAAGGGGTCGGACTTGCGGGCCCTCACATGTCGCCGCAGAAGGACGGGTCCTGGGTACGTCAACCAGGCTGGTAAGGAGATTCCCGAGGACGACTTCCGAGGGAATGAGAACATTCTCTCGTGGGGAGTAGCATTGGTTGCCGTACACAGGAGGGAGCGAATGGAATGAAGCGCATTTGGAAGGACCTCCTGCCAACGGGAGACTGGAAGGCCCCTGGACTTCAGCGCCAATAGGACAGCCTTCCAGACTGTAGCATTCTCTCTCTCCACCTGTCCGTTACCCCTAGGGTTGTAGCTCGTGGTTCTACTAGAGGCAATCCCGTATGAGAGCAGGAATTGCCTCAAGTCGTTACTCATGAACGACGAGCCCCTGTCGCTATGTATGTAGCAGGGGTACCCGAACAGGGTAAAAAGATCACTGAATGCCTTAATCACTGTGGCAGTCGACGTGTCCGCACAGGGGACAACAAACGGGAACCGGGAGTATTCATCTATGATATTGAGAAAGTACACATTCCGGTCCGTTGAGGGAAGGGGGCCCTTAAAATCCACACTCAGCCTCTCGAAGGGGCGAGTGGCCTTGACCAATTGTGCCCGGTCAGGTCGATAAAAGTGCGGTTTGCATTCCGCGCAAATCCGACAGCTTCTCGTTACTGACCTGACATCCTCCACCGAGTAGGGCAGGTTGCGGGCTTTTATGAAGTGGTAGAGCCGAGTGACCCCAGGATGGCACAGGTCATTATGGAAGGCGTTCAAGCGGTCCTCCTGCATGATAGCGCATGTTCCGCGCGAGAGGGCATCCGAGGGCTCATTTAGTTTCCCTGGACGATACATAATATCGTAATTATAGGTGGAGAGCTCAATTCTCCACCGCAAGATCTTATCATTCTTGATCTTGCCCCTCTGCGTATTACTGAACATAAACGCCACGGATCGTTGATCCGTGATCAGGGTGAACCGCTTCCCCGCCAGGTAATGGCGCCAGTGTCTGATGGCCTCCACAATGGCCTGAGCCTCCTTCTCCACCGCTGAATGCCGAATTTCGGGACCTTGAAGGGTGCGGGAAAAAAACGCGACGGGCCTGCCTGCCTGGTTCAGTGTGGCGGCCAGGGCGAAATCCGATGCATCACTTTCCACCTGAAAAGGGATGGATTCATCCACCGCGTGCATCGTGGCTTTCGCAATGTCGCTTTTCAAAGCCTTGAAGGCCAATTGGGCCTCCGGCATGAGTGGGAAAGTCGTGGACTTGATGAGCGGACGGGCTTTGTCCGCGTAGTTGGGGACCCACTGCGCATAATAAGAAAAGAAGCCGAGGCATCTCCTCAGTGCTTTTGCGCTAGCGGGCAAGGGAAGTTCAGTAAGGGGGCGCATACGGTCTGGATCAGGGCCGATGACCCCGTTTTCCACCACGTATCCCAGGATAGCTAACCTGCGCGTACGGAATACACACTTCTCCCTGTTATAGGTCAGATTCAGGCGAGACGCAGTGCGCAGAAAGTTCTGGAGGTTTGTGTCATGGTCCTGCTGGTCATGGCCGCAGATGGTGACGTTATCCAGGTACGGGAAGGTAGCCCGCAACCCGTTCTGGTCCACCATTCGGTCCATAGCACGCTGGAAGACCGAGACCCCATTGGTGACACCAAATGGAACCCTAAGAAACTGATATAGACGACCATCCGCCTCAAAAGCCGTGTATTGTCGGTCCTCTGGGCGGATGGGGAGTTGGTGGTAGGCGGACTTAAGGTCTATGGTGGAGAACACCCGGTACTGCGCAATCTGATTGACCATATCAGATATGCGCGGGAGAGGATACGCATCCAGCTGCGTATAACGGTTAATGGTCTGACTGTAGTCGATGACCATCCGGGGTTTGTTCCCGCTTTTAACCACCACGACCTGCGCTCTCCACGGACTAGCACTGTGCTGTATGATCCCTTCTTTGAGGAGCCGCTGAACCTCAGATCTGATGAAGATCCGGTCTTCAGCGCTGTAATGCCTACTTTTAGTAGCGATGGGCTTGCAGCCTGGTACCAGATTCTTAAATAAAGAGGGTGTGGTGATCTTTAGTGTGGAAAGATTGCATGCGGGGCGCTTTGGGCAATTTGGAGGCTGCGGCTGATTCCCTACTGCCAGCGAAGGGAGTGGCCCACCGTACTGTAGGATCACACTCTTCATGTGGACCATAAAGTTTAGTCCGAGGAGAATTGGCGCGCAAAGGTGCGGCAACACAAGGAGCCTGTATCGCTCGTAAATTGTGCCCTGCACCTCTAGGGTTACCACACAACGTCCTTGGATCGGTACAGACCGGGACCGTGATGCCATAGAAATTGTCTGTTTGGCAGGTAGAACCCGGAGTCCACACCTCTTTGCAGTGTCAGGGTGAATAAAACTCTCGGTGCTCCCACTGTCAAACAGACAATACACAGTACGACCATTTACCTTGATGTTCATCATCGAACAGTCAAGCCTGTGATGCTTTGTCTGGTCCAGAGAGATCGACGCCACTGTTGGCCCTTGGACGTCACTGCATGCAGCCGAGGTTGATACTGAGGACCCCTGCTGGTTGCTCCTGGTCGTCGTCGACCACGATGGCCGCCCCCATGAATCGCACGTGGGTGAGGGCGCCAAGCGTAGCGACTCCTGGTGGTCATCCTCCTCCTCCGTCAGCCACGATGGCGTCGTCCTGGATTCGCACGTGGTCGGACCTCGTGGGTACTGTGACGCCGAAGGAGATTGTCTCCGCTCTGGAGGGTCACAGGCTGCACTGCCGTTCTTGGGCTTCGATCTGCAGACTTTCGCGTAGTGCCCCTTTTTACCGCACTGACTGCAGATCACCGTTTTAGCTGGACACTGTTGCCGTGGATGCTTGGCTCCTCCGCAAAAATAGCACCGCTGGCCGCCTGGAGCTGCCGCCGTCGTCGGGTCGATATGGGAGCGCGAGCCCGTGGGGCGAGGAGGGATTTGTGCTTGCTCCTGCCACGTTGTCTCCACGTGGTCTTCGGGGTACAGAGCCAAGCTTTTCGACGCTGCCTCCAGCATCTCAGCCATCTCCATCGCTTGGGTCAGGTTGAGGTTCCCTTTCTCCAATAGCTTAAGCCGGATGTACGAGGACCCTACCCCTGCTACAAACGCATCTCGGGCGAGGTCGCACATGTACTGCTCAGCCGACACAGCTTTGCAGTCGCAGCCCCTGGCAAGCTGCAAGAGCTCATTGGCATAGTCCTCCATGGTTTCGCCCGACTGCCGACGTCGTGTAGCGAGGAGGTAACGAGCGTGAATCTCGTTGGGTGGTCTCGTGTATCGTTTTTTCAAGAGCTCGATGGCTCTCGGGTAAGTGGTGGCCGCACGAATCGTGAGATAGGCCGTGTCGCTTACCCTCGCGTGGAGGACCTGGAGTTTGTCGTCGTCCGTAGTAACTGCTGCAGAGGCCGCCAGGTAGTCCTCGAAACACTTCAGCCAGTGGTCGAAGGTGTTAGAGGCACCGACCGCACGTGGGTCCAGCGTCAGACGCTCTGGTTTCAGCATTTGCTCCATACTCTCTTTACTGTCGTGAGTTTTGTGTTTGTCAATAAAATTGATGCGCGACAATCAAGCACGAGGTACAAGGCTTCAGCGATTGAAGGCTTTTATTGACAAACAATGGAACTATCTAAACACGAGTACACCAATCCAGACTGGAGGGGTCCCGCCTGAGCAGAGGGTCTTATACCTCTCCCCAGGAGGCGGGGCCCGACCGGGATGTGCCATAACAGCATCCACCACAGGTATATTAATCCCACAGTGTAAACACCCTAACCCAACAACAACATTATAACAACCCCACAGTGGCAACACCCTAACCCAACAGTAACATTGGAATAACCCCACAGTGGTAACCAACGATGGTTCACCACAATGACGACCGACACCACTGCTGTTGAACTAACTTTATTGATGACATATTTTCCTAACATGAGCGCACATCTGCAATGCATCCGGAGCCTTATCCCACCCACTTCTAGCATGTGCTATCTGACCTTCAACCACCCCCCCCAGGTCAGGTGACCCCCATATGTAATAGAGTGTACCAAAAAGTATCTAATACTGGCATTGCTTGGCTATTAATCTAAACACTCTCCAAGTCATCCAGGTTAATGAGACGAACAACAGGAGCTGACTCTTAACTCATTCAAAAATCTCCCTTTATTTAACACCTTAGGGACCAACTCAAACAGTTGCAATTCTTTTAACTCTTTTACTGAACACTAACTCTTAACTGAAATTAACTCTAATTATTTAACTGAAAATAGATGCAACCGGGTTTTAGGAAAAAACTGGCCAGGACTATTCCTGATATAGAATTTATCCTTGCAGTCTCCTCTGAAGAGGTTCCTCAGGGTACACTTCTTACGATGGTGAGTCTCCATGCAGTTATCACTGGAGATAAAAGCTGCACATGTCTTTTATCTACAAATTCTCTCACAAGCTTCCAGAAGATTCTCTGGCATCCAGCCAACTGGTTATCGAGAAACCAATCACATAACTCAAACAGCCAATGAAATTACTTGCAAACGATGCCATTATGCTTGGTTCAGGTTGCATGTAAAAACCATTATTCAGATCTAAGTCAACGTAAACAACTTCCCATATTTGGTCAACACAGGAAGCTTCCAATCATAGTTCCCAGATCAGGTTTTGACTCAGAGCAACTTTACAGCCTGCATTTGGTTTTGATTATAAGTTGACCAAAAATCCCAGCATGCTTAACTCTCAGCCAGAATAGCCATTTTAAAGCCAATATTGCCATTATTATTATTAAAATTATTGTTGCAGTCACTCTTTCTCCGTCAACCACAATCAGCCACTATCATGACAATCTCCTCAAAATGTTAACTGATTTTCTGAATACATTCCGATTTACATTTTCAGCACATTAAACAATGTTTGCTGCTGCCAGTTGCCCAGTGTTACTTTGCCTAGACCTAATATCCTTTATGTGATGAACACAATTTGCCAAAGAGAGAGAATTTGGGAGGAAGGGGATAGAAACATAGAAACATAGAAAAACTACAGCACAAAACAGGCCCTTCGGCCCCACAAGTTGTGCCGAACATATCCCTACCTTTTAGACCTACCTATAACCCTCCATGCTATTAAGTCCCATGTACTCATCTAGGAGTCTCTTAAAAGACCCTACTGAGTTTGCCTCCACCACCACTGACGGCAGCTGATTCCACTCGCCCACCCACCTTCTGTGTGATAAACTTCCCCCTAACATTTCCCCTGTACCTACCCCCCAGCACCTTAAACCTGTGTCCTCTTGTAGCAGCCATTTCCACCCTGGGAAAAAACCTCTGAGAGTCCACCCGATCTATGCCTCTCAACATCTTATATACCTCTATGAGGTCTCCTCTCATCCTACGTCTCTCCAAGGAGAAAAGGCAGATGAAAAATAGTTTTCAAATAAATAAATGCATCTAGCTTTGTGCGGCCAAGCAGTGTTCTGTTGTGTAACTGAGCAAGTAGTGAATTATTCTATTGCTTTAGCAAGGCTGATAAATAAAGCAACTCTCTGACCTCCAACTAGCAGCACTGGCCACATCCCTCATCTTTAATTATTGATGTATTCTCTTTCTTTTTGTTGCATTTGGTTCCATATCAAATGCATCAACTCTTCTGTACTTAATAAGAACTATGTTAAGGGTTCTTTATCTGGAAGTAGAGGCTTGATTATCAGAAGAAATAGATTTGAACTATTTTCCTTGATTTAATTTCCTAACCTTAACTCACAGTTGAATATGGGACTCTGCCCTCCCAGTGATAAATGGATTTTCTTGTTTTTTTATGGGTGTGTGTAAGAGATAGAGAATCTGGTGAAATGGTGCGATGATAATAATCTCTTCCTCAATGTCGATAAAACAAAAGAGATAGTCGTCGATTTTAGGAAACGTAGTGGAAGAGATGCCCCTGTCTACATCAATGGGGGTGAAGCGGAAATGGTCGAGAGCTTCACATTTCTAGGTGTCCAGTTCACCAACAACATGTCCTGGTCCCTCCACGCTGATGCTGTAGTTAAGAAAACCCACCAACGCCTCTACTTTCTCAGGATGTTAAGGAAATTTGGCATGTCCGCTACGACTCTCACCAATTTTTACAGATGCACCATAGAAAGCATCCTTTCTGGATGTATCACAGCTTGGTATGGCTCTTGCTCTGTCCAAGACCGCAAGAAGCTACAAAGAGTTGAGAATGTGATCCAGTCCATCACGCAAACCAGTCTCCCATCCATTGATTCCGTCTACACTTCCCGCTACCTCGGTAAAGCAGTCAGCATAATCAAAGACCCTGGACATACTCTCTTCCACCTTCTTCCATTGGGAAATGATACAACAGTCTGAGATCACGTACCAACCGACTCAAGAACAGCTTCTTCCCTACTGTCATCAGATTTTTGAATGGACCTACCTGCGGTTCTGGTCGCCGCATTATAGGAAAGATGTGGAAGTGTTGGAAAGGGTGCAGAGGAGATTTACCAGGATGTTGCCTGGTATGGTGGGAAGATCGTATGAGGAAAGACTGAGGGACTTGAGGTTGTTTTCGTTAGAGAGAAGAAGGTTAAGAGGTGACTTAATAGAGGCACTCAAGATGATCAGAGGATTAGATAGGGTAGATAGTGAGAGCCTTTTTCCTCGGATGGTGATGGCTAACACGAGGGGACATAGCTTTAAATTGAGGGGTGAAAGATATAGGACGGATGTTAGAGGTAGGTTCTTTACTCAGAGAGTAGTAAGGGCGTGGAATGCCCTGCCTGCAGCAGTAGTGGACTCGTCAACATTAAGAGCATTCAAATGGTTATTGGATAAACATATGGATGATATTGGAATAGTGTAGATTAGAGGGGCTGTAGATTGGTTTCACTGGTCGGCGCAACATCGAGGGCCGAAGGGCCTGTACTGCGCAGTAAAGTTCTATGTTCTACCTTATATTAAGTTAGTCTTTCTTTACACCTTAGCTATGACTGTAACACTACATTCTGCACTTTCTCCTTTCCTTCTCTCCTATGTACTCTATAAACAGTATGTTTTGGTCTATAGTGTGCAAGAAACAATACTTTTCACTGTATACTAATACATGCGACAATAATAAATCAAATCAAGTTTGGGGTTGAGTCTAGAGAGGAGAGCTGGATTAGTAATGATATTGGAAAAGACGCAGAAGACTCAGTAAATCGGCTGTGAGAGATAGTCCCAAAGGAGAAAGTCATAGAACCTTGTAAATGATATAACACTGTTGGAGAAATAACAAGGAATATCAGATATTCACAGAGGCCATTTGGTCCATCATGTCTGAATACATTGAACCAGCTTTTCAGGCAGTGCATTGTAAAATATTAAATTGAGCGAGCATGGAAAATGAAATCAAGATATATAAATGTACTAAAGATGCAAAACAAAATGTGGGTTCAAAGTATTAACAACGATGATGATTTGGTAACTATAGCAAAGGCATGGCTTATTTTGAGTAGGAATGGGACCTTAATATTCCCGATTGTAATATTTTCAGGATTGGGTGTGGTATAAGACAATGCTCATGCATGACTCTAATACAGCTCTAGATTATAAGGTTCTCTAGCAGTTGCCTTAAGGAAGAAAGCATCTGGCACTAGCTCTGAAAATAGGAACAGGAGTGGTACAATTCTCGATGTGTGACACCGAACTGTAGAGAAGTGATAGAGAGTAGATCTTCAGGAAGTTCAGAGAGACATGTATGAACATGGGGACAATAATTTGGGGGGAGTTTAACCATCACAAGACTGGGAAGGGAATGCATGTGGTCA
The DNA here is from genome assembly GCF_964213995.1 of Mustelus asterias. Classification (NCBI taxonomy): domain Eukaryota; kingdom Metazoa; phylum Chordata; class Chondrichthyes; order Carcharhiniformes; family Triakidae; genus Mustelus; species Mustelus asterias. The sequence continues at coordinate 56,325,698 of NC_135817.1, forward strand.
AAAGGACAAATACTTTTTGCAATGCTGAGGCTACTTATACCTCAGTGTGCCCTTATCAAGCTGTCCTTTGCCTTCTTGCCCAACTTGGCAATGTGCTACTGCAGTTAGGAACAAAAGATATGAGGGGGTTCTGGATGTATGATACAGCACTTGCAATTCAACTGACTGACTAATGATATATTGCAGTAGAGTTGACTAGTCCCCAAGAACTGATCTTTTTCAAAATGCCAGTGGCTTCTCGTAGGTGACAGGCTTATTTGGATAAGAGAGAGATGTACGTCACCCACAAGCAGGTTTATTCATGGGCCCCATGGGAAGAGTTTTCCGGCCACACTCGCCCCAAGACCAGAAAATCCCACCCGAGGTCAACAGACCTTGGCAAGGTCTGCCCCCGCCCCAATGCTACGATTTCTATGGTGAGCAGGACGGGAAAATTTCACCCCATGCGCTTTTGCAAATTATTTTCTTTCCCGTTGCTCAGTAACCCTCCTTGTTCACCATGTCTGCCTCCAATAAGAATGCGCTAAGTTTCCCAGGTGATTGGAGATGCATTTTAACCTGTTCTAAGCACTATTCCTCACTTCCCTATCTGTACTTCGCAAATTTCACTCGGGTGTATTTCTTATATTTCTAACCATATGGAGCAAAGGATGTTACCAGGCAACTGGTGAGCAACTGGGGCAGTGGGATTAGACAAGGATTGTTCCAAGAAAGGGTCAGTCCTGGCATAGTGGGTCAAATGGCCTCCTATAATGTTTTCAATGTTAATGTTCTTGCTAAACATTCTTATTTCCTCTTCCTATTGACCACCAATAATACACGTATTGATTTTTTAAAAAGTTTTGGCTGTGTGGTGGCAAAACAGCAATAGATTGTAAAGGAGCAGGTTCTGGACACAGACTGTCCATTTGGTCCATGCAGTCCAGTCCTGTTAACTGCTTGAGGTACGATTCATGGTGTCAAAGATGGTAAACTTGGTCTGTCGTAGAAGTGTGAATAGGGTGATAGAGAACCAGCTGCTGATTTTACACTACGTATGATTTCCTTTTCCATCTACCCCTTTTGCACTTTCGTTGATTTGATCTATTCTAATAATCTAAAGTGTGCGGCATGGTGGCACAGTGGTTAACATTGCTGCCTCACAGCGCCAGGGACCCGGGTTTGTTTCCCGGCTTGGGTCACTGTCTGTGCGGAGTCTGCATGTTCTCCCTGCTTCTGCATGGGTTTCCTCTGGGTGCTCTAGTTTCCTCCCACAGTTGGAAAGATGTGCTGGTTAGGAGCATTGGCCATGCTAAATTCTCCCTCAGTGTACCCGAACAGCCGCCGGAGTGTGGTGACTAGGGGATTTTCACACGAACTTCATTGCAGTGTTAATGTAAGCCTTACTTGTGACACTAATAAATAAACTTAAAATTACTAGACTTTACCTGAGAGCAGATCCACAGTAAAACAAAATGCAAATTGAGTGTGGGCAGAAAAATCCAAAGGTATAAAGCACAGCTAACAAAATGGCTGTGGCAGGAGAACGTTATTATGTGGCCAGCACAGCAATTTTCATACACAGCAAGATCCCATAAACAGCAGCAAGTTGGGTAACCATGAGCATTCCTGCACTGATGTGCAGCAAAACTTACATGGAAATTCTGGAGTTGAGGTAAGAACTCTAACATCTAGACTAGAATGAAAACTGGAGGGAGGCGAATGGGATGAAACTGACAACATACGGGACACAATAGTATGATGGTTGTGTTCTGGACCGGGTAAGGACGGCAGATTGTGACTCCAGTCTCACTGTAATAGGACTGCCCTCTGAAATGGCCTAGCAAGCCACTTGGTTAAGTTTAAGTATTAGTGTCACAGTAGGCTGACATTAACACTGCAATGAAGTTACTGTGAAAATCCCCTAATCGCCACACGCTGGCGCCTGTTCGGGCACACAGAGGGAGAATTTAGCATGGCCAATGCACTTAACCAGCAACATCTTTTGGAATGTGGGAGAAAATACACGCAGACACGGGGAGAATATGGTTATAGTCAAGCGGGGGTGTGGTGGGGCAGGTGGGAAGGGGTGAGGAAGGAGGCTTTGGCTTCTCCTTCTTAAAGACAATTGGGGATGGACAATAAATGTTGGCTTTGCCGGCAACTTCCACATCCTGTGAACAATTTTTTTAGAAAACGAGGTGAGAAAGAAAGAGCAAAATGCCAACTGGGGTGATCCAAATGTCCCTTCAGTTGTTGAACATGCGTATGTCATAAGGTCACCTAACTCCCAGGGACGACCTTTCACTGCCTATTGGCGTTTTCAGAATTCAATCATTGACACAACCCCCATTGATTTCTGTGAAAGGAGGGAAAAAAAGAGCAGAATAATGGATTAAATACCATTACTGAAGTAAACTTCTTACCTGTTGCCTCCACCATTCCTTCAAGGATTACTACAATCTCCACGTCTTCCTTAGCCAGCTGGGCTTTGGAGGTTTCCCAGAATGGACTCTGCTGATTGATTTCATGGCTGATTATTAACGGTGAAACTAAGAACAGCCGGTCATCCCCCGTGTCGTAGCCGACGTTTATATCCGTCTGATTGAGCGGGATGAACTCTCCTTCCTTGGTTTGCCTTGATTTGATTAGCTTGGCACGGATCGAAGCCTCCACAATGTGGGAATTCCTCAGATCCCCAACTCGGAACATCAGGCACAGCTTCCCGTCACGTACAGAGATCACTGCATGTGTGGAGAAGACAAGTGTTTCAGCCCTCTTATTGGGCTGCGATATTTTCACAAACATGCAACCAACCATGAAAGCATTGACTATTGATCCCAGGACAGACTGGACTAGGAGTAAAATGATGCCTTCAGGACACTTGTCTGTGATGAATCTGTAGCCATATCCAATAGTGGTTTCAGTCTCTATAGAGAAGAGAAATGCTGAGACAAAGCCATTGAGGTTGTTAACGCAGGGTACCCATGAAGCGTCCCCTATGTGATTCAGGTCCCCTCGTATGTAGGCAATAATCCACCAGATCATTCCAAAGAAAAGCCAAGTGGTAGTATAGACCATGACAAAAATGAGTAGATTTAGCCTCCATTTTAAGTCCACTAATGTAGTGAAGATGTCCGTTAGGTAACGGTACCGCTCCCTCACGTTCCCATGGTGGACGTTACACTTTCCGTCCTTCCGCACGTACCTCTGGATGCTCTTTTTGGCTGGGTGATTGCCCATGGCTACTGGTTTTGGGACATAATCTCGCACTTGTTTTGGCAGCTTTGGCTGCCGTGTGGCCGCAGAGCTCTCCACGTCCTCCTCCATGGAAGTTGATAATCAGTCTAGTCAGAAAGAGACAGATTTCAGGAAAGTTATTTGATGTTCAACATAAGAAAATATATTGTTAAAAGTCAGAGTCATCTCACATGAGGCCCCAGGGACCTGATCACTTGACACTGATATGTTTCACAGGATTAGATAGATCAGGAAGTCCATTTGGAGCATCTTAGATGAGGTATCCCGAAATGTCCTCCAGTCTCATTATAAGATGCAGCCAATCTTTGAAAGACTCCAGGGATTTTTCCTCTCCTGCTGTTTCTGGAAATCCATTCCATGAGTTGATCAGTCTTTGTGTCAACAGGGACTTGGTGAATAATAGACTCAGAGAGTGGTGCAAAGAAGGGCTTTCAATTTCCATGGAGCACTGGCACCAGTGCTTGGGAAAGAGAGGGCTGTCCTTGTTAAAGTGTGCCCCACTTAATCAGAGATAAGTGGCAAATTGTATAATTAGGGCTGTGGATAGGGATTTAAATTACCAGAGGTTAGTTGCCAGAGCTAGAAAAGTGTCGCAACTTCATTGCAATGTTAATGTAAGCCTAATGTGACTAGTAAATAAACTATGAAGAGAAATGGCAAAGGCTGGGATTATTTTCCTTGGAACAAAGAAGACTGAGAGATGACTTGATAGAGGTGTACAAAATTATGAGGGGACCCGTGCCCGGGTGGCACGGTGGCACAATGGTTAGCACTGCTGCCTCACAGCGCCAGGGACCCGGGTTCGATTTCCGGCTTGGGTCACTGCCTGTGTGGAGTTTGTACATTCTTCCTGTGTCTGCGTGGGTTTCCTCCGGGTGCTCCGGTTCTCTCCCAAAGTCCTAAGCTATGCAGGTTAGGTGGATTGGCCATGCTAAATTGCCCCTTAGTGTCAGGGGGAATTAGCTGGGGTAAATGCATGGGGTTATGGGGATAGGACCTGGGTGGGATTGTGGTCAATGCAGACTCGATGGGTTGAATGGCCTCCTTCTCTGCACTGTGGAATTCTATGGTTCTATGGGAAGAGATGGAGTGGACAGGAAAGAATTGTTTCCCTTGGTGGAGAATTGTAGAGCCAGGGGACATAGATTGAAGATAAGTAGCAGTAGATGTAGAGGGGACATGAAGAAGAACTTTTTTAAGCAAAGGGTGGGGTGGGGGGGGTGGGGGGGGGGGGGCGGTGTCTGGAATTTGCTGTCCAAGTTGGTGGTGGAGAGTTGGTGAACTTTCTTAAAAAGTACCTGGATCTCCACCTTAAGTACTGTAAGCGACAGGGCTATGGGCCGGGTGCAGGAAGGTGGGATTAGAAAGGGCACCTGAGTGACCTTGGACGGGCATGGACAAGATGGGCCAAATGACCTCCTTCTGTGCTGTAACTTTTCTATGGCTCTTTATCTGAAAGCATTCTCAAGAAGATAAATAAATTAATGGCACAAACACAGATAAATGGCTTAGATCTAATTGCCCTTACAGAGATATGATTACAAATGTGGCCAATGTTGAGACATAAACATTCGAAGGCACACAACCTTTTGAAAAGACAGAGTAGAAAAGCAGGAAAAGCAGTCCTGATAGTAAGTGATGACACTAGGAGTTTAGTGAGAAAGGATCTTGGCTCAGAAGATCAGGAAGTTGAATCAGCACGGATGGAGACTAGGAATAATAAAAGTCAGAAAATGTTGTTGGGAGTTGACTATAGCACCCCCCGCCCCCCCACCAAACAGAAATTATACTGTTGGAAAGAGCATGAAGCAAGAAACAAAGACAATGTAATTACTGTGGTGGATTCTAAACTTCATATAGACTAGGCAAATCAAATTGGCGAATAATGAGTTTGTAGTAAGTTTTGTGACAGTTTCCTGGAACAATATGCCATGGAACCTGAAATACAGGGCAGCTAAAAAAAGTGAGGAACTTAACCTAATTCATATTAGCATAGAGAAAATATTGGAGAGACTTGAGGGACTCAAATCTGACAAATCCCTAAGAGGTGATGACCCACACCCTAGGGTTCTAGAAGAGAAGTTGCCGAGATAGTTTATGCATTGGTTATGACTTTCCAAAATTCCCTAGACTCTAGAACGGTTCCAGTGGATTCAAAGTTATCAAATGTAACAGTGCTATTAAAGAAAGGAAGCAGAGAGAAGACAGGGAACCACAGGCCAGTGGGTCTGACATCAATCATTAGGAAAATGCTAGAATCTATTTTTAAGGAAGCCTTAAAAATGCACTTAGAAAATCATGGTAAGATTAGAACATGTCAACAAAATAGAAATCATGGGCAGAACTTTCCCAAAATTAGATTGAGTGTCATAATTGATGCAAAAACCGGTGCGATTCCCATTGGCCCCATCGGCACTTTCTAGACCACAGTTTTTAGGAAATTTTAAAAAACATTCCCCACATGGAAAGCGCTGTGCTTGTGGTGCGAGGCATCTGATTCGCCCGCCCCAGGGGGTCATCTGAGCAGTTCAATCAAGGGTCGCTGCATGTCAACACAGCACTTGCTCACAGTCAAGCCAGGAGGATGGCAGCGAAGAAGCCTGCTCCCCACTTCACAGAGGGTGCCCTCACCCAGCTGTTTGATGCCACAGAGGAGGGAAAGTTGACAACTGACCCGCTGACTGGCAGGAGATCCTCCAGCAAGGGCACAAACCCTGCCTGGGAGATGGTGGCCACACTGGTGAGCGCCAGCGCAGTCAACAAGAGGATGGGGGTGTAATGCCACAAAAAGATTTCAGGGTGGCACGGTGGCACAGTGGTTAGCACTACTGCCTCACGATTCCCGGCTTGGGTCACTGTCTGTGTGGAGTTTGCACATTCTCCTCGTGTTTGCATGGGTTTCCTCCGGGTGCTCCGGTTTCCTCCCACACTCCAAAAGACGTGCATTGACCTGAACAGGCGCCGGAATGTGGCAACTAGGGGAATTTCACAGTAACTTCATTGCAGTGTTAATGTAAGCCTTACTTGTGACTAATAAATAAGCTTTACTTTACTTTAGATTAATGACATCCTCTGGTCTGCCAAAGGAAGTGCTTCCCGCCTTCTCTCACGCTACCCCTTTCAGTCACTCCTCCCCCTTTCAGTCACTCCTCCCCCTTTCAGTCACCCCTCCCCCTTTCAGTCACCTCTCCCCATGACATGTGGACCCCAAATGCTGCCACCAGGCAGGGCCCCCTACCCAACTTTCTAATGCTTCCTCATCTTCCCTGGTACCCCCTCCCTCACAAGTCATCCTTGCTCACATGCTGTGCCACACATGCAGTGGTATCATTGCTCATATCATCCTCATTTGTCTCCCTGCAGGATAAGCTCACTCATGACCACTGCATGAGTGAAGAGGGGTGGTGTAATGGCAGAGTTCAGGATCCTAACTCTGTTTGGGAGAGAGCCACGGAGCTTGCAGGGTCTGTGCGGAGACCAAGCTGGACCTGGGAGAGAAATGTGAGGAGTCACTGCATTTTCATCCTGCTGGTCAAACTCATAGGTGTGCCCCAGAACTTTGCCTTTGCCATGTTTTAATACCAACACTAGAGTTAAGAAAGCCCACCAATGCCTCTAATTTCTCAGAAGACTAAGGAAATTTGGCATGTCTGCTACATCTCTCACCAACTTTTACAGACGCACCCCCATAGAAAGCATTCTTTCTGGTTGTATCATAGCTTGGTATGGCTCCTGCTCTGACCAAGACCGCAAGAAACCACAAAAGGCCGTGAATGTAGCCCAATCCTTCACGCAAACCAGCCTCCCATCCATTGACTCTGTCTACATTTCCTACTGCAACGGAAAAGCAGCCAGCATAATCAAGGACCCCATGCACCCTGGACATTCTCTCTTCCACCTTCTTCGTTGGGAAAAAGATACAAAAGTCTGAGGTCACGTACCAACCGACTCAAGAACAGCTTCTTTCCTGCTGCCATCAGACTTTTGAATGGATCTACCTTATAGAACATAGAACATTACAGCGCAGTACAGGCCCTTCGGCCCTCGATGTTGCGCCGACCAGTGAAACCAATCTAAAGCCCCTCTAATCTACACTATTCCAATATCATCCATATGTTTATCCAATAACCACTTGAACGCTCTCAACGTTGACGAGTCCACCACTGCTGCAGGCAGAGCATTCCACGCCCTTACTACTCTCTGAGTAAAGAACCTACCTCTAACATCTGTCCTATATCTCTCACCCCTCAATTTAAAGCTATGTCCCCTCGTGCTAGCCAACACGAGGAAAAAGGCTCTCACTATCCACCCTATCTAATCCTCTGATCATCTTGTATGCCTCTATTAAGTCACCTCTTAACCTTCTTCTCTCTAACGAAAACAACCTCAAGCCCCTCAGCCTTTCCTCATACGATCTTCCCACCATACCAGGCAACATCCTGGTAAATCTCCTCTGCACCCTTTCCAACACTTCCACATCTTTCCTATAATACGGCGACCAGAACTGTATGCAATACTCCAAATGCGGCCGCACCAGAGTTTTGTACAGTTACAGCATGACCTCCTGGCTCCGAAACTCAATCCCTCTACCAATAAAAGCTAACACACCGTACGCCTTCTTAACAACCCTATCAACCTGGGTGCCAACTTTCAGGGATCTATGCACATGGACACCCAGATCCCTCTGTTCATCCACACTACCAAGTATCTTACCATTAGCCCAGTACTCTGTATTCCTGTTACTCCTTCCAAAGTGAATCACCTCACATTTTTCCGCATTAAACTCCATTTGCCACCTCTGCGCCCAGCTCTGCAGCTTATCTATGTCCCTCTGTAACCTGCCACTTCCCTCCGCACTGTCTACAACTCCACCGACTTTAATGTCATCCGCAAATTTACTAATCCATCCTTCCACGCCCTCATCCAAGTCATTAATAAAAATGACAAACAGCAGTGGCCCCAAAACAGATCCTTGCGGTACACCACTAGTAACTGAACTCCAGGATGAACATTTCCCATCAACCACCACCCTTTGTTTTCTTACAGCTAGCTAATTCCTGATCCAAACCACTAAATCACCCTCAATCCCATGTGTCCGTATTTTCTGCAAAAGCTTACCATGGGGAACCTTATCAAACGCTTTGCTGAAATCCATATACACCACATCAACCGCTTTACCCTCATCCACCTCTTTGGTCACCTTCTCAAAGAACTCAATAAGGTTTGTGAGGCATGACCTACCCTTCACAAAACCGTGCTGACTATCCCTAATCAAATTATTCCTTTCTAGGTGATTATAAATCCTATCTCTTATAATTCTTTCCAATACTTTGCCCACAACAGAAGTAAGGCTCACCGGTCTATAATTACCAGGGTTGTCCCTACTCCCCTTCTTGAACAAGGGGACAACATTTGCTATCCTCCAGTCTTCTGGCACTGTTCCTGTAGACAATGACGACACAAAGATCAAAGCCAAAGGCTCTGCAATCTCCTCTCTAGCCTCCCAGAGCATCCTAGGATAAATCCCATCCGGCCCATGGGACTTATCTATTTTTACCCTTTCCAGAATTGCTAACACCTCCTCCTTATGAACATCAATCCCATCCAGTCCAACAGCCTGCATCTCAGTACTCCCCTCAACAACACTGTCCCTCTCCAGTGTGAATACCGACGAAAAATATTCATTTAGTGCCTCTCCTATCTCTTCAGACTCCACGCACAACTTCCCACTCCTGTCCTTGACTGGCCCTAATCTTACCCTAGTCATTCTTTTACTCCTGACATACCTATAGAAAGCTTTAGGGTTTTCCTTGATCCTACCTGCCAAAGACGTCTCATGTCCCCTCCTGGCTCTTCTTAACTCTTTCTTTAGGTCCTTCCTGGCTAACTTGTACCTCTCAAGCGCCCTAACTGAGCCTTCACGTCTCATCTTAACATAAGTCTCCTTCTTCCTCTTCACAAGAGATTCAACCTCCTTCGTAAACCACGGTTCCCTCACACGTCTGCTTCCTCCCTGCCTGACAGGTACATATTTATCAAGGACGCGTAGTAGCTGTTCCTTGAACAAGTTCCACATTACAATTGTGCCCATCCCCTGCAGTTTCCTTCCGCAACCTATGCCAGCTAAATCTCACCTAATCGCATCATAATTTCCTTTCCCCCAGCTATAACTCTTGCCCTTTGGTATATACCTATCCTTTTCCATTGCTAAAGTAAACGTAATCGAATTGTGGTCACTGTCACCAAAGTGCTCACCTACCTCCAAATCTAACATCTGGCCTGGTTCATTACCCAGTCCCAAATCCAATGTGGCCTCGCCTCTTGTTGGTCTATCTACATACTGCGTCAGGAAGCCTTCCTGCACACACTGGACAAAAACCGACCCCTCTAAAGTACTCGAACTATAGCTTTTCCAGTCAATATTTGTAAAGTTAAAGTCCCCCAGTACAACTACCCTGATACTTTCGCTCCTATCCAGAATCATCTTTGCAATCTTTTCCTCTACATCTCTGGAACTTTTCGGAGGTCTATAAAAAACTCCCAACAGGGTGACCTCTCCTTTCCTGTTTCTAACCTCAGCCCAAACTACCTCAGTAGACGAGTCCTCATCAAATGTCCTTTCTGCCACCGTAATACTGTCCTTGACTAACAATGCCACACCTCTCCCTCTTTTACCACCTTCCCTGCACTTACTGAAACATCTAAACCCCGGAACCTGCAACAACCATTCCTGTCCCTGCTCTATGCATGTCTCCGAGATGGCCACAACATCGAAATCCCAGGTACCAACCCATGCTGCAAGCTCACCCACCTTATTCCGGATGCTCCTGGCGTTGAAGTATACACACTTCAAACCGCCTTCCTGCCTGCCAGTACACTCCTGCGACTCTGAAACCTCATCCATGACCTCACTACTCTCAACCTCCTGTACACCGGAGCTACAATTCAGGTACCCACCCCCCTGCTGAATTAGTTTAAACCCTCCCGAAGAGCATTAGCAAATTTCCCCCCCAAGATATTGGTACCCCTCTGGTTCAAGTGCGGACCATCTTGTTTGTAGAGGTCCCACCTACCCCAGAAAGAGCCCCAATTGCCCAGGTATCTGAATCCCTCCGTCCTGCACCATCCCTGTAACCACGTGTTCAACTGCTCTCTCTCCCTATTCCTCTCCTCACTATCACGTGGCACGGGTAACAAACCAGAGATAACAACTTTGTTTGTTCTAGCCCTAAGCTTCCACCCTAACTCCCTGAATTTCTGCCTTACATCTCCATCCCTTTTCCTACCTATGTCTTGAGTGCCTATGTGAACCACAACTTGGGGCTGGTCCCCCTCCCCCTTAAGGATATCGAAAACACGATCCAAGACATCGCGGACTCTGGCTCCTGGGAGGCAACACACCAGCCGCGAGTCTCTCTCATTCCCACAGAATCTCCTATCCGTCCCTTTAACTATGGAGTCCCCAATGACTAATCCTCTACTCCTCTCCCCCTATCCCTTCTGAGCCACAAGGACAGACTCTGAGCCAGTGACCTGTACACCATCGCCCCCCCAACAGCATCCAAAAGTGTACTATCCCCAATTTCTACGACATTTTTTGTTTCTCCCCCCACTTGGATGGCTCCCTGTACCTTGGTGCTGTGGTCAGTTTGCTCATCCTCCCTTTCCCTCCCCTTCTGAGCTGCCGGGCCGGACTCTGTGCCGGAGGCACGGCCACTGTTGCTTCCCCCAGGTAGGCTGCTCCCCCCAACAGTACTTAAACAGGAGTACTTATTTTTAAGGGGCACAGCCACTGGGGTACTCTCTAGTACCTGACCTTTCCCCTTCCCCTTCCTAACCGTGACCCACTTGTCTGTCTCTCGTGGCCCCGGTGTGACCACCTGCCTGTAACTCCTATCTATCACCTCCTCATTCTCCCTGACCAGACGAAGGTCATTGAGCTGCAGTTCCAGTTCCCCAACGTGGTCCCTTAAGAGCTGCAGCTCGACACACCTGGCACAGATATGGACGTCCGGGAGGCTAGCTGACTCCAGGACCTCCCACATCAGACACTGAGAACAACAAACTGGCCTCACAATCATAATTCCCCCTTTCTTCCAATGACACAGAAAAAAAAACTGTCTAAACCTACCCCACCTCTGCCTGTTTACGCCGAAGCCCGATGAGCCAAAGCCCGTCAGCTCTCACTCTACTTCCCACTCACTCCACTGCCCTCTCCCGACGCTGCCCGCTCAAAAGTGCGGCCTGCTTTTAAACCCTCCAAAAACCTTCCCAGGCTTCTCCTGGGCCTACTTCCTGTTTTGCAAAAACAACCTCCGATTTTTAACACAATTTTAACTGAAAAATAAATAAATAAATCACATGCAGGAACAGGAACACACTCCCTTACTCTCGGCCTGCTCCTGTGGAACAATGAGTATTGTTCAACAATTATATTAAGTTGATCTTTCTCAGCACCCTAGCTTTGACTGTAACACTACATTCTGCACTCTCTCCTTTCCTTCTCCCCTATGAACGGTATACTTTGTCTGTATAGTGCGCAAGAAACAATACTTTTCACTGTATATATATATATGTGCCAGTAATAAATCAAATCAAATCAAATCAAAAGGAAAATCGTCTGAGCAGCCTGGCCCATCCACAGCAGGGTTCCTGCACCAACTCTGCACAGTTCAGAGGAGAGGTCGCTGGAAGACACAGAAGATGCGTCACGGCTGTTACCCACACCCTCCACCAATGCAGGGACACACACACCATTGGGCATTCTTAGCAGGCAGGCTTTGGGGCCAATATCCGGTGAGTGCCACACTGCTGCTGATGCAACAAAGTCCCAGTGATTGGACATTCGGAGGTCTGCTGGATCCCAGAACTCAGCTGTGCCCCAGCCAGGTGCCGTGTCACTGGACATGTTTATCCCTCAGCTGCTTGAGATGAAAAGGCAAGGCCAGGAATATCAGGATGTCAGGGACACTCCTGCAACTGCATGACTGATTGGGGGAGTCCCAAAGCTTCCTCATACAGGAGATTGTGCTGTCAATGCAAAACACTCAGGCTAACGCTAGGGTGGCAGCCACAATGGAGAGCCTGGGGGCTCAAAGTCAGATCCATGGTGGGAGATGTTTGAACCATGGCTCAGTCCATGTGCTCCATGGCTGAGGGCATCAATTGCATGGTGTAGTCACTGGTGGGCATCCATGTGTGCCAGTGCCAGAGGATGGCGGGGCTTCTGGATTTCACCTCAACTAGCCCTCTATCCTATGGAGTGACCCAGGGGCCCTCGAGCATCTAGAGGGAGGTGGATCTGCAAGTGCACAGCCTGGGGCCTTCCACCCAGAAGACCCTGGAAGTGCCCAGATTCTCCGCTTCCAGAGATTGGCAAACCCAGGTTCAGCAGACAGAAAAGGGTGGCACTACAACACCAGTGACATCCAAAAGTGGGCTGGGGCCTTCTAGATCCCAGCACTCCAGAGGATGCCCATAAAGGGCATCTCAGGCATCAGGGCGTGGTAGAGAGCAGGCGACTTCTACTTCTGATGTGCATCCTGGGAGATACACCTAGGCATAGTGGGAGGGTATGTAAAGCTAGGGAAGTGTAGGTGCCCAGCGTTGGCGCGGGTGAAATTAGGCACTATAAGCTTTGGAACACTCACCTGTCTAATTTTGACCTATGACAATATATAATATAATTGATGCTCACCACTTTAAAGCTTCACAAGCACAAGTTATTTTTTAATGGAATGGCGCTTCTCACCATTGGGGTACATTTGGTCTCACAGGGCCTCCATGTCCTCCAAGTGATGAGGTCTTCTCGGTCTGACTGTTTCATTCGCAGTGACAGGACTCAGTAATGATGCAGGGAGTCCTAAACCTCTTTAGAGTATAGGGACAGAAGAATGTGTGCTCTCATCCTCATTCTTACATGTGCCAGGGAGTCCATGAGTTGGCATCAGTCGGATAGGAGTCAGACGCTAGTATTTGAGGAGAATCCCCGACTATTCCTCACTGCGAGTCATCATCCCCCCCCTCACCCCCGCAGGCACTCATGGACTCCCATTCCCATCTCCCTGAGCAGTGAGTGGTCGCCCCCCCCCCCCCCCCCCGCCCACCCTCCTCTCCCTCCTCGCCCTGGTTACATAGAGATGACAGCATCCTGAGGAGGCACCCACTTGTCCACCCAATCAGTCCTCCTTCATGAATCGTGAGGCAAAGAGGGCGTCTCTAGCCCTTCTGCCCGTGCGCACCATTGCTCCACTTGACTTCCATCCCCGGCCTCCTCAGCAGCCTCCTGCTCAGTGCCCTCCTGCACCTCCTCCTCATCGGAGGACACGTACCACTCCTCCAGCTCCTCACCCTGTTACAGAGCAAGGGCGTGGAGGGTGCAGCAGATAACCACAATGTGGGAGACGCTCTGGGGCTGTACTGCACCAGACCTGTCCAGGCAGCAGAAAGGCATCTTTGGACGTCCGATGCACTGCTCGATCACAGCAAGACTGTGAACTTTGAGAGGAAGTTCTGTGACTATTTGTATGTGAATTAACACATTCATGTGAAAGAGTCTTTGCCCATTATTTTAATGCACGAAGCTGTACATATTAAATTAAACTTCTTTTAAAATGGCAGAGGAATTTCATGTGAAAATTTACATATTAAACACCCCACGCTTCATACAATTCCTTTTGACAAAAGCTGTTGCCGTGTCTTTGTGTCAACTTTCCCTGTTAGAAATTCTTTCGTCCACATTAATAATAGAAATTGACCATGTAATTTCACCAACCTGCCAGTGGTGGTGCTAGAGTACCTTAGTTTCCCATTTCCCAGCTCCTCAGGCACCACTGCAGAGAGGCTTTGGTTTTATCTACTTCCCTGCTTCCCAACTTGCTTCACACTTTCCTTATTTAACTGTACAAAATGAGATAAGACAACATAATACATGTAAAAATAAAAACTATAAAATGGCAGCTGAGTATTTTATACGTACCTACCAATACCCGTGCACAGTATCAGCACTGCAGCAGTGTATACCATCTATAAGATGCACTGCAGCAGTGTATACAATTTATAAGATGCACTGCAGCAGTGTATACAATTTATAAGATGCACTGCAGCAGTGTATACAATTTATAAGATGCACTGCAGTAGTGTATAACATCTATAAGATGCACTGCAGCAGTGTATACAATCTATAAGATGCACTGCAGCAAACTCACCAAGACTCCTTTGACCACAACCTCCATAACTGCAACATACCTTCCAAACTCACGACCACTTCCATCTAGAAGGACAAGGGCAGCAGATACATGGGAACACCATCACCTGCAAGTTCCCCTCCAAGCCACTCACTGTCCTGACTTGGAAATATATTGCCGTTCCTTTGCAGTCGCTGGGTCAAAATCCTGGAATTTCCTCCCTAAAAATGTTCTTAGCTTTTGGTGAAGGGATAAATATTGTCCAGGATTCCAGAGAGAATTTCCCAGAGAGAATTCCCCTGCTTTTTGAAACAGAGCATTGAGATATTTTGCCTGCAAGATCATCTGATCCAAACTGATGGCACCTCTGACAGTGCAGTACTCCATCTGCACCTCCAAGGAACTGACAATGCATGGTTAACACCAAAAGAAACACTTACAGCAGATTCCAGAATTGGCAAAGAGCTGACAACTGATTAACATAGCATCAAGTGAAGATAGCTTGGAGGTTGCCATGGTGATGCAGGGTTAATGACGTTATTCCATTGTCAATGAAAATCTATACCCTCCGAGAGTCCCTCATTAAAATCTTTTTGCTTTACACACCTCTGGATTTATTGCTCAGCAATAGTGAGTGAGACCCATTACTTGTCCAGCAGAGGAAATAGATTTCCATGCTTACAGTAAATATTTATCAACCCTGAACACCGATGTCATCTTCAGCCTCTGCCATATAGAAACGGAGCTTGCGTCGGCTGAATCTAGCTTTGCATTTACAGACATGTGGGTTTTGTAATATTCAAGAGTTCAGCTTTACTGCGCTTTATTCAGCACCAATCAATTCATTTCAGCCAATTATTTTTCCCTTTCCGGTTGTCGCCTCACAGGCACAGGGTTAGATTTGATTTGATTTGATTTATCATTGTCACATGTATTGGAATACAGTGAAAATTATTGTTTCTTGCGCACTATACAGACAAAGCTTACCGTTCATACAGTACATAGGAAAGAAGGAAAGGAGATGGTGCAGGATGTAGTGTTACAGTCATAGCTAGGGTGTAGAGAAAGATCAACTTAATATATGGTAGAATAGAGCATTGCTGGCGAGCTTAAGAGAGCTCGAGTACAGTTTTAGAATGAGAGTAAAATTAGAATTTTTAGAATGAGAGCAAAAGATAGAATTAGGGGATATACTAGGGACAGCTTGCAGGAAGTCACCTCGCTCCATTTTGAATCTTACACATCCTGGTTGATCCCACTAATATCTGGGATGAAGGGGTTTATCTTACATGGAAGGGTTAGGCGACTGTAACAGTTGGAATTTTAAAGATTGAGAGATGATCTTATTGAAACACTTAAGGGTCGGAATTTTATCATGCTGTCCGCCACAGGAATCGGAGAGGACGAGGGGCGGAGCATGGGAAGGCCCATTGACCTGGCTGGCGGGGGGGGGCGGGGGGTGTGGATTTTACGGTTTCAGGACGAGCGACGCTGTAATATCCCATCCCAAGATCCTCGGGGGACTTGACATGGTGGATGCTGAGTGGATGTATCGGGGGCAGGTGGAGGCACAGCTTAAAAATACAGGGCTTTGCTCCCATTTAAGATGGAGGTAAGGAGAATATTTTTCTCTCACAGGGTCATTAGTCTGTGGAACCCAGAGAGCAGTGGAGGCAGGCTCGTTGAATATTTCTAAGGCTGAGTTAGATTCTAGATTAATGGTGGAGTGTAAGATTATAAGTCATAGAGTCATAGAGGTTTACAGCATGGAAACGGGCCCTTTGGCCCAATTTATCCTTTTTTTTAAACCCCTAAACTAATCCTAATTGCCCACATTTGGCCCATATCCCTCTATACCAATCAGACCCATGTAACTATCTAAATGCTTTTTAAAAGACAAAATTGTATCCGCCCCTACTACTACCTCTGGCAGCTTGTTCCAGACACCCACCACCCTCTGTGTGAAAAAATTGTTCCTCTGGACACTTTTGTATCTCTCCCCTCTCACCTTAAACCTATGCCCTCTAGTTTTAGACTCCCCTACCTTTGGGAAAAGATATTGACTATCTAGCTGATCTATGCCCCTCATTATTTTATAGACCTCTATAAGATCACCCCTCAGCCTCCTACGCTCCAGAGAAAAAAGTCCCAGTCTATCCAGCCTCTCCTTATAACTCAAACCATCAAGTCCTGGTAGCATCCTAGTAAATCTTTTCTGCACTCTTTCTAGTTTAATAATATCCTTTCTATAATAGGGTGACCAGAACTGTACACAGTATTCCAAATGTGGCCTTACCAATGTCTTGTACAACTTCAACAAGACGTCCCAACTCCTGTATTCAATGTTCTGACCAATGAAACCAAGCATGCTGAATGCCTTCTTCACCACTCTGTCCATCTGTGACTCCACTTTCAAGGAGCTATGAACCTGTACCCCTAGATCTCTTTGTTCTGTAACTCTCCCCAACGCCCTACCATTAACTGAGAAAGTCCTGCCCTGGTTCAATCTACTAAAATGTATTACCTCGCATTTATCTAAATTAAACTCCATTTGCCATTCGTCAGCCCACTGGCCCAATTGATCAAGATCCTGTTGCAATCGGAGATAACTTTCTTCACTATCCACTACACCACCAATCTTGGTGTCATCCGCAAACTTGCTAACCATGCCTCCTATATTCTCATCCAAATCATTAATATCAATGACAAATAACAGTGGACCCAGCACTGATCCCTGAGGCACACCGCTGGTCACAGGCCTCCAGTTTGACAAACAATCCTCTAAAACCACTTCTGTCAAGAAGCCAATTTTGTATCCATTTAGATACCTCACCTTGGGTCCTGTGAGATTTAATCTTATGCAACAACCTACCATGCGGTACCTTGTCAAAGGCCTTGCTAAAGTCCATGTAGACAACATCAGCTGCACTGCCCTCATCTACCTTCTTGGTTACCCCTTCAAAAGACTCAGTCAAATTTGTGAGACATGATTTTCCACTAACAAAGCCATGCTGACTGTCCCTAATCAGTCCTTGCATCTCTAAATGCCTGTAGATCCTGTCTCTCAAAATACCTTCCAACAACTTACCTACCACAGGTGTGAGGCTCACTGGCCTGTAGTTCCCTGGCTTTTCCCTGCAGTCCTTTTTAAACAAAGGCACAATATTTGCCACCCTCCAGTCTTCAGGCACCTCACCCGTGACTATCAATGATTCAAATATCTCTGCTAGGGGACCTGCAATTTGCTCCCTAGCCTCCCACAATGTCCTGTGGGAGAGGAAAGTGTTAAGTGTTAGAGAGGAAAGTAGAATTAGAACATAGAACATAGAATAGTACAGCACAGGAACAGGCCCTTTGGCCCACGATATTGTGCTGAACAGAGGAACAACATTAGCTACTTGCCAGTCCTCCGGGACCTCTCCAGTAGCTAGCGAGGACACAAAGATCTTTATCAGGGCCCCAGCAATCTTCTCTCTTGGCTCTCTGAATAACCTGCGGTAGATTCCATTGGGCCCTAGGAACTTATCCACTGTGCTGCTCTTCAAGAGACCCAACACCACTTCTTCCTTAAGGCCACAATGCAATCAGCTTGCAAGGGGTGGCATTGGGAAGTGAAGCCTCTTTTAATTACTTACTCCGAAGCCACAGCTGCGGCCCCAAGCCATCCTGAGTAGGAGTTTCCCCTCAACACTGATGACCTGGCAGTTGTGTCTACAATTTATCTTTAAAGTCTTCAGAGGACAAGCAGAGCCCTGGACGCTCTCATTGGTCCTTCCACCTGTGCAGACCGCCCACCCTCCTTAGCTGAATGAGTCTCCTAGAGATGGCCTCTTAGTTGGCGTCTCTGGGAAGATTGCACAGGCAGGTAGACCTCAGACTGTGATCGAGAACTGGAAATGGTGGCGATCATTGATGGAAAGCTAAGGTGGTAAAATTCCACTCTACACCTCAGAAAGGCCATATTGGTCTTGGACGGAGTTGTTTGTGGAATGCAAGGCTCTGGAGTCACATATAGGCCAGGAGATTCAGTGAATCAGATTGGTTTTTACGACAGTCAATGATAATTTTGTGATTGCCACCTCTAAGATTAGCCAATTCCAGATTTTCTTTCCATATTTAATTGAATTTCATTTCCACCAGCTGCCATGGGGGAGGCTGTGGTGTAGTGGCATTGTCATTGGGCAAGTAATCCAGAAACCCAGTGTAATGCTCTGGGGACCTGGGTTCGAATCCTGCCATGGCAAGTGGTGAAATTTGAATTCATGAAAAAAAAAATCTGGAATTAAAAATCTAAGGGTGACCATGAAACCATTGTCAATTGGTGCAAGAACACATCTGTTCACTAATGTTTTTCAGGGAAGGAAATCTGCCATCCTTACTTGGTCTGGCCTCCAAAGCCACAGCAATGTGGTTGATTCTGAAATGCCTCCTGAATTTGCCTAGCAAATCATTCGGTTCAAGGGCAATTGGAGACGGACAATAAATGCTGGCCTGGCCAGTGACACCCACATCCCATGAACAATTATTTTTTAATTTGAACCTATGTCTCCACAACAATAGCCTGGCTCTCTGGATTTCTAGTCAGTGACCATTTTCACCCCCTAGCCTGGATTTACCCTTGACTCCAAGGATTAAACTATGAGGAGTGATACAACCCTAATTTACATATTCTTTGTAGTTTAGAAGGGATGATTTGCTTGAAGCTTTGAAGATATTGAGGACAAAGGATTGGGTAGATAGACGGAAACGAATTCTGCTGGTTGGGGGACTCTGGAGCTGGACCTATAGCTTAAAAAATGGAGACAGACACTTCAGGAGTGAAATTAGGAAATGCTTTCACACGTAAGGGATACTTGAAGTTTAGAATTCTCTTCCAGAAATGGCAATGAGTCTGAGATTAATTGTTAATTTTATAGCTGAGATTTATTTTTGATTTGATTTATTATTGTCACATGTATTAGCATACAGTGAAAAGTATTGTTTCTTGCGCATTATACAGAGCATACCATTCATACCAAACAAGAGAGTGCAGAATTGGACGGAATTTTATGGCCTCGCTCTTCCTGAAACTGCAAAATCTCATCTAAGGTAAACGGACCTTCCTGTTGTCCGCCGCTCCACTTCCTGTGGCAGGCGGGGCGGCAGAATTCCAGCTACAGATTTTTGTTAACCGAAAGTATAAAGGGATATGGGGCAAAGGTGGATTGCAGATCATCCTTTATTTTAGCTTACTGTCATGAGGAGACTACTTTCCATAAGACCATATGACCATAAGACATAGGAGCGGAAGTAAGGCCATTCGGCCCATCGAGTCCACTCCACCATTCAATCATGGTTGATTTCAACTCCATTTACCCGCTCTCTCCCCATAGCCCTTAATTCCTCGAGAAATCAAGAATTTATCAATTTCTGTCTTGAAGACGCTCAACGTCTCGGCCTCCACAGCCCTCTGTGGCAATGAATTCCACAGACCTACCACCCTCTGGCTGAAGAAATTTCTCCTCATCTCTGTTCTAAAGTGACTCCCTTTTATTCTAAGGCTGTGCCCCCGCGTCCTAGTCTCCCCTGCTAATGGAAACAACTTCCCTACGTCCATCCTATCTAAGCCGTTCATTATCTTGTAAGTTTCTATTAGATCTCCCCTCAACCTCCTAAACTCCTAAACTCCAATGAATATAATCCCACAATCCTCAGACGTTCATCGTATGTCAGGCCTACCATTCCTGGGATCATCCGTGCGAATCACCCTTTGGGGTATAGTGGGGGGAAGTGATGGAAAGATTCTTGAGCCCATTGAACCGTATTATGAACATTTTTTCCATGGCCAACAAGTCCTGATGTTGGACTTGAACCCAGAGCTTCTGGTCCAGAGGCAGGGACGCTACCACTGCACCACAAAGACCTCCTTTTCGATCATTAATGGGTTCATTGAATGAAGCGACCGGCTGAAGAGACCCGATGGCCTGTTCCTGTTCATATACTCTAATGTTCCTAAACTGTAAAAATCAAAGCTTGGTTCTTGTGTGTGGCTCACTTAGCAGCTGAGTGAGAGAGGGAGGTCCCCCTCTTGATTTCATTCATGTCTCAACGTCTCACTGACAGGGCAAAATTGAACATTTCTTTCCTATCATGCATAAATCATTCCGGAAAAATCTGTAACAACCCGAGACAAACTGCTCTGTCTCTTAATATTACAGTCATTAGCCTATTAGAGGGGATGTTTTGGTCAATTACCAGCCGCGAGGTGGTTATTGTCGGCAGCGGATGGTAATGGAAGCCTCGGTGCTACAAATCAACCCTAATGTGAGAACAAAACAATGTTGTCACTATTATCCTCGCTGAATGTGATTCTCTGCTCTCAGCTTGTAATTTTCTGGGCTGGCCACCTGCACTCGTGTTAATTGTCTTTCAGATGGTTTGTGCTCTGTGACACTGTTGTTCCTGGACATTGTGTTGATGTGTCACTGGATCATTTGCATGTTGTCCCCTTTGACAGGCTCCTCAAGCAATAACTGACTGTCTGCCAGTTGATTGGCTCAGTATTTTAAGTCAATTGAGCCGACAATAATGGAAGAAGTGTGCATTCCTTCTGAGTTTCACCTACCACCTGGCACGCTTTGGACTCTAGACAGTGATAAGTGATAAATATAGATCTCAGTGTGTTGTAACCCGTCTACCAGCTTATTACTGTCATTAGATGTTGAGCTTTTGTAATGTTTTCCTGCATACCATTCTTTTGGCTTTGTTTTTCTGGGACTCTCTTTTCAAAAAGTTGCAGCCAAAGGCAATTGGTGCAAGGGCGGATGTGAATGTAACTGCGCCGGTTACCAAAATAAAAAGCTGATGCTGCATTGACGTTATGGCATTGTTCTTTGTCGCACTCCTGAATCCAGCAGTGACACTCAAACAAAGGTAAATGAAGCAACTGTACAGCTGTCTGAGTGCAGACACTCCTGAAAAGGTGGCTTTCCATCTCGGAAAGACTGATTGCCTGCCACATCTCTCCAATGATCCAGAGAATTGACCTTGGCGTCCAGCAGCTCAACTGTATCAAATCCACCAGTGTGCGTGTACTGAGTCCAGGATTAAATATAAGCTTTCTTCATAGAATTGCAGACAATGCTACAATTTTCCAAATGCATTGGGCTCTCGAGAGCTTTGACATTGTTAACAGTTGATTTCTACAGAAAGGTGTATATAAAGTCATGTTTATTCTGGTTTAATTTAGTGCGATGGCTATGAGCGCATTTATTTTTAATGTCCTCTTCTCACCAGGGCAACAGAATAAAGCAAAATCAAAGTTGAAAGAGAACTGTAAGGAGTAGGAAAAATTCAAAATGAATGAACAGAATGCAAGACAACGGAAGGTGGGACTGATCTGGGCGTTGACAATTTATTTCCTTGAAGAGATTGGAGAAGAAGAAACATTAAATTTACCGTGTTCTCCATTTTCGACTTCCTTTCTCCATAAAAGATTGAGGATAATACCAGAGTTTATTAGTAATGTTGCCAATTAAATATGTCATAAATTGGAGTATTGTGCCAGTTCTGGGCACCACACTTTAGGAAGGATGTGACTGCACTAGAGAGAGTGCAGAAAAGATTCACAAGAATTCCACAGGACCAGGCTGAGGAGAAGGCAGTTGGTTTGTTCACTACATTTATTTATTTATTTTAAGTTAAATTTGTGTAAAAAATCGGAGGTTTTTTTAAAAACAGGAAGTGGGCCCAGCAGGAGTCTGGGAAGGTTTTTGGAGGGTTTAAAAGTGCTTAACTTGCAGTTTTCAGCCTCATTGTTTAAAAGTAGGCCGCACTTTTGAGCGGGCAGCGTCGTTAGCGGGCAGCAGAGTGAGCAGGAGGCAGAGTGAAAGCTGTAGGGCTTTGGCTCACAGGGCTTAGGCAGAAAGGGCGAGCAGGGGTGAGTTAATTCATTTTTTGCTGTTTCTACCTGGTACTGGCAAGGTATCTAGAGGGGATGGGTGTGAAGGCAGTGCAATGTTCCTCTTGCACTCTGTTCGAGGTGAGGGACGACGTCAGTGTCCCTGCTGATTATACCTGTGAGAAGTGCATCCATCTGCAGCTCCTCCAAAACCGTGTAAGGGAACTGGAGCTGGAGTTGGAGGAACTTAGGATCATTAGGGATGCAGAGATGGCCATAGACAGAAGCTTCAGGGATACAGTTACTCCGCGGAATGAAAATAGATGGGTGACGGTGAGAGGGGCTGGGAAGAAGCAGTCGGTGCAGGGATCCCCTGTGGTCGTTCCCCTTAGCAATAAGTATTCCGCTTTGGATACGGTTGAGGGGGACGACATACCAGTGGTGAGCCGCAGTGAGAGGATCTCTGGCACTGAGTCCGTCCCTGTGGCTCAGGAGGGTAAGGAGGAGAGCGGGAGGGCAATAGTTATTGGGGACTCGTTAGTTAGAGGGATAGATAGGAGGTTCTGTGGCAGCAAAAGAGACTCGAGGGTGGTTTGTTGCCTACCGGATGCCAGGGTCCGTGACGTCTCGGACCGTGTTTTCCGGATTCTTAAGGGGGAGGGGAAACAGTCACAAGTCGTGGTACACATTGGTACCAACGACATAGGTAAGAGAAGGGACGGGGATTTAAAACAGGAATTTCAGGAGCTCGGCTGGAAGCTGAGAGCAAAGACAAAACATGTGGTCATCTCTGGTACGCTACCGGTGCCACGTGATAGCGAGTTGAGGAACAGGGAGAGAGTGCACTTAAACATGTGGTTGCAGGGATGGTGCAGGAGGGAGGGTTTCAGATACGTGGATAATTGGAACACGTTCTGGGGAAGGTGGGACCTCTACAAACAGGACGGGGTGCACCTGAACCAGAGGGGCACCAATATCCTGGGAGGGAAATTTGCTACGGCTCTTCAGGGGGATTTAAACTAATTTGTCAGGGGAGTGGGAAAAGGAGTTGTAGTCCAGAAATCAGTGTTGAGGGTGGTGAGGTATTGGGGAAGGTATCAAGGTCAAGGGTGGGTACCGGTAGACAGGAAGATGGGTTGAAGTGTGTCTACTTCAATGCAAGGAGCATTCGGAACAAGGTGGATGAACTTGGGGCGTGGATTGCTACTTGGGACTACGATGTTGTGGCCATTACGGAGACGTGGGTAGAACAAGGACAGGAATGGTTGTTGGACGTTCCGGGGTATAGATGTTTCAGTAAGTGTAGGGAAGCTGGTAAAAGAGGTGGAGGAGTAGCATTGTTAATCAAGGATAGTTTAACGGCTGCGGAAAAGCACTTTGAGGGGGATATGCACACTGAGGTAATATGGGCTGCAGTTAGAAACAGGAAAGGAGCGGTCACGTTGCTAGGAGTTTACTATAGGCCCCCAAATAGTAATAGAGATGTGGAGGAAGAAATTGCTAAGCAGATTATGGATACGTGTGGGGGTCACAGGGTAGTTGTCATGGGGGACTTTAACTTTCCAAATATTGATTGGAACCTTTGTAGGTCAAATAGTTTGGATGGGGCACTTTTTGTGCAGTGTGTGCAGGAGGGTTTCCTGACACAATATGTGGATAGGCCGACAAGGGGTGAGGCCACATTGGATTTGGTACTGGGAAATGAACCGGGCCAAGTGTTAGATTTGGTTGTGGGAGAGAACTTTGGAGATAGTGACCACAATTCGGTGTCTTTTGTTATTGCAATGGAGAGGGATAGGGCCGGACGGCAGGGCAAGGCTTACAATTGGGGGAGAGGTAATTATGATGCGATTAGGCAAGAATTAGGGGGCATAAGATGGGAACAGAAACTGTCAGGGAAAGGCACTGATGAAAAGTGGAACTTTTTCAAGGAACAAATACTGGGTGTCCTTGATAGGTATGTCCCTGTCAGGCAGGGAGGAAATGGCCGAGTGAGGGAACCGTGGTTCACAAAAGAGGTGGAATGTCTTGTGAAAAGGAAGAGGGAAGCTTATGTAGGGATGATGAAACAAGGTTCAGATGGCTCGACTGAGGGTTACAAGTTAGCAAGGAACGAGCTGAAAAAGGGGCTGAGGAGAGCTAGGAGGGGACATGAGAAGTCCTTGGCGGGTCGGATCAAGGAAAACCCCAAGGCTTTTTACTCTTACGTGAGGAATAAAAGAATGACCAGGGTGAGGTTAGGGCCGGTCAAGGACAGTGGTGGGAACTTGTGTATGGAATCAGTAGAGATAGGCGAGGTGATGAATGAATACTTTTCTTCAGTGTTCACCAAGGAGAGGGGCCATGTTTTTCAGGAAGAGAAGGTGTTACAGGCTAATAGGCTGGAGGAAATAGATGTTCGGAGGGAGGATGTATTGGCAGTTTTGAATAAACTGAAGGTCGATAAGTCCCCTGGGCCTGATGAAATGTATCCTAGGATTCTTTGGGAGGCGAGGGATGAGATTGCAGAGCCTTTGGCTTTGATCTTTGGGTCCTCGCTGTCCACGGGGATGGTGCCAGAGGACTGGAGAGTGGCAAATGTTGTTCCTCTGTTTAAGAAAGGGAATAGAAATGACCCTGGTAATTATAGACCGGTTAGTCTGACTTCGGTGGTTGGTAAATTGATGGAAAAGGTCCTTAGGGATGGGATTTACGACCATTTAGAAAGATGCGGATTAATCCGGGATAGTCAGCACGGATTTGTGAAGGGCAAATCGTGCCTCACAAATTTGATAGAATTTTTTGAGGAGGTAACTAGGTGTGTTGATGAAGGTAGGGCAGTTGATGTCATATACATGGATTTTAGTAAGGCGTTTGATAAGGTCCCCCATGGTCGGCTTATGATGAAAGTAAGGAGGTGTGGGATAGAGGGAAAGTTGGCCGATTGGATAGGTAACTGGCTGTCTGATCGAAGACAGAGGGTGGTGGTGGATGGAAAATTTTCGGACTGGAGGCAGGTTGCTAGCGGAGTGCCGCAGGGATCGGTGCTTGGTCCTCTGCTCTTTGTGATTTTTATTAATGACTTAGAGGAGGGGGCTGAAGGGTGGATCAGTAAATTTGCTGATGACACCAAGATTGGTGGAGTAGTGGATGAGGTGGAGGGGTGTTGTAGGCTGCAAAGAGACATAGATAGGATGCAAAGCTGGGCTGAAAAATGGCAAATGGAGTTTAACCCTGATAAATGTGAGGTGATTCATTTTGGTAGGACTAATTTAAATGTGGATTACAGGGTCAAAGGTAGGGTTCTGAAGACTGTGGAGGAACAGAGAGATCTTGGGGTCCATATCCACAGATCTCTAAAGGTTGCCACTCAAGTGGATAGAGCTGTGAAGAAGGCATATAGTGTGTTAGCTTTTATTAACAGGGGGTTGGCGTTTAAGAGCCGTGGGGTTATGCTGCAACTGTACAGGACCTTGGTGAGACCGCATTTGGAATATTGTGTGCAGTTCTGGTCACCTCACTATAAGAAGGATGTGGAAGCGCTGGAAAGAGTGCAGAGGAGATTTACCAGGATGCTGCCTGGTTTGGAGTGTCGGTCTTATGAGGAAAGGTTGAGGGAGCTGGGGCTGTTCTCTCTGGAGCGGAGGAGATTGAGGGGAGACTTAATAGAGGTTTATAAAATGATGAAGGGGATAGATCGAGTGAACGTTCAAAGACTATTTCCTCGGGTGGATGGAGCTATTACGAGGGGGCATAACTATAGGGTTCATGGTGGGAGATATAGGAAGGATATCAGAGGTAGGTTCTTCACGCAGAGAGTGGTTGGGGTGTGGAATGGACTGCCTGCAGTGATAGTGGAGTCAGACACTTTAGGAACATTTAAGCGGTTATTGGATAGGCACATGGAGCACACCAGGATGGTAGGGAGTGGGATAGCTTGATCTTGGTTTCAGATGAATGTCGGCACAACATCGTGGGCCGAAGGGCCTGTTCTGTGCTGTACTGTTCTATGTTCTATGTTCTATAAGAATTGTTCCAGGAATGGGAAGAAGGCATTGGCCTAGTGGTTTTATCGCCAGACTATTAATCCAGAAACTCAGCTAATGTTCTGGGGACCCAGGTTCGAATCCCGCCACGGCAGATGGTGGAATTTGAATTCAATAAAAATCTGGAATTACGAATCCACTGATGACCATGAAACCATTGTCGATTGTCGGAAAAACTCATCTGGTTCACTAATGTTCTTTAGGGAAGGAAATCTGCTGTCATTACCTGGTCTGGCCTACATGTAACTCCAGAGCCACAGCAATGTGGTTGTCTCTCAACTGCCTTCCAAGGGCAACTAGGGATGGGCAATAAATGCTGGCCAGCCAGCGATGCCCATGTTCCATGAATGAATAAAAAAATAAATGAGGAAACATGGGAGCAGGAGTAGTCCTTCAAGCCCACTATGTCATTCAATATGATTTTGGCTGATCCTTTATTTCAACGCCGTATTCCTATGCCCCTAGATGTCTTTACAGTCCAGAAATATATCCATTTCCTTCTAAAATATATTCAGTGATTTGGCCTCCACAACCTTCTGTGGCCGAGTATTCCACAGGTTCACCACCCTCTGAGTGAAGACGTTTCTCTACATCTCAGTCTTAAATGGCTGGCCCCATATCCTGAGTCTGTGACCCCTTGTTCTAGACCATCCAGCCAGACGAAACAACATCCCTGCATCCAGTCTGTGCAGGCCTGTCAGAATTTAATACGTTTCAATTAGATCCCCTCACATTCTTCTAAATTCCACTGAATACAGGCCTCAATCATCCAATCTCTCCTCAGACAACAATCCTGCCATCCCAGGAATCAGTCTGGTGAAACTTCGCTGCACTCCCTCTTCAGTTATACAGAAAGATTGGAGAAATTAGGATTCTTCTCCTTGGAGAAGGGGAGGTTGAAAGGAGAGTTGATCGAGGTATTCAAAAACATGAGGGGTCTGGGCAGTGTCGATAGGGAGAAACTTCCCATTGGTGGAATGATTGAGAATAAGAGAGCACAGATTTAAAGTTATTGCCAGAAGAAGCAATGGAGACAGGAGGAAAAGCTTTTTCACACGGCGAGTGGTTAGGGTCTGGAAAGCACTGCCTGAGAGTGCGGTGGAGGCAGGTTCAATCGAGGCCTTCGCGAGGGAATTGGATTATTATCTGAATTTGAAGGATGTGCAGGGCTATGGGAAGAATGGGGAGGAGGCAGGAGAGTGGCTCGAGGTGAATTGGCCCTTCAAAGAGCCAGATCAGACACAAAGGGCCTTCTTCTATTCTGTATTCATTCTATGATGTACTATTTATAAGTAAGATAATATTTTTGACGATCAAATCTCCTAAGACTCTTTTTGATTCCTCCCAGAGCAATGGCTGGGAGTGCAACATTTTAATCTTTTATTTCCACAGTCCCAATACACAGCAGCACTTTCCAAAGCATCACCTCCATCTTCTTTTCCAAGTCACACACCGAACAAACTTGGGATGTATATCACCCATTATTTGATCATCATTGGGCCCAACTTCTGGAACTCCTCACTTAAGGGCACTGTGAGAGTGCCCTCACCACATGGACTGCAACAGTTCAAGAGGAAGGTACACCTCTACCTTCAGCAGTGGAATAAGGACGAGCAATAAATGCTGACCTTGCTAGTGATGCCAATAACCCAAGAGTTTTTTTAGATTCAATCGCAACCATTAAGAAACGAGATTATG
Organism: Mustelus asterias; assembly: GCF_964213995.1. Taxonomy (NCBI): domain Eukaryota; kingdom Metazoa; phylum Chordata; class Chondrichthyes; order Carcharhiniformes; family Triakidae; genus Mustelus; species Mustelus asterias. Next base: position 56,353,726 of record NC_135817.1, read on the forward strand.
ACTTTCATTCCCTAAAATCTGTTTCTGTACACAAATACAAGGAACAGTGGTATTGTACCTAAGTTTTAAGTTTATTTATCAGTGTCACAAATAGGCTTATATTAACACTGCGATGAAGTTACTGTGAAAACCCCCTAGTAGCCACACTCCGGCTCCTGTTCGGGAGAATTTAGCGTGGCCTTTGCACTTAACCAGCACATCTTTCAAACTGTGGGAGGAAACTGGAGGAAACCCACGCAGACACGGGGAAAACTTGCAAACTCCACACAGTGACCCAAGCCGGGAATTGAACCCAGGTCCCCGGAGCTGTGAGGCAGCAGTGCTAACCACTGAGACGCCCATATCATATTCAGATAGAATTCTCAGAGTACCTCACAGGCTAATGGACCGGGGAGCTGTCTTGATAGAAAGGCAAAGTGCTGAGTAAGAACAGGCAGAAGGGGTGGCCGCCCTTGATGGTAAAGTAAGGAGCACCAGGAATGATAAGCAGGTCAGGAGGACCAGAGGGTGCTTGTTAGGAATCTAGGACTGAAGAAAAACAGGAGCTGGGCAGGTGTGGTGAACCATAGTTGGTTACCACTATGAGTGCTGAGCCATGGATGGTCAGCACTATGGGGATTTGTAGATATGTTACTGTAGTTACTGTTGGTGTTAGGGTTGGGCTGTTCTACCCGTTGATATTGTTCTGTGGTACACTCCAGTTGGCTCCGCCTACCAGGGGAAGTATAAAGGTCACTGCACTGCCTGGAGACCCTTTAGTCTGGGATTGTATTGTATAGTGTGCTCCATTCTTGTCAGTAATAAAAGCCTTTATTTCCCGGGTACAATCTAGCCTCCCGAGTGATTTAATCGCGCATCAGCAGGTAAGCCTATTATTTATTGGTACCTTTCGGTACTTTATTTCTAATCGAAAAAGCCAATTCAAATTAAGTCCAGTCATGGTCTGGTCCCCACATGAGGGACAAACCAGATCCAAGCTGACTAGTCAAGACATTGCATTCCATCTTGGGCTCGATCAAACAAGATCCAAGTTGACAGGGTGAGGCATTGCACCCCCTCCCGGGCTTGATCTAATGCTTCATCTTAGCCAAAAGGCCGAGATGGCTTTGAAAAATTGCATCAAGTAAAGCCTCAGTTTAACTTCAACGCTAGCTTGGGCAAACCACATTCGCAGCCGTCAGCATACCCCCACCAGCGCAATGGGCTAGTCTCGTCCCCTGCCGATCATGGTTTCACCCTTTCCAGGTTTTAAAAGAAAAGGTGTCTTAAAGTTGTTTCCCTGGGAAAAGGGAAGTCAATGGAGCCTGGCATGGGCATAGGGATGATAGCGGCCAGGACCTTAGTGCAGGTGAGAACACTGGCTGCGGCATTCTTGATTACCTGCCTGGTAGATCATGGGCAATGTGCCAATGTATTTTCTCTGATACACCTCAAAATGCACTGCAAAACAGCCCCACAAAATGTACCTCATAGTTTTTATTCATGGGAGCTGGAAATTCGGCTGGGTGGTCAGCAGAGGAGTCGATTAAACATAAAAAAAGCACACTTGTCAATTTAAAACCTGAAATGAAAGGAAAAGGCTTGAAGCAGTTTGTTTTTTGTAATGTTACCTTGTCAGTTATTGGATTAAATGACAAAACATTGCATTCCAGTATCGGCATTGAAGCAGTCCCAAATGTTTCTTGGTGAAATTGTCTGGCAGGGTTCCATTAATTTATAGAATCATAGAATCCCTACAGTGCAGAAAGAGGCCATTCAACCCATCGAGCCTGCACAGACAACAATCCCACCCAGGCCCCATCCCCATAACCCCATGCATTTACCTTCTAAGCCCCCTGACACTAAGGGGAAATTTAAGTTTAAATTTAAATTTAAACTTAAATTTACCATGGCCAATCAACCTAACCTCAATGGAAACAAATTAAAACATGCTACCGTGCAAAGGGACCTGGGGGTCCTTGTGCATGAGATGCAAAAGCCCAGTCTGCAGGTACAACAGGTGATCAAGAAGGCAAATGGGATGTTGGCCTATATTGCGAGGGGGATAGAATATAAAAGCAGGGATGTCTTGATGCACCTGTACAGGGCATTGGTGAGGCCGCAGCTGGAATACTGTGTGCAGTATTGGTCCCCTTATATGAGGAAGGATATATTGGCATTGGAGGGAGTGCAGAGAAGGTTCACCAGGTTGATACCGGAGATGAGGGGTTTGGATTATGAGGAGAGGCTGAGGAGATTGGGTTTGTACTCGTTGGAGTTTAGAAGGATGAGGGGGGATCTTATGGAGACTTATAAGATAATGCGGGGGCTGGATAGGGTGGAGGCGGAGAGATTCTTTTCACTTAGTAAGGAAGTTAAAACTAGAGGACACAGCCTCAAAATAAAGGGGGGTCGGTTTAAGACAGAGTTGAGGAGGAACTTCTTCTCCCAGAGGGTGGTGAATCTCTGGAATTCTCTGCCCACTGAGGTGGTGGAGGCTACCTCGCTGAATATGTTTAAAGCGCGGATGGATGGATTCCTGAGCGGTAAGGGAATTAAGGGTTATGGGGATCAGGCGGGTAAGTGGTACTGATCCACGTCAGATCAGCCATGATCTTATTGAATGGCGGGGCAGGCTCGAGGGGCTAGATGGCCTACTCCTGCTCCTATTTCTTATGTTCTTATGTTCTTATGTTCTAACCTGCACATCTTTGGAGTGTGTGAGGAAACTGGAGCACCCGGAGGAAACCCATGCAGACAGTGGGAGAATGTGCAAACTCCACACAGACAGTGACCCGAGGCTGGAATTGAACCCGGGTCCCTGGCGCTGTGAGGCAGCCCTGCTAACCACTGTGCCACCCACCCAGCTTTAAAATATAACATAGAAAAAGCACTACATGCCCCTCTGATTTTAGATTAAGCATTGGTCCATTCTCATTCCTGGTGCAGGCCATTTTGGGCAGCATGGTGGCACAGTGGTTAGCACTGCTGCCTCGCAGCACCGGGGATCTGGGTTCATCAACATAACTTTCTACTTGAATGCCAAATGGTAAAAAGAGCAAGTGAGATACAGAGCTAAGTGATTCCCCCAACCAATGGATCAGGTCTAAGCTCTGCAGTCCTGCCACATCCAGTCGAGAATGGTGGTGGATAATAAAACAACTCAGTGGAGGAGGAGGATCCACAAATGTCCCCATCCTCAATGATGGAGGAGCCCAGCACATCAGTGCAAAAGATAAGGTGTTCGGGTACACTGAGGGAGAATTTAGCACGGCCAATGCACCTAACCAGCATGTCTTTCAGACTGTGGGAGGAAACCCACACAGACATGGGGAGAATGTGCAGACTCTGTACAGATGGTGATCCAAGCCAGGAATCAACCCGGGTCCCTGGTGCTATGAGGCGTTAAGAGCAAATAAAAACAGCAAAAAGGGGCAGTTTAACTTAGCTGCTGCAGATGTAGCTAAATGTCTTTCTCTACCACAATTCTCACCACCTTCCCCCCCTCCCCACTGCCCCACAGCAGCCACCCTCACTCCATCCCAAACCATCCCCAACAATCCTGGTAGCCTGGCTGCTTTTCCTGGCTTGTATTTACACTGTTTGAAAATGCTGGTGGTCAGACGCCTCCATGTTGAAGCTCCCTCTCAATTAGTTACCTTCCCTCCCCCAAGCTGGAAGCCCTCAAGAGCCAGCCCACTGCTCTCTATTGGACTTGCGGATAGCGATGAGCATTGTCGGGCAATACAGCAGGATATAGATAAGCTGGGAAATTGGGCGGAGAGGTGGCAGATGGAATTTAATCCGGATAAATGCGAAGTGATGCATTTTGGAAGAAATAATGTAGGGAGGAGTTATACAATAAATGGCAGAGTCATCAAGAGTATAGAAACACAGAGGGACCTAGGTGTGCAAGTCCACAAATCCTTGAAGGTGGCAACACAGGTGGAGAAGATGGTGAAGAAGGCATATGGTATATTTGCCTTTATAGGACGGGGTATAGAGTATAAAAGTTGGAGTCTGATGATTCAGCTGTATAGAACGCTGGTTAGGCCACATTTGGAGTACTGCGTCTAGTTCTGGTTGCTGCACTACCAGAAGGACTTGGAGGTGTTAGAGAGAGTGCAGAGAAGGTTTACCAGGATGTTGCCTGGTATGGAGGGTCTTAGCTATGAGGAGAGATTGGGTAAACTGGGGTTGTTCTCCCTGGAAAGACGGAGAATGAGGGGAGATCTAATAGAGGTGTACAAGATTATGAAGGGGATAGATAGGGTGAACGGTGGGAAGCTTTTTCCCAGATCAGAAGTGACGATCATGAGGGGTCACGGGCTCAAGGTGAGAGGGGCGAAGTATAACTCAGATATTAGAGGGATGTTTTTTACACAGAGGGTGGTGGGGGCCTGGAATGTGCTGCCAAGTAGGGTGGTGGAGGCAGACACGCTCACATTGTTTAAGACTTACCTGGATAGTCACATGAGCAGCCTGGGAATGGAGAGATACAAACGATTGGTCTAGTTGGACCAATGAGCGGCACAGGCTTGGAGGGCCGAAGGGCCTGTTTCCTGTGCTGTATTGTTCTTTGTTCTTTGGACAGGGAATCTGCTCCCGTGCCATATAAGTTGGTGCCTCTGTGAAAATCCTAAAGAGTGACAGCTTCACCCCTGGGGTGGGTGGGTGGAAACAGGATACACAAACACAGCTCTGACTTCTGTTTCCTACCCCCAGAGGGAAAATTCCAGTCCACCCACCATTTCAAAACTTTTCAGAATTTTTAACAACCTCGATCAGTTCGCCCCTCATTCTTTTCTTCTAGAGGAAAGAGCTCAAGATTTTTCACTCTTCCCTGATGGGTAAAACTGATACCAGTTCACGGATCATTATAGTTAATCATCTTTGCATTGTGTCTATGTCCTTTTCATAATATGGAGACTTGAACTATTTACATACTCCAAGTGTGGTCTACCAAGGTTCTATACGAATTGGTATTATTCCCAAATGCAGCAACGCCTATTCTGTAAATTCCTATTTCTCACATATTATTGTATAGAACGTATAAACATAAGAACTAGGAGCAGGAGTAGGCCATCTGGCCCCTCAAACCTGCTCCGCCATTCAATAAGATCATGGCTGATCTTTTTGTGGACTCAGCTCCACTTACCCGCCCGCTCACCATAACCCTTAATTCCTTTACTGTTCAAAAATCTATCTACCTTTGCCTTAAAAACATTTAAAGAGGTAGCCTCAACTGCTTCACTGGGCAGGGAATTCCACAGATTCACAATCCTTTGTGTGAAGAAGTTCCTCCTCAACTCAGTCCTAAATCTGCTTCCCCTTATTTTGAGGCCATGCCCCCTAGTCTCGTTTCACCCGCCAGTAGAAACAACCTCCCCACTTCTTTCTTATCTATTCCCTTCATAATCTTATATGTTTCTATAAGGTCCCCTCTCATTCTTCTAAATTCCAATGAGTATAGTCCCAGCTTACTCAGCCGCTCCTCATAAGCCACCCCTCTCAACTCCGGAATCAACGTGGTGAATCTCCTCTGCACCCCCTCCAGTGCCGGTACATCCTTTCTCAAGTAAGGAGACCAAAACTGTACACAGTATTCCAGGTGTGGCCTCACCAGCACTTTATACAGCTGCAACACAACCTCGCTGTTTTTAAACTCCATCCCTGTAGCAATGAAGGACAAAATTCCATTTACCTTCTTAATTACCTGCTGCACCTGCAAACCAACTTTTTGCGATTCGTGCACAAGGACACCCAGGTCCCTCTGCACCCAGCGTGCTGCAATTTTTAAATAATAGTCCATTTTGGGGATATGAAGGATAATTCAGTCATCGTCTTCCCTGCTGCCATCAGAATTTTGAATGGATCTACCATATATTAAGTTGATATTTTTCTACACCCTAGCTATGAAAGTAACAGTATATTCTGCACCATCTCCTTTTCTTCTCCATGAACAATATGCTTTGTCTGTATAGTACAAGAAACAATACTTTTCACTGTATCCCAATAAATGTGACAATAATAAATCAAATCATAGTTAAAATGGTATTGTGATTGCATGTGGCTCCATGCCACTTGAGGGACAAGCTGATGAGAATATTTGTATAGTCTCCCTGCATGTGCGAAGTGCTGTGGTTAGCAGGGTATAAGAAATTCAGAGTGCTTAGGGCATCAGTTATGTTGCCAGCGAATGGAATCTTACATAAGAAGTATTGATAATCTGGTGGGATAACAACACAAAGCTACTGGTATATCCGTCATTTTCAAGGCCAGCATTCACTTTGGTACAAAGTGCAGTGCTAAAAATAGACTTGTTTGAGTGCAAAGTGTGTGCTTAGTTTACACTGTACAACGGAAATTCACAGTGCAATAATTACACGTTCCTGGTGTGATACGATACTGGTGTGAGTGTTTTAAATGAAAGTGAGTGGTAGGGTGGTCAAAGAGGCCCACTTTCTGTACTTTTAAGCAATAGAAACAATGTTGCTGCAAAGTTTTGGGGTTGCCTCACTGCAGTCGACATCTCAGTGGCAACCTCCTAGCCTGTGAATCAGAAGGTTATGGAGTCATACCCCACTTCAGACACTTGAGCATACAATCAAGGCTGAGACTTTGGTACTGAGGGAGTACTTCACTGTTAGAGGTCCTGCCATTCAGATGAGATGTTTAACCAAGTCAGCCAGATGTAAAAGAGCCCATGGACATATTTGAAAAGGAACAGGAGGGTTCTGCCGGATGTCCTCTGTCAACATCTGTTCCTCAAATAACACTTCAAACAGATTACCCGGTCACTTACCTCATTGTTGTTCGTGGGATCTTGCTGTGTCTAAAGTTGGCTGCTATAACTTACAACAGTAAGTGACCACACATCAGAAAGTTAGGCTGTAAAGCACATTCGCAGGACGTAAAGTACAGAATGCAAATGCAAGTTCTTCCTTTCTTATTTCAATAGGGCCGTGCCCACATACTGCATTTCTCAGTTGGGAAACAAAGCTGGCCAGGAACTAGCACAGCCTAAGGACCAAAGTAATTGCCGCAAAAGATCTGCTGGATTTTTGAGGATGGTATTTGTTTCAATGGGGCAAGTAAATCACAGGTTATACATCCATGATTATTCTCCGTGGTTGAGTGTCACCCTCCACTCATCCCTTCGAAGCAGCTGTGTGGTGGGCTTTTCCAATGAAGTACACTGTCTGATTCTGGAATTGAGCATGTCCCAGATTCAATCCGGCTTAATGTTGGCTCAATTCATCTCAAAAGGGCTGAAAGTAGAATTGCGACAATTCGAGTTAGTACACCCCGGCCAGCAACAGGAAATATCGGGCTTGATTCCGAGTTCTCTCTGCCAATAGGTAGCTTCTGGTGAAAAGTGCTCATATATAGAACATAGAACAGTACAGCACAGAACAGGCCCTTCGGCCCACGATGTTGTGCCGAGCTTTATCTGAAACCAAGATCAAGCTATCCCACTCCCTATCATCCTGGTGTGCTCCATGTGCCTATCCAATAACCGCTTAAATGTTCCTAAAGTGTCTGACTCCACTATCACTGCAGGCAGTCCATTCCACACCCCAACCACTCTCTGCGTAAAGAACCTACCTCTGATATCCTTCCTGTATCTCCCACCACGAACCCTATAGTTATGCCCCCTTGTAATAGCTCCATCCACCTGAGGAAATAGTCTTTGAACGTTCACTCTATCTATCCCCTTCATCATTTTATAAACCTCTATTAAGTCTCCCCTCAGCCTCCTCCGCTCCAGAGAGAACAGCCCTAGCTCCCTCAACCTTTCCTCATAAGACCTACCCTCCAAACCAGGCAGCATCCTGGTAAATCTCCTCTGCACTCTTTCCAGCGCTTCCACATCCTTCTTATAGTAAGGTGACCAGAACTGCACACAATATTCCAAATGTGGTCTCACCAAGGTCCTGTACAGTTGCAGCATAACCCCACGGCTCTTAAACTCCAACCCCCTGTTAATAAAAGCTAACACACTATAGGCCTTCTTCACAGCTCTATCCACTTGAGTGGCAACCTTTAGAGATCTGTGGATATGGACCCCAAGATCTCTCTGTTCCTCCACAGTCTTCAGAACCCTACCTTTGACCCTGTAATCCACATTTAAATTAGTCCTACCAAAATTATTCACCTCACATTTATCAGGGTTAAACTCCATTTGCCATTTTTCAGCCCAGCTTTGCAGCCTATCTATGTCTCTTTGCAGCCTACATATGGACATCAGTTGAGGACAGCATCTGGTTTGGCAATGATGCCTTACATTGGTCACAGTCCCCTGTAAGGCTCACACATGAGGAAGAAAAAGGCACTTGAACAAGATGACAGGTGGCTTTTGTGGAGATGCAGTGGAAGATTTTTTTTCCCCCCACTTACTGAACAGGAAATTTACTCCAAAAGTGCAGTTTTCCCAAAATTCCACAGGGTGTTGTTGGATCAGGCGAGGAAAGCTGTGTGAGACTCATTGATTTCATGGCCGCCTTTTCTCTCCTGATTAAACAGCACTCTGCAATTTCAAAATGCCGGCGAGGATCACACAGCAGCTGGAGGGGCGGGGCCTAAACACACCGGCCAAACTGGAATCTGAGATTGGGGCACCTGATATAAAGGGGGCCCAATCTCAAAGTTAAATTTAAGGCCACCTGTTTCCCTCACCCTCCCCTCCCCTTCGCACCATTACTAAGACAGCCTATTTCTACCTTCAGAGCATCATTTAACTTTGTTTCTGTCTCAATTCATCTGCTGCTGAAACCCTTATCCCTACCTTCATTACCTCGAGACTTCTTGGTTATGTCAATGCGCTACTGGCTGATCTCTCAGATTCCACACTCTGTAAACTTGAGGTCCCATTCTCTTATCACCCCTGTGCGTGCTGACCTGCATTGGCTCCTGGTCAGCCAACACCTTGATTTTAAAATTCTCATCTTTGTTTTCAAATCTAACCTTTGCCTTGCCCCTCTCTATCTCTGTAATCTCCTCAAACACCACAACCCTCCGAGATATCTGCGCTCCTCTGATTCTGGCCTTTTGTGTATTCCAAGCCATAATTGCTCTGCCATTGCTGGCTGTGTCTTCAGTTCTCTAGGTCCCAAGCTCTTGAACTCTCTCCCTCTCCCTGTTTCCTCCTTTAAGATGCATCATAAAACCTATATCTTTGACCTAGCATTTGGTCACCTGATCTACATTCCAGCATATGCATAAGGAGAAGGAGTATTCCACTCGGCCTTTCAAGCCTGCTCCACCATTCAATGAGATCTTTGATTTGATTTGACTTATTATTGTCACATGTATTAGTATACAGTGAAAAGTATTGTTTCTTGCGCGCTATACAGACAAAGCATTCTGTTTATAAAGGAGGGTGCACTGTAACCCCAACTCCACATTACTGCCTACCCCTGATAATCTTTTATCCCCTTGTTAATCAAGAATCTTAAGCCTCCTTCTATGCCTCAGTGTCATTCTTTGTTTTATAATGTTCTGGTGAAGTATCTTGGGAAGTTTCATGTTGAAGGCGCTACATAAATACAAGTTATTGCCCTTGTTTTTATAACCAAACGTTTTCATATAGCTGTTTCTCTCTCGATGGTTTTACGGTGATCCAATGAGGATATCTGCAAACCGGAAGCTGAATCTGTTGCCTGCATTGTTACCCATTCACTTTTGATTTGTGTTAATAAATCATTCTCTGTGCACCAAAATCTAGGTCATTAATACATATCAGGAAAAGCAAAGATCCCAACTCTGACCCACAGGGAACTCCAATACAAGCCTTCCTCCATTAATTGCTACCCTCTGTTTCATGTCACTCAGCCAATTTCATATCCGTGTTGCAACTGTCCATGAGCTATAACTTTGCCCACAAGTCTAGTGTGTGGCATTGCCTTTTGGAAGTCCATGTATATCACATCAGCAATGTTGCCCTCATCAACCTTCTCTATTACCTCTTCAGCAAGTTCGTAAAATACAAGTTTTCCCAAAGAAATCCATGCTGGCTCTCCTTAATTTGCATATGTGACTATTAATTTAGTCCTAAATTATTGTTGAAAGGCAGCTTGTCAATTTTCCCATACAGGGTTGGAGCTATTCCATTTTCTTTCTTTATTCTTTCATGGGTTCTGTGTATCGCTGGCAAGGTCAGCATTTATAGAATCACAGAAACTCTGGAGTGCAGAAGGAGGCCATTCAGCCCATTGAATCTGCACCGACTCTCCAATAGAGCATCTTACTCAGGCCCTATCCCCATAACCCCATATATTTACCCTGCTGATCCCCTTAACCTACACATTTTGAGGCACTAAGGGGCAATTTAGCATGGTCAATCCCTGTAACCCCATGTATTTACCCCGTGGTTATGGCCAATCCACCTAACCTTTGGATTTGTCATCCATCCCTATTGTCCTGTGAAGAGTCAACCACACTGCTGTGGTCTGGAGTCACATGGAGGCCAGACCAGGTAAGGATGGCAGATTTCCTCCCTTAAAAGGACATTAGTGAACCAGATGGGTTTTTACAACAATCTCAGTAATGGTTGCCATGACAACTGTCAGAGACTTGCTTTATATTCCAGATTCTTCAATTGAATTTAAATTCCACCAGCTGCCATTCAAACCCATATCCCCAGAGCATTAGAAAAGGCCTCTGGATTATTAGTCCATTACTGGACTACATTTCCCCTGTTTGAATTTCCTGCTTACTCATGTATTAGCAAGATCTTTCCCAGGCAGGATGTGACCTTCCAACTACTGGCTTTTGGTACATGGCTGAGTTTTGAACCTTCTCACACTTGATGGGTGTGAAATGTACTTTCACCGTTATGGGCCCGTTCCCCCAATGGAAAACACATATGAACATTTCACAAACACAGGGTGTCTGGTCAATCCACCATATCTGATGAGGAGCTGTTAACAAAGACACAACAAAGGTGAACAAATTCATGAAACGCTTGAATGTTGGCCTCATTCGCTTATGCTCAGATCTTGGGGTTGAGCAAAAGCAGAGTCTCATCACAGATAATCATTCCAACGTTCCAGCATCCAGGACCAGTCACTGTTTATATGAAGAGAGATGAGGGCTGGAGTTTTACCGGCTCGTCCGTCACTGGAATTGGAGCAGGCACAGGCGGACCATGGAAAAATAACCTCGGGTGGGATCTTATGGTTTCGGGATGAGTGAGTGTTAAAACACGCCCATGTTTGCATGGAAGAGGCGGAGAATCTGAGAGGTGGCGCTGACTCCGACATTGCATCACATCTTGGACTCCCTCCAATTGTCTCCTCTATTCCTTTCTTACTACCTGTTCGTATTTATCTTAATAGGTCCACTGTAACTTGGCCTTTCCCAGTTTTGGGTGCCATCCTAGACACAAGGTCATTAGTTTCATTTCTATTAATTTTTGCACCCTTTTTTGATCTGTCTCTCCTGAGGTCAACCACCTTTCATTTCTCACCTCTGCCTTCCCACACCCCTGCCGAACCCTTTCGCACCCCTTGGTCTTCCTCAGGCTGCAGCTTCCATCTTCTGAAGGTTCATCGAAGCACTTGTCATTGCCTTATGTGCAGCAAACTGACCTGCTCCAGCCTAGCCCCATCACTTACTTCATCAGGCAGCCCACCCAGGAGACAATTGAAACTCTTTAAGTGGACTATTCATGGCCAATCAATACCACAGCAGGTATTTGACCTGGTAAAACCTGGTGAGCTTTGATGATGGGCAAGGGTGCATGGGTGTGTGTGCCTGCTTGATGGGTGCCTCATGCCCATTATTTGTAAGAAATATATTCTACAATAACAAGAACAGAGAAGAAGGCCCCTAGTTGATAGTGTTTGATATTAAAAAGATTAATTTAATTTAAAGAGGTAAGACATGGCAGGAAAGCTTCATGCCATGGTGGGCTCTTCCTGCTCCATGTGGGAGACCAGGAATGTTTCCAGTTCCCAGGACCAGCATATGTTCTGGAAGTGTCTCCAGCCGCAGCTCCTGGAAGCCTGAGTTTCGAAGCTGGAGCAGTGTCTGGGGACACTGTAGAGCATCTGCGAGATGGAGAGTATCATGGATAATATGTTTAGAGAGGTGGTCACACCACAGGCTCAGATTCCACAGGCAGGAAGGGAATGAGTGACCACCAGGCAGAGCAAGAGAACCAGGCAGGCAGTGCAGGAATCTCCTGTGGCTATTCCCCTGCAAAACAGATATACCATTTTGGATACTGTTGATGGGAATGGCCTTGCAGAGGATAACAGCAGCCGCCAAATTCATAGCACCAATGTTGACTCTGCTGCACAAAGGGGAGTGAGGAGGGCAAAAGGTCTTAAAATGCAAGAGTCATAGGGGATTCAATTATCAGGGGAATAGATAGATGTTTCTGTGAGCACAAAAGAGAGTTGGTTACTCAACAAGACCTTGGTGTCCTCATACATCAGTTGCTGAAAGTAAGTGCACAGGTACAACAGGCAGTAAAGAAGGCAAATGGTATGTTGCTCTTCATAGCAAGAGGATTTGAGTATAGGGATAGGGATGTTTTGCTGCAATTGTAGAGGGTGTTGATGAGGCCACACCTGGAGTACTGTGTGCAGTTTTGGTGTCCTTATCTGAGGAAGGATGTCCTTGCTATAGAGGGAGTTTAGCGAAGGTTTACCAGGTTCCTGGGAAAACAGGACTGTCATATGAGGAGCAACTAAGTCGGTTAGGATTATATTCATTGGAGTTTAGAAGAGAGGGGATCTCATAAAACTTATAAATTCTAACAGGTTTAGACAGGGTGGATACAGAAAGAATGTTCCTGATCGTGTGGGAGTCCAAAACTAGAGGTCATAGTTTGAGGATAAGGGGTAAATCTTTTAGGACTGAGGTGAGGAGAAATTCCTTCACCCAGCGATTGGTGAATCTGTAGAATTCACTACCACAGAAAGTAGTTGATTATTTGATTTCAAGAAGAAATTAGATATAGCTCTTGGGGCTAAAGGGATCAAGGGTTTACAGGGAGGAAGAGAGGAATCACGATATTGAATTTGATGATCACCATGATCAAAATGAATGGTGGAGGAGGCTCGAAGGGCCGAATGGCCTACTTCTGCTTCTATTTTATACATATGTTTCTATGTGTTGAAGGATCCCCATGCCGCCCCCTACATTCCAAGCCCTAGCCCTTTCCAACCATGCAACGCATCACTCTCACCAAGGCCTACCAGCCTGGTCCCGCTAAGAGGCTAGACTCAATTTGCATCTGAGCTCCAATGCTGAATGTCTTTCATTGGGCCTTGCTGCTGTTGTAGTATTGGCCATCACGGCCAGTGGTGCTGTAGGGATGCAAGTGCTCCAAGCCTTGGTAAAGGCTTTTTCTCAATCCCTGTGTCCTGTTTGCGTTTTTAGACAGGGTGGCGCAATTTGGAGAGATTATTATTTTTTGAGGGGAGTGGGTAGGGAAGGGGGTTCAATATCTCTGCCTCTGTCACTGCAACTTTCCCTCTCTCTCTCCAACCATTTGCTTCAATGTTGTATCTTGTAGTTAATGTAAAATAAAATCCCACCGTGATTTGCTGTTTTTTTTATTGTTGTAGGGTGTGTGAGGGGTGTGCGGACGGGACAGATGGTGGGGAACAGTGGTTCTCTTTCCCCCTGCTGGATCTCGGAAGTGGGCCTCCTCTTGGTGAGAGACAGATGTCCCACCTCTAGCGAATTATAGGATCACTGGTGTTTTAATGGCTGTGGTGAAGGCTAGCCTAGGGGAGGTGGCCTTGCCCCTGGTATTTGTGTGAGGAGGTGGGAAGGTGGGTGGGAGTGGGTACCTCGGTGGTATCATCAAAAGCCAGTGTCAGTTTACATGTATGCTGCCAACACTCAGCTCTTTCTCATCACTAGCTCTCTTGGTTTCTCTACTTTCTCTAAGTTGCCAGACTGGTTGTTCAACATTCAGTACTTGATGCACGGAAATTTCATTCAACGAAATATTGGGAATCCCAAAGCCATTGGCTGAAATTTTACCAGCCCGCCCGCCACAGGAATCGGAGCAGCCGAGAGGCGGAGCATGGGAAGGTCTGTTGAGCTCGGGTGGGATTTTACCGTTTTGGGATGAATAAGGCTGTAAAATCCCACTCCCCACCATTTTTGCTTCCTACCCCAAACTCTGTTCCCTCGCCATTGACTCCACCCATTCCCTGGCCACTGTCCGAGGCTAAACCAGACTGTTTACAAGCTTGAGATAATTTTTGAACCCAAGCTAAGATTCCAACTATGATTCTGTGCCACTTAGTTTCACCTCTGCAACGTTCCCCAACTTTGCCCCTGCACATGTCACCTCCTGCTGGAACCCCCTTCACCAGGGCGGCACGGTGGCACAGTGGTTAGCATTGCTGCCTCACAGCATCAGGTCCCGGGTTCGATTCTCGGCTTGGGTCACTGTCTGTGTGGAGTTTGCATGTTCTCTCCGTGTCTGCGTGGGTTTCCTCCGGGTGCTCTAGTTTCCTCCCACAGCCTGAAAGACGTGTCGGTTAGGTGCATTGGCCATGTTAAATTCTCCTTCAGTGTACCCGAACAGTTGCCAGAATGTGGCCACTAGGGGATTTTCACAGTGACTTCATTGCAGTGTTAATGTAAGCCAACTTGTGATACTAATAAATAAACTTTATAAAGTTTAAAACTCTTCTATGCCTTTGCTACCTGCAGACTTGACTATTCCAATACACTCCTGACTGGCCTCTCACACTCTAGTTTGTAAATTCAGGGCATCTCTCTGCTGCCGATGTCCTAACATGCCCTGGGCACTGTTCCCACATCACCCCTGTGCTCACTGATCTATGCAGGCTCCCGGTTCAGCCACACGTTAATTTTAAAATTCTCAATATTGTTTTCAAACCACTCCATGGCCTCTCTCTACAAATGCTCCCACCCTTCCAACCTGTCGAGATCCCTGCAAGTTTCCTCCAAGTTTGGCCTCTTGTGCACCTCGATGTTAATCACTCCACTATTGGTGGCAACACCTTCAGCTGCCAATGCCTCAAAGCTTTGGAAATCCATCTCTCTCTCTCTCTCTTCCTCCCTTTCTTCTTTTAAGATTCTTTGACCTAACTTTTTGAGCTGGATAAAGAGTGCTCATGATCAAAGTCAAGGCCTTGTGAAATGCCTTGGGTCATTTAACGATGTTAAAGGCACTATGTAAATACAATTTTTTGTTGTAGTGAGCATGTTGCAATTACAATGTCACAAAATGAACATTACTTGGGAGAATTAGCAGGGCTAATGGGGAAAGAATAGGACTAATTGGATAGACTTTTCAAAGAGTCAGCACAATGGGTGGAATGATATCCTTCTGTGCAGTTTGATTCTATTTTATTTATTAGTCACAAGTAAGCTTGCATTCACACTGCAATGAAGTTACTGTGAAAATCCCCTCGTCGCCACACTCCGGTGCCTGTTCGGGTACACTGAGGGAGGATTTAGCATGGCCAATGCACCTAACCAGCACGTCTTTCAGACTGTGGGAGGAGACCAGAACATCCGGAGGAAACCCATGCAGACAAGGGGAGAACGTCCACACAGACAGTGACCCAAGCTGGGAATCAAACCCTGGTCCCTGGTGCTGTGAGGCAGCAGTGCTAACCATTGTGCCACCGTGCTGCCCTCATTCTATGATACTGTAGGAATATATAATTTGAAACAGTGCCCCAGCATCCAATCCCATCATAGCATGGTCTGACTGGGCTAGTGTGCACAGTACAAGCATAAAGTTCTCTAATTTATCTAACCGTGTTGACTGCTGCTTCACACGATTCAACATGCTAAGCAGATTATTGTCTAGTTCCCTAGCACCATTTGCTGCAACTAATCAGTTCACCCACTTGATATTCTCTGCATTCTTTGCAGATTGTATATAATTTATGCCAATTAAGGTTAAAGTTTTAGCTAGATGTGCATCTTCAAGTTATCAAAAAAATCCACAAATATAAGAGCAGCTCTTGCCAAGTTTCTGATATGTGTTCAGAATTTATAAGGCTCTCTGAACAATTTAGAAGTATGCTAATTTGCATCGTAATGTTCTGATTAAGAGAAAACCATTTCTCAATTCAACCGACCCTTATAAATCTGTCATCAGTCTACTTACCATGCTTCTTAAACCAGCATCTCAGTATCCCCTTTCCTAATTGGAATTCGTCAAGTCTCTCTTCAGAATCTTCCCTGACCAGCCCTGCTGATAATCTGTTTCACAATTGTATCAACAATTTAAAAAATTGTTTAAATTTCCTGCCTTCTTTTAAATTGAAGTTTATATGACTGTCACAAGTAGGCTTACATTAACACTGCAATGAAGTTACTGTGAAAATCCCCTAGTCGCCACACTCTGGCGCCTGTTCGTGTACACCAAGAATTTAGCATGGCCAATGCACCTAACCAGCACGTCTTTCAGACTGTGATAGGGAACTGGGGCACCCGGAGGAAACCCATGCAGACAGGGGGAGAACGTGCAGACTCCGCACAGTGACCCAAACCGGGAATTGAACCCGGGTCCCTGGCGTTATGAGGCAGCAGTGCTAACCACTGTGCCACCGTGCCCATCCAAGCAAGCAGCATTCTCTGGTCCTTAAATCATGTACCTGACAGGAAAGCTTCCATTTACCTGGGAAGATCTTTGACACTGTCATCAAGATTCTCCTATTCTTACTCTTTCTTGGAAAGTAATGTTCTGAGGGCAGATTCTTGTCAAGGGGATGAAGGGATATGGAGCAAAGGCAGATAAATGTGGTTGAAGTAAAGATCAGCCATGATCCCATGGTGAATGGTGAAAGAGGCTTGAGGGTCTGATTGAGCTTTTCATTTTCCTATGTTCTTCAGCTCTTTATATTCATGAATTAAGTATGGCCCTCTCCAATATATCTACATATTGGCTTTTGATTAAGAGATTGAACACAATACTCCAGTTAAAGTCTCACCAAGGCCAGATACAAATTGGACTGCACCCTCTTAGACTTGAGTCACACTTTTAATGTACATCCAAACATTTTATCTGCTGTTTTCCCCATGTCCTGGAATCATTGAAATGATAGGCTTTAATGATCCATCATCAAACTATCCTGATCTCTTTCCTGTTTTGTTACTTCCCATAAAATATAATCTAGAATTCTCAATTCTAGGTAGCCTTGCGATGTTGCACATTTCCATACTGAACTCAACCTGCCACCTCTCTACTTACTCACCTGGCCTGACCAAATTCCTTTGGGTTATCACACAATCATTAGCATCACTCAACATTACATTCAATATGGTATCAACAAAGATGCTTCAGCTATTGACACCGCCATCTATTATTATCTAGCTTCCAATCAGTCATCTATCTAGCAGAATGCTTTGCTACCTTTCCCATAGTTATGCGCCTTTCGCATCAGTTGGATATCTGGGACAGTGTTAAATATCTTTGTGAAATCAAGATTGATAGCACAGACTGCCTCACTCCTATCCATCATAGAATCCCAACAGTGCAGAAGGAGGCCATTTGGCCCATTGAGCCTGCACTGACAACAATCCCCCCCAGGCCCTACCCTTGCAACCCCACATATTTACCCTGCTAATCTCCCTGACACTAAGGGGCAATTTAGCATGGCCAATCAACCTAACACACACATCTTTGGAATGTGGAAGATAACCAGTGCACCCGGAGGAAACCCACGCAGACACGAGGAGAATGTGCAAACTCCGCACAGACAGTCACCTGAGGCCAGAATTGAACCCAGGTCCCTGGTGCTGTGAGGCAGCAGTACTAACCACTGTGCCGCCCTATCTCTGAAAGAATTCCAACAAATCTCGAATCTCTCCTTCCAGATGTCAAAGATTTTCTGCACAATTGAGTTATGGCTCTCAGGCCTGCAATCTGAAGATTCACCCCTTGCCTGTTCTAGATAAAAAACACGGGGATCACATTTGCTAAATTCTAACCCACGAAATGTCGCATAACTTCAAAGACATTTGAAGAGAGGGGATTTGCAATCACTTCAGCCAGTTACTTTTGAGTGAATCCTGTCAGAATCTGGAGCCTTGCTTACCTTCTTCATTCTACTGTTGATGACTTGGGAGAGATTTTCCGGCTGTGCCCGCCCCAAAACTGGAAAATCCCGCCCAAGGTCAATGGACCTTTGTATGGTCTGCCCTCTGTCTGCTACGATTCCTGTGGGAGGCGGGATGGGAAAATTCCCCCTCCTTGTCTACTCTCTGCCTCATGCTTCACCCTCACGTCAGACATCTTAGCTCACCCCATTCCCTAAAACAATCGCAAAATGGTGATTTCGTAAATCTGCCACTTTCCTGTTCTGCCACAATAATACAATTCCCCTCCGTCTCCTTTTCTTGCTCCTGATAGACTTATAGAATGCCTATTTTATTTATTAGTCACAAGTAGGGCTTACGTTAACATCTCAATGGAGTTACTGTGAAATTCCCCAAGTCGCCACAGTCTGCCTCCTGTTCGGGTCAATACACCTAACCAACACGTCTTTCAGAATGTGGGAGGGAGCATCTGGAGGAAACCCACAGACACGGGGAGAACGTGCAAACTCCACACAGACAGTCACCCAAGCCGGGAACTGAACCCGGGTCCCTGGCACTGTGAGGCAGCAGTGCTAACCACTGTGCCACCGTGCCGCTGCTTTGTTAAAATCCCTTAGACTTTTGTTACAGTTCCACTTACATTCTTTTGTTTGTGTCTCTTATTCATTTCTTGGTCTTCCTTTGCTTGAATCCCCTCTAAGTCTGCCCTTCTTAAATCCAATTTTACGTGGTTCTATTCTATCCTTATTTCATACCAACATAGGAGCAGGAGTAGGCCATTCAGCCCCTCGAACCTGCTCTGCCACTTAATGAGATTATGGCTGATCTGATTGTAACATCAACTCCACATTCTCATCTACTTCCTATAAACTTTCACCCCCTTGCTTATTAAGAATCTTTCCATCTTTGCCTGAAAAATATTCAAATACTCTGCTTCCACTGCCTTTTTTTTGACTATCCATTGCCTTTTGAGGAAGAGAACTCCAAAGACTCATGGCTCTCAGAGAAAAAAATATCTCCTCATCGCTGTCTTAAATGGGCAAACCCGTAATTTTTAAATTGAAACCTAATTCTAGATTCTCATACAGGAAAATCCTCTCCACATGCACCCTGTCAATACCCCTCAGCATCTTGTGTTTTAATCAAATCATCTCTTCATGTTCCGGCAGATAGAACGTCCAACCTTTCCTCACAAGACAACCTGCCCATTCCAGGTGTTAGTCTGGTAAACCTTCTGTGAACTGCTTCCAATGCATTTACACCCTTCCTTAAATAATGTGACCAATACTGTACACAGTACTCTAGATACGGTCTCACCAACGCCTGAATAACTGAAGCATACCCTCCTTATTGTTGTATTCAATTCCCCTTGCAATAAACTATAACATTCTATCAGCTTACTTAATTATTTGCTGTACCTGCATACTAACCCTTCACGATTGCATTAAGAACATAATGATCACTGGACTTCAAATGTTTCTTTACCTCAAGCTAGTTTATTGGGGTCTTATTAACTAGGAACACGTCTGATTTTATAATTCCTCTTCTGCTATTTTAAGAAAAAAAAAATCAATAAATTACTTCATGCAATTATATTAATGTAAAGGTTATGGGGGTAAAATATCATCTGTGCAATAAAATAGAATATTACCACGAGACGATGCGAATAAGATGCCCTGAACACAATACATGCAATAAGAGGAGGAACTGGTTCTGTGAGCACAGATAATTCAAAGCCAGCTAATTAGATTGACACGGTGGCACAATGGTTAGCACTGCTGCATCACAGTGCCAGGGACTTAGGTTCAATTCCTGGCTTTGGTCATTATCTGTGCGGAGTCTGTATATTCTCCCACTGGGTTTCCTCCGAGTGCTTCGGTTTCCTCCCTCATAACCCTTTATTCCCATCTTCCTTATAGCCCTCTATCCCATCTTCCTTATAACGCTCTATTCCTGTCTCCCTCATAGCCCTCTATTCCCGACTCTCTCATAACCCTCTATTCCATCTCCCTCATCACCTTCTATTCCCGTCTCCCTAACACCCTCTATTCCCATCTCGCTCATAACCCTTTATTCCATCTTCCTCACAACCTCTATTCCTGCTTCCCACAAATGATTGTTGAACCTCACCTTAAATGTATTTATATGATGTGCTTCAATCACTCCTTGCGGTAGCAAGTTCCATATTCTCACCACTCTCTGGGTGAAGAAGTTTCTTGTGAATTCGCTGATTAGATTTCTCGATGACTATCTCATAGAATCATAGAGGTTTACAGCGTGCAAACAGGCCCTTCGGCCCAACTTGTCCATGCCGCCCTTTTTTTTTTAAACCTCTAAGCTAATCCCAATTGCCCGCATTTGGCCCATATCCCTCTATAACCATTTTACACATGTAACTGTCTAAATGCTTTTTAAAAGACAAAATTGTACCCGCCTCTACTACTACTACCTCTGGCAGCTTGTTCCAGACACTCACCATCCTGTGTGTGAAAAAATTGCCCCTCTGGACACTTTTGTATCTCTCCCCTCTCACCTCAAATCTATGCCCTCTAGTTTTAGACTCCCCAACCTTTGGGAAATGATATTGACTATCAAGCTGACCTGTGCCCCTCATTATTTTATAGACCTCTATAAGATTGCCCCTCAGCCTCCTGCACTCCAGAGAAAAAAGTCCCAGTCTATCCAGCCTCTTCTTATAACTCAAACCATCAAGTCCGGGTAGCATCCTAGTAAATCTTTTCTGCACTCTTTCTAGTTAATAATATCCTTTCTATAATAGGGTCACCAGAACTGTACACAGTATTCCAAGTGTGGCCTTACCAATGTCTTGTACAACTTCAACAAGACATCCCAACTCCTGTATTCAATGTTGTGACCGATGAAACCAAGCATGCCGAATGCCTTCTTCACCACTCTGTCCACCCGTGACTCCACTTTCAAGGAGCTATGAACATGTACCCCTTGATCTCTTTGTTCTGTAACTCTCCCCAACGCCCTATCTCATATTGATGACCTCTAGTTATGCTCTTCCCCAACGAGAGAAAATATTCCCTCTTTCTCCCCCTCCTCCTTTAAGACACACTTGAAAACCCACATCATCCTTATCCCAAGTGTGCATTTGTACTTCAATCACACTCCTGTGCAGTTCCGTGACCATTTTCCCCTCAGTGTTACGGATGCTTTAAACGGATGCTCAATGTTTTCAGCTGCAATGAGTTTGCTTAAGTTGCTTCGATAGACAATGCAAATGAGGTCCTCGTTAGATAATCAGTTACAGCTGTTCTTTATATAATCATTGACGATTTAGTTCAGTAACACCTTTGTCAAGCTTGAACGTAATGCTTCTTGAGATGATTTGTCAATGTTGTTTGATGGCCTACTAAAAGCTTTCTCAGTTTTATAGCCTCAAACAAAATCTTTAAATTTGATTGTATTTGGTAGAACGTGTTTGTATTTTTCAAAACCAATTGTATTTTGAAGAACGTTAACCAGATGTGCTGTTACTCCTCTTTTGTTTGTCTGTCTTTAGAATAGAAATAAAAGGTGTTTAGTTTTGGTGAAGCAGCAGCTGATTATAGCAAGTTAACAATCTAGTTTAAAGTATATTTGTGTCACAAATAGGCTTACATTAACACTGCAATGAAGTTACTGTGAAAATCCCCTAGTCGCCACACTCTGGCGCCTGTTCGGGTACACTGAGGGAGAATTTAGCATGGCAAATGCACCTAACTAGCATGTTTTTCCGACTGTGGGAGGAAACCGGAGCACCTGGAGGAAACCCATGCAGACTCAGGGAGAACGTGCAGACTCTGCACAGACAGTGGCCCAAGCTGGGAATTGAACCTGGGTCCTTGGTGCTATGAGGCAGCAACGCTAACCACTGTGCTGCCTGTAGCGGATTTTTAAAATAAATGAAAGTATTTCTGGGAAGTAATCCTGCCACAAGTAAACACTAAGGTCAAATCTTACAGGTCCAGATTGACATGAGAATGATTGGGTTTATTTTGCTTCTATCTCTATCCAGTTTGTCTGCTACAGTTTCCTTTTGGGGGCGAATGGCCTCTCTCTGTAGATCGAGGTACCCACAGGATAATTTCTGCATTTATTCTCCAGGTGCTATGATGCACCTATTGTTGACTTGAAGAATTGGAATCTTCATTACCCAGCCTGTATTAGGCACTGAACTGGATGTTTAAACATTAGCAGCTGCAGCTGGCCCTTGGACAGGGGCTTTTCAGGACCACCCAACATGCTGCAGAAATGTCAAGTAGGATTCCAGACACGGTATAATTACTGCACCTTCACAAAAATTACTATCTTTATTCTTCATCTTCTTTCATTCAGGCAGCTTTCTACGTAAGGAGCTCGTACATGTGTCAGGCCCTTAATAAAAACGAAAGCAAGAGGCATAATCTATCTACAGAAGCTGCTATTTAATTGCCACTTGGCACTTATTACAGTCTCTGGGAGGGAGGAGGAAAGGAATTAGGAGCAGTGCTTCATTCTGTATATCTTATTTTAAATGTTTGTTTTCCAGGTGACATTCTCCCTCCAAGCCAATTGGTCTTCCTGTGTGAGCCTGGAAAGTGAGTTTGGAGCTCGTGCTATGCATCCATAGAGTGCATCATCATCTAGCTGCATCCTGTGCACAGTTGACATCCGGTTATGCTTACTTTCCAGCAGAAGTTCCTGGAAATAGGAGTTATGGACTTCTTCCTTTTCCCAACCAATCTTCAAAAGCACATTCCACCCAGCCCAAGGCTGCAATTGAATCTGGGTCCTTGGCGCTGTCATAAGATATAGGGTGGAATTTTACAGCTTCGCTCGTCCCGAAACCGTAAAGTCCCACCCGAGGTCAATGGACCTTTCCATTGTTTGCCCCTCGCCCACTCCGATTCCCGTGGCAGGTGGGATGGTAAAGTTCTGGCCATAGGAGCAGAATTGGGCCATTTGGCCCATCGAATTTGCTCCACCATTCAACCATAAGGTTCTCAACTCCATTCTCCTGTCTTTTCCCGATAACCTTTTATCCTCAAGAACCTATCTATCTCTGTCTTAAATATACTCAATAACCTGCCTTCCACAGCCTTCTGTGGCAATGAATTCCACAGATTCACCACCCTCTGGCTGAAGGAATCCCTACTCGTCTCGGTTCTAAAGGGTCATCTCTTTATTCTGAGGCTGTGCCCTCGGGTCCTAGTTTCTCCTACTAATGGAAACATCTTCCCCACGTCCACTCGATCCAGGCCTTTCAGTAATCTGTAAGTTTCAATGAGATTCTTCCATCGTCCTTCTAAGCTCCATCGAGTACAAACCCAGAGTCCTCAAACACTCCTCATACGTCAAGCTTTTCATTCCTGGGATCATTCTCGTGAACCACCTCTGCACCTTCTCCAGGGCCAGCACACCCTTCCTTAAATACGGGGCTCTTACTGCTGTGAAGCAACAGTACCAACCACTGTGACACCGCGCTGCCCAAGCGGGGCTGAAGCCAATCTCTGTGTCTCCATGGCTACAAGGCGCTGAATTAACAATTATTCCTGAAATTTGAGTTCAATAAAAATCTGGAATTAAAAGTCTAACGGTAACCATGAAACCATTGTCAGCTGTTGTAAAAACCATCTGGCTGACAAATATTATTTTGGGAAGGAAATCTGCCGTCCTTACCTGGTCTGGCCTACATGTGACTCCAGATCTACAGCAATGTGGTTGACTCTTAAATGTCTTCAGGGATGGTTAACGAATAAAACAATTGAGTGGCTGCTGTGTAAAGCTACCTATCCCTAATGGCCCCTTTTCTACATGAGCCACATGCTGATTGCGATATTGGCTGAAATTTCCTGGTTGTTCCCACTGCTTGCCAATTAATCTTCTGGTACCACCAATGGTGAACCCCTCCCCTCATCCCCATCCCCCGCTATGGGAAAATCCATCAGGTGGAACTTTCCCATCCTGTCTGCCCATGCGAATCGTAGTGTGCGGGACAGGGGACAGGACCATGTAACGGTCCATTGACCTTGGGCGGGATTTTCTGGCATTGGGACGGGCGCAGACGGAAAATCCCACCCATTGACTCAACAACAGCGATGTTTGTCAAGTCAGAATACCGTAAGGTTTTAAAAATAAAACATCAAGATATTTCTTTAAAAGGAATGAAACTTGCAAATGTGGCCAATTCTGATAAAGTTCAAATGGCAGTGGATTCTGATTTGAATTAACTTTTCAAAAAAAATGTGGAATTTATACGCCAGAAAGTAATAATGTTTTACATTTAAAAACAGAAGGGTAGAACACTAAAGTATTGGATCAGCAGCTCAGTAAGCTCCACTGACTGCATTTAAACTGAGCAGCAGGTACTGTATATAACATGCAGCTAAGCTAATATAACTTGTTTTGTGCCATTACACCTGACTAATGTTTACCCCATAATCTTCACTTTAGCTTCCCCACACCTTGCTGAATTAACAGATTGGAGATAGGTAGACAACTCGCCTGTGTTTTGTAATGGTTTACTGGGAGGTGTGCGAGAGCAATGACTTGGCTCTGACATCCCCCTCATAGAAACATTGAAAATAGGAGCAGGAGGAGGCCCTTTAGCCCCTCAAGGCATCCATTATGATCATGGCTGATCATCCAGTTCAATAGCCTGATCTCACCTTCCCCTCATATGTTTTGATCCCCTTTGCCTCAAGAGCAATATCTAATTGCTTCTTGAAAACATTTAATGTTTTGACCTCAACTACTTTCTGTGGTAGTGAATTTCACCAGCTGACCACTCTCTGGGTGAAGAAACTTCTCCTCATCTCTGTCCTTAATGGTCTACTCTGTATCTTCAGGCTGTGACCCCTGGTTTTGGACACCCCCACCATCAGGAACATCCTTCTTGCCATCTACTTTGTATGGTCTTGTTAAAATTTTATAGGTTTTTGTGAGATCCCCTCCTCATTATCCTTCACAAATATGATGTCCTTCTCAATAACTAACCCTTTCAATCCTGAGCTTATGAAATATGTAGGACTGTCCTTCTTTCTTTCTCACCCACTGAAATAAACCATAGAATCCCTATAGTGTAGAAGGGGGCCATTCAGCTTACTGGCTCTCCAAAGGAGCATCTTACTTAGTCCCACACCTTCCCGCCACATCCCCGTAACCCCGTGCATTTATCATGGCACATCCACCTAACCTGCACAATTTTGGGATGTGGGAGAAAACCAGGGCACCTGGAGGAAACTCACACAGACACGGGTAGAACGTGCAAACTCCACACTGTCACCCAAGGTTGGTATCGAACCCAGGTCCCTAGTGCTGTGAGGCAGCAGTGCTAACCACTGTGCCACCCTGCCACCCCATAACATACTGTGCAGGAAGTCCTTGAGATATTGACCTTGTATCTGCACTGTGAGATTATGGTGCATGAATGCACAATATTATACCTGAAAATTATTTTACCTCGAAGGAATTTTAAATTGACTACTTTGTACTCTAGTGCACTTTGGATTCATGGTGCAGAGTGCAAAACATTGAAAATAATTGTCTGTAAATTTGTACATCTCAATGAAAAAAATCTAATTTTATTACTGTTCTTGCAGTCAAACTAGGAATATTTCAAGGTATTAGCAGAAACTAAATCTTATTTACTGAAATAATTGACATTGGCTCTGAATTTCTTTCTCCACTTTATTCAATGTCCCTTAAACAGCTATACAAGGAGATAAATGATCTTTTGCTCTGATTTGAAAGTATAATTTTATTTAGCTAATGGTATTCTTAGGCAAAATAATTATTTTCTTGTATTAGAGCCAAAGATTTCTTAATGAATGTCCTCGTGAATTTATTCAACAGGATTCCATTGGGATACATTAATGCAACATTCTGTCAGAGGAACACATTTTAAACTGCCTTTCTGATTCAGAGACTTGGTGCAGTTCATTTGAGATTAACAAGAGGTGTGATCAAAGGCCAGCTGGTCCAATAAAACCAATCTGTCTATATATCTCAATTCATATTCTCCATAGAAACCTGAAGAAAGGTTTAATTTCCTTTGGTTGATACAGTTGCATCAATATCCTTTGTTTTTTTTTGCAGTCTGCTCACTGACTTAAAATAAACAGGTTAGCGACAAAATAGCGGAGGTTCCAAGCAAGCACGCTTACGAATACACTGACAGAGGAAATTAAACCCCCAGTTGCTCCTTCGACTCTTTTCATGTTCTCTAATTCGTAGACCAGACTGATTTTTTATTCAGCAACATTATCAGCCATTGGCCATGCCGATTCCTGACATTTATTTATTCATTTTATAGGATGTGGGTGTCGCTGGCTGGGCCCAGCTTTTATTGCCCATTATTAACTGCCCTCCATTTCAGAGGGCATTTGAGAGTCAACCACATTGATGTGGCTCTGGAGTCACATGTAGGCCAGACCAGGTAAGGATGGCAGATTTCCTCCCCTAAAGGACATTAGTGAACCAGATGGGTTTTTACAACAATTGAGAATCATTTCATGGTAATCATTAGACTTTTAATTTAATTTCAATTTTTTACTGAATTCAAATTTCACCATCTGCCTTGGTGGGATTTGAACCTGGGGTCCCTCAAGCAATACCTGGATCTCTGGGTTATTAGTCCAATAACAATACCACGACGCCAGTGCCTCCCCGCCAACCCTTCTGATTATTGATTTTTAACTGGTCCATCTTGGCATCGCATCTTTCCCCATAGCGATAATTTAAGGGCAGATTGTTCTGCTTTGGCCTGCTCTTGGCGTGCTCTTGGGATGTGTGTGTGTATTTGTGTGTGTATTTGTGTGTGTGTGTGTGTGTGTGTGTGTGTGAGATGGGGTAGTGAATTGGAGGCAGTGTGGGACCACCAAGATAACCCAGGAACATGGCCTATTTTTAGAAAGTGGACTCTGAAAGTTCAGGTGGATGTACGCTGAGAACGGCTTTGAAGTTAACAAAAAATATAAGACCGGGGTTTAGACATAATAGTGGGGATCACGCCAACGGGCTTGGAAGCAGTGGTGGTGGGGAATGCAATGCAATGTGGACTGTGGATAATCCTGCTTCTACGATCTGTGGGACACAGGGCCACATCTTGCCAGCGACAGTCTATTAAGTGGTTGCGGCCAGGGTGGCTGTCCTCACTCCCACCAACCATCACATCCCCCTCTCCCAGAGTTGGCCAGCCAATCAGATGGCAAGCCTACAGCACCACTGGGAGTGGTGGTCACTGCTGGGACTGCACCTGAAAAAAGAGTGCCCTCACTTTGCTGGCCCCTAACAGATCTCCAAAGCTAGTGCTTGATTGTGGCAGAAAAGCCCATGGCGATAATAATTAGACTGCCTTGAACCTCTAAGCAGCCAGTTCCTTTAAAGCTGTCAGATCATCATAGAAACCCTACAGTACAGAAAGAGGCCATTAGGCCCATCGAGTCTGCACTGACCACAATCCCACCCAGGCCATACCCCCATATCCCTACATATTTTACCCACTAATCCCTCTAACCTACACATCGCAGGACACTAAGGGGCAATTTTAGCATGGCCAATCAACTTAACCCGCACATCTTTGGACTGTGGGAGGAAACCAGAGCACCCGGAAGAAATCCACGCAGACATGAGGAGAATGTGCAAACTCCACACAGACAGTGACCTGAGCCGGGAATCGAACCCAGGTCCCTGGAGCTGTGAAGCAGCAGTGCTAAACCACTGTGCTACCGTGCCACAGATGTGACACAGAAGCATTGAAATTTTGTCAGGAACTTCTGAATTTCTGTATTTAATTGCGCATGTACAAACCTAGAAGGTATGCCAGTTTCAAAGGAATCTTGTTGTTATTGCTGCAAAATCTGGATCATAATTTTCTTTTCTGAGGGAATTGACTCATTGATTCTGACGCCTGCTCAGTATTTTATATTGACAATATTATGAAGGGAAGAAAAGGCAGCAATGATGGGTAACAGCCTGGAAGTGCTGGTTAACCACCTACAAGACTCTTCCCCAGGGAACTCTCTTAACCGCCACCTCCTGCTCTGCGGGACTCACTTCCTCCTCGGGTTTGAGGGGCTTCACGTTGGATTGGATTGCAGTCCCAGAACCACTTCCTTCTAGAAAGACAAGGGCAACAGATACATGGGAACACCACCACCTGCAAGTTCCCCTCCAAGCCACTCACCATCCTGACTTGGAAAATATATCGACATACTTTTGCAGTCGCTGGGTCAAAATCCTGGAATTCCCTCTCTTATGGCATTGTGGGTCAACCCACAGCATGTGGACTGCAGCGATTCAAGAAGGCGGCTCACCACCACCTTCTCAAGGGCAACTAGGGATGGGCAATAAATGCTGGCCAGCCAGCAATGCCCATGTTCCTTGATTGAATTCAAAAAATGCCTAATTCAGGCAAGTGCCCTTGAAACTAGGCAGCTTCCAAGTTGGCAATTCCAGTGGAGGTTGTGTCCTGACATTGGTCCACCACAAATGTGAATATGTTACTTCCAAATTAGGTACAGCGGGAAAAATGTCCCTTATCCCCACCAGGTGTTAAATACATGCCCTTATGTGCACCTCTGCCATCTATCAGTAGTCACTCTGAAAACACATTAATGAGACAAGTCATTAAGCAGCTTTATTTTACCAGATAGCAGATGAACAGGCAGAGTAACACTCTATAAACAACACTCACTTCACTAATTTCATATAATTGGCAAATAAATTTCAACACAGATAAGTGTGAAGCATTACATATTGGTACGAGAAATAGAGGTCACATATTGAGTATAGCTGAAAAAAGAGAGTCGTCGAAGCTTTCTGTCTTACACTCATCAGAACATTTCGCATGAGTAGCAGTAAGAGTACTGTATGAGAAGAGAATGCTGGTTGGTTGACAAGTGGACTTTGATTCATAGAAGCGTTGCCATTGAGAATGCACCAGTTGATGGTGACTGATAGTTAGCTGCCAAGCATTGTTTCAAATTTAATCCAGGCAGCTTGCCCCTGATTGCTCAAAGCATTGCCCTGATGAATAGATCAGCAAATGGCAGCCACTTATTTCGTTTAGCTGAAACAGGCGCAACGTATGTATATGTCCTTTAGGGAAAAGAAATCTGCCATCCTTGCCTGATCTGGCCTACATGTGGCTCCAGATTTACAGCAATCTGGTTAACTCTTAAAATTCCCACTGAAATGGCCGAGCAAGCCACTCAGTGTAAGGGCAATTAGAGATGGGCAACAATTCTGTCCCAGTCAGTGATGCTCAGATCCCGTAAATGAATTGAAAAAATGTTCTTTCTGTCTCGAAAAAACATGGCCCTGTGTATAATGTGCGTAGCTTGCAGTACGTACAAATGTGCCACACTGCAAGCCCAAGTGACAATTTTGAATTGGTTGTCAACGTAAGTTTTACAGCAGGATATAGATAGGCTGGAAAATTGGGCAGAGAAATGGCAGTTGGAATTTAATCCAGATAAATGCGAAGTGATGCATTTTGGTAGATCTAATGCAGGGGGGAGCTATACAATAAATGGCAGAACCATCAGGAGTATAGAAACACAGAGGGATCTGGGTGTGCAAGTCCACAGATCCTTGAAGGTGGCAGCACAGGTGGAAAAGGTGGTGAAGAAGGCATATGGCATGCTTGCCTTTATTGGACGGGGCATAGAGTACAAAAGTTGGCATATGATGTTGCAGTTATATAGAACGTTGGTTAGGCCACATTTGGAATACTGCGTCCAGTTCTGGTCGCCACACTACCAGAAGGACGTGGAGGCTTTGGAGAGAGTGCAGAAAAGGTTTACCAGGATGTTGCCTGGTATGGAGGGTATTAGCTATGAGGTGAGATTGAGTAAACTAGGGTTGTTCTCCCTGGAAAGACGGAGGTTGAGGGGCGACCTAATAGAAGTTAATAAAATTATGAAGGGCATAGATAGGGTGAAGAGTTGGAAGCTTTTTCCCAGGTCAGAAATGACAAACACAAGGGGTCACAAGTTCAAGGTAAGGGGGGCAAGGTTCAATACAGATATGCTGGGGACATATTTTACACAGTGGGTGGTGGGGGCCTGGAATGCACTACCAAGCAAGGTGGTTGAGGCAGACACGCTAGGATCATTTAAGACTTATCTAGATAGCCACATGAACAGACTGGGAATAGAGGGATACAAACGGATGATTGGTGCAGCTTGGAGGGCTGAAGGGCCTGTTCCTGTGCTGTATTGTTCTTTGTTCTTTGTAAGTCTTAGCACATTAAGGATTGTTTAGCAAATATTGTCCAATCACGGAAGCACATGTAATAGAATCATAGAATCCTACAGTACAAAAGGAGGCCATTCAGCCCATCAAGTCCACACCAACTCACTGAAAGAGGCCCACCCCCTCACCCTATCCCAATAGCCCCATGCATTTACCATGGCCAGTCCACCTAACCTGCACACCTTCCGATGCTAAAGGGCATTTTAGCATGGCCAGTCATGTGAGGATTCAGAGCAGGAGGGAGCCAGGACAAAAACAATAGGTAGAAAAGGGAATAAGAAAAGTGATTGGCAGAGAAACTAAGGACAAAGTTCAAACAGGGCTATAGAGAAAAATATTGGGAGCAAGGCGAACAATGTTAAAAAGACAAGCTTAAAGGCTCTGTCCCTTAATATGTGGAGCATTTGCAATAAAGTGGATGAACTAATCATGCAGGTACATGTAAACGGTGCGATATAATTGGGATTACGGAGACATGGTTGCAGGGTGACCAGGGGTGGGAATTGAATGTCTCTGGGTATTCAATATTTAGGAAGGACAGGCATAAAGGAAAAGGTGGTGGAGTGGCACTGCTGGTTAAAGAGGAAATTAACACAATAGTGAGAAAGGATATTAACTCTGACAACGTGGAGTCTGTATGGGTAGAGTTGAGAAATACCAAGGGGCAAAAAAAATTAGTGGGTGTCATTTATGGACCCCCAAACTGCAGTGGTGATGTTGGGAATGGCATCAAACATGAAATTAGAGATGCATGTGATCAGGGAATATCGGTGATCATGGGTGATTTTAATCTGCACATAGATTGGGCAAATCAAATTAGCCACAATGCCATAGAGGAGGAATTCCTGGAGTGGATACGGGATGGTTTCTTAACCAATATGTGGAGGAACCAACTAGAGAGCAGGCCATCTTAGACTGGGTGCTGTGTAATGAGAAGGGAATCATTGCCAATCTAGCTGTATGAGACCCCTTGGGAATGAGCGACCATAACATGGTAGAATTCTTTATCAAGATGGAGAATGAAGTAGTTGATTCGGAGACTAGGGTGCTGAATCTTAATAGAGGAAACTATGAGGATATGAGGCGTGAGTTGGCTTTGATAGATTGGGAGAGTTACTTAAAGGGATGACAGTGGATAGGCAATGGCAAACATTCAAGGAACGCATGGGGGAACTACAGCAACTGTTTATTCCTGTCTGGCACAAAAGCAAAATGGGTAAGAGGGCCAATCCATGGCTTACGAAGGAAATTAGAGAGAGTATCTGATCTAAGGAAGAAGCATACAGGTTCGCCAAGAAAAACAATAGATCTGAGGATTGGGAGCAATTTAGAATTCAGCAAAGAAGGACTAAGAGATTGATGAAGAAGGGGAAAATACAGTATGAAAGTAAGCTTGCAGGGAACATAAAGACTGACACTAAGAGTTCCTATAGATACGTGAAGGGAAAGAGGTTGGTGAAGACAAATGTAGGTCCCCTACAGACAGAAACAGAGGAGTGTATAATAGGGGACAAAGAAATGGCTGAGCAACTGAATACAAACCTGGTTCTGTCTTCACAAAAGAGGACACAAATCAACCGCCAGAAATGTTGGAGAATGCAAGAGTTAGTGAGAGGGAAGAACTGAGGGAGATCAAATTAGTACAAAAATGGTGCTGGGAAAATTGATGGCATTGAAGGCGGATAAATCCTAGGGCTTGATAATCTACATCCCAGAGCACTTAAGGAAGTGGATCTAGAAATAGTGGATGTATTGGTGGTCATCTTCCAGTATTCTATAGACTCTGGAACTGTCCCTGCAGATTGGAGGTAGCTCATATTCAAAAAGGGAAGTAGAGAGAAAACAGGGAATTATAGACCAGTAAACTTAACATTGGTAGTGGGGAAAATTCTCGAATCTATTATCAAGGACTTTATAGCATAGCATTTAGAAAGCAGTGGCAGGATCAGACAGAGTCAACATGGATTTATGAAGGGGAAATCATGCTTGAGAAATCTGTTGGAATTCTTTGAAGAGTTGACAAGGGGGAGCCAGTCGATGTGGTACATTTGGACTTTCAGAAAGCGTTTGACAAAGTCCCGCACAAGAGCTTATTATGCAAGATTAAAGTGCATTGGATTGGGGGAAGTGTATTGAGATGGATAGAAAACTGGTTGGCAGAGAGGAAACAAAGAGTAGGAATTAATGGGTGCTTTTCAAATTGGCAGGCAGCAACTAGTGGGGTGCCACAAGGATTGGTGCTGGGACCCCAGCTATTCACAATATATATTAATGAACTGGATGAAGGGACAAAATGTAACATGTCAAAGTTTGCAGATGATACCAAGTTGGGTGGGAGGGTGAACTGTGATAGGTTGCAGAGATCCTTCAGCATGATCTGGACAGGTTGGGTGAGTGGGCAAATCAATGGCAGATGCAGTATAATTTGGATAAATGTGAGGTTATTCACTTTGAAGCAAAAACAAGAAGGTAGATTACTACCTCAATGGCTGTAAATTGTGGGAGGGGAGAGTGCAGCGGGACCTGGGTGTCCTTGTGCACCAGTCGCTGAAGGTAAGCATGCAGGTGCAGCAGGTGGTAAAGAAGGCAAATGGCATGTTGGCCTTCAAAGAACAAAGAACACAGAAGATTACAGCACAGAAACAGGCCCTTCGACCCTCTAAGCCTGCACCAACCATGCTGCCTGACTGAACTAAAACCCCCGACCGTATCCCCCTATTCCCATCCTAGTTATGTTTTTGTCAAGACCCACTTAAAAGTCACTATTGTATCTTCTTCCACTACCTCCCCCGGCAGCAAGTTCCAGGCACTCACCACCCTCTGTGTAAAAAACTTGCCTCATACATCTCCTTTAAACCTTGTCTTTCACACTTTAAACCTATGCCCCCTAGTAATTGACCCTTTCACCCTGGGAAAAAGCTTCTGACTATCCACTCTGTCCATGCCCCTCATAATCTTGTAGACTTGTATCAGGTCATCCCTCAACCTCCGTCGTCCCAGTGAGAACAAATCAAGTTTCTCCAACCTCTCCTCCTAGCTAATGCCCTCCATCCCAGGTAATATCCTGATAAATCTTTTCTATACCCTCTCCAAAGCCTCCAAATCCTTCTGGTAGTGTGGTGACCAGAATTGAACACTATATTCCAAGTGCAGCCTAACTAAGGTTCTATAAAGCTGCAATATGACATGCCAGTTTTTAAACTCAATGTCCAGGCCAGCATGCCGTATGCCTTCTTGACTACCTTCTCCACCTGCGTTGCCACTTACAGTGACCTGTGTACTTGTACACTCAGATCCTCCTGCCTATCAATATTCTTAAGTTCTGCCATGTACTGTATATTTCCGATCTGTATTAGATCTTCCAAAATGCATTACCTCACATTTGATAGCACAAGCTTTCGGAGTGTTTGTAAACACAACTCCTCACTCACCTGAAGAAGGAGTAACACTCTGAAAGTGTGTGCTACCAAATAAACCTGTTGGACTTTAACCTGGTGTTGTGAGACTTCTTACTGTTCTATGACCGAGCCAGTCTGTATCCAACTTGCCAGCTCATCTCTGATCCCGTGCGACTTCACCTTCAACACCAGTCTGCCATGAGGGACCTTGTCAAGGGCCTTACTGAAGTCCATGTAGACAACATCCACTGCCCTACTCTCATTAATCATCTTTGTCACTTCCTTAAAAAACCCGATCAAGTTAGTGAGACACGACCTCTCCTTCACAAAACCATGTTGCCTCTCGCTAATACGGTCACTTATTTCCAAGTGAGAGCAAATCCTGTCTCGAAGAATCCTCTCCAATATTTTCCCTACCACTGACGTAAGGCTCACTGGCCTGTAATTACCTGGATTATCCTTGCTAACCTTCTTGAACAAAGGAACAACATTGGCTATTCTCCAATCTTCTAGTAACTCCCCTGTAGCCAATAAGGATACAAAGATTTCTCTCAAGTCCCTAGCAATTTCCTCCCTTGCCTCTCTCAGTATTCTGAGGTATATCCCACCAGGCCCTGGGGACTTGTCTACCTTAATGTTTCTCAAGAACTCCAATACCTCCTCCTTTTTGATCTCAACATGACCGAAACTATCTACCCACCCTTCCCCAGACTCATCATCCATCAAGTCCTTCTCTTTGGTGCATACTGACGCAAAGTACTCATTTAATACCTCACCCATTTCCTCTGGCTCCACGCATAGATTCCCTCCCCTGCCCTTGAGTGGGCCAACACTATCCCTGGCTACCCTCTTGCTCTTTATATATGTATAAAAAGCCTTGGAGTTTTCCTTAATCCTGCTGGCCAATAACTTTTCGTGACCCCTTTTAGCCCTCCTTATTTCTTGCTTAAGTTTCTTTCTACTTTCCTTGTATTCCACACTTGCTTTGTGTGTTCCGTGCCTCCTAGCCTTGACAAATACTTCCTTTTTCTCATTGACTAGGCTCACAATATCTCTTGCTATCCAAGGTTCCTGAAACTTGCCATACTTATCCTTCATCCTTACAGGAATGTGCCGGTCCTGAATCCCTATCAACTTATACTTGAAAGCCTCCCACATGCCAGAAGTTGATTTGCCCTAAAACATCTGCCCCAATCTACATTCTTCAGTTCCTGCCTAATATTGTTGTAATTAGCCTTCCCCTAGTTTAGCACCTTCACTTGAGGACTACACTTATCTTTATCCATCAGTACCTTAAAACTTACCGAATTGTGGTCACTGTTCCCAAACTGCTTCCCTACTGAAACATCGACCACCTGGCCGGGCTCATTCCCCAATACCGAGTTGGACTATCTACATACTGTTTCAAGAAGCCCTCCTGGATGCTCCTTACAAACTCTGCCCCATCCACGCCCCTAGCACTAAGTGAGTCCCAGTCAATATAGGGGAAGTTAAAATTTCCCAACACAACAACCCAGTTACTTTTACACCTTGCCAAAATCTGCCTACATATCTGTTCCTCTATCTCCCGCTGGCTGTTGAGAGGCCTATAGTAAACCCCCAACATTGTGACTATACCCTTCCTATTCCTGAGCTCTACCCATATTGCCTCGCTGTATGAGCCCTCCGAGGTGTCCTCCCGCTGTATAGCTGTGATAGTCTCCTTAATCAACTCCCCCACCCTTTTTACATCCCCCTCTATCCCGCCTGAAACATCTGTATCCTGGAATGTTAAGCTGCCAATCCTGTCCTTCCCTTAACCAAATTTCTGTAATTGCAACAACATCATAGTTCCCAGTACTAATCTAAGCTCTAAATTCATCTGCCTTACCTGTTACACTTCTCGCATTGAAACAAATGCACTTCAGTCCACGAGACCCTCTTTGATTAGCAAACACACCCTGCCTGCTCTTCCTCTGAGTCTTACTGGCCCTACTCTCTAGTTCCCCTTCAGTTAATTCACCTTTGCTTTGATTCCCACCCCCCTGCCATACTAGTTTAAATCCTCCCGTGTGACACCAGTAAACCTCCCGGCCAGAATATTTATGTCTCTCCTGTTTAGATGCAACCGTCCTTCTTGTACAGGTCCCACTTGCCCCAGAAGAGATCCCAATGGTCCAGATATCTGAAACCCTCCCTCCTACACCAGCTATTTAGCCACATGTTGAGTTGTACCAACTTCCTATTTCTAGCCTCACTGGCACGTGGCACAGGGAGTAATCCTGAAATTATAACCCTAGAGGTCCTGCTTTTTAACTTTCTACCTAACTCCCTAAACTGCTGCTGAAGGACCTCATCACTCTTCCCACCTATGTCATTAGTACCAATATCTACCACGACCCCTGGCTGTTCACCCTCTCCCCCAGAGTACTTTCTGCCTGTTCAGAGACACCCTGGACCTGGATCATTGCGAGAGGTTTCGAGTACAGGAGCGGCGATGTGTTGTTGCAATTATACAGGGCCTTGGTGAGGCCACACCTAGAGTATTGTGTGCAGTTTTGGTCTCCTTTTCTGAGGAAGGATGCACTTGCTCTTGAGGGAGTGCAGCGAAGGTTTACCAGGCTGATTCCGGAGATTGCGGGACTGACGTATGAGGAGAGATTGATTAGGTTAGGATTATTTTCGCTGGAGTTCAGACGAATGAGGGGGAATCTCATAGAGACTTATAAAATTCTAACAGGACTAGACAGGGTGGATGCAGGGAGGATATTCCCAATGGTGGGGGAGTCCAGAACCAGGGGTCACAGTCTGAGGGTTCAGGGCAGACCATTTAGGACGGAGGTGAGGAGACATTACTTCAACCAAAGAATGGTGAGCCTGTGGAATTCATTACCACAGTTGATGCCAAGACATTGAATGTATTCAAGAGGTGGCTGGATATAGCATTTGGGGCGGATGGGGAAAGCAGGATTAGGGTATTGAGTTGGATGATCAGCCATGATCGTAATGAATGGCGGAGCAGGTACAAAGGGCCAAATGGTCTCTTCCTGCTCTTATCTTCTATGTTTCTATGTCCATCTAACCTGCACATCTAATGCTGCACCGAGTGTTTTGAGTTTTGCAAGCATGAACTGGTTGGGTACAGTCAGTACCTCACCTGTTGCAAATGGGACATGCTGTCTGATATGATCCACCAGTCATTGTGACGTACAGCCTACATACCGGCACCACATTGGCACTGAAATTCAGACATTCCAAATTATTCATTTGTGTGATAGGCAGAATGTTTCTTCTGGTTTGATGGCAGCATCCTATTAGTGGTGAATACCATTCGTGTTGCCACCATATAGTAGCAGTGTGAAAGAGCTCGCTTCACCTGCTGCTCAAATCTTTGCGATACCTTCCAGTGTAATCTGAGGTGGACTCTGCACTTTTCAGGGTCAAAGGTGATGGCCTTGGGCCCGTTCATGTGTTGCATGATATCCAGCGTGAAGTTATAGCATTGGGTTCCATATTGTGATGATTATCATATCTGCTTTACACACAGAAGGTCCTGGGTTCGAGCCCCGGTGGAACCAATGTTATTTCATGGGTGGCACAGTGGCACAGTGGTTAGCACTGCTGCCTCACAATGCCAGGGACCCGGGTTCGATTCCTGGCTTGGGTGAATGTCTGTGCGGAGTCTGCACGTTCCCCCCGTGTCTGTGTGGGCTTCCTCCGTGTGCTCCGGGATTCCTCCCACAGTCCGAAAGACTTGCTGGTTTGGTGCACTGGCCATACTAAATTCCCCCTCAGTGTACCCGAACAGGTGCCGGAGTGTGACGACTGGGGGATTTTCACAGTAACTTCGTTGCAGTGTAAATGTAAGCCTATTTGTGACACTAATAAATAAGCTTAAAAACTTTAAAATTTAATCAGGGCAGCCATTATACCACAGGATGCCATTGATCTGCCCAGGACCATCAATCGGTGCATTGTCCATGGCAATGCCTTTACCTCGTTCACTTGCCAACCAATCAGCATTCTCTTCTCACACACTATAAATTGTTGTTTTCCCCTCACACTGGTATTCGCGCAGCGTGTCCTGATGAGTGCAAGTTGAAAAGCTTCGACATGTGTCTTTTTTTGAGTATCAAGTTCTGCACTACCAAATGACTATAGGTCAAATATTATTTGGAAAATGGGAATCTAAATGGGGTAGCAGAGCAAAAGAATACAAATACATACATCAATAAAAGTAGTGACTCAGATTATTAAGGCCATAAAAATAATGCAACCCAGACAGTAAGGTTAATTTCAGAAGGGTCGAATTGAAAAATAGAGAAGTCATGCTGAATGTATGTCAAACCTGATGTGTACCAACATCTGTGTGTACGCAATACATGAAAAAGAACAAGGAGATGTTACAACAGTATTTAAAAGGATGCTACCAGAGATGCAAGGTTTTATCTACTCAGAATGACTGAAGAGCCTGGCTTCCTTTTTTTATCTTAAAGAGGAAAGGTTGATGTGTAGTCTGATAGAGCTCTATAAAATAATTAAATGTTTTGATGGAATAAGCAGTGGCAGGCACGGTGGCACAGAGGTTAACATAGCCTTATAGTGCCAGGGACCCAGGTTCAATTCTAACCTTGGGTCACTGTCCGTGTGGAGTTTGCACATTCTTCCCGTGTCTGCGTGGGTTTCCTTTAGATGCTCTGGTTACTCCCACAGTCCAAAGATGCGCAGGTTTGGTGAATTGGCCATGCTAAATTGCCCCTTCATGTCATAGCAATGGACAACATGGGCTTACAGGGATAGGGGGGTTGTTCTCAGTGTAGGCTCGATGGGCCAAGTTGCCTGCCTCTAAGCAAAAAAGATTGGCACAGTGAAAGTGGCCTGGATTTTCATCCTTGAGTCAGGTAGGGGGGCATGGGAACATTTCCAATTCGGCCCTCGCTCCTCAGGGGAAAGTGTCTTCAAAGGCGGGGCCTTCATTGCTGAGGACAGGTGTAAGCTTCCTCCAGGAAGAGATGCAGAGGCAGCCACAGGGGCTGCCAGGTGCGGAGGCGGCTGTTGAAAAGCCCTCTTTGGTGCTGTAAGATTTTGTTCCAATTAAAATAAAAGCACAAAGGGTAGGATTTTCTGGCCGCGCTCACCCCAAGACCTGAAAATCCCGCCCGAGGTCAATGGATCTTTGTATGGCCCATGTCCCACCTGCCAAAGGAATCGGGAAAATTCTGCCCAAAGTCCATCCAGCCCTCACCCCTCACACTGGCTCACAATCCAAGCACTCCCCATGCCCAAGTGTTAAAAATGATATACTATTCTAATCAAGCTTCTGTTTTCTTTATGATTTCCTAGTAGTCTGTGTGCTATTAATTAATAACATGAAGTCAATGATTACTGCGCTACTTAATTCCATTGGAGATAAAATACAAACATATAAACAA
This sequence comes from Mustelus asterias, assembly GCF_964213995.1. Taxonomy (NCBI): domain Eukaryota; kingdom Metazoa; phylum Chordata; class Chondrichthyes; order Carcharhiniformes; family Triakidae; genus Mustelus; species Mustelus asterias. The sequence continues at coordinate 56,392,814 of NC_135817.1, forward strand.
TAGCCTTTGATTCTGAACATCAATTCTTTTCCTAGTGGGCGTTGGCTCACAGCTTGATGTACTAGGATGTCAATCTGACTCACACAGGCCACATTATAGCAGGTAAGGAACAGAGAAGAATGTCTCCTGATGCACAGGGAGTATTCCTGTGAGGTCACAGCATAATGCTGGGGCAAGTTTACTCTGTGTTGAATCATGCTGTACCTGATATGGGAACATTAGAAGCAAAACTTTCATTTATAAAACATCTTTCATGCCCTCAGGATGTTGCGGCACCGTGGCACAGTGGTTAGCACTGCTGCTTCACGGAGCCAGGGATCCGGGTTCGATTCCCGCCTTGGGTCACTGTCTGTGTGGAGTTTGCACGTTCTCCCCGTGTCTGCTTGGGTTTCCTCCGGGTGCTCCGGTTTCCTCCCACATTCTGAAAGATGTGCTGGTTAGGTGCATTGACCCGGACTGTGGCGACCCGGGGAGTTTCACAGTAACTTCATTGCAGTGTTAATGTAAGCCTTACTTGTGACTAATAAATAAACTTTAATTTTAGCTTTTTCCATCATGCCTTACAATCAATTAAGTTCTTTTTAAAGTGTGGTTACTTTTGTACTGTGGGAAATATAGCAGGCAATAGGTGTGAACAGGGTCCTGTCGATAGCAATACGATGGTGACTAAATAACGTTTTTGTTCAGTAAAGCTGGTTGAAGGATAAATATTGGCCCAATACTGAGGTAACTCACCCCCGGTCTTCTGTGAAAAGTGTCTTGGGATCTGCCCATCTGAGAGGTGTCCACACCCCGTCCAAAAAAGCAAGATTGCTGACATTGCAGCACTCCCTCTGTACTTTGTAATTGAGGGAAGGATTTTATGTTGTGTTTTGGGATGTTGAAATCAGGGTAAGATGTGAGTAGCGCCCAGACACTGTGTTGGGAGCAGTGAGCCAATAGGGATTTGGCCTGGATTGGTCAAGCAGTGACCAGAGGGCATGCTCACCATCCAATTAAAGATGGCAACAGGCTCTCATGTTGGAGAACCAATGGAAGTCTTCCAGCTGCAGCCACAGGTCAGAGAGAGAGAGAAGACAGTTCCATCCTGAGGTGTCCCTCAACATTTTAAAAAAACTTTTGAAGTGCAAAATGGCCACGGCTGTAGCCAGAATGGCCTTAAAGACTAGCTGGTTTATTATTTATTTTATTAGTATCACAAATAAGCTTACATTAACACTGCAATGAAGTTACTGTGGAAAATCCCCAAGTCGTCACACTCCGGCGCCTATTCGGATACACTAAGGGAGAATTTAGCATGGCCAATGCACCTAACCAGCATGTCTTTCGAATTGTGGGAGGAAACCGGAGCACCCGGAGGAAACCCATGCAGACATGGGAAGAATGTGTACAGTCAGTGACCCAGGCCGGGAATCGAACCGGGGTCCCTGGGACTGTGAGGCAGCAATGCGAACCATTATGCCACCATACCGCCCTAGAGCACTGGTCATCAGATCTACAGCCAGGAGATCTTCTCTAAGCAGTAATTGTCTGTCCAATGCTACAGTGGGTCCCCAGATAGGCCTTCATTGACTTCTGAATGATCTTAGCAAGCTCGCCACTGCTTGTGGATGGACAGCTTTCCGACACCAGTTCAGTCACCAGATTGGTTCAGAGGCACGATGGTGCCAGTAGACTGGAATGCCGACTGATGGCACAATATTTCACGCCCGCCCACCTCTGCCCCTTTGGGATGGCATGGTGGCACAGTGCTTAGCACTGCTGCCTCACAGCGCCAGGGACCCGGGTTCAACTCTGGCCTCGGGTCACTGTCTGTGTGGAGTTTGCACATTATCCCCGTGTCTGTGTGGGTTTCCTCCGGCTGCTCCGGTTTCCTCCCACAGTCCAAAGATGTGCGGGTTAGGTGGATTGGCCATGCTAAATTGCCCTTTAGTAAATATGCGGGGTTACGGGAATAGGGCCTGGATAGGATTGTGTAGTTGATGGAGACTCGATGGGCCGATCGGCCTCCTTCTGCACTGTAGGGATTCTATGGATATTGGAGCAAAGATCTTGCCCAGAGTGAAGCTTGAAGCCATGACTGTTAGCCTTCAAGATAATGATGCTAAACTGTACACACGGAATTGAATGAATTCCATTCCTGGGTTTATGCCCCTCTCCTTAGAGATCTCAAAATTCACTCCCCTCACCCCCTTAGCCCCGACAAATAAAAAGAAAATGGAAAGACAGAATTAAATCATTAACTCTGTTTTTGCAATATGTCAGTGGTGTGACTCATTGTATTTTATTTTGGTTGGCGTTCCTTATTTTTCTTTGTGGCACAGTATGTACTTTGATGAATATATTGCAGCATACACTGCCTCAGGTAGGTATCTGCAGCGTGCACACACTTCTCTAAAAGGCTATTTCAGTGGAATTATTCTGCTGTGAATTTAATAAGGTATGTTCTGAAACTGGGATTAAATCCTCCTTGTTTGTTCGACAGTTGCTTAGTCACAGAACTGTTATACATTTGTATTTAGCTGTGTGGGGAGACACTGTGACTACTGGTGTAATCATGGAGCACTCTTAGGATTTGTATGCCATGTGTAGGATACTTTGCAAGCGGTAGATTAAATGGCATGTCACCAGGGCACAGTTGGGGATGGTACTGAGTATACTTAAAAAGACAGTCATAGATATATCACATAGGTAGAAAGGGTTCTCTGAATAGCTATTGAAATAAATTACCTGGCACAAGGTAATCCTATAAGGCCTCATTATGAGGGAATGAGAATCTAGATGGACATGGACTTACAGAGTCATTACAATATAATAGGAGGCCATTCAGCCCATTGAGACCAGGCCAGCTCTCTGTGCAACAATCCAATCAGTCCCATTTGCTTGCTCTATCCTCATCGTACTGCTAATCTATTTCCTTCAAGTGCCAATCTAATTTCCTTTTGAAATCACTGATTATCTCCACATCTTCCACTCTCAACGTCCCAGGTTATTGCCACTTGTTGCACAAAAAAGATCTTCCTCTCAGCACCGTCATCTCCCTTGGCCAAAACCTGCGTCACTAAGTCATTGTACCATTAGCTGTGGGAACAGCATTCCTCTGTGTGTCCTCTGTGAACCCGTCATAATCTTGTAGAATTCTAATAGATCTCCCCTCAATCTTCTTTGCTCCAAGGTGAACAATCCCAGCTTCTCTAATATTGCAGCTCATTTCATAGAACCATAGAATCCCTACAGTGCAGAAGGAGGCCATTCGGCCCATCGAATCAGCACCAACCACAATCCCACCCAGGCACTTTCCCCATAACCCCATGCATTTACCCCAGCTAGTTTCCCTGACACGAAGGGGCAACTTAGCATGGCCAATCCACCTATCCCGCACATCTTTGGATTGTGAGAAGAAACTGGAGCACCCGGAGGAAACCCACGCAGACGCCTGGAGAATGTGCAAACTATGGGCGGCACGGTAGCACAGTGGTTAGCACTGCTGCTTCACAGCTCCAGGGACCTGGGTTCGATTCCAGGCTTGGGTCACTGTCTGTGTGGAGTTTGCACATTCTCCACGTGTCTGCGTGGGTTTTCTCCGGGTGCTCCGGTTTCCTCCCATAGTCCAAAGATGTGCAGGTTAAGTTGATTGGCCATGCTAAAATTGCCCCTTAGTGTCCTGAGATGCGTAGGTTAGAAGGATTAGTGGGTATATACGTAGGGATATGGGGGTAGGGCCTGGGTGGAATTGTGGTCGGTGCAGACTCGATGGGCCAAATGGCCTCTTTCTGCACTGTAGGGTTTCTATGGTTTCTATGGTTCTATACAGTGACCCAAGCTGGGAATCAAACCAGGGTCCCTGATGCTGTGAGAGATCAGTGCCACCCTGGCGCCCAGATGGGAATTTCGTGCAAACTCCGCACAGTCACCCAATGCCAGAATTGAACCCGGGTCCCTGGCGCTAACTTCACGCTCTTCGTAATGTGTGGTAGCCAGAACTGGATGGTGAAGCAACTTCTCAGGGGCCAGTGTCCCTTCATCAAATTCCTTTTATTTACAAACTCTATTCCACTCCTAGAGTGCTTCAGGTACACAGTCAGAATCCGGAGTGATAATGGACCCGACACTCCCATATTTGTACACACGTGAGGCTCCCTGACTGAGCAAGCAATTATGTCCTCAATCAGGGAGCTCATACTCTAAGAGGCCCATGTCATGAGCCTCATTGAAGTCATTACAGACAGCAAGGTTCAAGTTGTGGAGCTACCACAGTTAAAGGCATCGGTGCTAATGATGGGCTGAAGGGTTACAGGTTTGGTGGAGGCGGGGGGAGGTGGAGATAGGAGGAGGGGGATGGTGGGGCAATGCCCGAAAGGTTAAAAGTTTGGTGGGGTGGGGGGGAGTGGAGGTAGGAAGAGGGGGATGATGGGAGCAATGCCCAAAATGACAAAGACAAAAGGCGCAATCTAGTGATGCTCCTGGGAGCAGGAAACGAGGTGGGCGGGGAACCTAATTGTGCAAGAGGCAAAATGACTACTTCCTGATGGCAGGATGAACGTTTCAGAGTAAATTAGCAGCAGATTAAAGATGAAATCATGATGCCTGGCAGCAAGTGGTGGGAACCTGTTTTTAACACCTTAGCACGCCAAACTTATTCACTAAAACACACGTATCTGGATTAAATTGTATTTTTACGATTAAGAAATGAGAAAAACATGCCTTCAGATTGACAGCTGGTTAAAGGTGGCATGCAGCAGGCGAGATAGCCTTCCTGGTGCATTTGGAATGACTCTGAGCTGCTTTCCTTCTATGGGGAATGTTGATGGACCAGAAGGGAAGGCTGAACTGTGACAGTGCTGGAAGGTTGAGGCTGTGGCAAAGCTGTCCGTGTAAGGGAAGGTGGTAGCTGACTGGAGGGTGCGGGAGAGGAGGGTGGTGGTCTGAGCATAGCTTTTGGAGAGAGGGAGGGTCAGGCTGTGAGGCCCTCAGAAAGGTCATAGGGGAGAGAAGACAGAAGGAGAGATCTGGATAACAAGGGAATCATAGAATCATAGAAACCCTACAGTGCAGAAGGAGGCCATTCGGCCCATCGAGTCTGCACCGACCACAATCCCACCCAGGCCCTACCCCCACATATTTACCCGCTAATCCCTCTAACCTACGCATCCCAGGACTCTAAGGGGCAATTTTTAACCTGGCCAATCAACCTAACCCGCACATCTTTGGCTCAATTTGGCTCAATCTAAAGTTAAAGTTTATTTATTCGTCACAAGTAGGTTTACATTAACACTGCAATGAAGTTACTGTGAAAATCCCCTAGCCGCCACACTCCGGCGCCTGTTTGGGCACACTGAGGGAGAATTTAGCATGGCCAATGCACCTAACCAGCAGATTTTTCGGATTGTGGGAGGAAACCGGAGCACCCGGAGGAAACCCACGCAGACACGGGGAGAACATGCAGACTCCTCACAGTCACCCAATGTTATAATGTAACAAATTATAACATTGGATCTGTTATAATGTGACCAATGGCAAAATGATGTGGTGGTCAGCTGACCAGCTGACCGGTATAAATGAAAAGCAGATGGGAATTGTGGGGAGCTGGCATGTCCCAGGGTGTGGCCCCAAGTGTTGGAGTAATTAAGCTTCTTTATTAAACCTTTTTCTTTGATTTACTTTCTGAAGTTAGTTCTTTGATTGCTCACTTTATCCTACTGCTGGATGAACACCCGAGGCCGGAATTGAACCCGGCTCCCTGGCACTGCGAGGCAGCAGTGCTAACCACTGGGTGGCACGGTTTCCTCCCATGTGTGTTTCTTATATCTAAAAAAACACCTTATGTATTGTTGCATTAAACTGCATTTGCAACTGTTCCATCACCTGATTAATCGAACTCCGTCCTTTTACAATTCTCTGCCCTCTTTTTTACAATTCACATTTTTAAAATAATAATAAATTCCCCCCATTATTCTTCATAAATCATGATGTTACAATGACCAGTTTCTCAAAAAAATGGAATGCACAGTCTTAGTCGCAACTACTGTGACTTATGTTGCTTAGCAACGTCCTAGTGGTATCTTAGCAACAATGGGTTCAAACCAGTTCCTTTTTTTTAATTAAATTTATTTTATTAGGTGAATTTGTCCTCTTCCATTTTTCCTGTTCCTCGATCCTTGCTTCTGCCGCTCATTGACGAGCCACCAGGAGTCTGCCCAGAGCAACATATTCCCTCAAACCAATGTGCTCAGTCAGTGCTGATCCTGGGAAGCAGTCAGTCCCAAGGATCCGAAAGGGCGGTGACATCTTGCCTGAAGAATGTCAGCCTCCTCCTGAATTTTCTCCTCAGATAGCTTGGAGTTTATGAGAATGAGCGGAGATCTTACTGAGACACATAGGATTCTCAGGGGGTTTGACAGGGAAGATGCTGAGAGATTGTTTCCCCTTGTCGAAGAGTCTAGGACCAGAGGGCATAATCTCAGAATAATTGCTTGTCTATTTAAGACAGAGATGAGAAGGAATTTTTTTTCTCTCAGAGGGTAGTGAATCTGTGGAATTCTTTACCGCAGAGGTCTCTGGAGACTGGGTTGTTAAGTAAGTTGAAGGCTGAGATAGACAAGCTTATAATCAGTGAGGGAATCAAGGGTTGGGGATAAGGCGTGAAATCAATCTGCCTTATTGAGTTTGATTTCTGGCTTAGGTCACTGTCTGTGCGGAGTCTGCACGTTCTTCCCGTGTCTGCGTGGGTTTCCTCCAGGTGCTCCGGTCTCCTCCCACAGTCTGAAAAACCGTGCTGGTTAGGTGCACTGGCCATGCTAAATTCTCCCTCAGTGTACCTGAACAGGCGCTGGTCTGTGGCAACTAGGGGATTTTCACAGTAACTTCATTGCAGTGTGAATGTAAGCCTACTTGTGACACTAACAAATAAACTTTAAAAAAAGGTGGAGCTGAGGATTACCATATCAGATCAGTCATGATCTCAATGAATGGCAGAGCTGGGCTGAATGGCCTACTTCTTCTCCAATATTTAATGGTCTTATGGATGGAAGAGAGTGCCTCTTGGTTTGTACATCCTATGGATTGGGTGGGGCCTCCATGAACTTCACTCTCTGGTGGCTTCTGATAGGGACAAGATACTGTAGTTGCAGGTTAATAAGGTTGCTCTTGCTGCTCCTCACTCTGTAATGTGTACCCCTATCCCAATGAAACTAGGAATAAAACCTCCTATTACTGAAATCCTACTGAAGGTGACAGGTGGAGTGATCTTGAAGCTGGAACTTTGTTGGTAAATTGTCAACAAGGAAATCTTATGATCCAACGAGCCCTTCTAAATACAACTTCAATAGTTCTGAGGCACAAACCCGGCCAGGTTTCACTAAGGGACCAGGCACTGGGGGTCACTTCCACTGTTGTTGATTAAAATGGTGTAGGGGTCCTCATTGAGTTATAAAATCCTGAATTTAATAGATTCATGAGGCTCCTTCCTACCTGTACCAAACTGACAACCGCTCGGTTAGAATGGTCGCAGGGTATGAACATGTCTTGAATGCAGCAGTATGTGGTTGCCATATCAACTTCCTATGTTCCAATCATGTGGGTAGTGTTGAAATTGGGTCTAAATCTCCTCTGCATAGTTCATGCCTATGCAATAGCATGTCTGTGGCTGTGGGAGGACATGGTGATGGGGAGGACATTCTCAAATGATAACAAACTCCCTGAACCATCATGATTTGCAGAAGGGCTTATGGTGAGACATTGGGTGGATTGCTGTTCTATGGGGGTTGCTTTAGCTCAGTTGGCTGGATGGCTGATTTGTGATGCAGCGTGTCACCAACAGTGTGGGTTCAACTCCTGTACCGGCTGAGGTTATTCATGATCTCAATCTTGCCCCTTGCCTCAGGTGTGGTGATCGCCAGGTTAAATCACCACCAGTCAGCTCTTCCCCTCAAAGGAGAGAGCAGCCGAAGGTCATCTGAGACTATGACGACTTTACCTTTTATTTAGTTCTATTTCTGTGTAACATCCAACAGAATGTGCCCAGAATTTTAGGGAAGATAAATCAGACAATTGTCACCCTATCATATTGGTGATAGTGTTATAATACTACTGAGTGAGTCTCACTGTCAGGTATCCTTTTCAAAATTACATAATTACAAAGAATTATGAAGTACGTTGGAGAGGCGTAGTGATATTTTTACTGGACAAGTAATCCAGAAAGCTAGGGTAATGCTCTGGTTTGAATCTCACTGCTCCCAATTGAATCCAAATGTTCGAGTTCAAATCCCACCCTGGCAGATGGTGAAATTTGAATCCAATAAAAAAATCTGTCATAAAGACCCTCTGGTTCACTAATGTCCTTGAGGGATGGATATCTACCATACTTACCTGGTCTGGCCTACTTGTGGTCAAAGATCCACAGCAATGTGGTTGACTCTTAAATTAAGGATGGGCAATAAATCCTTGCCCAGTCAGTGTCGCCCACATCTCACGAACGAATAGAAAACAAATTATACTGGAAGGTAGGAAGGAATAGCCTTGTAGCATTGGAGTGGGAACATAACAGGCTGAATTATTCCTGGATTTATGACTGTTTCATTACTAATAATAATTCCCCTCCTTCAATTCAGGACTCCTGATTGTGTCATTGGCACTCACTATCTAAATTAAAATATTTTATAAATATTTGCGTAGAACAACATTTTTACAGTACAATTTTTTTTCTATTTGTTCGTGAGATGCCACCCCTGTCTTAATTTTATTCCTGAACATCACAAGCGGGTTAAAGGACATTAAAATCTCTCTTAAATTAATCTCATAATATTAACCATAGAAATCCTACAGTATAGGAGGCCATTTGGCCCATCGAGTCTGCACCGACCCTCCGAAAGATTACTCTACCTCGACCCACTCCCCTGTCCTACCTCCATAACCCTGTGCATTGATCATGGCCAATCTACTGAACCTAGGGGAGGCGACGGCATAGTGGTATTATCGCTAGATTATTAATCCAGACTCAGCTAATGCTCTGGGGACCTGGGTTCAAATCCCACCATGGCAGATGGTGGAATTTGAATTCAATAAAAAAAATCTGGAATTAAGAATCTACTGGTGACCATGAAACCATTGTCAATTGTTGGAGAAACCCATGTGGTTCAATAATGCCCTTTAGGGAAGGAAATCTGCCACCCTTACCTGGTCTGGCCTACATGTGACTCCAGAGCCACAGCAATGCGGTTGACTCTCCATGGGGATGGGCAATAAATGCTGGCCAGCCAGTGACGCCCATATCACACGTATGAATTTACAAAGAAAAGGCACATCTTTGGAGTGTGGGAAGAAAGAAGAGCACTCAGAGGCAACCCACACAGACACAGGGAGAACATGCAAACTCCACACAGTCACCCAAAGCTGGAATTGACCCATGTCCCTGGCACTGCGAGGCAGCAGTGCTAACCACTGTGCCACCATGCCACAAGTTGCAAGGTGAAATGTTAAGAATGTTTCTTTATGCTGCCTCTCAAGCTAAGCAGGCATGAATGGGACTGGCTGAGGAACAGAGCAGCAGAAATGAAGTACCTTGAGCCTCGATACAATAGCCCACAGGTTCACTGACTTTAAGGGAGCAGGAATGGCAAGTGGTGTCCCACTTTCAGGTGTCAACGCCACACTCTGACTTGTGCTGATGGTGTCATTTTGTGATAATGGTTAGGAAGGAATAACCTCGTAGCATTGGAGAGGGAACATGACAGGCTGAATTATTCCTGGATTTATGACTGTTTCATTACTAATAATAATTCGCCTCCTTCAATTCAGGACTCCCGATTGTGCCATTAGCACTCACTATCTAAAATAAAATATTTTATAAATACTTGCACAGAACAACATTTTTACAGTATAATTGTTTTCTATTCGTTCGTGAGATGCCACCCCATGTCTTAATTTTTTTCCTGAACATCACAAGCAGGTTAAAGGATATTAAAATCTCTCCTAAATTAATCTCATAATTTTAACCATAGGAACCCTACAGTGCAGAAGGAGCCCATTTGGCCCATCGAGTCTGCCCCGACCCTCTGAAAGAGCACTGAATCTAGACCCACTCCCCTGTCCTACCTCCATAACCCTGCGCATTGATCATGGCCAATTTACTGAACCTAGGGGGCGACGGCCTAGTGGTATTATCGCTAGACTATTAATCCAGAATCTCAGCTAATGCTTTGGGGACCTGGGTTCAAATCCTGCCACGGCAGATGGTGGAATTTGAATTCAATCGATAATATCTGGAATTAAGAATCTACTGGTGACCATGAAACCATTGTCGATTGTTGGAAAAACCATTTGGTTCATTAATGTCCTTTCGGGAAGGAAATCTGCTGTCCTTGCCTGGTCTGGCCTACTTTAGACTTCAGAGCCACAGCAATGTGGTTGACTCTCCATTGCCCTCCATGGAAGCTGGAATTGCCCCAAGTATCTGGCACTGCGAGGCAGCAGTGCTAACCACTATGCCACCATGCCGCCTGTTGCAAGGTGAAATGTTAAGAATGTTTCTTTATGCTGCCTCTCAAGCTAAGCAGGCATGAATGGGACTGGCTGAGGAACTGAGCAGCAGAAATGAAGTACCTTGAGCCTCGATACAATAGCCCACAGGTTCACTGACTTTAAGGAGGCAGGAATGGCAAGTGGTGTCCCATGTTCAGGTGTCAACGCCACACTCTGACTTGTCAATCATCCACATGGGTAATACTCCTCAGAACACACCTTGTAACTCCAGACAGCTCCTCACATCCCTATCTGAACAACCAACGTTCGCTCTCATTGTATTGACACCCTCCGCCCATCCCTGACAGTCACCCTCCACTAATGTCCTCATTCCTTCCTCCACACACAATCTATTCCTCACACTCTTACTTTCTCAACTTGCAGAAGAGAGCGCAGAGCTCTGGAGTGAGATAGAGAACGAGAGGGCGGCCCTCCAATGATCGCCACCTTGACGGCCACTGGCATTGTGTGCCCACATGCTCCACTGGGAAGGAAGTCTTGTTCCAGGAGGCTGAAGATGTCAGCAGCTCTCCACCATGAGTGCCTGAGCCCCTGGTGTTCAGACATGGGGCGGCACAGGGGCACAGTGGTTAGCACTGCTGCCTCACAGCGCCAGGGACCCGAGTTCGATTCCTGGCTTGGATCACTGTCTGTGCAGAGTCTGCATGTCCTCCCCATGTCTGCGTGGGTTTCCTCCGGGTGTTCCGGTTTCCTCCCACAGTCTGAAAGACGTGCTGGTTAGGTGCATTGGGCATGCTAAATTCTTCCTTAGTGATCCCAAAAATGTGCCAGTGTGTGGTGACCAGGGGAATTTCACAGTAGCTTCATTGCAGTGTTAATGTAAGCCTGCTTGTGACTAATAAATAAACTTTAAACTTTAAACATGTTGAGAAAGTTGATCCTCTCCACCCGTGGACGCTGTGTTGGGGGTCTCGCCTCCTTTCCGCCAACCCCCTCTGTCCTTTGTAGAGGCAGGTAACTGTGGAGGAGGCAGCTGATGCTGAGGCTAGATTTGCTCCTGCTGCTTCTGGGGCAGTTACTGTTCCTCCTATTCCTCATCAGAGACCCAAGGAAGAGCTCCAGAGGCTGCTCCCAACGTGTAGTGAAGGCTGACAGCAGGCAACATCTGACCAAGATGAGGAACATTCAAGTTTTTTTCAATTGATTCATGGAACATGGGCGTCGCTGGCTGGACAGCACTTATTGCCCATCCCTAGTTGCCCTTGGAGGGCAGTTGAGATGTCAACTACATTGCTGTGACTCTGGAATTACATGTGGGCCAGACCAGGTAAGGACGGCAGATTTCCTTCCTGAAAGGACATTAGTGAACCAGATGGGTTTTTACGACAATCGACAATGTTTCCAAGGTCATCAGTAGATTCTTAATTCCAGGTATTTTTTTATTGAATTCAAATTCCACCATCTGCCGTGGTGGGATTCGAACCTGGGTCCCCAGAACATTAGCTGAGTTTCTGGATTAAAACTCTATTGATAAAATCACTAGGCCATTGCCTGCTCTGAAATGGCTTCTGAAAGGTTAGAAATCAACTGTGAATTAATGAGATCAAGATCTCTGAACTTGTCCTGTGAGCACAAGCCTTTCACATAGGCAGGCCGGCATCTTTACAGCTTCACTATTTAAAGCCTTTCAAACCTGCTAGACTTATTGATCAATGACTCTTGTGTTCTTCTCTTGGTTGACCCAGTCAAGTTTTGCAGTCCTTGGGAACCTACGTGCTGGTTGCGTAAAATGAGATTACTGGTTTAAGTCCACAATTAATTGACTATTTGAATACTGAAGTTATTTAGCTGACAGCTCCACTGGGGAGTCCTGCTTACTTCTCAATACATCCCTGTTAATTCTGGAAATAGAACATAGAACATAGAAAGCCACAGCACAAACAGGCCCTTCGGCCCACAGGTTGCGCCGATCACATCCCCACCTCTAGGCCTATCTATAGCCCTCAATCCCATTAAATCCCATGTACTCATCCAGAAGTCTCTTAAAAGACCCCAACGAGTTTGCCTCCACCACCACCGACGTCAGCCGATTCCACTCACCCACCACCCTCTGAGTGAAAAACTTACCCCTGACATCTCCTCTGTACCTACCCCCCAGCACCTTAAACCTGTGTCCTCTCGTAGCAACCATTTCAGCCCTTGGAAATAGCCTCTGAGAGTCTACCCTATCCAGACCTCTCAACATCTTGTAAACCTCTATCAGGTCACCTCTCATCCTTCGTCTCTCCAGGGAGAAGAGACCAAGCTCCCTCAACCTATCCTCATAAGGCATGCCCCCCAATCCAGGCAACATCCTTGTAAATCTCCTCTGCACCCTTTCAATGGCTTCAACATCTTTCCTGTAATGAGGTGACCAGAACTGCGCGCAGTACTCCAAGTGGGGTCTAACCAGGGTCCTATAAAGCTGCAGCATTATCTCCCGACTCCTAAACTCAATCCCTCGATTAATGAAGGCCAGTACGCCGTACGCCTTCTTGACCGCATCCTCCACCTGCGAGGCCGATTTAAGAGTCCTATGGACCCGGACCCCAAGGTCCTTCTGATCCTCTACACTGCTAAGAATGGTACCCTTCATATTATATTGCTGCTTCATCCCATTGGATCTGCCAATGGGTAAGATCCTGCAATGTTTTTGACCCCATGCTACTTTACAAATCTTTCACCCTCCCCCCACCATGTCAACTCCCCACTTGTACCTGAACCTGCAATTAAAATTCTGTCCAATGACCTCTGTTGCATGTACCGAATGTTGTTCGGGAGCAGTCATTTTGCGCACAAACAGCAGATGTCCAATTAATGTGTTTTACAGCGTGTTGAGTGGTGAACATTTAAGCAGGACGCCAAAAGAACCCCAAGTTCTTCCTTAAACGGATCATTAATGTCTATCTCCCCACTCTGGGAGCCGGAACCTCAGTGTAACGCCACATCGAGGCTGGAATTCTCCTATCCTGCCCGCCACTGGAACTTTAGCGGGCGGGTTGCGGACAATGTGAAACCCCATTGATAGTCGGGTGGAAATTTCTAGCTTTTAGACCAGCGCGGCTGGAGAATTCCGCCCCTAGTATCTGGCACTTCCGACACTGCAGGAATCCCTCAATGCTGAACTCTGTTGTCAGCCTAGTGCTTGAATCCTGAAGTGAAGTTCAAACTCATAGCCTGCAATGTGACGTCATTGAATAATACGGATAATACGGATAGCATGGATATACTAATGGCAGTAAAATAGACACGTGACTGAATGTGTAAAAGTTACATATAAATAACTTGTGCATTACATGGAAACTGCAGCGTTGAAAAATGTATCGATTAAAATGGATGGTTATGTCAGATAATGAACACGCGATTATGAAGCAAAACCATCCAAATCACAGACTATGAAGAGGGCCTGTGGAAAAGACAGGGGAAATAGAGTCGATTTTTGCAAACTGTATGTCACATTTTTCTATTACCAGGTCAGGACTTGTTTGCGGCTTTTGGGTGAAATGTGGAGCTATGACAAAATTGTGCAATAAAGAAATAATTACAATTAATAAAAGACACAAAATAAAGAAGTGTGGGAATAAGTTATTATTACAATTAAAGAGAAGATATAATTAAAGAGAGGAGATAGCTTTAGAAATCATTTATTAATATCCATAGCTAATATTCTTGAAATATGTATGAATGTCCAGTAAATAAAGTTAATTCAGTAATTGTTATTTTACATGCTAAAGTACTATGTATGAATCAAGGAATACATGTCAGTAGAAAATGTGGGGGTGAGGTAATGGGCCACCCATGGGCAGCAAAGCAAGTATAAACAATGGCTCCATGCCATTGCAATGTTCCATTTGCCAGCCTGCCTGGCCCTTGCCGCAATTTGATGAGTTGGGTGGGGGAGGTCGCTGGTGGCCCACCAGCCTGTGTTCTAATTGAGGCACTTAAGTGGGCAACTGATGCCCAATTAAGGACTTTATCTTTCTGCCACTCCAATATAATGGGCGGCACACCCGGAGGGGAGAAGGGTGGGGAAAGAGAGGAACCTCCGTGCAAAGCTGCCCCTGGACCTGGCCAAACTTTGTCCATAAACAGCTTCAGGCAGCAGACAATCGAGGGGGTCATCTGACCGGATTGTCTGCCCCTTTACTATGGCTATATTGGTGGCTGGGTGTCCTTGGAGCGGGGTGTTTTCCCGGACCATCGAGACCTTCCATTCCTGGTGGCCACTGCAGGCATTGGGTGTTTTACTTACCCTTCCATCACATTCTGATTTGTTGTTTATTAAACTTTTCTTTACCGTTTGTTTTTGATTGATGCAGTATTCCATTACATTAACACTGCAATCAAGTTACTGTGAAAATCTCCTAGTTGCCACACTCAGGCGCCTGTTCGGATACACCGAGGGAGAATTTATCATGGTCAATGCACCTAACCAGCACGTCTTTCGGACTGTGGGGGGAAACCGGAGGAAACCCACGCAGACGCGGGGAGAATGTACAGACTCTGTACAGACAGTGACCCAAGCTGGGAATCGAACCCGGGTCCCTAGCGCTGTGAGGCAGCAGTGCTAACCACTGTACCACCATGCCGCTCATATTGACAGGAGAATGTGCTTTTATTTATGACTGGTATCAAAAGGAAACACGTCACTTCTTTGTAATGGAATTAAAAATCTTCTAAGGTCTGAGCAAATAACTGATGGGGCTGTGTCTTAGTTGTAGAGTCATAGAAGTTTGGCCCAACTTATCCATGCTGCCCCTTTTTTTAACCCCTAAGCTAGTCCCAAATGCCCACTTTTGGCCCATATCCCTCTATACTATTCTTACCCATGTAACTGTCTAAACGCTTTTTAAAAGACAAAATTGTACCCGCCTCTACTACTACCTCTGGCAGCTTGTTCCAGACACTCACCACCCTCTGTGTGAAAAAATTGCCCCTCTGGACACTTTTGTATCTCTCCCCTCTCACCTCAAACCTATGCCCTCTAGTTTTAGACTCCCCTACCTTTGGGAAAAGATATTGACTATCTAGCTGATCTATGCCCCTCATTATTTTATAGACCTCTATAAGATCACACCTCAGCCTCCTACGCTCCAGAGAAAAAAGTCCCAGTCTATCCAGCCTCTCCTTATAACTCAATCCATCAAGTCCTGGTAGCATCCTAGTAAATCTTTTCTGCACTCTTTCTAGTTTAATAATATCCTTTCTATAATAGGGGGACCAGAACTGTACACAGTATTCCAAGTGTGGCCTTACCAATGTCTTGTACAACTTCAACAAGAAGTCCCAACTCCTGTATTCAATGTTCTGATGTGGAGATGCCGGCGTTGGACTGGGGTAAACACAGTAAGAGTTTTAACAACACCAGGTTAAAGTCCAACAGGTTTATTTGGTAGCAAATACCATAAGCTTTTGGAGCGCTGCTCCTTCGTCAGATGGAGTGGAAATGTGCTCTCAAACAGTGCACAGAGACACAAAATCAAGTTACAGAATACTGATTAGAATGCCAATCCCTACAACCAGCCAGGTCTTAAAGGTACAGACAATGTGGGTGGAGGGAGCATTAAACACAGGCTAAAGAGATGTGTATTGTCTCCAGACAGAACAGCTAGTGAGATTCCACCCACATTGTCTGTACCTTTAAGACCTGGCTGGCTTTAGGGATTCGCATTCTAATCAGTATTCTGTAACTTGATTTTGTGTCTCTGTGCACTGTTTGAGAGCACACTTCCACTCCATCTGACGAAGGAGCAGCGCTCCGAAAGCTTATGGTATTTGCTACCAAATAAACCTGTTGGACTTTAACCTGGTGTTGTGAGACTTCTTACTGTGTTCAATGTTCTGACCAGTGAAACCAAGAATGCCGAATAACCACTCTGTCCACCTATGATTTCACTTTCAAGGAGCTATGAACATGTACCCCTAAATCTCTTTATTCTGTAACTCTCCCCAATGCCCTACCATTAACTGAGTAAGTCCTGCCCTGCTTCGATCTACAAAAGTGCATCACCTCGCATTTATCTAAATTAAACTCCATCTGCCATTCGTCAGCCCACTGGCCCAATTGATCAAGATCTCGTTGCAATCCTAGATAACCTTCTTCACTGTCTATGATCCATAAAGCAAAGTTTGCCAAGATAGGGTTGTACAATATGAGTTGCATCCTATGGCCAATAGAAGGAGTGAATTTGGACCGTTCCTTAAAATGGAAGCAGTCTAAAGTGAGTTGGGATAAAAGTTCGAGTATCAGTGTCTTTGTTGGTACAGTTTAATCATCACTTCAATGCTATAATTCTTCAGAGTAAGAGTTTTAACAACACCAGGTTAAAGTCCAACAGGTTTATTTGGTAGCAAACACCATTAGCTTTGCTACCAAATAAACCTGTTGGACTTTAACCTGGTGTTGTTAAAACTCTTACTGTGTTTACCCCAGTCCAACGCCGGCATCTCCACATCATAATTCTTCAGAGATATAGTTCATCATTACTTCTGAGACAGAAGAAAGCAGACTTCGGCTGTGCGAACAGCATTCAAGGAATCCTGGTCCCTTGAGGTTTGATTCTTCAAGCGATCTTCATTGCTTTTTGTTCAGTATATTTACATTTTCCTTAATTAATTCTGCTCAATTCACAAATACTAGTCGTTTGTACCTCATAGATCAAGCACAATCGAGGACCCTAGTGTTAGAAGATAAAAAGAATTTGGACCTTGGAGTTTTTCTTAATTAGAAGGGATTTATACCTCGAAACCCTGACCCTTACACTGCCTGGACTTGTGAGTGTTCTCCTTTCCTAAGTTATACTATGTTTCTCATAGCATTCCCTCCTCCCTCCTCCCCCCCACCACCGATCTTTCCCCCTTCCTTCAACATTGTAAAGACACATTGCTATTCCAATCCCGATGAAAAAATTGTAGCTTTTAAGACAAGAATATGCTTGATTGTGTTTCACCTAGGTCCTGTATAACAGACGTTCTGTCCATTCACTATTGGTGAAAAGCCTAACACCACCAGTGATACACAAGGAGAATGGGAGTATATGTGATTTTCTAGCCAAGGTGGAAGAGGAAGGACTAGTTTGCCTTTCTCCTCTTGAACTTTGTTTCAGTGCAGCTTATCAAAGTGGGCTATTGATGCCCCTCCTTAAGTCTCCAGATGTTCTTGTAACTTTGGCCATCTTTGGCAGTCTGATGCAACAGATATGCTAATAGCTGTTGCCCGTGAGGGGTTTTTTGTGCTTGGCAATATGTCTTCCCATTTCATACACGATTTTAACATGGACTTGGGCTTTCACTTTGAAACTTCAGGCAATACAAATTACCCTGTGCGGGGAGTGTAAAACAGAACAACTTCCACAGTGCAAGGAGTTACCTTTCAGCTTGTTCCAGCAGCGATCTTACTCTATCACCAAAAACCTCCATCGTCCACGGCTAGGATTCTCTGGCGTCGCTGAAAGTGAATAGAGTTCTGGCTTTGGTGCCAAATTCTTCATTCTCACAGAAATCAGAGAATCCTTTCCACCAAGAATTCATTCATCATAGAATCCTAAAATCCCTACAGTGCAGAAGGAGGCCATTTGGTCCATCGAGTCTGCACCTACTCTCTGACAGAGTATCTTACCCTGGCCCACCAGCCTGCCCTATCCAATAGCTAATCCCCTTAACCTACACATCTTTGGACACTAAGGGACAATTTAGCATGGCCAATTCACCTAACCTGCACACCTTTGGACCGTGGGAAAAAACTGGAGCACCCGGAGGAAACCCAAACAGACACGGGGAGAACGTGCAAACTCCACACAGACAGACGCCCGAGGCCAGAGTTAAACCCAAGATCTCTGGCACTGTGAGGGAGCAGTGCTAACCACTGTGCCGCCGTGCCATCCCTACCATCCTGCAGGCAGAACAGAGGAAAAGTGTAGAAATGTTCTGCCCACCCACACTTCCCATGGTCTGTCACACTCTCACTTTAATCATTTTGAAAACAGTTATAACAGCATTTACCACATTTCCTTTGACATTTGAAATGCCATTGAATTAAACATCTGATGAATGAGTTGGAGGCGAGTAATTAATACAATTATGCATATTAGTAAAGACAGCCTTTAATATAGCACAGCATGCTTCCAAATAAATTAGTTTTGCCACTACATTATATCTTAAGTGTGTAATTTTGAGTAGACACTGTTATGCGTTTGATGAAGCATCATTTCTTATCCCCATGGTCTTCATCATTTTTCTTTGGGCACAATGTTTACCACTCTGGATGGTGGAAATGGAGACCAATCCAAGGAGATTTGTATAATTAAAGGCCCTATTAAAGGTTATTTTATGGAGCCTCTGGCATTTTGCCCAAAGAGTGGGCCATTGGGCAGGGAAGGCAACCCTGTGGTCCCAACAAGCTCACCCCTGCCAGAGGGGGGTTCCCCTCCAACCATTGGCACACTGAATTTGTTTTACTTTTTTAAATTCACGTACCTACAGGTGAGCCTGAATGGCCGATCCTCCTTGGCAATGCCCACACTGCCCAGTGGCAGCACAGAGCAGCTGGCCCTCTGATTGGACCAGCAGTATCAGCAGTGCCATTCTTAATTGAACAGCTGGTCAGCAGGAGGCCAATTAGGACCTGGAAACATCGCTGAGCCGGTCCCACGGCCGACAGGTGCGGGCTTAGGGTTCACTTCTCACCCTAACATTGCTGTCCTGCAGCATATGGTAAAATCCAGCCATTTCAGATTAAGTTTCAGTGAACATGTTACTAAATTATTAATTCATGGGATGTTGGTGTCACTGGCTAGGCCAGCATTTATTGCCCATCCCTAATTGCCCTTGAGAAGGTGGTGGTAAGCCGCCTTCTTGAATCGCTGCAGTCCATGTGATGTAGATACAACCACAGTGCTATTACGGAGGGAGTTTCAGGATTTTGAACCAATGACAGTGAAGGAACGGCAACACATTTCCAAGTCAGGATGGTGTGTGGCTTGGAGGGGAATTTCTAGATGGTGATGTTCCCATGTGTCTGCTGCCCTTGTCTTTACAGATGGTGGTGTGTGTGGGTTTGGAAAGTACTCTCTAAGGAGCCCTTGGTGAGTTCCTGCAGTGCATCATGTAGATAGTACACACCGCTGCTACCATGCATCGGTGGTGAAGGATGTGAATGTTTGTGGATGTGGTGCCAATCAATTGGGCTACTTTGTCCTGGATGGTGTTATTGGAGCTGCAATCATCTAGACAAGAACATAGAACATAGAACAGTACAGCACAGAACAGGCCCTTCGGCCCACGATGTTGTGCCGAGCTTTATCTGAAACCAAGATCAAGCTATCCCACTCCCTATCATCCTGGTGTGCTCCATGTGCCTATCCAATAACCGCTTAAATGTTCCTAAAGTGTCTGACTCCACTATCACTGCAGGCAGTCCATTCCACACCCCAACCACTCTCTGCGTAAAGAACCTACCTCTGATATCCTTCCTGTATCTCCCACCACGAACCCTATAGTTATGCCCCCTTCTAATAGCTCCATCCACCCGAGGAGCATTCCATCACACTCCTGACTTGTACCTTGCAGATTGGGAACAGGGTGTGGGAGTCAAGAGGTGAGTTGCTTGCTGCAGAAGTCATAGCCTTTTACCTGCACTTGTAGCCACAGTATTTATATGGCTAGTCCAGTT
This sequence comes from Mustelus asterias, assembly GCF_964213995.1. Taxonomy (NCBI): domain Eukaryota; kingdom Metazoa; phylum Chordata; class Chondrichthyes; order Carcharhiniformes; family Triakidae; genus Mustelus; species Mustelus asterias. The sequence goes on from NC_135817.1 coordinate 56,413,002, forward strand.
TAGTTTCTGGTCAATGGTGACAGTAGGGGATTCAGTGATGGTAATGCCATTGAATGTCAAGGGGCAATGGTTAGATTTTCTCTTGTTGGAGATGGTCAATGCCTGGCACATGTGGCATGAATGTTACTTGCCACGTGTCAGCCCAAGCCTGGATCTTGTCCAGGTTTTGTTGCATCTGGACATGGATTGGGTGTCCCAGCAGATTATAGACTGCAAATAATTTCCAGCACTGAGATTGGTGACCCTGGTAAACATGTTTAGTCATCAGCAAATATTTGGACTGAAATACAATCAGGTACTAAAGATCTGAGCTGGCTTGTCTTAATCACGCCACAAAGCACTGGTTGAAAGCAGCCATGTTACATTCAGTTCTAATAACGACAGAGTACGATCAGCACTGTACTCTTTGAGCTCATAACAGCAAGCATTGCTGTGTTGAGTTTGAAGCCTTTTATGGTTGAGTTTGAGACTGGTAGCATACATTATAACACCATCCTTAGTTACAGTATTTTATTCTTTTCTGCTTCATGCATCCCTCAATAATTCCCCATTAACGTTTCTTCCTTCTTGTCCCAATGTAATTGTCTCATGTTGGAATATTACACCAATTGCTTTCTCGTTCCTTGGCCAAATGGCATTCTTCAAATGCGTACCTGTATGATGCTAATACTTCCCTGAGGCTAATGGTGACAACCCCCCTGCTGTGCCAGGGTGGGGTGCAGGGGAATCTCGGCTGGCTCTGTGTGGAGTTTGCACGTTCTCCCCGTGTCTGCGTGGGTTTTCTCCGGGTGTTCCGGTTTCCTCCCACATTCTGAAAGACGTGCTGGTTGGGTGCATTGACCCAAACAGGCACCGGACTGTGCCAACTAGGGGAATTTCATAGTAACTTCATTGCAGTGTTAATGTAAGCCTTACTTGTGATTAAAAACGTTATTTTTACATTGGGAAGCTGGTGATGTCCGGGGGGGAGGAGGGGGGGGGAGGATCGGGGGCCAGCGATCAGGAGGACAGCGATCGGGGGGGATGGGGAGGGGGTGGAGAATGTCAGCACACTGGGAAATTGGTGCATGCCCGATGGTCCCCTGAGCACTCAGCTGCCAGCCTCTGCTGCCAGCCTCTGCTGTGGGTTCAGGCTCCACCCCTTCCCACTGGCATGAATCACCCGATGGCCTCTGTATTGCACAGAGTGCCATAAGTTCATGAAACTCAGCTTCCCCAAAAAACAGGTGGGAAAACCTCCCGTTTTCATCAAAGTCATAGAATTTCACAGTAATTTAATTGCGGTGTTAATGTAAGTCTTACTTGTGACTAATAAATAAACTTTACTTTACTTTTTTACTTATAGAAATGGACTATAGCCCCTAACCAAAGAGATTAAATTAACAAGGAAAGCAAAATGGCAACAAATTATAAAGGAGATGCGTCCAAAATAACAACATTGTATTAACATGTCTTCTGTTTGTAAATGATTTTTGTGAGGCAATAGTGCTAACCACTGTGCCACTGAGCCGCCCCTTGACATTGGAGGTTAGAAGATGCTTCATAGAGGTAAAGGAAGTCCTGAGAATTAAGAGGTAGGTTTGGAAGAAAAGACTAAAAATCTTGCTGAAGAGATGGACTTGAAGAAGATTTTAAAGAAGGGAGGAGAGTAGAAAGATGGAGGGCTTTAAGGAGAGAGCTCCAGATTGTGGGTCCATCGTAGCTAAAGTCTCTGTTGTTGGTGATGTGACCACGTGAGCCTAAATGTTTGTTTTGTGCTAACTTAGTCTGAGGATTTATGCTATGGGGTTATTGCTTACAGTGGAACCATAGAGATAGTAAAAGTTAAAAGTTTATTTATTAGTCACAAGTAGGCTTACATTAACACTGCAAGGAACTTACTGTGAAAATCCCCTAGTCGCCATCCTCCGGTGCCTGTTCGGGTACCGAGAGAGAATTTAACATGGCCAATGCACCTAACCAACCAGTCTTTGGACTGTGGGAGGAAACTGGAGCACTTGGAGAAAACCCATGCAGACACCAGGAGAATGTGTGAACTCCACACAGACAGTGACCCAAGCTGGGAATCGAACCCAGGTCCCTGGCACTGTGAGGCAGCAGTGCTATCCACTGTGCTACTGTGCCGCCCCTGCTGCTGAGAATTATACCTTGTCACGTTTAAGTATTTCCATTGGTAAAAATTATGCTAATTCTTTTTGTTATATTGTAACTGTGTTGTTAAATAAAGTGTTTTAATAAAAGCTTCCGAATGAGTCAATCGAATCATACCTGGAGCGAAACACCTATGCTCACTAATGGAAAACCATAAAAAGTTGGGGTTGAGGCTAACTTCATTATATACCTTGGAGTTTCTGATCTGGTCCCTAACAGATCCACCTGACCTGGTGGAGTGAAGGGTTGGGGCAGATGCACAACACACCAGAGTTGGAGGATAAAGGATGACGGGATGGTGAGTGCTGAGAGTTAAGATGAAGCTATTTTTCATTAAGGACAAAGATCTCGAATATGATGGTCTGGGGATTCGGGCAAACATAGAGAAAATTAATATTCAAGGGTCACAACTTGGAATACGTGCACATTGATCTTATGATGGTAGGAAAATTAATAAAGTAAAGTTTATTTATTAGTCACAAGTAGGCTTACACTCACACTGCAATGAAGTTACTGTTAAAATCCCCTAGTTGCCACACTCCGGCGCCTGTTCAGATACACTGAAGGAGAATTTAGCATGGCCAATGCACCTAACCAGCATGTCTTTCAGACTGTGGGAGGAAACCGGAGCACCTGGAGGAAACCCACGCAGACATGGGGAGAACGTGCATACTCCACACAGACAGTGACCCAAGTAGAAACGAATCCAGGTCCCTGGCACTGTGAGGCAGCAGTGCTAACCACTGTGCCACCGCCCTTGACATTGGTGATGATGTACTGTTTTACAGTGAGAAAAGTTGGAGCATCAAGTGGGTTGGATGAAGTCGTCACCTATGTTTAATATGCTGGTGAGTTTGAAGAGGACAAGGAGTGTGTCTCAGTTATAGTCACAATGGAGGTAATTGGTAACTTTGACAGGGTAGGAAATGAACTGGAGGGAGTCAAGCAGAAAATTCTGGGGAAGCACTGAGTTAGAAGGTCATTTTGAGGAGCTGAAAGGGGAAGGGGCTTTGATACGGCTGATACATGGAGGTGATGAAAAATTTTCAAGGGTAACCCCCACAGTGCCAAACAAAGCAAGGGTTGTCTCCCTGATCTTAAACCCAATCCTTAACCTTGACGGGGTGGATGTGGAGAGGATGTTTCCTCTTGTGGGAGAATCTAGAACCAGGGAGTCACTGTTAAAAATAATGGGTCAGCCATTTAAGACTGGGATGAGGAAAAGGCTTTTCTCTCAGAGAATTGTGAGTCTTTGGAACTCTCTTCCTCAAAAAGTGGTGAAGGAAGAGTCTTGGAATACTTTTAAGGCAGATCCTGATAAGGGGGTGAAAGGTTATTGGAAACAGGCAGGAATGTGGAGTTGAGGTTACAATCAGATCAGCTATGAGCTTATTGAATGGCAGCATAAGCTCGAGGGGCCAAGTGGCCTACTCTTGCTCCTAATTCGTATGTTCATATGGGGGGTGCTAATGGCAGAGATCCTTGTTGGAAGGATTATTAGGATTCCTGGTTTGCCCTTTTTCAGGGACACTGTTTTAATTCACAGAATCATAGAACCATAGAATCCCCACAGTGCAGAAAGAGGCCATCTGCACCATCTAGTTTGCACTGACTCTCTGAAAGAACATCCCACCCAGACCCTCCCCTCTGTCCTTTCCCCATAACCCCGTGCATTGATCATGGCTAATTCACCTAAGTTACAGATCTTTGGACACTAAGGGGCAATTTAGCACAAGTTTGGACCGTGGGAGGAAACCAGAGCACCTGAAGGAAACCCACGCAGACACGGGGAGAATGTGCAAACTCCACACAGACAGTGACCCAAGCTGGGAATTGAACCCGGGTTCCTGGCGCTGTGAGGCAGCAGTGCTAACCACTGTGCCACTGTGCCGCCCTATTGTTCAGGTCTCATGACAATAGCCTGCCATGTGTGAAATAATAAGTTTGTTATCTTCATTTGTGGATTGCAGCCACCCAATTATATTTCATAGATAGCCTCAGGGGCAATTAGGGATGGGCAATAAATGCTAGCCTTGCCAACGACGCCCACATCCCAGAACAAATATAAAAGAAAGCCACTTTTTAATCTATTTTATTCAGCGTTGTGGAAATTTCATTGAACCATTCCCTGGGACAAAGCTATCTGCACGTTCCTTCGTACAGAGAGTGTTGATCTGCCTCTGCAAACTTAATTCTTTTGTGTATGAGCATAAAGAAAAAGCAGTGGCAGGTTGTTTTGACTGTTGGAGGGGCCACAGTCCATCCTGGCCTTCCCACTGTGTACCTGCCTGAAGGATTCCTTGGACTCAGATCAGGAATGGAGTGCCTGGCTCATTTCGGTACCCCTTGGATTGTGGTCCTGAAACCAATCACCTGCTTGCTGTCCAACTTCACAGAATCATAGTAACCCTACAGTGCAGAAAGAGGCCATTCGGCCCATCGAGTCTGCACCGACCACAATCCCACTCAGGCCCTACCCCCATATCCCTACATATTTACCCACTAATCCCTCTAACCTACGCATCTCAGGACACTAAGGGGCAATTTTAGCATGGCCAATCAACCTAACCCGCACATCTTTGGACTGTGGGAGGAAACCGGAGCACCCAGAGGAAACCCACGCAGACACGAGGAGAACGTGCAAACTCCACACAGACAGTGACCCAAGCCGGGAATCGAACCCAGGTCCCTGAAGCTGTGAAGTAGCAGTGCTGACCACTGTGCTACCCTGCCGCCCATACTTGAGGCCCATACAACAAAAGGGACTAATCTTAACCTAACTCACAAGCTGGATTCCAAGGGGATCAGGTGGGATGCTTTTTGTATCCCACTCAATATTATTTGCTACAAATAATAATGAAGAATAAGTTCAGGAGATTTAAAATGAGCATTTAACCCAATCCTATCATTTTCTCAAAGGACAGATAAGGTTAAAATTTCCCCCAGCTATTTATCCACTGTTGATATCAATTGGTGAAATATCAGTAACTTTTGCTGCACTAATCAAAGGTGTTTCTCTGAGGGTTACAATGAAAAGTGCCCAACACTGATTCGAGCAAATACACTTTATTGCCCACTCTATGGGAAATAGCAATGCAGTGGATCACTGATGAGGCAGTTAAAATGCTGAAATAGTACAGGGGAGAGCAGACCAGCTGTTACTATAGCGATCTTGTTGAAGAATGCAGCCATCCAGACACAGAAAGTCTAGTTTGCAGATGAGACCTGGCTTGAAGGAATGGAGAAGAGGCAAACGATGTTCGATGGGACAGATAGACACGGCTTGCAGCAGCACCTTGTATAACAAGCATGGAAACAAATAGCAGGAAAAGCTCCCTCCGAACCCTCAGGTCATAGACAACCTTCAGGAAGATCTCAGACTTAAAATCTACTCTGGTAGGCTGACAATGTGGTAACTTGCACCACGACCTGTTCACCAATCCATAAGCCACTGTGCTGGCTGACCTGCATTAACTCTCAGCCTGACAATGCCTCGTATTTCAAATTCTCACCCCTGTGTTCAAATCCCTCCAGGGCCTTGCCCCTCTGGATCTCAAAACAAAGAACAAAGAAAATTACAGCACAGGAATAGGCCCTTCGGCCCTCCAAGCCTGTACCGACCATGCTGCCCATCTGAACTAAAACCCCCTACCCTTCCGGGGACCATATCCCTCAATGCCCATCCTATTCATGTGTTTGTCCAGATACCCCTTAAAAGTCACTATCATATCTGCTTCCACTACCTCCCCTGGCAGCGAGTTCCACGCACCCACCACCCTCTGTGTAGAAAACTTGCCTCGTACATCTCCTTTAAACCTTGCCCCTCGCACCTTAAACCGATGCCCCCTAGTAATGTAATTACGGGCTGGTTGAGGTTACACAGTGATCTGTGTAACCTCAACCAACCCTTCAACCCCTGAGATCTCTGAGCCCCTCCGATTCTGACCTTTTGTGTATCTTCAATGTCCACAACTGACGGCCATGCCTTTAGCTGCCTGGATCCTAAACTGTGAATTACCCTCTCTTTACCTCTACTTCTCTCGACCTCACTTTGCTCCTTCAAGACACTCCTACCCTTTGAATAAGCTTTTGGTCATCAGCACTAACATCCCTTTCTGTGGCTCGATGTCAAATTTGATGACGTTATTGTGAAGTATGTTGGGATGTTTTAATGATGCGTTTTCACAGAATTCATTAATGAACAAAAAAGGGATTTATTTTGTGATCTTTAAGAGCAGCAGCATGTTTGCAGCTGGCTCTAAAATACCGATGTCTCGGAGAACTCCTCCCCCTGGAGTGATTCCCCACACCGAATCCCAATTGGTCACCCAGCCCAGGTGACCCTTACTCTGCTGTGCTGCTCTTAAAGGGACAATCACCACAAATGTTTTGCGACATTAAAATGTGCTAAATGAATGAAAATTGTTATAAGGCAACAATGTTACCCTGCAGGGCAAGCACTGGCCACATGTGTAGACATGCCATAAGGTCCTGTCAGCAATCTTCTCCACATTTATCTGGCATAGCATAGAAAACAGTATCAGAATGCTATGCAGGATCAGACTTGCCAAAACAGAAGCCATCTAAGGGGTGGGTACATTACTGTATGACCAGGTGAACCCACTGTGCACAAGCTACTTACAATCAGCAAGTGCTTATCGCAGCTTGTGTGTGCAGCAGCAATTCTTAAAGGGGGCGTCAGCCAAGGAGGTCGGTCTAGACTTTGTAAGATAATGCAAGTGAGTCAGCATCCCACTTCACATCTCTCCTGATTTCTCCTTCCATCAGCATCAATCGGGAATGATGTAAACAGAGCTGTCAACTCATTATTACACATGCTGCCTGGCCTCACCAAATCAAGATTATCCCCGAGGAATTCTAATTGCTTGGAAATCCGGAAGCACCAAGAATCAATTGTATTAACCTCTTGTGATAAAATCAGAAAATGCTGGATAAACACAGCAGGCCTGGCAGCATCTGTGGATGAAATAACTTCTCAGAGGCCAGTGTCCTTTCACCAGATTCCCTTTATTTCCAAACTCTTGTCCACTCCTAGGAGTGCTTCAGGTACACAGTCAGAATCCAGAGTGCCAGTGGACCTGACACTCCCATTTTTAAAAATTCATCCATGGGACATGGGCGTCACTGGTTGGTCAGCATTTATTGCCCATCCCTAGTTGCCCAAAGGCAGTTCAGAGTCAACCACATTGCTGTGGCTCTGGAGTCACATGTAGGCCAGACCAGGTAAGGATGGCAGATTTCCATCCCTGAAGGATGTTAGTGAACCAGATGGGTTTTCCCGACAATTGATAATGGTTTCATGTTCATCAGTAGATTCATATTTCCAGATAGATTTTTAAAAATTGCATTCAAATTCCACCATCTGCCATGGCAGGATTTGAACCCAGGTCCCCAGAGCATTTGATTTGATTTATTATTGTCACATGTATTAGCATACAGTGAAAAGTATTGTTTCTTGCACACTATACAGACAGAGCATACCGTTCATAGAGAAGGAAACGAGGGAATGCAGAATGTAGTGTTACAATCATAGCCAGGGTGTAGAGAAAGAACAACTTAATGCGAGGTAGGTCCATTCAAAAGTCTGATGGCAGCAGGGAAGAAGCTGTTCTTGAGTCGGTTGGTACGTGACCTCAGACCTTTCTATCTTTTTCCCGATGGAAGAAGGTGGAAGAGAGAATGCCCGGGGTGCGTGGGGTCCTTAATTATGCTGCCTGCTTTTCCGAGGCAGCGAGAAGTGGAGACAGAGTCAATGGATGGGAGGCTGGTTTGCGTGGTGGGGAATTAGCTGAGTTTCTGGATTAATAGTCTGGTGATAATACCACTAGGCCATCGCCTCCCCAAGTTTTTATATTCAGGTGATGCTCCCTGATTGGACAGGCAATTATGACAGGCCAACCTCAATTGCCTTATTGTTGGGAGAAACAGTTTCTCTCTTCACAGATGCTGACAGACCTGCTGAGTTTATCCAGCATTTTCTATTTTTATTGCAGATTTCCAGCATCCACAGTAATTTGCCTGTATTAACCTATGTCCCTGATTCTCTGGTCTGCACTTAATTTGAGCAAGGCTCCAAGCTGGGAGCAGACAGCCGCAAAATTCAATCTGTGCATTGTAAAGTTCCAATTCCAGCATTCAGGATGCCTCTGAAGCAGTGTTACACTCCCAGTAGTCTACATTCTTTCATTAGCTCTGCAATACCCTTCTGCTTGAAGGACAAGGTGGTGGATGATCGAAGGAAGCAGACTCACTCCCCGGGCCCTCGAAAGGAGAGGCTGGAAAATGTAAACCAAGACAGTGCCAAGCAAGTCAGGGGCAGTGAAACTGGAGCCTTCTCCTGGCTAAATGGTCCAGATCATGTTATCCTTGTAATGTAATGTCCCACTGAGATACTGTCACACAGGCACATCTCACAACTTCAATAACCTCCCAGGGAGTATCATTCACCGTGAATAATCCATGGAGGTGATTGTTTGAAGTAAAGTGTTAACATTTATTGCTCTCCGATTTCATTTGGAGCGGATGGCTGCTGTCACTGGCATTGTCCTTGGCACTGGCCGACATCAAACGCCAGCAACTAGAATCCCTACAGTATAGAAAGAGGCCATTCGGCCCATCAAGCCTGCACCATCCCCTATCCCCCACGTGCTAATCCCTCTGACACTAAGGGGCAGTTTAGCATGGCCAATCCACTAACCTGCACATCTTTGGAGTGCGGGAGGAAACCGGAGCACCTGGAGGAAACCTATGCACAAATGGGGAGAATGTGCAAACTCAGCACAGAGGTCATCTCACTCCCAGGGTCATTTCAAAAAGTGCTTTATGGGCAGTTAAGCACTTTGGAATGTTTTCTGGTTGCCAAGGCACTATATCAAGGGAGGGTGTTTCTTTCAATGCTCTACAAACTATTACCTTTTTGATTATTTTCTAGAAACCTGGACAATTTAGACATCATGTTTGAGGAAGTAGCTGTCTGTGAGTGACAGGGCTTGGAGGGAGGAGCAGCAAGTGGTGGGTGACTGCTGAAGGTCAGACCTCATCGGGGTGAATGGGGAGAAAGCAGGATTAGGCTATTGAGTTGGACAATCAACCATAGTCGTGATGGATGGCGGAGCAGGCTTGAAGGGCCAAATGGCCTCCTCCTGCTCCTAGCTTCTATGAAAGTTCTGCTGTTGCACCAATGAGCTTAGGTTTCGAAGGCTTCTCTACTTAGTGGAGTTTGAATCCAATTGCTGACATGATCCACTGGGCATTATTTTGGCCAAAGGATGAAAAGAGACGCTGAGTGAGTGTCACGCCATTGGGATGTGCCTGTGGGAAAACTTGAAGTTAACACATCATTTTGCTCCCAATTACAGATTACTATTATTTAAACTTTCCTGGAGTCTCTTAGCAACACACCCACAGGGTTATGGGGCAGTACATGTGGGCTCTTCACACCCACTGGGCTGGATTTGACAGGGGGGCATTTTGTTCAATACCCCAACCCCCCAACTCCCCCATGTTTGTGTTTGCCATCAGCCAACAACCCTAAAAAAACTCACCTCCCCCTCCCATCCCACAGCCATTACACAGTGCCACCAGGCTAAACTGGCAGCAAGTGGCACTTCACCCCGCAGTGGGAGGAAATCCTGCCAACAAGAGCTGCCAGTCAATCTAACAGTGGGTGCTGTTGGGGACTGCTGATTGGCCATGCGGAAGAGCAACAGTGTCCAGAATGACTTAAGTCCTTGGGTTTTTAGGGCAGGAAGAGATCAGGCAGCTTAAGAGAATGGGTGGGGTGGGAGATAGTTGGCGGTGGGGGGGGAGGAATTTTGGAAGATAGGCGGTGTTAGAAAAATGCATAATTTTAAGTTTAATTTATATTTGTGTGTTAAGAAAGGTGGAACATGGGCCGCGATTCTCCCATCCCGCAACTTTTCTGGTGGGTCGCCGGCCTTATACTGGGATTTGCGCATGCGCCGGGAACGCATGCGCATCTCCCAGAGCTGGTGAACAGTCACCAGCCAGACCATGCTGGAAACCGGCGGGGAGGCAGGTAAGTCATTTGAATCTTTTTTAATGTGTTTAAATACGCTTAGCAGTTAATTATTGGGGCCTTTCAGGTCTCGATCAAATCTTCCACCCCGCCAGGAGTACTTCATTCTAGTGGGGTTTAGAGTAGCTCCCCACATTCGGGGAACTAGCGGGAGACCCCGCCAAAATGAAGGGGGCAATCGGGGCCCCCCAGGGGGTCGGGTGGTGGGGGATGCCCCTGGGCATGGGCACCCTGTCAGTGCCAACCTGTGCCCCCTGGCACTGCCCAAGGGGCACACTGGGCATCGGGCAGTGCCAAGGAGATGGGGCCTATTGTGGGCGGAGCCTAGGGGCAATTGTTGGGGGTGGGGGGGTCCCGCTGCCACTCTGCATGGGGATCGGTCTAGGCTGGAGGGTGGGTTGGGTGGGAAGGGGAGGGGGGGGTAGTCTACCGGGGGGGGCTACCTCCCGGGTGGGGTCTGACCCCAGGGGAGTCAGCGGGGTGGGGGAAACGCCATTGCTGCGGGGTGTGGGCTGGCCCCGGAATAGCTGTGGGGGCCGTGATCGGGCCACGGGGGAGGCGGTGGTGCTGGAGGAGCAGCACTGCGGGGTCCCGAGCTGGCCAGCAAACTGGAAGTCTGACAGATCGGGACCACTGCGCATGTGCAGAGTTCCAGAACTGTCAAACTCCAGCGCGAATAGACCCTGCCCCAGCCCCCGGGTTTTTAATGATATTCATCACAGGGACCTCTTCAGTGCACAGAGTCCGGAGATTCAGGTGAGAAGCTGAACTGACAAAACAGTCGGGATTTAGAACAGTTTTCCCGCCAATTCAGCACTTTTGGGAGAATCGTGGCCATGGTTTCAGCTTCATCTGGATTTTTTGTGAGCTTACAAAATATAGGAACAGAATTAGGCCATTTGACCCATCAAGCCTGTTCCGCCATTCAATCATGGTTGATATGTTCCTTATCCCCATTTTCTTGCCTTCTCCCCCTAACCCTTTAACCCATTATCAAAAACAATGGTTTCAGGGTCGCCAGTAGATTCTTAATTCCAGATATTTTTAATGAATTCAAGTTGCACCATCTGCCATGGTGGGATTCAAACCCGAGTCCCCAGAACATTAGCTGAAGTTCTGGATTAATAGCCCAATGATAATTCCATTAGACCATCACCTCCGTCACCAAGATATCTGTAAGGCCTCCAAGCCAAAAAGGTCATGTTTTATGGATTTGTTTGTATAATATGCATTTTTCATGAGGTTTACAACCCTTGAAATGAGGAGACGGGTTACAAAGAGTTTAGTAGTATGGTGATTTGGGGAAAATAAATACAAAGTAAAAAAAACTGTGCTATTGCCTAGCGATGGGGTCTAGGGACACACAGAGACCAGGGAAAGACGGAAAGGAAGTTCAGAGTCTGTACATCAGAGAGAAGACAAGAGTTCTAAGCTCTCTTATCAGAAATATTGCAAGGTTGCTGGTGGACTGAGTTTAGGGAATTTCTCTGTAGTTGAACTAATAGTGAGATTGAAGTATGGTTTTGAGTATCTCGGGAAGAGATACCAACTGGGAAAAGCATCTAGTGAATGCTCAGAAACCCATTTACAACTGGGTCAGCTCAAACAAGAAGCCTTGGTGTTAAGATAGTGGCAAATCTTCACTGGGGTTTTGTGCCTGTAAGGGGATTGCTGGGGTAAACGGACTACTGTCAGTTTGTATCATTTTCTCATGTTTGCGTTGAACTCTTTCCAACCTTTTTATTTGATGTAATATTTTCCTTGTTTAATAAATATTTTACTCTGTATTTTAAATTTCAGCGGTAGACTCCAGTGAATTTGTTCAGTCACTTTCCTCCATGGCTCCGAGGATCTATCAAGCCAGGTTTCACCTTGGGATCTGATTTGTCCAGCATTAGTATCAGCTGGGATCGTAAGAGATGGGGAGAAACAAAGAGAACAGACAGACCACCCTTCCCCCAGGCAAAGGATACCCCCTTCCCTTCCCTTGCTTTCTAAACATGTGAATTAAAAAGAGACTTGCCCACTCCTGCCCAGCTGCCAAGGCCAAGCATATTAGGGCATGGGAAGCATAATGTATATGTCAATTGGCTTGATTACAATTAATTATTTAAAAATGGCGGTGAGCTGTCGGTGTCTGTGACCCTTTGTCAAAGCTGTGACAAACGTCATCTGGACTTAAAACGTCAGCTCTTTTCTCTCCTTACAGATGCTGCCAGACCTGCTGAGATTTTCCAGCGTTTTCTCTTTTGGTTTCAGATTCCAGAATCTGCAAAATTTGCTTTTATCCAGAATCCCCTTAAGTGTTGAGTAGCCCTTAAAGCAGTGCTTGAAATTCATATCAATCAGCCGCATCATGATGCTCAGGGTGACCGTTCCGATCGCAGGTTTTAATTCTTGTCACAAAATTGCGTCTGCTGTTAAATGCAGGTTACACTGGCATTTCGGTTCAACACTCCCTCTTGGCCCCTACTCCATTGCTGAGAGATACGCTGCAGGGGCTTGTGAGATGTATGAAGCAGTCTGTGACCAGTGTCTGTATGCTCATGGGTGAACAATTTTCTGCACTGCAGTTAGCCATGGAACAGATGACTACTTCACTGGCCTCTGCAGTGGAACCCTCAATGAGGCTGATCATAGGCACAGTAGGAGCACCACTCCTGAGTGCTCCCACTGCTTCCAAAAGCTTTCTTTCACTCAGATTTTAAAGATGCTTTCTGCTCTGGCTACAACATGCTGGGAGATCAAATCTAGTGAGCACCGAGGCAGAGATTTGTAGACTCATTGCTTTTGCACAGATCAGGGGTGTGGTTGAGGGAAATGACTAGTGATGGATGAAAATGGGTGACACCAAAAAACAAAGCCACATAAAACTGTTGCATCATGCTGTACAGAAGGAGGCCATTTAACCCATCGGCTGGAATTTTACCAGAATCGGGGTGAGAACGGCTCGCAGAACAGAATTCTCCGTTGGCCTCGAGCGAGATTTTATAAGCCTCGCCCGAGTGAGGTCATAAAATACCAGCCATCATGTCTGTTTGCCATGCTAAATTGCTCCTTAGTGTCCCAAGATGTGTAGGTTAGATGGATCAGCCATGGTAAATGCACGGGGATAGGGCAGAGGAGAGGGGCCTGGGTAAGATACTCTGTCAGAGAGTAGGTGCAGACTTGGTGGGCCGAACGGCCTCTTCTGCACTGTAGGGATTCTGTAATCACAAATCATCAGATTCCCAAGTGGGTTGACCAGAAAGTGTAATTGGTTCTTGCAATATTATTAAATGTAACCGGCGTAACATAGACTTGGTATTGTAGGTTGCAAACAAAACTCAAGCACAAACAGGAAACGTTGTGGTAACACATGCTGAGAATATAAACACAGCAAACAATGTGAATAAATATTCTGAACTTGATTTGTACATTGTGCTCCTGGTCCATGTAAATTTATCTGAAAGAATGCAGGACTACAGCAGAAGGCAGGCCTGCCAACCAGACAATCCAGAAAGATTTTCCTCACTGTTCTGAGGTTGATTCCAGAGTTGAGATGTTTGGCTTATGAGGAGAGACTGAGGAGACTGGGGCTATACTCATTGGAATTCGGAAGAATGAAGGGAGATCTTATAGAAACATATAAGATTGTGAAGGGAGTAGATAAGATAGAAGCAGATGAAACTAAAACTAAGGGGCATAGCCTCAAAATAAGGGGAAGCAGATTTAGGGTTGAGTTGAGGAGGAACTTCTTCACACAAAGGGTTGTGAATCTGTGGAATTTCCTGTCCAGTGAAGCAGTTGAGGCTACCTCATTGAATGTTTTTAAGGCAAGGATAGATACATTGTTGAACAGTAAAGGAATTAAAGGCTGTGGTGAGCGGGCGGGTAAATGGAGCTGAGTCCACGAAAAGATCAGCCATGATCTTATTGAATGGTGGAGCAGGCTCGAGGGGCCAGATGGCCTACTCCTGGTTCTCATGTACTATATATGTGTAAAATCATACATTTTTTTTCTGTGTAAGACTGTACGATTGCCTATATGGAAATCTGCATTGAACTAATTCATCCTAATTTTTCTCTATTTTACAGCCACTTTCTGTAAATATGGGAGGGGCGATTTTAACCAACCCCATTCAAGTCGGCAGTTAAAGTTGCTCCTTGTGCCCACCCTCTCCATGCCAATTCCACAGGCACTGATTTTAACCTCTAACTCTGGGGTCCTTCTTTTGCAATGCAGGCAAGCTGAGCCGGAGTCATCGGGACCAAATGCTTTCTTAATCTGAGGCCTAAATGGGAAAGACAGACCTTTCATGTCAGATTAACCTCATGGGAAAAGCTGGAGCCAGAAGAAGCCCAAAAATGTCCAGAGAACCATAGGAACTTACAGCACAGAACAAAACCATTCAGCCCATCAGATCAATTCCAGCTCTTCAAAAGTACAGTCATTCCCCAAACCCATTTTGTTTTGTCAGAACCCTGTAAATTCTGCTTGTCCCTTTTAAAATTATGTATGGAATGAGCTTCCATCACCTCTTCAGATAGACCATCACAGATCCCGTCCATTCTGAGTGTACAAGGTTCTCCTCATCTCTCCTCTACATCTATTGCCAATACTTTTAAATCTGTGACCTCCAGGTTTTTGACCCAGTCACCAGGAGGAATAGTTTTCCTCTCCCTATCAACACCTCTCCTCATTTTGAAAATCTCTTCTAAGTTACTTCTTAAGCTGACCTATGCCAAGGAGAACAGTCTTAATTTTGCAACCTCTCTCCATAACTGCATTCCCAATAATATGCTGTGTTCTTTCTAAGACCTTCACATCTTCCTTGGAGTGTGGTTCATAGAATTGTCCACATTAGTCCCGCTAATGTCTAATCAGTGAGTTATAATGTTGCGCTTATATTCCAAATGTCTATTTATAAACTCAAACAATTCAGATGATTCATAACTACTTTATCCACTTATCTCTCCTTTAAGGATTTGTGTAAATGGACAGAAAGGTTTCTCTGCTTATTCCCATTTTTCAAATTTGTGCCATTTATAGTACATCATCCTCACTTTCTTTTATTGACTTTCCACATGGATTCGATGGGCCGAATGGCTTCTTTCTGTTCTGTAATGCCACATGGGGCCAGGAGGGAGCAGGAGCGCTTCTGTGGCCACAGCAAGGAAGATTTATACCTGCTCTGCCCTGAGCTTCCAATCCACACTCCCCCGGAAAAATGATAAAAGAAAATCAGCTGCCCAGGAGGCATCACCAATAATGTTATGCAAGATCGGAACCCAAAGCTTCAAATAAGTTAAATTTTGTTTGGAAAATTCTAGAACAGTCTTCAGTAATCTAAATGATTGAATAACAAAATTAATTCACTAAGAGCTTTCAGTTTAGCAACTATTAACATGCCCACGATTACAGCAGCTACAGCATGACACAGTACATGATGGGCCGAATGGCCTCCTTCTGTGCTGTATGATTCTATGATTCTATTCTTCATGCTTTGAAATTTTAGAATATGTGAGGTAATCTCCGATGGTGTCACCCACTGACAAAAAAATTATTTTCCTGCCTCTCTGATACACTCTCCCTAATTCTATTTCCCTTTCTCTCCATCTATTTCTTTATCTTCTATTGTTTTTACTCTTCTCCTCTTTCCTTCTCTCCTCTCCTGGGACTGGAAAATCCTGCCCCCAGTATTGGTGAAACCAACTTTACCTCCATTGAGTTAAATAAAAGGACCAATTAGCAACCTTGAACTCTGATACTATGAGGCTTTTAACAGTGAGTTTGAATCTGTTCACACTTCTGAAGTTTCATTCATTCTCTCCGTTTTAGAATTTTGACCTTCTTGGGCTGGGTTTTCCCCTTTTTTACCTCAGATGCTAGAACACTGGTCCAAGGAGTGAAGCAGTGTGAGCTGAGGACAACACTTGGACCTGATAATATTGACCGAATTCAAGCCTAGAGTGAAGAGCCATGTAAACAAGAGCTGAAATAGGAGCAGGAGTAGGTCACTCAGACCCTCCGGCCTACTTTTCTGTTTGGTAAGATAATGGCTGATCTGATTATGGCCTTAACTCAGTGGAATGAATTAATTCCTGTCTGCTCCCCATAACCTTTGACTCCCTTGTCAACCAATCACTCAGCTTTGAATATATTCAATGACCTAGCCTCCACTGCTTGCCTGTGGAACAAGTCACACAGTTGTATCAAAGTCCAAGGAAGTTTCAAAGGAATGAAACTGGGATGAATCACCTGACATTGACCCATGCATCAGAAATGCCAAAGGCAGACCCAGCACTGTTGACCCTGCAGAGTTCTAATTACTAACATCTTGGGGTTTCTGCCAAAATTGGGAGAGCTGTCTCACAGATGACAGAATCTTCCAAAAATGTGCAGATTAGGTGGGTGGCCATGCTACATTGCCCCTCAGTGTCCCAAGATGTGTACATTAGATGGATTAGCCATGGTAAATGTGTGGGGTTACAGGGATTGGGTGGAGGGGAAGGCCTGGGTGAGATACTCTGTCAAAGAGTTGGTGCAGACTCAATGGGCCAAATAGCCTCTTCTACACTCTCGGGATTCTATGATTCATGGCCTCTGTCACCTAGAAGGTCAAGGGCAGCAGATGCAAGGGAACACCACCAGTAACAAATTCTCTTCAAAGCCACACACCATCCTGACTTGGAATTATATTTTCACTGTTCCTTCACTGTCACTGGGTCAAAGTGCCAGAACTCCCTCCCTAACAGCACTGTGGGCATACCGACACCACATGGACTGCAGTGGTTCAAGGAGGTGGCTCACCACCACCTTCTCAAGGGCAATTAGGTATGGGCAATAAATGCCTGCGTCACCAGTGACATGCCATGAATGAAGTAAAAGCAGCTCAAGAATTAAATGTGGTCAATAAATGGCAGCTTTCTCAACCACTCTTTCATCCTGTGGATGAATTAAAAAAAGGAAACAAAATGTGGAAAAAGATGACTTTTCTGAGGGATTAATCCCAGCAGTTCTTAGCATCTTTGTTCTGAGTTGAGCTGAGGATTGTATGTTGCCTTGCCTGAAACAAGAGCTGGAACAAGTCAACATTCTTGACTCTGTGTAGGATAGTGATGTTGGCATGATTGAAAGCTGGCATTTTCTTTTTGTGAATTATCGAATTCTTCATATGATTATTATGTGCTGAAGTTTATTATTATATAGATAGTGGCGTGGGTGAGCAACTGTCAGAATGGCTGTACTCTACAGAATCCTTTTTTCATTGAATATAATTGGTGACTTATGCGACTGGTTGAATGAGATTTAATAGACAGTTTAATTTTAGATCTCATTTGTCAGTGGGATTGTGCTCAATGATTAGATTGGTTCCTGCTTCCGGACAGATGTTTATGGGGTAACTACGATTGGTTGGAGAAATGGGTGAATTGAAAGGCTAATGGTCTGATTGAGGAAGGGAAATGGACTCTTCAATTCTGACTATAGAGGCTCAAGATATTTTGAAGATAAATCTCCAAGATGCACCTCAGCAACTTGCCAAGGTTCCTTTGATGGCACCTTATAAATCCATGACCTCTACCACCTAGAAGTACAAGGGCAGCAGATGCATGGGAACACCATGACCGGCAAGTTCCTCTCTAAACCGCACACCACCCTGACTTGGAAATATACCCATTCCTTCAGTGTTGGTCGGTCAAAAGTTTTAAAAACCAGTACCTTTAGAACATAGAACAGTACAGCACAGAACAGGCCCTTTGGCCCACGATGTTGTGCCGAGCTTTGTCTGAAACCAAGATCAAGCTATCCCACTCCTTATCATCCTGGTGTGCTCCATGTGCCTATCCAATAACCGCTTAAATGTTCCTAAAGTGTCTGACTCTACTATCACTGCAGGCAGTCCATTCCACGCCCCAACCACTCTCTGCGTAAAGAACCTACCTCTGATATCCTTCCTATATCTCCCACCATGAACGCTATAGTTATGCCCCCTTGTAATAGCTCCATCCACCTGAGGAAATAGACTTTGAACGTTCACTCTATCTATCCCCTTCATCATTTTATAAACCTCTATTAAGTACCTTTGACCAACCTGTTCTAATATCTCCTCTTGAGACTCAGTGTTCAATAATTTTTTGATAATAAGAACATAAGAACATAAGATCTAGAAGCAGGAGTAGGCCATTTGGCCTCTTGAGCCTGCTCTGCCATTCAATAATATCATGGCTGATCTTTTCGTGGACCCAGCTCCACTTACCCGCCCGCTCACCATAACCCTTAATTCTTTTACTATTCAAAAATTTATCTATCCTTGCCTTAAAAACATTCAATGAGGTAGCCTCAACTACTTCACCGGCAGGGAGTTCAACAGCTTCACAACCCTTTATGTGAAGAAGTTCCTCCTCAACTCAGCCCTAAATCTGCTCCCCCTTATTTTGAGGCCCCTAGTTCTGGTGTTACCCGCCAGTGGAAACAACCTCCCTGCTTCTATCTTATCTATTCCCTTCATAATTTTATGTTTCTGTAAGATCCCCCCTCATTCTTCTGAATTCCAATGAGTATAGCCCCAGTCTACTCAGTCTCTCCTCATAAGCCAACCCTCTCCACTCCGGAATCAACCCAGTGAATCTCTTCTGTGCACCAGCTCCAGTGCCAGTATATGAATGCTCCTGTGAAGAGTGTTAGGATGTTTTACTGTGTTAAAGATGATTTACAGATGCAAGTTACTGCATCTGTTGTTGTTATAAAATTCCAAAATATCCATTTTGGCCTTCTGAGTAGTGAATTTAGAGTCATACAGTACAGAAAAGGCTCTTTGGCCCATCGAGTCTGCACCGACAATATCTACCATCTACCACGAATCCCATCTTCATGCACTTGTCCCATATACTTGAACATTATGATATTTCAAGTGCTCATCCAAATATTTCTTAAAGGTTGTAAAATTTCCGGTCTCCACTACCTTCCCAAGCAGTGTATTCCAAATTCCTACAACCCTCTGAGTGAATTTCTTTTCTCTCAAATCCGCTCTGAATCTCCTGCCCCTTACCCTAAAACATGATTGACCCCTCAACAAAGGGGACCATTTGCTCCCTACTCAACCTGTCCATGCCCCTCATAATCTTATGCACCTCAATCATGTCCCCCCTTAGTCTTCCCTGCTTTAAAGAAAACAATCCAAGCCTATCTAGTCTCTCCTGAAAGCTCAAGTGCTCCATCCCAGGCAACATCCTGGTGAATTTCCTCTGTGTGGACTACTTCTAGTGCTATCACATCCTTATGACCACATTTACTTGTGTTGAGTAGCCTTTGCAGTGCTGAAAGTGCGCACACACTTTCTATTTTATGCTCGTGGATAATTCCTTGAGCAATGACTATTCCAATATAGGCACTTACCTTCACTTATTACACAAATCAATCATTCTCTTCTGTAAACTGGAAGTACGAGGCACGCGCTACACTATTTGTTATCATGGGAGGGAGCTGCGAGATAACCCTGTCACCATGACATTTCTGGGTAGCATCATAAACATGATCTTAATGCTATGTAACAACATTTTAAATAAATAATTAATAGCAATATTAATGATAAATTAATGACTGTTTCATTCTGAGTAATTTATTAGACAGATTTGGGTGAGCTTCAAGGTTGAAAGACGAGTGTTTCCCAAAGCTCATTAGAACTGTCGATTCAGTTACTGTCCTGTATTGCCTTTTTGCCTAACACTGACCAGACCAATGCTTAAAATAAAACTGGTATGAATTGCTCGCTCCATGTATTGTACACTCTTCATGAAAATGGTGGTGGAGGTGAAATTGTAATCGAGATGAAAGCAGCACCACTTGTGAAGTGTTTTCATTAGGTGGCTAATAACGCTATTGTTAGACTTTGAGGGAAGGGATAGAAAGCAACATAGTACAAAACAAAAGGACCACTTGCTATATTTAGCACTCCATTGAAAGGAAATTTCTGAAAACACCTCAAATGCAATGAATTACATTGGAAAAAGTGACTGATGCTTTGTAGGCGACTTCAATGGTCATTTCACAGAATAAATTGGACAATATTTTTGAACATAGAGAAAATGTTTAGATAGAAATCGTGCTCTGCATTCTCAGGTATGAGGTTCATTGATATTCTCCATTCATATTTTAGAGCAAGAAACTAAATAATAGGAGCAGTATAAAATGCAATGACAATCCAGTGAAAAATTGATTCTAAAACTAGAACAAGAACAACATTTCTTGCATTTAAATAGTGCCTTATTCTGTCGTGGAAACATTTACAGTGGTTCATACTGTATATTACTTTTTAAGCACAGTAACTGTTGTGTAGGGAAACCTGCCATCCATTCTATTCCCACTACATTCCATAAATAACAAGGAAGCAAATGCCTTGTTAATATCTTTTGGTGGTGTTGTTTGGGGCAACATTGGCCAGGTGATCAGGAGAATTCCATGTTCTTCTTCAAATAAGGTCATGAAATGATCTGAGGCAAAGCTCAGCTTAACAGTGCCACTGAAAATACAGTTTATGTTAGACCTAAACTGAAGCACCAGTTTTGGGTCAAAATCCTGCAACTCCCTTCCTAACAGCAGTGTGGGTGTACCTACACCAAATGGACTGTGGTGGTTCTATAAGGTGGCTCATTGTTATGTTTTCAAGGGCAATTAGATATGGTCAATAAACGCTGGCCTAACCAGTGATGTCCACATCCCATGAAAGAATAAATAAAAATGAAGGCTTGCATTTATATGGCATCTTTTTACAACCTCAAGACACCTCAATGTGCTTCCATAAGACCATAAGACATAGGAGCAGAATTAGGCCCATCGAGTCTGCTTCACCATTCAATCATGGCTGATATTTTTCTCATCCCCATTCTCCTGCCTTTTCCCCATAACCCCTGATCTCCTTATTAATCAAGAACCTATCTATCTGTCTTAAAGACACTCAATGACATGACCTCCACAGCCTTCTGTGGCAGAGTTCCACAGATCCACCACTCTCTGGCTGAAGAAATTCCTCCTCATCTCTGTTTTAAAGGATCATCCCGTTAGCCTGAATTTGTGTCCTCTGGTCCAGAGCTAATAATGTGCTTTCTGAAAGGTACTGTTAAGCTTTTGGAAATGCAATAACTGCTTTGTGCACAGCAAGCTCCCACAAACAGCAATTTGACAATGACCATGTAACCTGATGTAATGATATTCGTTGAAGGATAAATATTAGCCAGAACACCCGGAGAACTCTCCTACTCTTCTTCAAAACAACATTGTGGAATCTTTCATGTCCCTCTGAAAGGTTCAAGTTTATTTATTAGTGTCATAGGTAGGCTTACATTAACACTGCAATGAAGCTACTGTGAAAATCCCCTAGTCGCCACACTCCAGCGCCTGTTCAGCTTCACTGAGGGAGAATTTAGCATGGCTAATGCACCTAACCAGCACATCTTTCGGACCATGGGAGGAAACCGGAGCACCCAGAGGAAACACACACAGACAGGGGGAGAACGTCAGACTCCGCTCAGACAGTAACCCAAGCCAGGAATCAAACCCGGGTGCCTGGCGCTGTGACACAGTGGTGCTAACCACTGTACCAGCACGCTGCCCATGGGCAGATGCTGGCATGGTTTCATCTTACATTGGAAGGATGGCTCCTTCAACTGTGCATCCCTCCCTCAGTACTGCACTGAACTGTTGACGTAGGTTATTTGTTCAAAGATCCTGCAGTGGGACTTGAGCCCACAGCCCCTCTGACTCATAGATGAATGAACTACCACCGAGTTAAGCTGAAGCTTGTAAAATTTGGGATTGTTTAAGATGTCAGAAATAAAGTTAGTTGACAACACAGCTTTTTACAAAACAACCGCGCTGAAAAATGTTTTGCCATTGTCTGTCCATATTGTTGAACAGAGATGAATCCTTCAGTCGTTGGCTCTTTATAGTACAGTATGAACACTGCCCAATATAAATATCTTGCCCTGCTGAATGCTTGAGGTTTCAATCCATACTGGAAATCTCTAAATGTAATGATGAGTTAAGATGACATTAAGTAGAGGCAAAAGAAGCAAAATTATAGCATTAGGCCAACCTTTCCAAAAACAACATTTTTGAGTCCACTATGTCACTTCAACAGCTGCCCCTCAATGCCCCAGTCAATGCTGTACAGGCCTCTCTAAACTAGAAGAATTGACCACAATTCAAAGGGCAAATGTCCTATTATACCTGATGACCTTTCTCAAAGGAAAATGCTATGAATCCAAAGGCTGCATTAAAGCTTTGAACCTAGTGGAGGTATCTGCTTTTTAAATTGCTATATCAACTCCATTTCTGGATCTTGTCTCTCCCCTTTCCTCATTTCCTGTCCTTAAGGTGCTTTTTTCATGCTGGAGTAAAGCTCCATTGACGCTACCAGCTCTTCAGGATTTAGTCTATACACCCAATGTGGATCTAGACAGTCATAGAATCATAGAATCCCTACAATACAGAAGGAGGCAATTCGGCCCATCAAGCCTGCACCGACAACAATCCCTCCCTATCCCCGTAACCCCCACATATTTACCCTGTTAATCCCACTGAAACTAAGGTCAATTTAGCATGGCCAATCAACCTAACCCGCACATCTTTGGACTATGGGAGGAAACCAGAGCACCCGGAGGAAACCCATGCAGACACTGGGAGAACGTGCAAACTCCACACAGACAGTGACCAAAGCCGGGAATCGAACCCGGGTCCCTGGCGCTGTGAGGCAGCAGTGTTAACCACTGTGCCACTGTGCCAGGTGTTGACTTTGAAAATGGGAGTGGTTACCACACCGGATCTGGTTCTTTCCCATTTTTGACATACAACAATTATTTTTGGTGAATTTGTATGTGCTAAGTTTGACGAGAGATGGAAGATCTGCTCACTTTTTATATCCTTTGGCTGCTCCCAGACCACGTGAAGCCAGATAGAGTGTAATTTGCATTTACATTGCCTTAGCCCTCAACTGCCAGAATAGCACCCTCTGCTGTAATAGTGATGGCAAATTGACATATTAGGGCCAGTTAATTAGCATTTCTCTGCTCTGGATCCATACCACTTGGAGTTTAGTCAAGAGCACTCATCCAAAGAGATGCAGATGTTTCTGAGAACATATTTGTGGTATTGTTCTGGCAGTCATGCAATTGAGGATTTGACAAAGGGAAAGCTGATGAGGAGCTGGAAGCCAGATTTATCTGAAAAGACTGTACCAATAAAAAAAACCAACAAAACAATTTGAGTTTTCAGAACTGCAAAAATTCCAAAGGTGAAATCAAGAAATGTAAATCCAAATTGAAACTGCTAGCCTTCCTTAAAGAGAATTGGTGCAACATTTGAGTTAAATTTCCTTTGTATGACTGAGTAAGAAGTATAGAGCTGGGGATGCTTTTGGGAGTAAAGGGCTCTCACACACTCAAATCTGCAGGTTTTGAGCAGACATTCCACGTTTCAAATTGATAGTCTAGGTCCACTCGATTGATTTTGAATAAAAGCTTAATGAGCGCTTTTAAGTTCATTGAAGCTCCTCCTTAGTGAAAACATCTGTATGAATTCATCATCAAATTACGCTGGATTTACAGAACAGATGCTAATGTTCATGCTTCACAAGAGTTTCCTCCCAACCTAACTCATCTAAAATAGAAACAAAGAAAAAACACTGGAAAAACCCAGCCGGTGTGTTAGCATCCGTGGAATGAGAAACAGAGTTCATGTTTTGAGCCCAGTTTGACCCTTCATCAGACCTGGGGAAAGGTAGAAATGTTATGCTGTTGAAAAGGGGGAGAGGGGCAGGTGGAAGCAAAATGGAAGGTTGGAGATGGGGAGAGGATAAATAACAAAGATGTCATAGAAAACAAGACAGACAGAGTGGTAATGGTAGCATTAAAGATTTTTTTTTATTCATTCATGGGAGATGGGCGTCGCTGACTGGCCAGCATTTATTGCCCATCCCTAGTTGACCTTGTTCAGAGGGCAGTTGAGAGTCAACCACATTGCTGTGGCTCTGGAGTCACATGTAGGCCAGGCTGGGTAGGATGGCAGATTTCCTTCCCTAAAAGACATTCGTGAACCAGATGGGTTTTTCCGACAATGGTCTCCTGGTCATCAGTAGATTCTTAATTCCAGATATTTTTTTTAATTGAATTCAAATGCCAACACCTACCATGGCAGGATTCGAACCCAGGTCCCCAGAACATTAGCTGAGTTTCTGGATAAATAAACTAGCGATAATACCGCTCGGCCATCACCTCCCCTTAAAGTAGGTGTTAATAGTGGATTAAAGGTCAGCCCTGTCTGCAAGCAAAATAGCAGAATGTGTTAACAGCAGAAAAAGGGTCAGTGCTGTTTGAACGCAAAAACATGAGAACAAGATATGGCCTGGCACTTGGGGGATCAAAATAGCACAGGAAGGGGGCCAAAATAGTGGAGTGAACTCATGGTTTGAGGTTGCTGAACCCGATCTGCATATTCTTCTATTTTATTCTTCTTTACATTCTTACCTACATTCCCTGTCACCAGTCTACGTGCAGGCTAAAGGAGGGACTGGCTTAAATAAAACTCCAAAACGATCAATTATGGTCCATAAATAATGCAGTGTTTTGTAGTACGTAACTGGAAACATTTCTAACCATTCAAATATCGACCAAAAGTTATTTTCTCCTAGATTTGATTTAAAATAAAATCTGCCCGTGAGGCAGATTGGGACAGGCGAATGAAGTCTTTAGAACGAAGCTAGCGATGGAGGAGCAGTACCGCTTTAATTTCTACAGTGAGTGGGCGTTGTCCAAACACACCACCATGTTTCTCGTCTTTTTGTTATATAATTCCTCACAGGGGTTTGATTTCTACCGACTGAGTTACTTCCACCTGCCACTCTCTGCATCTGTACTCACCTGTCACAGCGCGCTTTGGTTATTCTGGGGAAGACAGCAGACCCATGTCCATCCCAGGAACTGTCACACACTAACTCGACAATCCGTCATGAACGAATCACCAATCAGCCTTTGGAAAATTGACGGGGGCGAGTCATTCTGCGCGGGGTTCCTTTCTTTCTTTTTCAGGCAAGGAACAATTGCAAGTTGCATGAATTATTGAAAAATATTGTGCATTATCCATGGCTTTTCCTACATCCACTTCCTCGCACCATCCCGAAGGAACAGCTATTCACCGAATTGACACAGACTGACACACACACACACTCTGTAATTGTGAAACTAATGTCATTGCGAGCCACGCTTGCTGTAACACAGCTTTGAAATTGTCAGCAAAAGAGAAATGCCATTGTGAAAAAATTAATTCAAATCTCACATCTTCCTCTGCAAAATGGCAATCTATTTGGGTATGCGACGTGTTTTCGGGTTTTGGGATTGATGTTGAAAGCACGGGTCGTTTTGGGATTTTCGATGAAGTTTACATTTAAAGGCATTGGGGAAAGGGATCAGAGGAACTTTCAATGTTTGGGTAACAGTTGCTTTATCGAATTCTTGGCAGCACTCCAGACGAAATGTATAGCCCCCTTCCACTCCTCCAGACTGAAACTGACCGGTTCAGTTTCACCCCCAGCCCCCAGACTGAAACTGGCCCGTTCAGTTTCAACTCCCGCGACTGAAACTGATCCGTTCAGTTTCATCCCCAGACTGAAACTGATCGTTCAATTTCACCCCCCTCTAGACTGAAACTGACCTGTTCAATTTCATCCCCAGACTGAAACTGATCGTTCAATTTCACCCTCCTCTGGACAGAAACTGACCCGTTCATTTTCACCCCCCCCCCCTCCCCAAGACAGAAACGGACCCGTTCAGTTTCACCAACACCTTCCCACCTCCCACCTCGCCATCCAGCCGCTCATTGCTGATCAGAAGGCGCTATCCTTGGTGCTGATGCTGACACTGTAGCCATGGAGACACTAGGCAGTCTGACCAGAAATGGGAAGCTCTCCAGTGGGCTGTGTGATCTGACAATACTTCTATCGAGCTCTGTCTGCATACATTAAACTCCACACGGTAATGTACACACATTATAATTAATAACTAACCCCCCCCCACCTATCCCCATCTCAGAACTATAACCTGGGTTTAGCCCAGATACTCCAGACTGTACTTAAGATTGGTAACTGACAAGAATCCAATTAACATTTTATAGGAGAAAAAATGAATAGCCTCAGCCTTTTGATATCACATCAGAAATGTTTTCCCCCTCCCCCTCTTCTCCCCCAACTTCTATCAGGAATCAACACTTTAATTTATTAGGGACCTCCTCATCCAAATAGTACACATTATAAATTATGGAACTTATTCCCCCCCCCCCCTCCCCCTGACATTTTACGATTTATTGATCTTCTATGTTCCTTGTTCATCCAGATTCCTTCCACCCCCCCCCCCCCGCCCCCACAGTAAAACATTGCCAAGACACCGCAGGTAAACTATCTGTAGTGCAATGCAAAAAAATATATAGAAGTATCAGAGAGCGTTTCACCCATTCTCCCATAACGTCGGAGTTCGAGAAACGTTAACGACTCACCGAGATGGGGGAAGATTCACATCACAGCTTAGGGTTGTTCAGTGACAGATCCGAGGACTTCTTTACATCATTGGCAGCCACAAGAGTTGGAACGAAAGGGGAAGGGGGGTGGAAGGAATCGATGTCTTTGCACAAGGAGAGAGAGTGTTGTGTGTGTGTGTGGGGGGGTGGGGGGGTTGGTGAGGGGATCCAACATCAAACGGAAAAGCAAACAGCGAGGAAAAGGAAAACTGCAACGCATCCAGAATGTCCACGTAAAGGAAACGTCAGCCAGAGCCGCGGATGGAATGAATTCTTGGGGAGTTGGATCTGGGCAGAATCCCAGCGAACGAAGCAACCTGCGCACAAATGACTGAAGCACAGCGCCCTGTACTGGAGCGACAGGGAAACGGATCCCCCACATTGCAAGAGCGGCAGATGGGGTTTCAATGTTGTTATGTCAGTTTTCTTAAAGGGGGAAAGACATCTTGTTAGGTTGGCTGACATTTCCAGATAGGGAATGACTTTTAAAGGAGAGGGGAGGCGATGGCCGAGTGGTATTAAAAGTTGAAAGTTTATTTATTAGAGACACAAATTAACACCGCAATGAAGTTATTGTGTGAAAATCCCCAAGGATGTGTCCCACTGCACGTGGTGGAATTTAAATTCAATAAAAGCAGAAAAGCACAGTTCACCACCACTTTCTTAAGGGCATCTTGGGATGGGCAGTAATATGCAACCTGCACATTCTGTAAATCGGGAGGCGATGACCTAGCAGTATTATCGCTACTGATCCAGAAACTCAACTAATGTTTTGAGGACTTGGGTTCGAATCCCACCATAACAGATAGTGGAATTTGAATTTTTTAAATATCCAGAATTAAGAGTCCACTGATGACCATGAAACCATTGCCGATTGTCAGAAAAACCCATCTGGTCCAATAGGGAAGGAAATCTGCTGTCCTAACTTGGTCTAGCCTACATGTGACTCCAGAGTCACAGCAATGTTGTTGACTGTTAACTGCTCTCGGACAACTAGGAATGGGCAATAAACGCTGGCCAATAAAATAAATAAAAAGCTGTAGCCTAGTATTCACCTAAAGTCACTCAACCACCCTTGACTTGGAAATATATTGTCATTCCTTCACTGTCCCTGGGTCAAAACCGATGGACTGTGTAGCCTCCTTCTGCACTGTAGTCCCTAACAGCACTGTGGGTGTACCTGGATGCACCACAGTGGCTCAAGAAGGTAGCACACCACCACCTTCTCAACATCAGTTAGAGATGGGCAATAAATGTTAGCCTCGCCAGTGATGCCCACATCCCATAAAACGGGTAAATAAACAGAACAGATTTCATATACAAAAGTAGACCATTCCAGCCCTCCTGTCTAATCTGTCTTTCAATTAGATCATGATTGAGCTATATCTGAATTCCATCTACCTGCTCTCATGAATAAAAAATCTATCAGCCTTGGTTTGGAAAATTTCAACTCAACATTCAATCTCAAGAGCACTTTTTTGGGTGGGTGGTGGGAGGGAGTTGGTGAGAGTTCCTGAAATCCACTATCTTCCTGATGTCACCTCTGAATGGTCTCACTCTGATTGAAGGGCTTCCCTCCTTGCTCTGGACTTCTTAATGGGCTTGCAAAAACAATCCCATGCTTGGTTGGTGGTCATTGTACGTTTCTGATCAAAGATAAAAGTCAAGTTTGCCAACCTGCGCACCGTAGAATCATACAGCACAGAAGGAGGCCATTTGGCCCATCATGTTGGCACTGGCTCTGTGAAAGAGCGATCTGATTAGTGTCAGATCCCTGCTGCTAAAGGTTCTCATTTTCAAGTATGTAAGTATTTCCTTTTTGAAAATTATTATTGAATCTAGTTCCATCATCTTTCCATGAGGTGGAGATGCCGGCGTTGGACTGTGGTGTGCACAGTAAGAATTCTACTAGCTTCTTACTGTGCCCATCATCTTTCCAGACAGTGCCATCTTGATTGTAACAACTGTATCTGAGTGCACCAATCGATTTTAATCTTTTATTGAACAATAGTCATCCAATCAGGTCCTATGCTTTGCAGAAAATGGAGCTAATGTGCGCTGTTGATTTGTTAAGTGTCAAATCCAGGCAAATGGAGAGTATTACACCACGCTGCTGACTTTTGCCTTTTGATGGTGGACAGGCTTTGGGGTGTCAGGATTCACCACAGAGTTCCCAGCCTCTGACCTGCTCTTGTAGCCATAGCATTTATATGACTGCTCCAATTAAGTTTCTGGTCAATGGTAACCCCTGGGATGTTGATAAAGGGAGGAATAATGATAATGCTGTCTCATGTTAAGGGAGATAGTTAGATTCCATTTTGTTGGAGATGGTCTTTGCTTGATACCTGTGTGATGTGACTGCTATTTGGCACTTTTCAGTCCCAGCCTGAATATTGTCCTGGTCTTGCTGCATATTAACATGATTTGTTTCAGTATCAGAGGAGTTGCAAATGGCACTGAACACTGGGCAATCGAAAGTGACTATCCCCACTTATGACCTTATGATAGAGGGATCATTGATAAAACAGCTGATGATGTCTGGGACTTGGACACTATTTTGAGGAACTCCTGCAGTGATGCCCAGAAGCTAAGATGAGTGACCTTAAAGAATTTTCCTTTGTGCTAAGTGTGACTCTAACCAGTGGAGAGTTTTCCCCCTGAATCCCCCTGAGGACCAGTCATTTAAAACTGAGATGCATAGAAATTTCTTCTCGCAAAGGGTGGTGAATCTCTGGAATTCTTTACCCCAAAGTGTCATGGAGACTGGATCAGTAGAGGTATTTAAAATGGGGGTGGATAAATAATTGATAGATCGGGGATTAGAGGGTCATGGGAAAATGGCACAGAAAAGAAATGGAGGTCGGCATAGATCAGCCATAATCATATTGAATGGTGGGGCAGGCTTGAAGGGCCTGGTGGCCCACTCCTGCTTCTATTTCTTGTGTTCTTGTGATTCACATTGATTCAAGTTTTGCTAGGACTCCACATTCGGTCAAATGTGGCGCTGATATCAAGGGCAGTCACTCTCACCTCACTTCTGGAGTTCAGCTCTTTTGTCCATGTTTGAATCAAGGCTGTAATGAGGTCAGGAGCTGAGTGACCCTGGCGAAACCCCAACTGAGAGTCTGTGAGCAGGCCTTTTCTGTGTAAGTGTTGCTCAACAGCACTGTCGACAACACCTTCTGTCACTTTACTGATGATTGAGAGTAGATTGATGGGGCAGTAATTAGCCAGGGTGGATTTACGCTACTTTTTGTAGACAGGATGTACCTGGTCAATTTTCTACATGGCAATTAGATGCCAGTGTTGTAGCTGTATTGGGAACAGCTTCTTGGGGACAAAGCAAGTTCTAGAGTTCAAGTCTTCAATGCTGCTGTCGGGATGCTGTCAGGGCCCATAGCCTTTTCAGTACCTGGTACCTTGAACTGTTTCTTAATACCATGTTCCTGAGAGAGCCCCACTCAGTGTAGTTCCTCCGCTACTGCAGCCAGGCCTCATGGTAAAAATGATGAATCGGGGAGGGGCTGGGGTTAGTGTGGTAGCCTTCCCAGCTTCCTCTCCACTCCTGTACTTGCTCCAGCCTGAAAAGCCAAGTGTGAGTGAGCTCTCCATGGTCCTTTCAATTAAACCCCTTTCTTTGACTGACTGGACTCATCAGCCCTCCCACCCTCCCACCCAAATTGGTCAAACACTCTCGAAGGGATGTCAATTGGTTTGCACAAGGGAAGAACAATTGACAGATGTGCTGTTCAGGCAAACAGCTTCTAAACCCCAAAATGATCCCACCAATGTAACAGGGATCAAAGTGGTAAGATTCTGCCGCTCGTCCCAGCTGAACTGTACTGGGTAGGGGGCTGCTGTATTGTTAAGCAGGCCATCCCGGTAGCATGGTACAGTGGCACAGTGGCTGGCACTGCTGCCTCACAGCACCAGGGACCTGGGTTTGATTCCTGGCTTGGGTCACTGTGTGGAGTTTGCACGTTCTTCCCGTGTCTGCGTGGGTTTCCTCCGGGTGCTCCGGTTTCCTCCCACAGTCCAAAGATGCGCAGGTTAGGTGGATTGGCCATGCTAACTTGCCACTTAGTGTCGGGGGGACTAGCGAGGGTAAATGCATGGAGTTATGGGGAAAGGGCCTGGGTGGGATTGTGGTCGGTGCAGACTCGATGGGCCGAATGGCCTCCTTCCTCCACTGTAGGATTCTATGATTCAGTTCTAAGGAAGAGACATCCAGACTCGAAATGATGGCTCTATTCTCCCTCCACAGATGCTATCAGACCTGCTGAGTTTCTCCAGTATTTTATGTTTTTGCTCCAGATTCCAACAGCCACAGTATTTTGGCTTTATCATAGGACCGTTCTTTGGGTTGCTAATTAATACACTGTCAGTCTATTTGGACCAATATAAAATATCCCACAGCAGATGTTCATTTTCAGTGAAGCTATTCTTAGGTGCCTGGAAGGCAATAAAAGTCATCCACAGAGTGTGGAACAAGACCTACGTGTCGGCCAGAGATGACGCGTTGTTTCCTTGAATGGTATTAGTGAACCAATTAGGTATTTATAACTAACTAGAGCTGTCATAGTTGTTGCCTGCTGCTAACTCACAAATTCACTCACTATTAGCCAGTGTAGGGTTTGAATTCATGATCTGATGGATAGCTTGACAACTACAGTAACCACCAGCATACTCTCACCAACCAACTCCAACAGAATTTATCTCTGTGTCCTGTACTCACTGTACTAATTAACTAGCTTCTCACATTGAATAATTTTAAATAATTCTCACAGTTACCCATTTTCCTGTTCTGTACTTTTTCTGTTTATTCAGATGACTTCTATCTCTGCTATTCAAAATACGCTTTTGATAAAAGGTTTACCAACAGAGTATTTTAAGTTCTCAGATGATATGTGTGGAGAATAGTGTGGTAAAGGGTGTGTGCCGCTATAAAGGTGACCTGAAAGACTATTTTACTGGCACACCCCCACACTTCTGCCTCCAACACCTACTCCCACCCTCAGAAACATTGGGGGCGATTCTCCCAAAAGTGCTGAATTGGCAAGAAAACTGGTGTAAATCACGACTGTTTGTTCAGTTCAATTTCAGACCTGAATCCCCCCACACCCTGTGCAACTCATAGGTCCTAGTCGTGAATCTCATTAAAAACCTGGGGGAGGGGGGGCCTATTCGCGCCAGAGTCTGACAGTTCTGGAACTCTACTCAATCGTTGACCAGCCCAGGACACTTGCAGTGCGGCCCCTCCAGCCCCCCACAAATGGCCCAATCGCAGCCCCCGCAAACATTCCCAGGCCAGCCACGACCCCCCCACCATCCCAGAGCGCCCCACTCTCCAGCACCCTCCAGCAGTGGTGATCCCATTTTGGCAGACCCCCCTGCTGGCTCCCCCTGGGAGGCAGACGCCCTGGTGGACCACGCTCCCCAGGAGGCAGACACCCCCGGCAGACCACTCACCCCCAGCCTGCTCCGATCGCTAGCCTCCCTCCAGCTCAGACTGATGCCAATGCAGAGTGGCAGCGGGATCCCCCACCCCCACCGATGGCCCCCGTGGCCCCGCCCACAACATACCCACCCATGACCCTGTCCATATTAGGTCCCACCCCTTGACCCCACCCTTCCCCAGGCCCCACCCCTTAGGCCCTGCCCCCTCATCCCTGCCCTTGCCCCCATGTCCCCATCCCCTTGTCCCCTCAGTGCCGCCCCTTGGCCCTGCCCCCTTGGTACTGCCCGATGCCCAGTAGGCAGTGCCAAAGTGAACCCTGGGCATGGGCACTTTGCCCCTTGGGCAGTGCCAGGGTGCCCATGCCCAGGGGGCACCACCCCTCCACCGCCCAACCCCCTGGGCCCCCCTTCACTCCGGCGGGGCCTGCTGCTAGTTCCCCACAAGTGGGGAGCTACTCTAAACTCTGCCGGAGTGAAATATTCTTGGCGGGGTGGGAGATGCTATCGATCCCGGAGAATTCTGTACCGGGCCTGATAATGACATTTAAAATACATTTAAAAAGATTTAAATGACTTACCTCTCTTCCTGCCAGTTTCCACAGACAGTTTCCACAGACTGTGCCTGTTCTCCGACTGTGGGAGACGCGCATGCGTTGGAAATGCATGCACAAATCCCACGAAATGGCCGACACGCGATTTTCCCATCCTGACGCACCAAAAAACGTGCGCGTCTGGATGGGAGAATCGCCCCATTGTTTCTGTCACTTAGGGCTCTGTAAATTTCAGCCCATTGAGTCCATTGCTCCACAAGGCAGGAAACAGCACTGACTCCAAGAACAAAGCATAATTCTCTCTGAAACCTGCCAAACAAGCTTAGAAATAACAATCGCTGCATCACAGAATCACAGAATTATTACAGCACACAAGCAGGCCTTTTTATCCATCATCTCTGTATGATCCCTCCGAATGAGAGGTGATACATTCCAGACCTTAACCCCTCACTGCGTCAGCAAGATTCTCCTCATGTCATCTTTGTTTCTTTTGCGAATTCATAGAATCATAGAATCCCTACAGTACAGAGGAGGCCGTTCGGCCCATCGAGTCTGTACTGACCACAATCCCCCCCAGGCCCTATTCTCGTAATCCTCATTTACCCCTGCTAATCCCCCTGATACTAGGGCCAATTTAGCACGGCCAATCAACCTAACCCGCAATTCTTTGGGATTACTTTCAATCTGTGCCCTCGCATCCTCAATCATTTTATGAGTGGGAACACTTTCTCCCTATTACTCTGTCCAGACCCATCATGATATTGAAAACCTCTCTCAAATTTCTATCAAATACAATACTAGTTTTTTTTAAGATACCATTAGTGGCCGCTATTACTAAGCAAGAATGAACGTTCATTCATTTAATAGCTTTTTGTGTGACCTTCACCATTTCAAACTAATTACCGAGAAAAGGCTCTGATGGTTTGAAACTGCATACGGTTTGTAACCATGATAGTGTAGAAATGAAAAATGGGGAGATGAATGGGTTCTTCATTGCTTTCCATTTTCCTCCTGGTGTTTAACAAAACAGGCGAATTTCCCGAAACTCGCTTTCCCAGCCATATTTCCTTCCTCAGCGATTCCTTCATCCTCACCATTTACATTTGCTTTGTCCAATTACAGTCCCCTCGCTCATAGTATAAATCTTGCCTGTTTTCCTTTGTCTTCAGCTGGGTCAAAGGGTCATCCTCTCTCTCTCCACGGACGCTGTCAGACCCGCTGAGATTTTCCAGTATTGTCTGTTTTTGTTTCAGATTCCAGCATGCACAGTATTTTGCCTTTATCTCAGGGTTCTAACACTATCTTGTTTTTCTTCAGTGGATTTATTGATGTGGCTCTGTGGAGAGTGGACATGAAGCACTTTCTCATTCACTCTTCAATATTCTCCTTCAGATGAGAAGTCAATAACACCCTAATGCCACCAGCAAAGAAAATGGGCCTTTAACGACACCCACAAGATTATGGGGAGGTGCTGGCCCCAGTGGTATTGTCAGTAGCCTGATGATAGAGATTCAGGGCAAGCTGTGGGGACCTGGGTTCGAATCCTACTATGGCAGATGGCGAAATCTAAATCTGGAATTGAAAGTTTAATGATAATCATGAAACCATTGCCGATTGTTATATAAACCCACCTGGAAATCTGCTGTCCTTACCTGGTCTGGCCTATGTGTGACCCCAGACCCACAGCAATGTGGTTGACTCTCAAAATGCCCTCTGAAATGGTTCAAGGGCAATTAGGGATGGGCAATAAATGAATGCTGGTCCAGCCAGTGATGCCCACATCCCCTGAACAATTTTTTAAAAAGAGTGATGAGAAGAAGCAACTTTGGATTGTGTTTGCTTCTTTGAAGTCTTTATTTGAAGTGGTGCGATCAAATATCAAAGCACATTATTGTTAGTGGCTTACTGTTCACACTCTCTGAGGTAAAACATTCTCCCTGTACAGAAACATCAGCTTCATCATGAGAGGCAAACCTCCCAAAGCCTTCCCAACAGGGTGGGTGAGGGGGGTGGGGAGGGTGGTCCAGGACTCACTTTGCAGAGGATTGTTCATCCTCCTGAATCATCAAGAGTTAAAGCATCTCAGGTTGGTTAGTTTGCCTGAAGAGGCCAGTGAACTACTGAGCATGACTTCTTGTTAGAATGTAACGGGTGACAACTTTGTATTGGACGTCATGTGACCAACGGTAACAAGATGTAAGAGTCAGCTGACCCAGTAAACCATGGAACCAATTACAGAGTGATGTAATAATCAGCTGACTCACTATAAATAAAAACCTGTGTAGAATTGTGTAGAACTCGGATTGGTCCAGGGCGAGGCCCCAAGTTTGGAGTAATGATGTTTCTTTATTAAACCCTTTCTTTGATTTATAGGTTGGAGTAAGTTTTGTTCTATTTTTATTGTCTGCATTTGAAGAGTTACTTCTGATGAAATACTTGTAAGGGTAGATTGTCCTTGTCTGTGGCCACAACATAAAGGTTCACGTGCTGCTGGTGCTTTTGAGGATTCAATTCCGGACCTTTCCCCATAGGATCTCCTGTTCTTAACTTTAATGGAAGGAAATGTCTGCAGGCCAACTGAGCTTTGAACCTGGATTCCCAGCACCTGCAAAGCTCCTCATTCTGAATATAAACCACGGAATCTCCAGTTTGGACCTGTTCTTGATTCCCTTCCCACAGCTAGAGATGCACGAGGCAGACAAAAGCATTTGTTCTTTCCGTAGCTAGTTTTTTTCCTGGTACAGGTCAGTAGCCTGTAGCTTGAAGTAATAGCTTGAGCGGCACCATTCTACGTCAAGCATGTCTGACCAGGACACTCTCCCACTCCTTACCACCTGACATTTGTATAGTGGAAGGATTATAGAATCCCTGCAGTGCAGAAGAGGCCATTGAGTCTACAATGACTCTCTCACAGAATAACTTACCCAGACCCTCTCCCCCAACCTATTCCCATAACTCCACACATTTATCATGGCTAATCCATTTAACTTACACATCTTTGGACACTGAGGGGCAATTTAGCATGGCCAATCCAACTAACCTATATAGTTACATGGGTATGATGGGTATAGAGGGATATGGGCCAAATGTGGGCAATTGGGACTAGCTTAGGTATTTTTTAAAAAAAGGGTGGCATGGACAAGTTGGGCTAAAGGGCCTGTTTCCATGCTGTAAACCTCTATGACTCTAACCTACATATCTTTGGATACCAAGGGGCAATTTAGCATGGCCAATCAACCTAGCCCGCACATCTTTGGAGTGTGGGAGGAAACTGGAGCACCCGGAGGAAACCCACGCAGACACGGGGAGAATGTGCAAACTCCACACAGACAGTGAGCGACCCAAGGCTGGAACTGAACCTGGGTCCCTGGCACTGTGAGGCAGCAATGCTAACCATTGATAAAACAATTTACAGGTTTAACCTGTTTTGCTATGTTATGAATGCGCCTTCCATGGTCGTCAAGTCCTGGGATGGGACTCGAACCCAGAGCTCCTAGCGCATTGGCAGGGTCTCTATCCACTGTGCCACAGGACCTCCTCATTGTATATAGTACTTTGCTCATGTTCTTTAGAGAAAGTACTGAGTTGTGATAGTCATTATGAGCTTTCCTGTTCCGATTCTCACTTGACTACTGTGCATTTCCTGGTGATGCAGACAAGGTGTTAATTATTCTCTAGACAGTAACAGATATGCTAAAAACATAACTGAGAATTGTGAAAACTCATCATTTTCCGAGGTGTACAATTTCCCATGTTAGTTCATGCAAAGGTGGAACTCACATTGAAAGTGGCCAGGCAAGTGGAGTGCTAATGAATTTTTTATTTTTACAATGACCCTGAGAGTTTTATTGAAAGGCTGAATAATGTGAAATGTTAATACAAATATTCACAATCAGTCATTGATAATTCTGAACGACCACCTGGGTGAAAGGCAGTAGAGCAAAGTTCATGTAAAGTGTAAAATGGTGAGAACCATAATTATCTGAAAGGAGAAGAGGCAGACTGGTGTGCTGCATAGAAACCCTTCATCAGATCGTAAAACCTTGATTTTCTTTTATTTTCTCTGAGGGCGTTGCTGGGTCAAAGTCCTGGAACTTCCTCCCTAACAGCACCGTGGGTGTACCCGCACCACATGGGCTACAGCGGTTCAAGAAGGCAGGTCCCTACCTTCTCAAGGGCAATTATGGATGGGCAGCAAATATTGGCAAAGACGTTCAGGTCCTGTGGAAAAATAAACAAAAACGGTACTGGTAAAGTTGCATTTTACTAGTTATCTCCAGCTGAGGTCGAATTCTGTCGCCTGTAATAAACTCACACCAAGTCCAGTTCACCCATCACCCCTGTTATCGATGATCGACATTGGCTCCTGCTTTGGCAACACCTTGGGCGGGATTTTATGGCCTCACTTCGGTGAGATCGTAAAATCCTGCCCGGGGCCAATGGAGATTTCCGTTCCAGGAACATCGCCCGCCCTGGAATCGGGGCAGGCGAGGTGGTAGGTTTTCAGCCCTTGACTTTAAAATTCTCAGCCTTATTTTAACATCCCTTCATTGCCGCTCCCTTATTTTTCCCTAACCTCTTCCAGGCCTACAGCCCTCTGAAATCTCTATGATTCCTCCAATGCCTTCAGCTGTCTAGACCCTACACTCTGGTTTTGGTTTGGCTCAGTTGGCTGGGCAGCTGGTTTGTGATGCAGACTGATGCCAACAGTGACACCTCCTGCTTAAAACCCAAAAGGTCAGAAGGATCGTGAGGCCCCACTTTCACAGTCTGTATTCAATTCCTGTACCAGCTGTGGTTATTCATGAAGGTTCATGAGTGTTCTCAACCTTGTTCCTTGCCTGAGGTGTGGTGATCCTCAGGTTAAATCACCACCAGTCAGCTCTCCTCCTCAAAGGGGAGCGGAGCCTACGGTCACCTGTGACTATGGCAACCTTACCTGTAATTCTCTTACTAAACCTATCCACTAATCTCTCTATCTCACTCCCCTCCTATAAGAAACTCTTTGACCAGGTGTTTGACTTCATGCCTTATTAACTCTTTATGTGTCTGGGTGTTAAATGTGATAATTGCTTTGATAATGGAAATTGGAAACAGTTCTTTGTTTTTATTTGGAAAGGGGCAATGCTGACAAGCTGGAATTTATTATCTACCCTTAGCTATCCTGAGGGCAAGTACGAATTAAAAATCTATCACTGGAGTCATGTAAAGACCAGGCAGGATAGTGAGTGACAGATTCCTTTCCTTGAAAGCAATTAGTAAACTAGTTGAGTTTTTATAGCTATTGTAATGTAAGGATTTGGCACATACAAGGTTAATGTGGGGCAGAATACAGTGCCACTCACACATTGATGTTAGAAAACATATAACCCGCACTTAGGGGTCAGTCTAGTGTTGGACAGAGCTGTGTGTACAAGCAAGTATGGAGACAGCTTTGAGCTTGAATCCTTTGCTTTATATTCTACTCATGTACATAGTTCTTGTCATTAGTAAATACAGACAGTTAAGGGACTTAAGACTACAGAGATTGCATTAAAACCTACTAAAGGATATCCCACACCCGACAACCGATATTTTATCCAATGCCATCTCTGATAGTGTACCAGGAACAGAGCTATGATGAGGAGAAATGGCAGGAAGTACAGGGTGGAAGCAATTAGGAATGCAAAGAGGGGGTATGAGAAAGCTCCGGCTAGTGAAAGTAGGGACAATCCCAAGATATTCTATAAGTATATCAATGGGAAGAGGATAACCAGGGAAAGAGTGGGGCCTATTAGGGGCCAACCTGTGGGTGGAGCCAGAGGACATTGGTAGAGTGTTGAATGAATACTTCAGATCTGTCTTCACCTAAGAAAATTAGGACAATTGTATAGAATTCAGGCAGAGAGACTGTGAGGTTCTTGTGCAAATTGACATAGGGAAGGACAAGGTATCGGTGGTGTTGGCAGCCTCAAAATTGGATAAACTTCTAGCTCCACATGAATTGTGTTCTCGGCTGCTATGAGGTCATAGATAGAGGTCATAGAGGTTTATAGCATGGAAACAGGCCCTTCGACCCAACTTGTCCATGCTGCCCTTTTTTTTAAAAATCCCTAAGCTAATCCCAATTGCCCACATTTGGCTCATATCCCGCTATACCCATCGCACCCATGTAACTATCTAAATGCTTTTTAAAAGATAAAATTGTACCCGCCTCTACTACTACCTCTGGCAGCTTGTTCCAGACACTCACCACCCTCTGTGTGAAAAAATTACCCCTCTGGACACTTTTGTATCTCTCCCCTGAGAGGCAAGGGAGGAGATTGTAGGGACTCTGATCCAAATTTTCAACTCCTCTCTGGCCACAGGGGAGGTGCGACATGACTGGAGAACAGCTAATGTGATTCCGTTATTTAGGAACGGTTGTAGAGATAAACCAGGGAACTATGGACCAGTGAATCTCATGTCAGTGGTAGGGAAACTATTAGAGAAACTTCTGAGGGAGATTATATATCTCCACTTAGAGAGGCAAAGCTTGATGAGGGATAGTCAGCATGGCTTCATCAAAGGGAAATCATGCCTAACAAATTTGATTGAATTTTTTTAGGAGATGACCAGGTGTGTAGATTAGGGTAGTGCAGCACATATGGTTTATATGGATTTGAGCAAAGCCTTTGACAAGGTCCCACATGGGAGATTTGTAAAAAAGGTAAGTTCACATGGGATACAGGGTAATTTGATAAAGTGGATTCAAGATTGGCTCAGTTGTCGGAGACAGAGGATGATGACAGAAGGCTGCTTTAGTGACTGGAAGCCAGTATCCAGTGGCATACCACAGGCATCTGTGTTGGGCCTCCTATTATTCATCATTTATATAAATTACATTGATGACTATGTGGGGGGCAGGATTAGTAAGTTTTTGGATGACACAAAGATTGGATGGGTGGTTAACAGTGAGGCGCAGTGCCTTGGGCTACAAGAATATATAGATGGAATGGTCAAATGGGCAGATAAGCAGCAGATGGAATTTAACCCTGAAAAGTGTGAGGTGATACACTTTGGAAGGAGTAATTTGGCAAGAAAGTATTGAAAGAATGGTAGGACACTAAGAAGCTCTGTGGAACAAAGGGACCTTGGCGTGTTTGGCCACAGATCTCTGAAAACGGAAGAGCATGTTAGTAGGGTGATGAAAAAGGCATATAGGACACTTGCCTTTATCAATCAAGGCATAGATTACAAAAGTAGGGAAGTCATGTTGGAGTTGTATAGAGCATCAGTGGGGCCACAGCTAGAGTACTGTGTACTGTGGGCGGCACGGTAGCACGGTGGTTAGCACTGCTGCTTCACAGCTCCAGGGTCCCGGGTTCGATTCCCGGCTCGGGTCACTGTCTGTGTGGAGTTTGCACATTCTCCTCGTGTCTGCGTGGGTTTCCTCCGGGTGCTCCGGTTTCCTCCCACAGTCCAAAGATGTGCAGGTTAGGTTGATTGGCCAGGTTAAAAAAAATTGCCCCTTAGAGTCCTGAGATGCGTAGGTTAGAGGGATTAGCGGGTAAAATATGTGGGGGTAGGGCCTGGGTGGGATTGTGGTCGGTGCAGACTCGATGGGCCGAATGGCCTCCTTCTGCACTGTAGGCTTTCTATGATTCTATTCTATGAACTCTGGTCACCACATTATAGGAAGGATGTGATTGTACTGGAGGGGGTGCAGAGGAGATTCACCAGGATGCTGCCTGGGATGGAACATTTAAGTTATGAAGAGAGGTTGGGTAGGCTTGGGTTGTTTTCATTGGAGCAGAGAAGACTGAGGGGTGACCTGATCGAGGTGTACACGATTATGAGAGACATGGACAGAGTGGATAAGGAGCAGCTTAGTTGAAGGGTCAGTCCCGAGGGGACATCGGTTCAAGGTGAGGGGCACGAGGTTTAGGGAGGATATGAGGAAAAGCTTTTTTACCCAGAGGGTGGTGAGGGTTTGGAATACGCTGCCTGGGAGGGTGGTAGAGGCAGGTTTGCCTCACTTCCTTTAAAAATTATTTGGATGAGCATTTGGAACATTCAGAGCTATGGACCAAGTGCTGGCAGATGAGATTAGGTGGGAGTTCAGGTGTTTCTAATGTGTTGGTGTGAACTCAATGGGCCGAAGAGCCTCTTCTGTTCTGTTTGATTCTACAATTCTATAAGAGGGCCAGTGAGGTAGTGGGGCAGGAGTGCTGGGGGAATGGAATGGGATGCAACTAAGAGAGTGTTTGGGAAAGCAATTGAAGGAGATGCTGAATGAGTGAGAAAATAAGACATTGGAAGGCAGAAACACAGGAAGCATACACACGTTTAA
This sequence comes from Mustelus asterias, assembly GCF_964213995.1. Lineage (NCBI taxonomy): Eukaryota > Metazoa > Chordata > Chondrichthyes > Carcharhiniformes > Triakidae > Mustelus > Mustelus asterias. The sequence continues at coordinate 56,454,074 of NC_135817.1, forward strand.
GATTAAGTTTATTTATTAGTATCATAAGTAGGCTTGCATTAACACTGCAATGAAGTTACTCTGAAAATCCTCTAGTTGCCACACTCCGGCGCCTGTTCGGGTACACTGAGGGAGAATTTAGCACGGCCAATGCACTTAACCAGCACGTCTTTCAGGCTGTGGGAGGAAACCGGAGCACCCAGAAGCATGCAGACACTGGAGAACGAGCAGACGCAGCACAGAGAGTAACCCAAGCTGGGAATCGAATCTGGGTCCCTGACGCAGTACTAACCACTGCCAAGGGCAGTGATGGAATGGTATGAGGATAGGAATGGGGACAGAGTAGATGCAGGGTTGGTACCAGTAGATAGTTCAGAAAGAGAAGATGGTGAGAGCAGGCTGATTGTGATGAGAAAAAGAATGAGAAGAGTGATAGAAGAGGTAGGGCAGCAAGGGAAGGGTTCCATAGGAGAGCAGTTGCCTAACCCTGAACAAATCCATTGGACATTAATGAATGAAATGAGTAATGGCACAATAATAATTTTGGTCACTTTATACACACAGATACCTGATTAGTCCCCCATTCATGCTTCAGATGTTAATCTTTTTGAGAGTGACAGCAAACGGTGACACAGTGATCAGCACTGCTGCTTCACAGCGCCAGCGACCCGGGTTCGATTCCCAGCTTGGGTCACTGACTGTGTGGAGTTTGCACATTCTCCCCATGTCTGCGTGGGTTTCCTCCGGGTGCTCCAGTTTCCTCCCACATCTGAAAGACATGCTGGTTAGGTGCATCGACCCGAACAGGCGCCGGAGTGTGGCAACTAGGGGAATTTCACAGTAACTTCATTGCAGTGTTAATGTAAGCCTTACTTGTGACTAATACATAAATAAACTCTTTCCCTCTCTTCCTGCAGCAGTCTTACACTTACTCCAATATTGATACATTAAGCAGAATCCGAATGTGTCCAATTGGGCAGACCACACGCTGCACACAATATGGTCAGAACCTGTGTCTTGTGGTGCATTAAACTCAACAAAGAGAACACTGATTGGAAATGATCTGCATCTTCCCTCAGTATATGGGCAGATGGTGAAGCATATGTGAAGATAGTGATGAACTGGCAGGGATTCATTCAACAAATGCACCAGAGAGTGCTATTTAAGTGGTTTCCTCAGAATTGGTGATGAGTATTACCATTGTCACTAATGAAAACATGTTTAATGGAAGTTTGTATTATAAATTTGCCATTTTTATCAGAAACTGTAACAAATGAATTTGTGATTCAATAAAGGTGCACCAGCAGTCAATTGGAAAGTACCGGAGATTTGCGCTCCCATGAAACAGTTGAGATCCCATCAGGAGATCCGCGGCACAGTGCACCTGGAATTTTATCAGCATTACAAGCAGATGTCACCTCCTCGACTCAATTACAATTAAAGGGACAATGGGGATGAAATTGGTCCCGGGGGAATTGGGCTCATCGCAAATCAACAATGTGTTTTACAATCTCTCCATTGAGGTCTTGCCTGATTTCAAGAATAAATTAGCTACAGGTCTTGGGGTTAAAGGGATCAAGGGATAAGGGGAGAGGGGGGGCGATAAGGATATTGAATTTGATGATCAACCTTGATGATAATGAATGGCGAAGCAGGCTCAAATGGCCAAATGGCCTTCTCCTGCTTCTAGTCTCAATGTTTCTATGTTAAGTCAATGGAAAAGATAGTGGGGCATGGGGTCAAATGAGCTGCCAATTCGTGTTTGCGTGGGTTTCCTCCGGGTGCTCCGGTTTCCTCCCACAGTCCAAAGATGTGCGGGTTAGGTTGATTGGCCAGGTTAAAATTGCCCCTGAGATGTGTAGGTTAGAGGGATTAGCGGGTAAATATGTGGGGGTAGGGCCTGGGTGGGATTGTGGTCGGTGCAGACTCGATGGGCCGAATGGCCTCCTTCTGCACTGTAGGGTTTCTATGATTTCTATGATTTCTAATTCAGTTCAAACACATTTTGTAGTTGTAGACCTATCTTAAACCTTATTTTTTTGACGGGTTGTGTTTCAAACAGTTATGGCACACAGTAAAACCCTGCGGTGTCTGACTTAGCAGCACCAATTTACATTTATATAGCACCTTTAACAGATTAAAACATCCCGGGGGGACCTTTCCCATTCCGCCAGCCACAGGAATTGTAGCACGCGGGAATGGACCCTGCAAAGTTCCGTTGACCTCGGGAGGGTTTTTCTGGTTTTGGGGTGAGTGTGGCCAGAAAGTCCCATCCCCCCAAGATGCTTCCCAGCAGCATTATAAAACACAATGTAACCATGAGCTACATAAAGAGATAGAAGGGCAGATGACCAAAGATTGGAAAAACAAGTCGGTTTTAATTGTGATTTCCACAGCATTAATTTTGAATTATGTCAGAGGTGTATCTGAAACACAAATGTGATGTACAATAGGTACTGTATAAGTTTTGGAATGACCTTAACTATCCAGTCAGTGTCTAAATCTCACCAAGGCCAATTACGAAATTTGGTAATTCATATACACTGGTCGTCTATTTACAAAAAATGATTTTAGAGATTTTTGATATGTTTCTTCTCTCTTTCCTTCCACAGTTGACAACCCAGAAGTCTTGTGTTCAAAGTGCATCCTTGCATGTTGTGAAACCGGATTCAATGGATGGGATTTTTTAGCCGTGCTCGCCCCAAGACTGGAAAATCCCGAGGTCAATAGACCTTTGCAAGGTTCATGTCCTGCCCGCTACGACTCCCGTGGCGGGCAGGACGGGAAAATTCTGCATTATGAGTCTGATTATTCGTTTTAAAGTTTATTTATTAGTGTCAGAAGTAGGCTTATATTAACACTGCAATGAAGTTACTGTGAAAATCCCCTAGTCGCCACACTCCGGCACCTGTTCGGGTACACTGAGGGACAATTTAGAATGGCCAATACTCCTCGCCAGCATGTCTTTCAGACTGTGGGAGGAAACCAGAGCACCGGGAGGAAAGCCACGCGGACACAGAGAGAACATGCAGGCTCTGCACAGACAGTGACCCAAACCGGGAATTCGATCCCGGGCCCTGGCACTGTGAGGCAGCAGTGTTAACCACTGTGCTGCCCATTATTTGTGACTGAGCACTGAAAAAAGTGCCTGTGAAAGCTGCCAGATTGTCATCAGAGCCCAACTGGTTCATTAACACTCTGCAGGGAATGAACATACCCAACTAGCCTGCCCATTACTCACTATGGCCTGGACCTTCTGCCTGATTGTACTGTTTTTCTCAGTGCAGTTTCCCCCTGATGTAACCGGCACAAAAGGTCGTGGAATATTAATTGCAAAGTACATTCAGCACAACTCAATCCGTATCCGTGATCTTTTGCGTTAGATTTAGATGCTAGAAGTGGGCCCCACCAGAAAACTGGGCACATTCCAAGGGTGAATATTGTATCCAGTTCTGGGCACCACACCATAGGAAGGATGTGAACACTTGCAGAAAAGATATACAGGAATGGTTCCAGGGATGAGAAACTTCAGTTATGAAGATAGATTGGAGATGTTGAGACTGTTCTCCTTAGAGAGAAGAAGGCTAAGAGGAGATTTGATAGAGATGTTCAAAATCATGAGGGGGCTGGACAGGGGGCTGGATGGAGTGGAATTGTTCTCGCTTATAAAAGGATCAATAAGGAGAGGGCACAGATTTAATGTGATTCACAAAAGAAGCAAATATGGTGTGAGAATAAACATTTTCACCCAGCGACTGGTTTGGGTCTGGAATGTTCTGCCTGGAAGTGTGGTGGAGGCAGGTTCAATCGAGGCATTCAAGAGAGATTAGATAACTATTTAAATAGAAACAATTTGATGAGTTACAGAGAAAGGGCACGGGAATGGCACTAAGTGATGATGCTCGTTTAGAGAACTGGAGCAGACACAATGGGCCAAATGGCCTCCTTCTGTGCCATAACAATTCTGTGATTCCGTGGAGTTTCTGTGAATTAAGTTTATCTATAGGCCTTCCAGGAGGTTCCAAAAATTAAACTGGATCTTATGAGTGCAAGGACACTAATAGATATATTTTGAATGAAATTGTTAAGAAGAATCACTACAGAACAGGCTACTGTACTCCAATTTAAGTAGAACATAGTTAGCATACTTTTTAGAAGTGATACAGTCATTTTAAATGGCCTTCATTAGTAGGTGATGGATTGACATTTCAATTTAAAGTGCTTTTTCTGTGATAAACACATTTTTAGCTGCATTAATCAAAACACACCGAGTTACCACTCTTAAATATATAAAGCATCACTTTATAAAGCAAAACTTGTTTGAAAAAAAGGGTTTTAAAATGCTGCCCGACTGTTTTGGAGTCAGTGTTTGTCGAATTTGCGCAAACAATTTTTGGAATGGGTGAAATTCGGGGCACAATTCGCACCAAGATTTTTGATTACACCTAAAATGGAAACTCTAGCCTTGGGTTTGACTCACAATCCCTCTGCAGTAGCATAGCGAAACAGTCAGCTGGAAAGACAATTGCTTAGAAAGGTTTATCATCTTCTCAGGGCAACTGGGAATGCCAAGAACAAACCAACCAAATAAAACAAAAACAGACCATTTCCTTAATCAGTTCAAAAAAGACATTTCCAGTGCTGGTTCTAACTCTGAAGCAGGATAATTATGTGACTTGACATAATGTCAACACTAAGGGATGGCCTCAGTGAACTAATTATGGAGCTTATAGAGAGGAGAGAATGTCAAGCCAAAGGTGCTGCCCTAGAAATTATTTAAGTTTTATTGGATGAAAAAAGTCGCACGTTAAATAATACAAGCTTATTAAAGTACATATTGAATACACACCCACCTGTGCTAAAGAGGACTGGGATTCCTTTGGGGATGAATAAATATGGTGGGCTTGGACCATGATCGTGGTCCTCAGCAGAGGTCAGTTCTGTGGGTAAGTGGCAATCGGTGAGTGCGTATGGGCCATCTGTCGCTTGCTCTTTAGTTTTGTTTCACTGAACACTGACCTTTATTCTCCAATGTTCCCATCCCACCCGCCATGGGAATCATAGCAGGTAGGGACGGACCATACAAAGATCTATTGACCTTGGGCGGGAATTTCCAGCCTTGGGACAAGCGCGGCCGGAGAATCCTGCTCTCTGCTCATAAGTCAAATACACTTTTAGTCACAACAGAAAGCTAAAATAGGAAAAAACCTTTATTGATTTACACCTTTCACAACCTCAGGAAGTCCCAAAGCATTTTATACCCATGTACTTCTTCAAGTATAGTGACTGTTGTAATGTAGATAATGTGACACTAAAGTTGTGCATAGCAGGGTCCATGAAAAGTAATATGACAACAAGTTCAGTTACAAAGAAGATGGGGCTGTTCTGCTTGGAGAAGTGAAGATTAAGTGGCGATTTGACAGACGTATTCAAAATGAACCATAGGATCCCTACAGCACAGAAAGAGGCCCATTGAGACTGTACCAACTCTCTGAAAGAGCAGCTTATCCAGAACCTCACCATCCCCCATACCATCCCTGTAACCCCACACATTTACCATGGCTAATCCATCTAACCTACGCATCTTTGGACTGTGGAAGGAAACTCATGCAGACATGGGGAAAACATGCAAACTTCACAGTCACCCAAGGCTGGAATTGAACCCGAGTCCCTGGCGCTGTGAGGCAGCAGTGCTAACTAACCATGAGGGGTCTGGACAAACTAGATAGGGGGAAACTGTCCCCTTTTGCAGGAGGATCAAGAACCAGAGGACACCAATTTAAGGTGATTGGCAAGAAAAGTAATGGTGACCTGAGGAAAAATCTTTTCACACAGCGAATGATTAGGATGGGTAATGAACACTGGCCTAGCCAGCGAAGCTCACATCCCGTGAATGGATAAAACAAAAGGATATGAATTGCACTTCCCGAGAGTGTGATGGAGGAAGATTCGATTGTAACTTTCAACAGGGAATTGGATAATTATCTGAAGAACAAAGAACAAAGAACAATACAGCACAGGAAACAGGCCCTTTGGCCCTCCAAGCCCGTGCCGCTCCCTGGTCCAAACTAGACCATTCTTTTGTATCCCTCCATTCCCACTCCGTTCATATAGCTGTCTAAATAAGTCTTAAACGTTCCCAGTGTGTCCGCCTCCACCACCTTGCCTGGCAGCGCATTCCAGGCCCCCACCACCCTCTGTGTAAAATATGTCCTTCTGATATCTGTGTTAAACCTCCCCCACTTCACCTTGAACCTATGACCCTTCGTGAACGTCACCACCGACCTGGGGAAAAGCTTCCCACCGTTCACCCTATCTATGCCTTTCATAATTTTATACACCTCTACTAAGTCTCCCCTCATCCTCCGTCTTTCCAGGGAGAACAACCCCAGTTTACCCAATCTCTCCTCATAACTAAGCCCCTCCATACCAGGCAACATCCTGGTAAACCTCCTCTGTACTCTCTCCAAAGCCTCCACGTCCTTCTGGTAGTGTGGCGACCAGAACTGGGCGCAGTATTCCAAATGCGGCCGAACCAACGTTCTATACATCTGCAACATCAGACCCCAACCTTTATACTCTATGCCCCGTCCTATAAAGGCAAGCATGCCATATGCCTTCTTCACCACCTTCTCCACTTGTGATGTCACCTTCAAGGATCTGTGGACTTGCACACCCAGGTCCCTCTGCGTATCTACACCCTTTATGGTTCTGCCATTTATCGTATAGCTCCTCCCTACATTATTTCTACCAAAATGCATCACTTCGCATTCATCAGGATTGAACTCCATCTGCCATTTCTTTGCCCAAATTTCCAGCCTATCTATATCCTTCTGTAGCTTCTGACAATGCTCCTCACTATCTGCAAGTCCTGCCAATTTTGTGTCGTCCACAAACTTACTGATCACCCCAATTACACCTTCTTCCAGATCGTTTATATAAATCACAAACAGCAGAGGTCCCAATACAGAGCCCTGCGGAACACCACTAGTCACAGGCCTCCAGCCGGAAAAAGACCCTTCCACTACCACCCTCTGTCTTCTGTGACCACCCATCTAGCCACCTCTCCCTTTATCCCATGAGATCCAACCTTTTGCACCAGCCTACCATGAGGGACTTTGTCAAATGCTTTACTAAAGTCCATATAGACGACATCCACGGCCCTTCCCTCGTCAACCATTCTGGTCACTTCTTCAAAAAACTCCACCAGGTTAGTGAGGCATGACCTCCCTCTCACAAAACCATGCTGACTATCGTTAATGAGTTTATTCATTTCTAAATGCGCATACATCCTATCTCTAAGAATCTTCTCCAACAACTTCCCCACCACGGACGTCAAGCTCACCGGCCTATAATTACCCGGGTTATCCTTCCTACCCTTCTTAAATAACGGGACCACATTAGCTATCCTCCAATCCTCTGGGACCTCACCTGCGTCCAGTGACGAGACAAAGATTTGCGTCAGAGGCCCAGCGATTTCATCTCTCATCTCCCTGAGCAGCCTTGGATAGATTCCATCAGGCCCTGGGGATTTGCCAGTCTTTATATTCTCTAACAAACCTAACACTTCCTCCCTTGTAATGGAGATTTTCTCCAACAGTTCAACACTCCCCTCCGAGACACTCCCAGTCAACATATCCCTCTCCTTTGTGAATACCGACACAAAGTATTCATTTAGGATCTCCCCTACTTCTTTGGGCTCCAAGAGAAACTAATTGCAGAGTTTTGGAGGAAAGGCCAGGGATTGGCACACAGTGAGTTGCACTTCAGAGAACTGGCAATGACTCCTGCTGCGTTGTAAACATTTTACGATTCTGCGGCATGGTAAATGTGCGGGGTTACGGGGATAGTGCGGGGTGGTGGTGAGGTTCTGGGTAAGCTGCTCTTTCAGAGAGTTGGTACAGACTCAATGGGCCTCTTACTGTGCTGTAGGGACTCTATGGTTCATTTTGAATATGCCTGTCAAATCGCCAATTAATCTTCACTTCTCCAAGCAGAACAGCCCCATGTTCTTTATAACTGCAGTTGTTATCACTTCTCGTAGTGGTGTGGGTTGACAAGTAAATGTTGGTCAGACACCAGAAAAAATTCCCAATCCTTTAAAAAAATCATGCAAAGGAGCCTTTTGTGTGAAGAGGGTTGACAGGATTTGGTTTAATACCTTATTTAAAAAAAACCCCTCTTGATAATATAACTCTCCCTCAGTACTGCACTGACACTGAGATTTTGTGCTCAAGTCTTGGGAGTGAGAATGAACCCTAATTCACAGTTGAGAGTACTCTCACCTATAGTTGACAAAAGCTCTTGGCGAATCAACTCATCATCTTCTCTTACTAAAAGTCCACTGCGACTTTCTTTCATGTAAGGCATTCCATGATTTCCGTATTCTTTCCAAATAAAAATTGCTTCACAAGTTTCTCAGAATCCTTGCAGAAGGAGATAGGAACTAAAATATTGCCATTCAGTTGCTCAGGTCTTTTTTGTTTCCATCTCTTTTGCTTGGTTCATATTTTATTCACTTGTGGGACATGGGCGTCGCTGGCTGGCCAGCATTTATTGCCCATCTCTAGTTGCCCGAGAGCAGTTGAGAGTCAACCACATTGCTGTGGCTCTGGAGTCACACGTAGGCCAGACCAGATAAGAACGATTTTCCTTCCCTAAAGGACATTAGTGAACCAGATGGGTTTTTCCGACAATCGACAATGGTTTCATGGTCATCAGTAGATTCTTAATTCCAGATACTTTTATTGAATTCAAATTCCACCATCTGCTGTGGCGGGATTCGAACCCAGGTTCCCAGAACATTAGCTGAGTTTCTGAATTAATAGTCTAGCAATAATACCACTAGGCCATTGCCTCCCCCATATTAACTAGTTTGACCCTGAATCTGTACATTTCCTTTATGTTTGAGTGCTTAACCAGGTTCCCCTAGATGGCAGGCCATACCATAATTTTACTGAACAAAGTAAAACTTTTGGAAGGCTGCACTGCAATATAAATGAAGTGGTGTAAAAGTCACAAGGGACAGGGAACCGCCATCATACAAACTGTATTTGTTAGCTCTTGCAGTGGTAAAAAGTGAGCAGTGGCAATGCTAAATGGCTGCCACTAGTACCTTTACCATTTGGTCCATAATTTCTTTGTTTTTGGCTGGGAATTAACTTATCTCTCAGCCTGTTCATTCAGACTGATAACCATTTGGATGCTTCTCAGTGAAGATGTGAAAGTCAGAATTATGACCCTAGTCATGTATGATTTTTCATCCTGTATTATTTTGCTCCAACATAAATGAGGAAGTTTAAGAGAATGGGAATGGCTCCTATAACAGGACAATTTGGCACCCATTAATTCTTTGATTGATAATCCTGTCTCTACATTCCCTTCTCCTTCTGAACACAAAGGGCTATCTTGTGACCTCCTTCTCTCGATTTATTTCATTATTTTTATGATTGATTTCTCTCGGTGTGTTTCCATCAGTCATTAGCTTGAGAGCCAACAATGCCTTGTAGGTCTTTGAATCCTTTCTAGCCTCCCTTATTATCAGTGCTATGCTAAAAGCAAATACAATAATCCTTCAGGTAATGCTGTGTGGATCTCTTAATCCACTCTAGAGAAACTGCTTATCTTGCTTACTGTCATGTAGTTAAACATTGATTATTTTTGAGGGAAATGCCGCATTATTGAATATTAGAGGATCGCAAATCCTATTCTAATTTGATAGAAAGGCTGAATTATCAATATAGACCGGAACATTTCAGCCATTCATGCCAGCAGGATTTTCCAGTCCCGCCAATGGCGCACCCCCGCCACTGGTTTACAGCGGGGAGGGGTGCATTCAATGGGAAACTCTGTTGACAACAGTGGGGCCAGAAGATCCCGCCACCAGCCAAGGCAGGCCATCTCCTGTCGCCATGAATCACGTGGTGGGTTGGGTGGTAAATTCCGCCCTTTATATTTACAAATATTGAATTAAGGATAGTATTCTGGACATGATGGTGGCATTATCAACAGTTAAATGCTGAGTTAGGCTGATTTTTGATTGACAAAAGAGTCAACTCAGGTTAGGTAGGGCAGGGAGGAAAGTGGAACTAAGGCTACAAAAAAGATTAGCCATGATCTTATTAACTGATGGAGCAGGCTCGAGGGGCGAAATGGCCCACTCCTGCTCCTATTTCTTATATTCTTGCCTCCTCAGTGGGCTCTTTTCTCAGTGATTCATTTGATAATCCAGTAGCTGAAACGGGCGTTACTAATTTGCTAATGGAACTGGGAGGGGTGGGCCCAGTAGGAACCGAAAGACCATTGCCTTACTGAGTGGTACTGGTTGGACTAGAGGTGGGTAGCTTGCTAGTGCACCATGCTGAAATGTGCAGCTTCAGCTGATGATGCTCCAGATGTATTTGACACACACCTGAGAGCCCCTATGGCTTTGACTCAACCAACCTATACCTAAACCCTCTGGACTTAGGAAATTGGGAGAGTGTGCCAAACATGTAAATGAGCACGGTGCATATCTCAGTAATCAGGTCTGGAGAGCCTTTCACATGGCAACAAGTCTGTGTGTCTGACACCCCCTCTGATCAAAAGAAAAGAAACTGAATTATGGACTAAAATAGATATGATTATTAGTTTTGATCAGCTGTTCCTCAAGGTTGTTGATTTTGATTTAATTTAACTTGTTATTGTCACAGGTATTAGTATGCAGTGAAAAGTATTGTTTCTTGCGTGCTATACAGACAAAGCATACCGTTCATAGAGAAGGAAAGGAGAGGATTCAGAATGTAATGTTACAGTCATAGCTAGGGTGTAGAGAAAGATCAACTTAATGCGAGGTAGGTCTGCTCAAAAGTCTGCTGGCAGCAGGGAAGAAGCTGTTTTTGAGTCGGTTGGCATGTGACCTCAGACTTTTGTATCTTTTTCCTGACGGAAGAAGGTGGAAGAGAGTATGTCTGGGGTACGTGGGGTCCTTGATTATGCTGACTGCTTTTCTGAGGCAGCAGGAAGTGTAGACAGAGTCAGTGTCAGTGTGGCATTAAAAATGACGTGAAGTGGAGTCTTTTGCCTAAATAAGACAAATAACCCGAATCCAAGACTTTCAAATATGATTCCCTCTTAATGTATTCATTATTTCTATGCATTGCTGCTCTCCATTACCATGGTAGAATGAGGTGACTGTTAACCAACCCACTGCATTATAAATAGTTTATTGGAAGGAAGGGTTAAATTTGTGCATTTGAATTTGGCTCAAGACATCTCAAGTGGAAGGAAGTCAGAGATTGTGCAATTCCTGCTCCGACAAAGCGGATGGAGGCAGGGTCAGGGAAATATTTGAATAAAATGAACGATGAAAATTAAATTAAAGCTAGCTCAGAACCATGCCTTGCTGCAATGCATTGTGAATGTACTGCAGAACAAGACTGTGGTTTCCTCACAATCTCATCAGTGCCTGTAAAGAGAAGCAACAAGCAGAAATCATCCATGCTTTCCTACAATAAAGGAGACAAAATCTGAAGACCTTCCTGTCATGTCATTGTCGGAGATCCGTAAGAAGGTCAGCCACTTGCTGCTGACCTGAATTGTCTATGGTTCAAGAGGTCATTGGATAAGGAAAGGAAGACAAATATGGTACAATGGGGAGAGGAAGGGGGCCCCTCAGAATTGATGTAGGAAAACAAGCCTTGAACATCAATAACAGAGAATTGCTTCTCTGTAATTTCTTTCATGACTTCAGGACATCCCAAAGTGCACAAATGAGGCACTTTTGAAGTGTAGTCACTGTATCAATAGAGAACATTCAGCAGTCAATGTGCCCACAGCATGGCTCCGTCAATGTCATCTGTAAGTGTTGATTTAGGGACAGATTGTAGTCAGGATACTGGAGAAAACTTCCCTGGTTTCCTTCGAAATAGTGACTTGGAATCTTTTGCATCCATATGAAAGGGGAGACAGGCCTGATAAATTGTGAACTTTGGACCTTTGGACATGACAACAGTGAGGTCTTCATTACCCTGCACAGCTCAACATGATATCTTGCTATGTTACACATAAAATGGCAGCTAACAAAGTATATTGAAACTCCTAGTATTGTATTGTGCTACCTGTACAGTACAAAGATTGAAATCTTGCAGAATTTACTTTAATCTTTATTTATGAATCCTAGAATATCCCTCTTCTACACATTTTTAAGGGTTTCAGCAACAGGAGCATGAGCACAACCTCCAACACCTCATGGAAAAATGCAAAATGCCATGAAGCTTAAAAAGGCCACAGCTCGCAGACATAAGCACAGGCAGTAACATATGTAGCTCAATACCTTATTCAGAAATCAGTCTCTATTCATTTCTTCTTCCATGTATGTCTGAGCTAGTCCCAGATTGTAAAGATAAACAAGTTGCTCAAGATAATTAAATTGAATCCAGTCATTTTCTTCACAATAGAAAAGAGGTGGAATAACTGAGCACTCAGTCAGAGAGAAACAAGTTGCTGTTGCATACCATAGAATCATAGAATTCTACAGTGCAGAAGAAAGCCATTCGGCCCATCGAGTCTGCACCGACCACGATCCCACCCAGGCCCTAACCCCAATAAATCCATGCATTTACCCTAGCTAGTCCCCCTGACACTAAGGGGCAATTTAGCATGGCCAATCCACCTAACCCGCACATCTTTGGACACTATAGGGGAAGTTTTCCCGTCGTATCCACCATAGGAATCTTCACACCCACACTGTTATTTCTTTCACCCTTTGGGGAATGGTGGGTGAAGTGGTGGAAGGGTTTCCAAGCTGCTTAGCAACCCATTGAACCATGTTGAACACTCTTTCCATGGCCAATAGTTCCTGGAGTTGGACTCAAACACAGACTTGAACTCAAACCCAGAGCTTCTGGTGCAATGGAGACCACAAGGCCTCCATATACAAGTAAGAATAGAAATCAGGGGAAAGTTTTCCCTCCAGGAGGGTAACAAACTTTTATTTAAATCACAAGGAAGGAGAGTATAAATGGTCCAAGGAACTCTTGGTTGTGTCTACGGAGAGAGAAACTATCGAGGATTAAAGGGAGAGATAGGTGGATAGGATTAACCATGACAGAAATGTTTGTTTGTTTATTTATTAGTGACACAAGTAGGCTTACATTAACACTGCAAGACAGTTAACTCTGTTCCAATAAAATGATGTTCTGGTATTGCTCTATAGAGTGGGGCAATCAATGAGGGGACAGCTTTTAAGCTGTCCTCAATGATGAAAATTGTGATTGAGAAGTAATTAAGGGGGCAGGGGAAATTTTAAAGTTTATTTATTAGTGTCGTAAGTAGGCTGACATTAACACTGCATTGAAGTTACTGTGAAAATCCCCTAGTCGCCACATTCCGGTGCTCGTTCGGGTACACTGAGGGAGAATTTAGCATGGCCGATGCATCGAACCAGCACGTCTTTCGGACTATGGGAGGAGACCAGTGCACCCGGAGGAAACCCACGCAGACACAGGGAGAACATGCAGACTCCGCACAGACAGTCACCCAAGCTGGGAATCTAATCCACGTCCCTGGCGCTGTGAGGCAGCAGTGCTAACCACTGTGCCACCGTACCATAGGGGAGAGGGAAAGAATGATTAGCCCACTGAAGCTCATAACCTTTGCTGCCTTACCTGACCATCGTAGCAACCAGCTGTATTTCTGAATGACCTCAACATTTTAGCCTTAACTATTCCTTTCAGCAACTTATTCTGAGCATTTAACGTTCTCTGAGATGAGGAAGTTCTGCCACATGCTTGTTTTAAATTTTCCATGACTTCAGATTTTAGTCCTTTCGACCTTCTCATCCAAATGGAAGATGTGGAAGCGCTGGAAAGAGTGCAGAGGAGATTTACCAGGATGCTGCCTGGTTTGGAGGGTAGGTCTTATGAGGAAAGGTTGAGGGAGCTAGGTCTGTTCTCTCTGGAGCGGAGGAGGCTGAGGGGAGACTTAATAGAGGTTTATAAAATGATGAAGGGGATAGATAGAGTGAACGTTCAAAGACTATTTCCTCGGGTGGATGGAGCTATTACAAGGGGGCATAACTATAGGGTTCCTGGTGGGAGATACAGGAAGGATATCAGAGGTAGGTTCTTTACGCAGAGAGTGGTAGGGGTGTGGAATGGACTGCCTGCAGTGATAGTGGAGTCAGACACTTTAGGAACATTTAAGCGGTTATTGGATAGGCACATGGAGCACACCAGGGTGATAGGGAGTGGGATAGCTTGATCTTGGTTTCAGATAAAGCTCAGCACAACATCGTGGGCCGAAGGGCCTGTTCTGTGCTGTACTGTTCTATGTTCTATGTTCTAAATGACTCTGAAGTCGGACTATTTGATATCTTGGTGAGCTTTCCTAATTTATGCTGGGCCAAAGGGCATTGTCAGGCGGAAGCACAAATGCATAGTTTGTCAAGCATGAAGTGTGCCGCTTGTATCGTGCAAGGCAGAAAAATCACAGCGGAATAGAATCCGTCCTGAAAATTTCCAGCAATTAAATAGACAAATAGGCCCCAGATTTTAAATCACCAAGAATTTGTAGTGAACCAGCTCAATTTGGCCCAATTCCAAATTTCTATCTCTTAAAAAACAAATCCCAATAGTGCATATTTAGAGCCCTGCGGTCTACCATACCACATGGATGGAGGCTTGTTCATGCTTAAAACAGCCCAAACAATTCACATTGGGTTATATAATCTTTATATTTTCTCCTACATTAACTGATGTTGCTGAAATGAAAAATGTGGACTATTATCCACGTAGCTTTGAGTGCATTTCTCTGTTCATATCGCATAGTGCACGCTATGCACTGGTTGTTGCTTGTTATCTGTTATTGTTGCTTGTTATTATAAAACTATGACAATTCAGAAGGAGGAGCCTATCGAACTATGAAACCTATTCTATCGTGAAGGACCAAACACAATTACTGTTGGCTGTGGGGCATGGTGGCGCAGTGGTTAGCACTGCTGCCTCACTGCGCCAGACTACTGGCTTCAATTCTGGCCTCAGGTGACTGTCTGTGTGGAGTTTGCACGTTCTCCTGTGTCTGCGTGGGTTTCCTCCGAGTACTCTGGTTTCCTCCCATAGTCCAAAGATATGCAAGTTAGGCATACTAAATTGTCCTTTAGGACAGGATTTTCCGGCCTTGCTCACCCCTAAACTGGAAAATTCCGCCCGAGGTCAACAGACCTTTGCATGGTCCGACCCCCACCCGCTACGATTCCCATAGTGGGCAGGGTGGGAAAACTCCCCCCATACTGTCCAAAGATCTGTCACTTAGATGGATTTGCCATGGTAAATGTGCGGGGTTGTGGGGATAGGGTAGGGGAGAGGGACTGGCTAACATACTTTGTCAGAGAGTCAGTACAGACTCGATGGGCCGAATGGCCTTTTTCGTTACTGTAGGGATTTTATCACTTTTACTTCCAGCATGTTTTAGGTACATATGCCATTTATGCCATTCAAAAGCTACTCGAAGCAGAAATGTTATGGCAAAAAACTGCGGGCAATCAGCTTAGATACTAATTTTTTTTACTATCTTTAGATAAAGAAGTGTCTCAATTCTGGTAAGTGATCGTAGTCTGAATCTAAAGGGCTTCTTGGTGCAACATGCCAAAATGACCGAAAAAAAGGGCAGGAAACATGCACAAACTGGCTTTATGAAACTTAGCCAGCGCCTCTATTGATGTTACATTACTAGCTTTAGACTGGAGAATTATTTCTATAGTGAAATGCAAATGGATCCCAGCCAGTTAAATGTGGAATACATGGAGAAAATATAAATCTGGGTGTGGATACATGCCTGGAGCCAACCACAGTTGCTTTACCTGCTACTACCTGGTTGCGAGGGATGGAAAGCTGTTCTACATACCAAGTGCAGGCTAATATTGTATGATGGAAGATGTGGAAAGAGGGAATTGCAATTGAACGCTCAATAAGGTTAATGCAGAGCATTGTGTTAACCACTTGAGAGATGCACTGTGCATGAGATGTAGTCGCTGTTCAAATCAAACACGTGGAAATGTTCAATGTTGATGGATCTGTCAAGTCAAGTTGCTCAGTGGGGCATCTCGTAAAGGCTGAAGGAGCATTCAGAAAGAAAGGACTGGGACATTAAATAGCTTATGCTTTATTAAACTGACTACTTTTACTGAACAGTTGCATTGTGTGAATTTACATGTTGCGATATATGTTATGTTCAAGGGGGGGGGGCTCCAGTTGTGATATATGTTATGTACAGTGGGCTCCAGGTGTGATATATGTTATGTACAGGGGTCTCCAGGTGTGATATATGTTATGTACAGGGACCTCCAGTTGTGATATATGTTATGTACACAGGTCTCCAGGTGTGATATATGTTATGTACAGGAACCTCCAGTTGTGATATATGTTATGTACAGGGGGCTCCAGCTGTGATATACGTTATGTACAGGGGTATCCAGTTGTGATATATGTTACGTACAGGGGTCTCCAGTTGTGATATATGTTATGTACAGTGGGCTCCAGTTGTGATATGTGTTGTGTACAGTGGGCTCCAGTTGTGATATATGTTATGTACCGTGGGCTCCAGTTGTGATATATGTTATGTACAGTGGGCTCCAGGTGTGATATATGTTATGTACAGGGGGCTCCAGCTGTGATATGTGTTATGTACAGGGGCTCCAGGTGTGATATATGTTATGTACAGTAGGCTCCAGTTGTGATATATGTCATATACAGTGGGCTCCAGTTGTGATATATGTTATGTACAGTGGGCTCCAGGTGTGATATATGTTATGTACAGTGGGCTCCAGGTGTGATATATGTGATGTACAGTGGGCTCCAGGTGTGATATATGTTATGTACAGGGGGCTCCAGCTGTGCTATATGTTATGTACAGTGGGCTCCAGGTGTGATATATGTTATGTACAGTGGGCTCCAGGTGTGATATATGTTATGTACAGGGGGCTCCAGGTGTGATATATGTTATGTACAGGGGGCTCCAGCTGTGATATATGTTATGTACAGGGACCTCCAGTTGTGATATATGTTATGTACAGGGGGCTCCAGTTGTGATATATGTTATGTACAGGGACCTCCAGTTGTGATATATGGTATGTACAGGGGCTCCAGCTGTGATATATGTTATGTACAGGGGGCTCCAGCTGTGATATATGTTATTTTCACATTATGAAAATATGCATCATATCAATAAATGGATATTTTTATATTTTTTTTATTTGTTCGTGTTTCTCATCAATATCCCTCCTGCATTCCTGGATAAAGGAAGACAAAGGGTGGAATTTTATCATCATTTGTCAGAGTGTCAGACTCTGACTGAAAACCGACCTGTTTCTCTCGAGATGATGTGGAGATGCCGGCGTTGGACTGGGGTAAACACAGTAAGAAGTTTAACAACACCAGGTTAAAGTCCAACAGGTTTATTTGGTAGCAAAAGTCACACAAGCTTTCGAAGCTCTAAGCCCCTTCTTCAGGTGAGTGGGAATTCTGTTCACAAACAGAGCTGATAAAGACACAGACTCAATTTACACGAATAATGGTTGGAATGCGAATACTTACAACTAATCAAGTCTTTAAGAAACAAAACAATGTGAGTGGAGAGAGCATCAAGACAGGCTAAAAAGATGTGTATTGTCTCCAGACAAGACAGCCAGTGAAACTCTGCAGGTCCACGCAACTGTGGGAGTTACAAATAGTGTGACATGAACCCAATATCCCGGTTGAGGCCGTCCTCGTGTGTGCGGAACTTGGCTATCAGTTTCTGCTCAGCGACTCTGCGCTGTCGTGTGTCGCGAAGGCCGCCTTGGAGAACGCTTACCCGAATATCAGAGGCCGAATGCCCGTGACCGCTGAAGTGCTCCCCAACAGGAAGAGAACAGTCTTGCCTGGTGATTGTCGAGCGGTGTTCATTCATCCGTTGTCGCAGCGTCTGTGACCACCTCTCGAGATGCACAGCCGAGTTTTCACACAAGATTTTCTGGCGCTTAGTGCAATATAATCTGGGGGCGTGGTTTGCACCGTCATTCTGGTGGGCCAGGGCCTGATAGGCCCACAGGCAAAGCTGACTCCATAGAGATTGAGGTGTCCTGATCAGTGCTGGAAATAAACTCCCCTACCCCTCCACGGACGCTGAGGAGCCCCCCCCCACAAGTTTCGGGGTGACCCCCCACCATGGTATCAGGGGTTCTCTTCCCCCACCCTACCATTGTGGCAGTATTGAGTGCAATCTCCCCCTCGCTGCCAGCGCCCCTCACTGACAACCATCGCCCACCCCCCACCACCATCACCGTCCCCTTTCACATGCAAATACCCTGCCTCTTCACAGTCATCGGAGCTCCATCCCACCACACAGAAGGGGAATCCTCTCAATGGGGCTTTCGAGAAAGCCCGGCCAGCAGTGTCAACCTGAACCGGGGGCAGTGCCAACCTGTGTCAAAGGTCAATGCTGGAGCAGAGCCAACCGGTGCCGGGGCCAATGCTGGGGCAGTGCCCATCTATGCCAAGGACAGTGCCAACCTGTGCTGGGTGCAGTGCCAACCTGTGTTAAGTGGCAATGCCAGGAACAGTGTCAACCTGTGCCAAGTGCAGTGCCAACCTGTACTAAGGGGCAGTGCCGGAGGCAGTGCCAATCTGTGCCAAAGGTCAGTGTCAACCTGTGCCAAGAGCAGTGTGAACCTGTGCTAAGGGGCAGTGCCAGGGGACAGTGCCAACCTGGACCAGGGGTCAGTGCTAACTTGTGCCAAGAGGCAGTACCAGGGGCCCTCTCCTGTGGTCTATACTTAGCTTGGCCCTCCCCAGCTGAATCCCTCAACTGAATCCCGTTTTTATACAGCTGCTGTAAACCTGGCTGACATGATGTCACATCAGTGAGGTATAAATATTCACTGAGGGGGGATGATGTTGTGGGTGGGGGGGCATTATGATATTAAAATATATTTAAATGTAGGTTCCCGCCCACACCACCATTTACGCTTGTGATGGATGTGGGGTCAGAAATTCCTACCAAAGGGGGGGATTATCCAGCCCTTCCTGCCAGTGGCATCTTCTGGTCCTGCTGAAGATGACCCCCCCCGCCACCATGGCAGGTAAACCAGCGGCGGGACTGGCAAGCCACACAAAACGCTGCAGACATCGGTGGGACTGGAAGATCCCGCTGGCAACCAATGGCAAGCTGCCTCCGCTGGAAAAGATGTTGTGGGGGTGGTGGTGGAAAATCCCACCCAGAGTTTCTCCTTTCAGGCTGAGCCTCACTACAAGCCTCTCATCTCTCTCGACACCATTATTTCCTTCATTCTTTCAAAACCCAAGCTTGATATCAGCCAACACCACTTCCTGATTGAGCTCATCAGCCTTCCTGAATCTGTGTGAACACACACAAGCTGGAACATTACAGCCAGATGCGAGAGTTACTGCTGACTGCACTTGCCTGCCCATTGAACCTTACACTTCAGATCTGCTGAGGCTTCTGAAGGGAGTACTTGTCCACTAGTGGCAGCTGATGGTAATTTAAAGGACTCTGACAGCCATTTACATGCTGTATTCTCACCCGCAAGACATGGAAAATGGGTTTTAAGTGGACAGCAAGGTGGAAGGTGGTGTAAAAGTTGGGAAGTGTGAAATTATACACTTTGGCAGTAAGGATAAAAAAGCAGAGTATTACTTAAAGGTGCATTAAACTTTCAAACGTTAATATTCAGAGAGAAAGCCCACCAACTTTCTCAGAAGACTAAGGAAATTTGGCATGTTAAGCTACGACTCTCACCAACTTTTACAGATGCACCATAGAAAGCATTCTTTCTGGTTGTATCACAGCTTGGTATGGCTCCTGCTCTTCCCAACACCGCAAGTAATTCAGAGGGTAGTGAATCTCTGGAATTCTCTGCCCACTGAAGTGGTGGAGGCTACCTCGTTGAATATGTTTAAATCATGGATAGATGGATTCCTGATCGGTAAGGGAATTAGGGGTTATGGGGATCAGGCGGGTAAGTGGAACTGATCCACTTCAGATCAGCCATGATCTTATTGAATGGCGGGGCAGGCTCGAGGGGCTAGATGGCCTACTCCTGCTCCTATTTCTTATGTTCTTATGTTCTTACAAAAGGTCGTGAATGTAGCCCAATCCATCACGCAAACCAGCCTCCCATCCATTGATTCTGTCTACACTTCCCGCTGCCTTGGCAAAGCAGCCAGCATAATTAAGGACCCCACGCACCCCGGACATTCTCTCTTCCACCTTCTTCTGTCGGGAAAAAGATACAAAAGTCTGAGGTCATGTATCAACCGACTCAAGAACAGCTTCTTCCCTGCTGCCATCAGACTTTTGAATGAACCTACATTGCATTAAGTTGATATTTCTCTACACCCTTGCTATGACTGTCATACTACATTCTGCACTCTCTCCTTTCCTTCTCTGTGAATGGTATGCCTTGCCTGTATAGTGCGCAAGAAACAATACTTTTCACTGTATGCTAATACATGTGACAATAATAAATCAAATCTAATCAAATCAAAACTTGGGTGTACTCAGCTAAGGAACACAGAAAATTAGCATGCATGTCCAGTAAGCAATTGGAAAGGCAAATGGAATACCCAGGCTGATTCCTGGGATGGCATGTCTATCATTTGAGGAGAGATTAAATCGGTTAGAATTATATTCATTGGAGTTTAGAAGAGTGAGAGGGGATCTCATAGAAATTTGTAATATTCTGACAGTGTTAGACAGGGTAGATTCAGAAAGAATGTTTCCAATGGTGAGGGAGTCCAGAATTAGGGGTCATAGTTTGAGGATAAGGGGTAAGCCTTTTAGAACTGAGGTGAGGAGAAATTTCTTTACCGAGAGGGTGGCAAATGTATGGAATTCACTACAAGTGGTTGAGGCCAAAATGTTGTCTGATTTCAAGAAGCAATTAGATATAGCTCTTGGGGCTAAAGGGAACAAGGAATGGGGGGGGGGGGCAAGGGGGGATCACGATATTGAATTCGATGGTCAGCCATAATCAAAATGAATGGCCGAGCAGGCTTGAAGAGCCAAATGGCCTACTCCTGCTTCTAGTTTCTATGTTTATTGCATGGGTATTAGGATGCAATGGGTTCCCTCCCACTGTCCAAAGATGTGCAGTTAGGTGGATAGGCCATGCTCAATTACACCTTAGTGTCCAAAGATATGTAAGTTAGGGGGATCAGTGGGGTAAATACAGGTGGTTATGGGGATAGGGCCCTGGTCAGATGTTCTGTTGGAGAGTCGGTGCAGACTCAATGGCCAAATGGCCTTCTTCTGCATTGTAGCGGTTCTATGACTCTATAAGTCTTGCTACAGTTGTATTGGGTTTTGGTGAGACAATCCATGGAGTACTGTGCAAAGCCTTTGGGGCAGAAATTTCAATTGTGGACAGTGCAGTCACAGGCTGGAAAGATGGCGTGATTCCCACTGGGCAGTCGGGCAAATGCTTGTGCTCGATTTTCCACTTTTCAGCTCATTCATTATGCATCGACAAGGACACTGTCGAATCTCGTGGTGGGAGATGTATCCGCCCAAACGTTACATCAAATGGTCAAAGGCCCTGCCGCCATATTTAAATGGTGTCCACATAAGCATTCGCTTACTGTAGCCTGGTTCTGTGGTGAACGTCTGCATTATCCTGGCAACCAAATGCAACAAGCCCTCAGCTCCATGGCCTTGCTGGGGATTATCCTCCAAGCCATCCTAGAAAGGCAGGAGATCCCCCTTCCTTGGGATGGGAAGAGGAGGTTCTCCCACCTGACCACACTGGCCTGGCAGGACGTTTCTAAGGAGCCTTGGACCTGTGGCACAGAAAAATGGACCACCTTGCAGTGCCGGAAACCAATGAAGATCTGATGTACCTCAGGGTCAGTGAACCCTCTCCTCATTCCAAACTCCCACTCTCAGGCTAAGGGTTAGAGTCCACAGGGGTGTCACACAGCACCAGCAGATGGGACATCAACACTGAATGTAAAGTAAAAGTAAGGTTTATTTATTAGTCACAAGTAAGGCTTACACTAACACTGCAATGAAGTTACTGTGAAATTCCCCTAGTCGCCACACTCCGCTGCCTATTCGGGTCAATGCACCTAACCATGACGCCTTTCAGAATGTGGGAGGAAACCGGAGCACCCGGAGGAAACCCATGCAGACATGGGGAGCAGGTGCAAACTCCACACGGACAGTGACCCAAGCCAGGAATCAAACCTGGGTCCCTGGCACTGTGAGGCAGCAGTGCTAACCACTGTGCCACCGTGCCACCCTTCTTCTTGAAAAAATAGTGTTTTGGCCTCAACTGTTTTCTCTGGTAGTGGATTCCACAGGTTTTCCAATCTCTGGGTGAAGAAATTTCTCTTCATCTCTGTCCTAAATGGTTTACCCCGTATCCTTAGACTGTGACCCCTGGTTCTGGACACCCCCACCATCGGGAACATCCTTCCTCCATCTACCCTGTCTAGACCTGTTAGAATTTTATAGGTTTCTACAAGATGCTCCCTCATTCTTTTGAACTCCAGCAGAGATAATCTTAATTGACTCAATCTCTCCTCATCCATCAGTCCCGCCATCCCAGGAATCAGTCTGGCAAAACTTCTCTTGACTTACTGGCTGAATAATGGCTGGAGTGTCAGCCAAGTCATATAAGGAAACCTCCAGGAATAAATTTAATGCACTTGGCAACCCTAGTTCGTGGCAACTGGAAGTGGTGTTGACATGGTTTTGAGGGTAGAATTTAGTGTAGCCATCCACCCTCTGGTGATTGCCACCCTGAGGAAGTTATGGACCCACGGGTATGGGCACTCCAATTTACTCTCTAACATCAGCTTCACTATTAGTGTCAAGGCAAAATCTGGGTCATGAAAACCCCAAAGGCATAAAGTATAAGCAGTTAGTGAAAGTTCAGTGAATTTGTCTAATTCCACATAATATATAAAGTTGCATGCAATACTGCCTGAATTGTGAGGGTTGACAAATGGTCGTTCAGCTATCAGTCAGTTCATTAGTTCAGCCGTGGAAAAGGCTCTTCAGTCTCCAACAGCTATGGAAGTCATTGCTAAATCATTGATCAGAAGGATGGGCTGGAATTTTACCGCCCTGCCTGCCACAGGAATCAGAGCGGGCGAGGGGCGGACCATGGAAAGGTCCATTAACCTTGGGCAGGATTTTATGGTTTGGGGACAAGCAAAGCCATAAAATCCCGCCCCATATCTTCCTCTCCCCAAAGGAAGAATGAGTGAAGAGGCTGTCTTTTTTTATAACTTACAAAATTGAATTCTGACAAATATTTCCTATCCACTCAATCTGGCGACGATACCGTATTTTGACCAACTGTTGGTATTTCAACTCCAACTGACGCTGAAATTTGAGGACAGGGAGTGAATATTTTCGGACAACTAAATGGGGGTTGGTGAGAAGGGGGTGCAGCACCAAAGAAAGTGGCCAACAAGTAGGTATTAAAAAGTCCTGTGTAGCAAATCAAAGTCTCACTATAGGTTTTTATTCCAATTTGGAGGTTATGGAGACCTCTGTGTTGCTACGCCTGCCACACAATTTGTTTTAACCCCTATAAGGTGGACAAAGAATTATGAATAGACTTCTTGTTAGTGCAATAATATTTATTTACACACAATTTTTCATCACCCCCAATCAACAATAAGTTGTCTTATAGAATACTAAAGTTCAAGTCCAATACTAGACCTTGACTTAATTTTTACGTGACTGGCAAGTACCCAGGCAGATATTGGCCTTCATCCGCGTGTTGGCCTCTGTAGTCCTCTGCTTAATCTGGTCCTTCGGTCTGGTCTGATATTCTGGCTCTGGTCTTCCTTCCTTCTTGGGTGTGGTGGCTCTCCTTGTGCTGGTCGTTGCTGGTGATGGTCACCGTCGTTGTCTTTCGTTTGTTGGGAGACAGAGAGAGTGAGAGATTCTTCTGTTGCGCAGCACCCTTTATACCTTGTTGGTTTTCGCGCCCTTTTTGGCCATTGCCAATCAATCAATCAGGACTTGATCACCCTGATCAATAAGGTCCAATCAGGTGCTGCTACACCAATCTGTGGGTGTGTACCCAATGGCCATGCCTGTAGGTGCTGGAGACACGTAGGTCACATACCTCCCTCCCAAAGAAGGGGTTACGGCGCCCCTATGTCTGGTAAACAACCCAGTTTGACCACAAAGTGTCCTTTGTCCTGGAGATGGCCCATATCCTGTGTATTCCAGTTCTTGCAACTGCAGCCAGTTTCTCACTGTCCAAATTTTTTTGAGGCTGCAGCCTGTCTGTTTCAGTGCTTGTCCAATTATCCCAGCGTGCTCTTGCAAACTACCATCTTAGGTGGCCTGTTTGGCCACATCTGACACCATAACAGGTACCATTTCCCACTCAAACATTCTTGTTTTCTGTTGAATTTAGTGCTATTGGCAATGGGTGCTGGCCTGAATGAGAGATCAAGTTGCACTTGGGAAAATAACTTGAGCTTCCACATGTTTTGCTTCGATGGCTGTGCACAAAGCAAGTAGCTTACCAGAAAATCATGGGCTATAAGCCACCCACAGTTTGCCAAGTCCTGTTGGAGCTTATTTCAGTACATTTTACAAATAGTCTAATTTCCATATTGGCAATTCTCCCCTCGACAACCAATGAGATATACTCAAATGCTGTTCCTTCATTGTCCAAGTGCTCCTGGAGAAATAGTTTTAAATGTTAACTCTTCCAGTCTGCAGCCTTATTCACTGAAATTGGGGATCATACAATCACCATGGATTCTTGGCAAGTTTCCAGTTTATAATCAAATATTCAGGATGGTAGCTAATTGGATCAATTATCTGTGTTTAATCTACTCTGCTGCAAAAACGACTGAACTCTAGGGGAATTAGCCCGTAAGAGCGAGCCCATGTTATAATATTGGGGAGGGGGCTGGGGAGGTCCTCAAGAGCAAAGATTGTCCTCTTCCCTCATTTATCACACTGCTGTTTAAGCAACCTTCATATGTGTCAGCTGACTGACAGGGATGGGACAGTGGCGCAGTGGTTAGCACTGCTGCTTCACAGCGCCAGGGACCCAGGTTCGATTCCCGGCTTGAATCACTGTCTGTGCGGAGTCTGCACGTTCTCCCTGTGTCTACATGGGTGTGGTGAACCATAGATGGTTACCACTATGGGTACTGAACCATAGATGGTTAGCACTATGGGTACTTGTACATATGTTACTGTTGTCACTGTTGGGGTTAGGGTTGGGGTGTTCTACCTGTTGGTATTGTTCTGTGGTACACTCCGGTTGGCTCCGCCTACCTGTAGGAGTATAAAGGTCACTGCACCTCCTAGTGACCCTTTAGTCTGGGATTGTATTGTTATATAGTATGCTCCATTCTTGTTAGTAATAAAAGCCTTTATTTCCCGGGTACGATCCAGCCTCCCGAGTGATTTAATCGCGCATCAATGGGTTTCTTTCAGGTGCTCTGGTTTCCTCCCTCTGTCTGAATGATGTGCTCATTAGGTGCATTGGCCATGTTAAATTCTCCCTCAGTCTACCCGAACAGGTGCCGCAGTGTGGCGACTGGGGGATTTTCACAATAACTTTGTTGCAGTGTGAATGTAAACCTACTTGTGACAATATTAAATAAACATTTCCCTGCATTACAATAGCGACTACACTTCAAAAGTACTGAATAAGCTGAAGGAATTTGGGATGTCCTGTTGTTATGAAGGACACTCTATCCAATGTTTGTTTCTTTACAGTCATTCAATGCACACAACATGACACTGAGTCATGAGAATATTATGATGGATGATGCCTTAAATCAGGATGCAATGAGCTGGTACCAGGATAGCTTCAAAGGAGAGGGAAAGTTAACAGGAAATCTGCAACTTTAAATTGATGGCACGGTTCTACAGAAGCAGCAACGTTTAGGCAAACTACTTCGCGTTGTAAAAGGACTTCTCAAAATTGACTCTAATAAACTTACAGGACAGTCCTTACATAATGCAATGTGTTGACTTATTGGGTCTCTTCAATGTTGATGGTAATGAAAGAGGATGATAAAATGCACTGGTGGCCTGGTCCAGGACCACTTAAAGGCAGCCTTTAAATGTAATAATCACATTCCTAGCATCATGGAATCCCTACAGTGCAGAAGGAGGCCATTCGGCTCATCAAGTCTGCACTGACCAGAATCCCACCCAGACCCAATCCCCATAACACAATGTATTTACCTTGCTAATCCTCCTGACACTAAGGGGCAATTTAGCATAGCTGATCAACCTAACCCGCACATCTTTGGACTGTGGGAGGAAACCGGAGCACCCGGAGGAAACTCATGCAGACACGGGGAGAATGTGCAAACTCCACACAGACGGTGACCCAAGTCGGGAATTGAACCCGGGTCCCTGGCGCTGTGAGGCAGCAGTGCCAACCACTGTGCTACCGTGCTGCCCACCTAAACTAGCGAAAGCAAAGCTTTTCACCATTATGGATGCAAAGAATTGCGTTTTTCATTGGGTGAAGAATTACAGATGCTGACTATCTATCCAGCACCAATAGGAAGATACAGAAAAGCTGCAGAGCTTTTCAGAACCTCACTCAGAAGCTTCACTATCCACTTGAAAAAGTCGCTGTCATGGTAGATGATGTTGTACTCTTCAGTTCAGATGAACAGAACCAAAACTGGAATCGCAATTGAATCAATGGCAACAAAAATCCATCAAGCTGAATAAACAAAAGAATGGAAGAGAAGTGAAATATTTGATTCATTGACATCTTGAAGATGACCCAAAAACCCGGCCATCCCCTCCATAAAGAGAAGAGGGGTTCCCACTCCACCTGGCCAAATCTCAATGGCTGTTTTCCAAGCAGCAGTTACAATTATTTCATTTTAAAGTGAATATCTATAGATTGTAAAGATGATTCTTCAGAGACCAAGACTGCTCGTTCCTGACCAAAGACATGATTGCAGCAATCATGGATGAACAATGAGGTACGTAGAGCTATGAAGTTTAGTTTATGTTTATTTATTAGTGTGGCAAGTAGCCTTACATTAATACTGCAATGAAGTTACTGTGAGAATCCCCTTGTCGCTACTCTCTGACGCCTGTTCGGGTACACTGAGGGAGAATTTAGCATGGCCAATGCACCTAACCAGCATGTCTTTCACACTGTGAGAGGAAACCGGAGCACCCGGAGAAAACCCACGCAAACACGGGGAGAACATGCAGACTCCACACAGGCGGTGACCCAAGCCGAGAATCAAACCTGGGTCTCTGGTGCTGTGAGACAGCAGTGCTAACAACTCTGCCACTGTGCTGCCCTATCAGGGACATCCTAGAACATGCCACTGGCACCTGGAGGCAGCAGTACAGATTATCTGAACAAATCAGCAGCAGCCAAATCTCCGTTCACTGCAGCGGGACCAGAAAATTCCATCATGGTGAACGGTTGGAGAATGTGCCCGACGTTTTGAATATAACTCTTCCTTCAGAACTACTCGCACCTCCCCTCCCACCCCTTTTTGCTGACCCCAACCCCTTCCCCCCTCCCCCGCCCCCCCACCCCCCCATCCCACTCCCCTCCGACTTGGCTTTGATTTTGGGAGGGATTTGTTCTGATTTAGGGAAGACTAGATTGAAATTTCCTTTCATAGTTTGAGTGAGTTCTTGTTGTGATGTTGCTCCGATCCCTGGCCATTTTCATATCGACATATCTTCACTGCTTTGTAAATGTTTTCTTTGATGAGTCTCCACTGTTTAAGTGCGTTACGTAAGATGGGTGGGCAAATGGGTCGCATCTGACAGGTCCCTTGTCAGGCTCACTTACTGATCGCCTCCGCTTAATTTTCACGTTCTCCATTAGTGTCTCCTACTTTCCGACATTTACATTTTTATCCAAGGTCACAGCACGTTGCGTCTACTCTGGTCTTTTCTTCCATCTTTCCATTAGCATTCCTTCTTCCCCTACCGCAGACGAGAAGGAGCCAAGCTTCTCTCAGATCTCTGCCAACCCTCCTCTGCAACAATCTGCTTAGCCGTGACCTTGGGTAGCTCACCTGCTGCTTCCCACCTCTCGCCCGATGGTGACTTGCGGCTCATCCAACAATCTAGCTTGAAATGTTTTACTTAACATGACAGGCTTCATTAGCATGCACTTGCTTTGCACCGCTCTGCTGCGCACTGTCTGACTACACCCACCTACTGTGTAGCTCCAGAGCTGAAACTGTTCGATTGTAAAGCAGTTGGTATCCTGTAATTATATTTAGCAACATCTTTGCCTTTTTTGTTCTATTTACTGTTATGTTAGTGTCACGTGGCTTTGTAGATCAGCATCTGTCATCCCGACCAGAAGATGGAATCAAGCCAATCTGTGGAAATTTGGGCCACTGCCTGCACTCCAGGGCAGTATTCAGTGTTACAGACATCGAGGTAGAAATCGGCATTGCTGCTGTTTTATACGACCATTTCCACATCATTCCTCTCTCTGCTATGTTTAACGAAGGCATTAACCTATTCAATAATGGCTACGTTTAAATAACAGAGAGGAATTTGATAAGTTCAGGTCCGGCACTAATTGGAATTTCTGCCTTCCAGCTCTCAAGATGAAATGTTAAATTGAAAGAGTTTTCCTCGTTACGGCACTAACTATAGCACTAGCAATTAAAGATAAAGTCAGCAAGTCCCAAACCCATGACTTCTACCATCTAGAAGAACAAGGACAGTGGAAGGGTAGGAACCCCACCTCCTCCAAGTCCCACACTATTCTGAACCGGACTTATTTCACGGTTCATAGAAACATAGAAGAAAGGAGCAGCAGGAGGCCATATGGCCCTTCAAGCCTGCTCTGCCATTCATTACGATCATGGCTGATCATCCAACTTAATAGTCTAATCCTGCTTTCTCTCCATAACCTTTGATCCCATTCGCCCCAAGTGCTATATCTAGCCGCCTCTTGAATACATTCAATGTTTTGGCATTAACTACTTCCTGTGGTAATGAATTCCATAGCCTCACCACTCTTTGGGTGAAGAAATGTCTCCTCAGCTCCGTCCCCTCATCATTTCTGGATCAAAATCCTCAAACTCCCAGTAGGAATACCTTCCCTGCATATGGTTTGAAGAAAGAAACTCATCACTAACAGCTCTGAGGAAGGGTCATCCAGACTCGAAACGTTGGCTCTATCCTCTCTCCACAGATGCTGTCAGACCTGCTGAGATTTCCAGAATTTTCTAGCTTTTGTTTCGGATTCCGGCATTCATAGTATTTTGCCTTTATCATCACCACCTTTTCCGGGGCAATTTGGGAATGGGCAATGAACACTGGTCTTGCCCGTCATACCCATATCCTGAGAATAAACTAAAAGAAAACAAGAGCTGACACTCAATATTTGACCCGACTCTCTCCACTCCTCCTCAGCACCCCAGTATAAACAAGATGTTGGTCACGATTCTCCCATTCCGCTGCACTAATTTTTTAGTGAAGCGGGCTGGGAGGTTCTTGCATCGGTTGATTCGCAGGGTTCGCGCGCGTTCCCGCCGCAATAGCGTCTCCCAGCACCGGATTTCCAGCAGTGTCAGCTCTGTGCCGGAAATCAGTGGGGAGGCACCAAGACCATTTAAATGGTCATTTAAATATGATTTAAATTTCATTAGCGGGTCCAAGACTGAAATCTCCGGGTCCGCTAGCATCTCCCCCCGCCAGAGTGGTCCACTCCAGTGGGGATTGCAATAGCTCCCCACTTTCGGGGAGCTAGCGGCCCGACCCCGCTGGTGTGAAGGATGGCAATCGGGGCTCCCCAGATGGCCGGATGGCAGAGGTGCGGCCTGATGGGGAGGGGCCTGGTGGGTCAATTGGTGGGGTCTGCTGCCACTCTACAGACAGGATCAATGGAGGAGGAGGGAGGCCGGTGATCGGGGCGGGCTGGGGGAGTTCAGCCTGCTTGGGTTGTCAGGACTGCTGGGGGGCTGGGGGGGGTCGTTGAAATTCCAGGGGGATCAGGACTACGGGGGTGCGGAATGAGGGGGAGCTGGAGATTGGTGCAGGCCAGGAGGAGGGTTTTAGGACTGGCTCGGGAATGGTCGGGGGTGGGAGGACAGCGATTGAGCCGTGGGGCACTGAATGTTTTTTGGGAAAATCCCGGCCGTAGACTCTGTGCTGTATCTCATTCGGGTGCAGGATGTCACAATGGGTCTCTTGAGCAGAATATTACATTTTCTCATTCCATGCGTGTTTTGAGTGCCATTGTGAAAATGTGCCAAAATGTTGAAGACTTTTTGGAAACACACTGACATACAGTTGCGACCAACCTGCTCAGATTCAGTCTCAAAGTTCATGTGCATGATATAAGGATAATTTGCCCGAGTTTTGCAGATTCCACATTCAGGATGAGCAGAAAACCTAATTCTGAAGCCTAATTTGAGGCTCATTTCCATTTTATTTCACACTGCAATTGCCCAATGTTGGCAGGAAGGCTGCTACCAATTGGTCTATTGGCCTCGATACTGGACAACACTGAGTTGCAGACATCAGTTGCAGTCTCAGAGGTAGCCTGCCAATCAGGGGGAAATCAGGAGGGAGAGATGAGTGGCCCACCAGCACAGTACCTTGGTGTTAAGAAGAAACAGTTGCCTCATGTCATCCATAGAATCCATAGAATCCCTACAGTGCAAAAGAGGCCATTTGGTCCAACGAGCCTGCATTGACTCTCTGACAGAGTATGTTATCCAGGTCCCCTCCTCCCCTCCTATCCCCACAACCCCACACGCTTGCCATGGCTAATCCATCTAACCTATACATTTTGGGGCCCTAAGGGCCACCTGACCTGCACATCTATGGGAGGAAACCGGAGCACCCGGACGAAACTCATGCAGACACACGGAGAATGTGCAAACGCCACACAGACAGTGACCCGAGGCTGGAATTGAACTCGGGTCCCTGGCGCTGTGAGGCAGCAGTGCTAACCACTGTGCCGCAAAATCCTGTTCTCTCTGCTGGCCATCTAGTAACTTTCACTGGCTTCTGGTGCACGTTGTAGAGTGGGAACCAAGGAGTTAAAATCTTTCCTGGCCTCACTCCTGCACTGTGCAATGTGAGCCTGCTGCCTGACCTGGCCCCCACAGGTCATAGTCGCTGCCCCCAAGCAAGAGTTATTCATGGCACAGGAACTGATTTTACGTTTGTGCAGCTAATTAATGGGAGCACAATTCGTAAGACTGAACTGATGTTTAAATAAGCAGAAAGAACACATGTCTTCTGTCTGATTATTTATTACTTTGATTCATCAGCGCAGCAGCCTAATTTTTAAATCCAAAAGCCTGTAAATGATGGATGTGTGCATGTGATTCAGCTTATAACACTCTATAATCTTCCGCTATACCTGCTGAATTCAGATAACAGTGTTAGTTTTAACTTGACAGGTAAGTCATTAATGAGCCTAAAAACATTCTGAGCCACTGACAAGTTGACTAAAGCTGTGAGCATGAAGCTTGCTGGTTTGGAAAGATCCAGCAATCCAAAACCTAGAAGGCAGATAGATTTACTGTGAAGTTCCCTCAACGACGTGGTCATAACTGGCTGGATAAAATGTTGAATCAGGACATGTTAAAATAATTTTTTTTTGTGGAATGTCAGTGTATTTGTCCAGAAACCGTTTTCACTTAAAACCACAATCTCATTGCGAATAAGTTGCACAACGTGTGTCGAAGACTGCTGGTGTTCACTTGGGCAGGATTTCCGACACTAGAAGCAACTCTGAAACCACTTGCAAAGTCATTGGAGAGTCATAAACAGGACTTCAAAACAACTGCACCATGAACTTGTGTGTGAATGATTTCTCAGCAGTCATGTTTGGGTTTGAAGATTCTGGTTGAGTATCTTCTCTAAAGCTCAGGGTTCTAGGGGTCAGCACTGTGTAAAGCACGTTATTGCCGTATGCAGATAGGTTGATAACAGCTCTGAACACGTGTTTGTTGAAAATGGAATAATACAGGCTCCATGTTGGCTTGAGTCAGCCGTAGCTCAATCAATGGTAGCACTTATTCCTCGAGCCCAAAGGCTGTGCATTCCAATTCTACATAGAATCCTTACAGTGCAGAAGGAGGCCATTCGGCCCATCGAGCCTGCACCGACCACAGTCCCACCCAGGCCCCACTCCCGTAACCCACATCTCTACCCTGCTAATCCCCTGACACTAAGGGGAATTTAAGCATGGTCAATCAACCTAACCCGCATATCTTTGGACTGTGGGAGGAAACCGGAGCACCCGGAGGAAACACACACAGACATGGGGGGAATGTGCAAAATCCACACAGACTGTCACCCGAGGCCGGAATTGAACCCTGGTCATAGAGTCACAGAGGTTTACAGCATGGAAATAGGTCCTTTGGCCCAACTTGTCCATGCCATCCTTTTTTTTAAACCCCTAAGCTAATCCCAATTGCCCGCATTTGGCCCATATCCCTCTATACCCATCTTACCCATGTAACTGTCTAAGTGCTTTTTAAAAGATAAAATTGTACCCGCCTCTACTACTACCTCTGGCAGCTTGTTCCAGACACTCACCACCCTCTGTGTGAAAAAATTGCCCCTCCGGACACTTTTGTATCTCTCCCCTCTCACCTTAAACCTATGCCCTCTAGTTTTAGACTCCCCTACCTTTGGCAAAAGATATTGACTATCTAGTTGATCTGTGCCCCTCATTATTTTATAGACATCTATAAGATCACCCCTCAGCCTCGTATGCTCCAGAGAAAAAAGTCGCAGTCTATCCAGCCTCTCCTTATAACTCAAACCACCAAGTCCTGGTAGCATCCTAGTAAATCTTTTCTGCACTCTTTCTAGTTTAATAATATCCTTTCTATAATAGGGTGACCAGAACTGTACACAGTATTCCAAGTGTGGCCTTACCAATGTCTTGTACAACTCCAACAAGACGTCCCAACTCCTGTATTCAATGTTCTGACCGATGAAACTAAGCATGCCGAATGTCTTCTTCACCACTCTGTCCACCTGTGACTCCACTTTCAAGGAGCTATGAACATGTACCCTTCGATCTCTTTGTTCTGTAACTCTCCCCAATGCCCTACCATCCCTGACAGTTCAAAACCTTGAGCACACAATCTAAGCTGACACTTCACTGTGGTGCTGAGGGAATGCTGCACAGTCAGAGGTTCTGCCTTTCAGATGAGATATTAGACTGAGATCCTGGTGGGATTTTACCACACCTTTGCATTAATCGAGTAGCAGTATCCGTGGGTGGGGTGGGGGGGGGGGGCGGGGGTGGAGTTGACAATTCTCCCAGTACACTGTGTACATTTGTACACAATGATCTCCCAGTATACTATACACAGTATACTGGGAGATCAGGACACATGCGCAAAAGCGCAACTAGCAGTCTGCAGCCAGCTTCCCAGCATGAATAGGCTCTGCCCGCTCCCCCTACTGGCAGGATTCAGATTACAACCTCTGGATTGCACAAAGTGCCATTAATTCATGAAACTCAGGTCGCTGGAAAAATGGGCCCGAAAGCTTTTGTTTTCTTGCCTGTTTGACAATTAGAATTTTTCTGAGAAAACTCCGGCCCCTGTCAGTCCAGTGTAAAAGACCCCACATATTTTCATGAACTGAAGCAATGTTATTCCTCGTGTTTTAGCCAATATTTATTCAGTGTTCTCACCAGTCATCACTCAATCAGATCACAAAAATTGGCTATGTGGTCATTATCTCATTGCTGTGGGTGGGAGCTTGCTGTGTGCAAAGTAGTTGCCGTGATTCCTACTTTACAACTGTGTGTTCACTTAAAAATTCACTTTAGAAATACTTTCTGGCTGTAAAGCACCTCTGGATAGCCTGTGAAAGGTGCTATGTAAATGCAAGTTTTTCTTTCTGACCAAAAGACCCATCCAGGCGTTGGATGAGTTAAAATGGGTTCCTTAGCACTCCTGTCTGTGCCCGTCTTGCCAAGGCTGTTTAGCGTATAAAAGCTGGAGTCTGATGATGCAACTGTATAGAACGCTGGTTAGGCCACATTTGGAGTACTGCGTCCAGTTCTGGTTGCCGCACTACCAGAAGGACGTGGAGGCATTAGAGAGAGTGCAGAGAAGGTTTACCAGGATGTTGCCTGGTATGGAGGGTCTTAGCTATGAGGAGAGATTGGGTAAACTGGGGTTGTTCTCCTTGGAAAGACGGAGAATGAGGGGAGATCTAATAGAGGTGTACAAGATTATGAAGGGTATAGATAGGGTGAACAGTGGGAAGCTTTTTCCCAGGTCGGAGGTGACGATCACGAGGGGTCACGGGCTCAAGGTGAGAGGGGCGAAGTATAACTCAGATATCAGAGGGACGTTTTTTACACAGAGGGTGGTGGGGGCCTGGAATGCACTGCCAAGTAGGGTGGTGGAGGCAGGAACGCTGACATCGTTTAAGACTTACCTGGATAGTCACATGAGCAGCCTGGGAATGGAGGGATACAAACGATTGGTCTAGTTGGACCAAGGAGCGGCACAGGCTTGGAGGGCCGAAGGGCCTGTTTCCTGTGCTGTACTGTTCTTTGTTCTTTGTTTGCTGCTGTTGTACTTCACGAATTTTCATCAAATAGAATAATTTTTGGTAACCATAGCTCATTTTCATAGAAACATAGAATCCCTACAGTGCAGAAAGAGGCCATTCGGCCCATCGAGCCTGTATCGACAACAATCCCACCCAGACCCTATCCCTGTAACCCCAGACATTTACCCTGTTTGTGTCCATGACACGAAGGAGCAATTGAGCATGGCCAATCCATCTAATCCACACATCTTTAGATTGTGGGCGGAAACCGGAGCACCCAGAGGAAACCCAAACAAACACGGGGAGAACGTGCAAACCCCACACAGCGAGTGAACCGAGGCCAGAATTGAACCCGGGTGCCTGGCGCTGTGAGGCATCAGTGTTAACCACTGTGCCACCGTGCCGCCCATTTTAAAAGATGATTTCACTGGTGCACGCTGCTCATGTTACAAAGAAGACTCCTTGACATTTTTCAAAGGATTGTTTAGTTAAAATAATCATTTTTATTTTCAATTTGAACCACACTAGTTCTGAGGTACTGTTCATTAGAATTTGTAAGTCTGTGCACAAGACTAAATGCCTTCTGATTGGGTGTTTTAACTTTAAATCAGTTGAATTTCTTTTGCATGGCAAAGATAGAATGCATTTAGCAAAGAAGGAATTTAGCAGCCAACAATTTTCCCCTGAGATGGACCCCGTAATGAAACAGAACGAGATGTGCAGCTTAAGTGGCTTGGCCGTGCAAAATTGCTGCTTATTGTCAGGGGGATCAGCAGGGTAAATACATGGGGTTACGGGGATTGGGCCTGGGTGGGATTGTTGTTGGTGCAGACCCGATGGGCTGAATGGCTTCCTCCTGCACTGTAGCGATTCTATGATTCTAACTTCAAGCACCTTCAGCGACCCTATCATTTGCCCTTCTTCAGCCAACATCAGTGTGAACTAAGTCTTCCAACATGACTATCTTCTTCTTTACAATCATAAAAAAGCTCTCTGAGCAAAATTCAAAGATACGGCAACAAATTTATTCACTTACGTTATATCATGCATCAGTAGTAGGTGGCACAGTGGGGCACAATGGTTAGCACTGCTGCTTCACAGAGTCAGGAACCTGTGTTTGATTCCCAGCTTGTGTGACTATCTGTGCTGAGTCTGCACATTTTCCCTGTGTCTGCGTGGGTTTCCTTTGGGTGCTCAAGTTTCTTCCAACAGTCCAAAGATGTGTGGGTTAGGTAGATTGGCCATGCTAGATTTACCCTCAGGGTGGTATTTTACTATTTTATGTCTAAGTGCTGGGCGGACTTGAAACTGGGAGAGTTTCAGATCCATCTTTTGGGCCTGTTTTTAGCGCCCCCCCCCCCCCCCCCCCATACACACTCTGCCTGCAAAATTTTCAGCAAGTCTGCTTCTCGCTGCAGAAGTCTGTGGGTGGGGCTTAACGTGCCTGAAACCCTGCAGCTCCAATCGGAGCCTCCAACTGCGCATGCGCAGAAAGAAAAGTAATGCTGCTCCTCTGCCACGTCCCTCTGGGGATGGATGATGCCTCCTTCTGACCCCCATGGACATTGGAATCTCCCAACATTACTGACCTCCTTATCCCCCACCACCCCCCCCGCCACCATCCAGACAGATCACGGTCCCCAATCCCCCAGGAACACAGACCCCCCGCCAGTCCTGTCCCCAGTAACACACACACAGAACTCGTGCAGTAGCGAGCACAGACACTGCTGCTTGAAAAGTCCTCAGGTTGCAGCACTGCCATTTCAAAGGGTTTCCAACACATAATCCAGCTGGAGAAGTGCTGCATGCGCTAGGACCCAGAAGCATCCCTCGGACCCGAGGTCAGTGCTGAGACCAGGGTCCAGGCTGCAAATCGGACATCCTGCTGAGTAACAGCCCCCCCCCACCCCTCCCCCACACTCGCAGAGCCCTCCTGACCCAAAACGCAACATGGCCACCATGAAAGAACCCCCCATGTGAGCAGCACGGAGCCGTCCGACCGTAGACATTTACCTCCTCACTAATCCTCAATGCTGGGGCCCTAGAATCGGACTTTTATCGAACATGTCTGTTCCAGATCGATTCTGGATAGGGCGAATGTAGTGGTAAAGGCAGACATGCTGGTAAAGTGGGGTGTGCAGCTCGTTAAGTGGATTAAAATACATGCAGAATTATTTAAATTGACGTCTTGCCCATTTTGGGCCGGTTCCCGATCGTGCCGCATCTTTGGCCTTGTTAAAGGGGGAACCGGCACAGAGGCAATCGCGATTCGCACTACTCGCCTCACGCATAACTTTACCAAATTTTCATGCCCGAAAATGGGCGCAACGCAATGGTAAAAAGCCGCCCTTAGTGTCAGTGGGGTTAGCAGGGTAAATACATGGGATTACAGGGATAGGGCCCGGGTTGGATTGTTGTCGGTACAGGCTCGATGGGCCGAATGGCCTCCTTCTGCTCTGTCGGGATTCTATGATTCGATGAAAGAGAGAAAGGGCTTTCCACACACATATGCCTAATATTATTATTAAGTTGTTCACACTGCTAACAGGTGAACTTGTGTCTCCACTTGTCTCCACAAGACTCTTGATGCCTGACTCTGCCTTTAGCTGCTAATTGCTCTCACAGGGACGATCGTCTGAGACTCCGAACTCCTCTGTACACCTTCCGGTGAGAATTGCCGCACATTCATGCAGGAAAAGAGCAGCTGGGGAGTGAGCTAAACCTGTCATTTGCGAGTGGTGGCACACACAGTTCTGATTGTCACAGTTGTTATTGCAGATTAGGTTTGTGAAGAGCAGAATTGACAATGTGATGTGCCAGCCAGGAACAGCTACTTTCAGTGAAGACCAGTTTGAACGCAGCCCAATCGGAGCAAACAGGGATTTCCAAGGTAGCCACGCTGTTGAGGCTGTTGCTTGCTCATATTCTATTCCAAATTCCTCAGAAACATTAATGAGAGGAAATGGGAAGTAAATTCTGAGAGGCCGTTCTCACATGACATTGATGCATACAATGAAAGGAAGGGGACTGACGGTGTGGTGGAGCATCGCTGCGCTCTGCTATTCCACTGGGACAACACGGGCTTCATTCTTTTGCTTCATTGAATGGCTGATCCCGGTCCTGTTGCTGTAAGGAGATGCTGATTTGTCTCCACAAGGGAGAAGGGAAATTCAGTGGGTGACTCATCTTTGGACTGGTATGACCCTCATCTCCGCTGTCTTAAGTGAAAGAGGCATGGACTTGAATAGATATTGTGGACATTCACTGCTAGATTGTACTGGATAACATAAAGCATTATTGGGTCCAGCTCTGGTCTGCCAAACAGTTGTCTATTCCTACATTTAAAGTTTACCTATTCGTGTTACAAGTAGGCTTACATAAATACTGCAATGAAGTTACTGTGAAAATCCCCTAGTCACCACACTCCGGCACCTGTTCGGGTACACTGAGGGAGAATTTAGCATGGCCAATGCACCTAACCAGCACGTCTTTGGGGTGTGGGAGGAAACCCACGCAGACACGAGGAGAATGTGCAAACTACACAGACAGTCACTCAAGCCAGGAATCGAACCCGGGTCCCTGGCGCCATGAGGCAGCATTGCTGACCACGGTGCCACTGTGCCACCCTGGAATGCAAAGATACATGGCTACATTTCTTTACGGCAAACCTTCTTCTTAAGTCACTGCCCCCTACCTACTCCACTCACCTCCAACAGCATGTGCAAGGGCCTGATAAACTTTTTTATAACATCGATGAATACATAATTAAGGACACCACACACCCCGGACATACACTCTTCCATCTTCTTCTGTCGGGAAAAAGAATCAAAAGTCGAAGATCACATACCAACCGACTCAAGAACAGCTCCTTCCCTGCTGCCGCCATCAGACTTTTCAATTGACCTGCCGTATATTAAGCCGATCTTTCTTTATACCCTAGCTATGACTGGAACACTATATTCTGCACCGTCTCCTTTCCTTCTCCTCTATGTGCTCTATGAACAGTATGTGCACACAAGAAACAATACTTTTCATTGTATACAAATACATGTGACAATAATAAATCAAATCAAAATTTCATGTGACCCTCTAAGTGAGCCTCCTGACATTATACACTCATCCCTCTGATAACAGAATACAGTGAGAACTTACTCTCTCCTGGGCAATCACAGTCAAATTGCTGCTGTTTCTCAATTTTTCCTCTCAGATGTCCCTCACTGTTAAGTTGCTCAGCTAGATGCTCCATCATCTGACCTCAATAAAATTTTAAAATACCCACAGCAGGAAATCCTACATATACTTGCTCAGAATGAAAAATACATGGAAGTGGTTTCCAAGGCTGCAAACATCACAGGTTCAGATGACGTTCATGGCCCACTTGAGATTTGCTTTGCTGAAGCTATGCATTTCTGAGTATCTGTTGCTGTATGCATTACGCTGCGGAGAGGAAGCACAGATTCATGAGATGTGAGCATCGCTGGTAAGGTCAGCATTTATTGCCGACCCTTAATTGTCCCCGAGACAGTGGTGGTGTGTCATCTTCTCAAGTGCTGAATGGCTCTCTGGGCTATTTCAGAGAACGGTTAAATGTCACTACATTTCTGTGGGTCTGGAGTTTCAACTGATGTATTCAATACTAATGTATTCAAAAGACAGCTGGATATAGCACTTGGGGCAAATGGGATCAAAGGTTATGGGGAGAAAGTAGGATTAGGCTATTGAGTTGGACGATCAGCAATGATTGTGATGAATGGCGGAGCAGGCTCGAAAGACCAAATGGCCTCTTCCTGCTCCTATCTTTTATGTTTCTATGTTTCTAATCAGAGCAGATGAGGATGACAGATTTCCTTCCCTCAGGAAGGACGCTAATGGGCATTAGCAAACCAGCAGAGTTTTAATCGCAATCTAGTCATTTCACTGTCTACATTACTGATACTTTCTGATGTATTTCATTAACTGAATTTGAAGTCTGCGTTTGAAATCATGGCCGTGATTCTCCCATCGCGACCCACAACTTTTCTGTCGGGTCAGGCCGGGTGATGTGGTGTCGGCCATTTCGCAGGTTCCCCGACGGCTTTTACAATCCGCGCGTATCTCCCAGCCGGAGAAAAATGGCGCCGCTGGGAACCCGCTGAAAATCGGCAGGCCGCTGTTTAGCATGAGCTCACATATCTTTGCATGCCATTATCGGAATCCACACAGCAATCTCTGCCCACATCTGCGTCTCCCACCCCTTTGGCATGATGTAATTTTGGCGCGAATCAAAATAGGTATTTAAAAGTGGCAACCTGGCGTGGCAGCCTTGAACTCAAGGCTCAACAGACGGCACCTCTATGTGTGGGAGTCGGGAGCACTGAGCTGTGGAAGCGGGGGGGGGGGGGGGAAGAGAATCAGAGACACATTAGCCACAGCATGATGTGCAATTAACAGTTTATTGTGTTCTTAACATAAATGATAACCAAACCCTGACTAATGCTGACTTTCACCCATGCCCTTTAGTGAACTACAACTTTCTAACTTTGTGCTGTCGACTGCTTTTTCTAGGTGCTACCCCAGGATGCACGTCGAAGGTGGAAGTGTCCAGCTGTGATGCATGCCCCGTTGCCTGTAATTCCCTTGGCGGACGTCCCCTCGGAGGCCGGGACCTGGAGGGCCCCAGCTGACATGCAGATGGCACTGTTTTGGTGTCACCCTGTTCATCTCGCTGGCCCCGAGATGCCCCGGTGTGAGGAAGTGGGGAAATTGGAAGGTCTCTGGATGTCCGGGATCTCCTGGGTGGAAGACCCCGGCATGGGCTCAAGCCCTTCCTCCTCCCTTGGGGTGCCCAGAGGCCCCGGGGGCACTCCATGGGATGCCAGGGTAGCTCGACTGAGCTCCAGAAGCTCCAGCGTCACCTGGCTCTGCCAATCCTGGAGGCTTAGTGCGTCTGCCCCATGATGTGTGATCCCTCAGCCCTGGACCTCTGAGACTCGGCCAAGTTTCGGAGCCCCTTCGCTACAGCATTCTGTGAGGAGCCAGGCTCTGGAGCCCCTCAGCAGTAGCCCTCTGAGCCTGGGCTAAGTTGTCGAGGTTCACAGCCACTGCCTGTTGTGTTTCCAGAATGCCAGCGAGAGTCCCAGCCATGGCCAGCAGTGTCTCCCACAAGCCCCCGACACACATGGCCATCGAACGCTGTGCCTCCTGATGCCGGAAACACACTCGCCCGTGGTCTATAGTGTCTCCAGGATGGCCTGGACCCTGTCAACCATGAGGACAGACCCCTGAGCCAGACTTTCCACTGTGGTCACCCCCCTTGCAGTGTTGGCATGGGCCTCACGCTGTGTCGGCACCATCTCCTGCAACAGCACTCTGTTGGACTTCCCTAAACAGCCTTGCAGTCGCAGCATGGTTGCTGACAGCCCTTCCACAGCTCCCCGGGTTTCCTGGTGCATCTCCACCAGCCTTGGGATGAACGAACCTCGAGGCCTGGCATCTGGCATGGGGACAGCTGAACCCTGGCCTCCGGCAGACCTCCGTGTGCCCGAGCCCTCAGGATGTGCATCAGTGTCTGTGATGTGCTCACCAGTTAGTGACCCAGAAGCCTCAACACTAAAGGTACCCACTGTGCTGATTGTCTGTGTTGGAGGGTTGTGTGGTACATGCCGTTGCCGCTTCAGTGATGTTGCCCTCGGAGGATTCTTCAGTATCATCCAGGGGGCCGTGGACAATTTGCTCCAGAGCAGCAAGGGCGGCGGCAACACCCAAAGGGCCGGATTCCTCTGGGTCCAGAGTTGGAAAGAACACACATTAGGGGGAGGGAGGCAAAACATTCCATGCAGCATTGCACTTGCTTCAAAGAGGACCGAGGTTAAGAGTGCGCTTCTGCCCACTTGCATGTTGGACGCCAACCTGGCTGTCGGTGACCATTCAGGATGGCCCATCACCCCCTGCCAACTCCATGGCACGCTCCTCCATGCTGGTCAGCTGCCGCAGGTCAGGCACACCACCACCAGTCTGTGTGTCTCCCATGCGTTGCAGACTTTCTTTTCCTGTGGAAACATAAGGTGATAGCAAGCATTAATATATTGCAGTGCATGGTGCGCATTGCGTGCCTGTGTCTCGGGCGTTGCGCTGGCAGTTTTGGGGAAAATGGTCACCACTGAAATGTACTCGTTGAGGGGTGAGGGGAAGGGGTTAGATTCTGTTCCTGGGGGAAGGGTCACTTGTTGCATGCCTGATGCGCGATATAACACACGAGAGGCGTGATGTACTCGGGAAATAAAGGCTTTTATTGCCAACAATAACAGAGCTACCATATACAGTACACGATCCCAGACTAAAGGGTCACCAGGCAGAGCAGTGACCTTTATACCTCTCCCAGGAGGCGGAGCCGACTGGGGTGTACCATAACAACTATATTAACAGGTAGAACAGCCCAACCCTAACCCCAACAGTAACATATATACAGACTCATAGTACTGGCCAGACCATGGCTCAGCACCACCTAGTGGGAACCAACAATGGTTCACCACAATGCCCTTCAGGTGTCTAAACAGGGTTGGAGATCCGTGCCAAGCATGTGCGGGTTCTAAGTGGGATGCTCACTCACCCTTGCTGCTCGCAGAAGGTCGTACAGTTTTTTGTGACACTGCCGGGCCAGAGCGCGGTGTCAGGCTCCTGGCATTCACCGCTTCTGCCACCTCCTGCCACAATGCCATGGCAGATGCACCCATTGGGTTAGGGCCCTGGCCAGGGAAGAGACGATCACACCTCTCCTCCACGGCATCAAGCAAGCGTTCCTGGTCGGCCTCAGGGAATCTTGGTGCTGCTTTCCTCGAAGACATCTTTGTGGTGTGACTGGCTGTGTGTCCATTCCTGCAGCTTATATACAGCTCTGGCTTATTAGGGGAGTGCAGGTGCAGTGAGTGCGGCCAGTCAAGGGCCCGTTGGCAACAAATACTTGTGAGAGATTTTGAAGGCTGCATTCAGTTGAGTGTCATTCATCCCTCGGGTGCTGATTGGCTACCATTCAATAGGCTGCTGTGTTCAGGGGGGGTGCAATACTCAAGGCTCCCATTCAAGAGAGGGAATAATCACAAGCTGGGTTGTGCATGTCAGCACAACGCAAGTTCTCTGCAGGGCAGCAGTGACAGGGCAGGACGATAGCACAGTGGTTAGCACTGCTGCCTCACAGCGCCAGGGACCCGGGATCCCTTCTGCACTGTAGGGATTCTATGAACAGTGAGGACAGTATGTTCAAGGGATGGTGGGATTGCATACCTGCATTATCTGGATCCATGGGGGCATGAGGTGAGCGGGCAGCCATGTCTGTGTGTGGGAGGAGACGGGGGGGTGGGGGGCAGCAATGAGGCCAGCGATGTCTCTGTGGGGTTGTGGGGGCCAGTGATGAGGCCAGCGATGTCTCTGTGGGGTTGTGGGGGCCAGTGATGAGGCCAGCGATGTCTCTGTGGGGTTGTGGGGGCCAGTGATGAGGCCAGCGAGGCAGTGGACGTGGTATATATGGATTTTAGTAAGGCGTTTGATAAGGTTCACCATGGTAGGCTTCTGCAGAAAATGCAGATGTATGGGATTGGGGGTGATCTAGGAAATTGGATCAGGAATTGGCTAGCGGATAGGAAACAGAGGGTGGTGGTTGATAGTAAATATTCATCATGGAGTGCGGTTACAAGTGGTGTACCTCAAGGATCTGTTTTGGGGCCACTGCTGTTTGTAATATTTATTAATGATCTGGATGAGGGTATAGTTGGGTGGATTAGCAAATTTGCTGATGACACCAAAGTCGGTGGTGTGGTAGACAGTGAGGAAGGGTGTCGTAGTTTGCAGGAAGACTTAGACAGGTTGCAAAGTTGGGCCGAGAGGTGGCGGATGGAGTTTAATGCGGAGAAGTGTGAGGTAATTCACTTTGGTAGGAATAACAGATGTGTTGAGTATAGGGCTAACGGGAGGACTTTGAATAGTGTGGAGGAGCAGAGGGATCTAGGTGTATGTGTGCATAGATCCCTGAAAGTTGGGAATCAAGTAGATAAGGTTGTTAAGAAGGCATATGGTGTCTTGGCGTTTATTGGTAGGGGGATTGAATTTAGGAGTCGTAGCGTTATGTTGCAACTGTACACAACTCTGGTGCGGCCGCACTTGGAGTACTGTGTGCAGTTCTGGTCCCCACATTACAGGAAGGATGTGGAGGCTTTGGAGAGGGTGCAGAGGAGGTTTACCAGGATGTTGCCTGGTATGGAGGGGAGATCCTATGAGGAGAGGCTGAGGGATTTGGGATTGTTTTCGCTGGAAAGGCGGCGGCTAAGAGGGGATCTTATTGAAACATATAAGATGATTAGAGGTTTAGATAGGGTGGATAGTGATAGCCTTTTTCCTCTGATGGAGAAATCCAGCACGAGGGGGCATGGCTTTAAATTGAGGGGGGGTAGTTATAGAACCGATGTCAGGGGTAGGTTCTTTACCCAGAGGGTGGTGAGGGATTGGAATGCCCTGCCAGCATCAGTAGTAAATGCGCCTAGTTTGGGGGCGTTTAAGAGATCCGTAGATAGGTTCATGGACGAAAAGAAATTGGTTTAGGTTGGAGGGTCACAGTTTTTTTTTAACTGGTCGGTGCAACATCGTGGGCCGAAGGGCCTGTTCTGCGCTGTAATGTTCTATGTTCTCTATGTTCTATGTCTCTGTGGGGTTGTGGGGGCCAGTGATGAGGCCAGCGATGTCTCTGTGGAGGGGTTGAGGGGCCCTGTGATGAGGCCAGCGATGTCTCTGTGGAGGGGTTGTGGGAGCAAGTGATGAGGCCAACGATATGTTGAGGGGGTTGTGGGGGCCAGTGACATGTTGTGGGGGGTGGGGGGTTGTGGGGGCCAGCGATGTGTGTGGGGGTTGGATGGCAGTGATCTGGACTCCCGGAAGTCTTTTCAGCGATCTCCCAGCGATGTGCGCATGTGCGAGTTCACGCTCATCTCGCATTCTGAAGACCCCCCCACCTCCCCCCTCACCAAGTCACTCACCATCCTGACTTGGAAATATATCACTGTTCCTTCACCGTCACTGGGTCAAAATCCTGGAACTCCCTCCCTAACAGTACTGTAGGTGTACCTTGATTTGATTTATTATTGTCGCATGTATTGGTTTACAGTGAAAGTATTATTTCTTGCTCGCTGTACAGACGAAACATACCATTCATAGAGAAGGAAAGGAGTGCAGAATGTAGTGTTACAGTCATAGCTAGAGTATAGAGAAAGATCAACTTAATGCAAGGTAGGTCCATTCAAAAGTCTG
The DNA here is from genome assembly GCF_964213995.1 of Mustelus asterias. Lineage (NCBI taxonomy): Eukaryota > Metazoa > Chordata > Chondrichthyes > Carcharhiniformes > Triakidae > Mustelus > Mustelus asterias. Next base: position 56,498,855 of record NC_135817.1, read on the forward strand.
ATGGCAGCAGGGAAGAAGCTGTTCTTGAGTCAGTTGGTACCTGACCTCAGACTTTTGTACCTTTTTCCCGAGCGGTTCAAGGAGGCAACTCACCATCATCTTCTGAAGGGCAGTTAAGGATGAGCAATGAATGCTGGCCTTGCTAGTGAAGCCCACACCCCTTGAATGAATATTAAACAAAAAATCTGCAAGCGCATGTAATCTCAAGATGTGACGCGATGATGTCAGGAAACCCTCCTGAAGTCACCGTGTGCAATACGATGTTGAGTGGCCTGCTGAGTGCCCGCATGGATCATGTGAAACCCAACCCATGCCGATTAGAGTGCCCTCTCAAGTAGAATTCCCCAGTTCAAAGTAAAATCAACAGGTTTAACCCTCGATAATGTCACGCTGGACTGATCTCTCAGGATTTGTCGGGGTCCTACTCTGACATCATGAAGAACTCCCTGTCCAGTGCAGTGGTGGGAAACAAGGGGGCTGGAGGAAGGGGCTGGGAATTTGTATGCGCAAGCAACCTTAAAGGGCTGCCAGGAAACGTTAACAAGTTGTGGTACTTGCCTTGCCGACTGGAAAACTGACACGTACATTTCCTGCTTTCCTGCTGGCTTCCTGGATTTTAAAGCCAGGAAGATGAGTGATAGCACTAATAATCCATGGCCTGTTCCAACAAGCCATCAGCCAGAATATTTCCAACACTTGCTCTGATGGCGATGGCTCGCTAGAATAGAACACTGGGGATATTTTAAGAGAATGATTCTGGACACTTATCTTCTCAGGCAAAAGTCTCTTTCATATCAATCTTCAGTAAAGCAAAATATCCCATCGAATATAAACAAAAATCAATCTCATGCTCAGAATGAGTACTGAAAGGAAAGAGTGAAAAGAGAAGACCGATCAGTGACCTAATCAAAGTTTTTTTAGTTATGGAGCATTTTAAAGAGTAAATGGTTGGGGTTTAGTGTGACTTAAAATCCTAGAATCCTTACAGTGCAGAACGAGGCCATTTTGCCCGTCGAGCCTGCACTGACAACAATCCCACCCAGACCCAAACCCCGTAACCACACATATTTACCCTGCTGACCCCCTGATGCTAAGGTCAATTTTAGCATGGCCAATCAACCTAACCCGCACGTCGTTGGACTGTGGGAGGAAACCAGAGCACCTGGAGGAAACCCTCGCAGACACAGGGAGAATGTGCAAACTCCACACAGATATTCATCCAAGGGTGGAATCGAACCTGGGTCCCTGGAGTTATGAGGCAACAGTGCTAACCACTATGCCGCCCCTTGATGGGATTGGGGGTTGTGGGCGATGAAGCAGAAACTGGTGTCAAAGGCTCTTCCACTCTGACCCACCGCCCCCAACAGAGCCACAACAGACGCATCTCCCTGGCCCTGCACTCAACCCTGGGACATTTAGATAACAAAAATGTTAGACTCCTATTTATTGACTATAGCTCAGCCTTCAATCCCATTATTCCTATGAAACTCATCTCCAAACTCCATGGCCTGGGGCTCAGCTCCTCCCTCTGCAACTGGATCCTAGATTTCCTAACCCACAGACCGCAATCAGGAAGAATAGGCAACAACACCTCCACGATCATCCTCAACACCGATGCCTCACAAGGCTGTGTGCTCAGCCCCTTACTAGACTCCTTGTACACCGATGACTGTGTGGCCAAATTCCCCTCCAACTCGATTTTCAGGTTTGCTGATGACGCCATCGTAGTGAGTCGGATCTCAAACAATGACGAGACGGAGTACAGGAAAGAGAGAATCTGGTGAACTGGTGCAGCAACAATAACCTCCCCAAAAGAAACTACAAAAGCTTGTGAATGTAGCCCAGTCCATCACGCAAACCAGCCTCCCATGCATTGACTCTATCTACACTTCCCGCTGCCTCGGAAAAGCAGCCAGCATAATTAAGGACGCCACGCACCCCGTACATTCTCTCTCCCACCTTCTTTGGTTGGGAAAAAGATACCTTTCACTGTACACCAATACATATGACAATAATAAATCAAATCAAATCAATTATGATTGACAACCATCTGGCCAATTAGCAACCGGCCAGCATGACTGCTGGCAAATAGGGGCATTGGATCAGCAGGATAGGCAGCAGCATGACCCGGAAGAAGTGACTGGCCAGCCATACACAGGGCTGCCAGCAGCCAACATGGTTGCAAATTCTCAGAGTTATCAGCAGCAGCTCTGCCTATCAGGTTAAGGAAGTTTGATCTGAGCGGTGACATGCAATCCAGCCCTCACCAAAATCAGACCACCCACTCTGAACACCTTGAACCTGAAATCACTCCTCAAAGCCCGGTGTCCCTTCAGCAGATTCCTGCCTCCTGCCTATGAGTGCTTCAGGTATAAACTCAGAATCCGGAGTGTCAGTAGACCTGACACTCCTCATAATATATACAGTTGAGACTCCCTGATTGGGCAGGCAATCATTACCTCAATCAGGGAGCTCATACTCCAAGTAACCAACCTCATGGGTCTCATTCAGGTAAGTACAGAACATATCCTCAAACCAGCCGCCTTGGAGCATCCGGCGGTTTGACACTCAGCAATGGGCACTCCAGCAGAACCACAGCTTCCCCACCCAGTCACCAATCCACCCCCTGACCCCCCCTTCCCCACCCCCTCAAAGAAGAAGCTGAGGTCTCTGCAATCTTGTGATCTTGGCAGAGGGAAGAAGTCAGGTCAGTTCCGTAGTTCAGCAATGTCCTCATTGTCCTCCTCAAGGCTGCTGGGGGAAGCTGATCACTATATCCAGAACAATCATCCAGGATTCCTGTTCCCGATCGCTGTTTGATATCCAGGATAATCATCCAGGAATCCTGTTCCTGATCACTGTCCAATATCCAGGACAATCATCAGGATTCCTGTTCCCGATCGCTGTCCTATATCCGGAACAATCATCTATAATTCCTGTTTCTGATCACTATCCAATATCCAGGACAATCATCCAGGCTTTCTGTTCCCGATCACTGTCCGATATCCAGGACAATAATCTAGAATTCCAGTTCCTGATTACTGTCCTATGAACAGGAAAATTACCAACTTCTCGGGAGTATTACTTCTGGTTACTTGAAGAGTCTAAATTCACAAACGGCTGACAATCAACATTTTGATTTAGGTTTGATTTATTATTGTCACATGTATTAGTATACAGTGAAAAGTATTGTTTCTTCTGTGCCATACAGACAAAGCATAACATACATAGAGAAGAAAAGGAGAGGGTGCAGAATGTAGTGTTACAGTCATAGCAAGAGTGTAGTGAAAGATCAACTTAATGCGAGGTAGGTCCATTCAAAAGTCTGATGGCATAACAGTCCACATGTTATTACTGAACCGTGGTCTCAATGGGTCAAATATCACATGTTTCATTATCTTTTTACATTGTCTATTGCAAAATCCTTCATTCCTGTTGGATTACTGCTTATCAAAGGGCCTCCCTGGCACCTTTCCTGTCAGTGACATAATCTAAGGGTGTGAGCATAAACAAAACAATACAACAGGAAATGTCCCTTAACATGTACTACTTACTTAAAGCCATTTTTTTTACACGGTGCCTTTCAAGTCGTCAGGACATCCCAAAAGAGAACTACTTTTGAAGTATATTTCTTTGCTTCAACAACTTCTCCAGTCCCACGACCTCTACCACTGACGAGGACAAGCGAAACACTGTCGTGGGAACGTCTAAACTATTTTCCAAGTCCCACACCTTCCTGACCAAGGCATATGTCACTCTTTGTTCTTCATTATTAGCTCAACATTCTGGAACTCTGCATCCAAATGGATTATGGGATTGTCAGCAGCATTGCCGATATTCCAGGAGAAAGCCCATTCCCATGACAACTGGGGATAGAGTATCAATGAGGCCTTGCCAGTGTCGCCCACATGCTGATAATAGAACATCATAAAAAATGCTTCTGAATGTGGAAAAGCACAGAAGTTTCATTTTGTAAGGCCCCACAAATAGCAAATGACAAGTTAATCAGTTTGTGGTAACACTGATTAAGGGAGGAACGCCAGTCAGGAAAAAGTGAGGCGTTGTTACGATAATGCCTTGGTAGACCCAGCCCATGTTGCTGAGTGGGAGCAGTGTGGGCTAAGTATCCGTCACTGAAGGAAGGACAAGGGTCTCTTGATGACTGAGAGCAAAGGTCGGTACTGCTGGAAGTGCTTACATGCTTGGGTCATGGGATCCCTACATTGCAGAAGGAGACCATTTGGCCCATCGAATCTGCACCAACTCTCTGACAGAGCATCTTACTTTCTCCCCTGCCTATTCCTGTAACCCCACACATTTACCATGGCTAATGCGTTTAACCCATACATCTTGGGACACTAAAGCAATTTTACTTTGGCCAAGATGGGTCAGAACACTAGGATTGGGGAAATCTGGGCCTTAATGAGGCAGGTGGAGTTAAAGCTCCATGGGAGAGCCCAAAACCTTCTACCAGAAATGGGACTGGGTTTTTCTTAGGACACCTTCAGTTTTTACTTTAAGTTATGCCTATCAGAAGCAATGATTTTGTTGTCAGTGACTCTCCTGGCACCTTGTGTAAAGAAGTTCTGTTGCTGCACCAATGTTGGTGATATGATAATTCTCAACTCTACTTTCCCGCCTTATTCCCATACCCTTTGATTCCCTTACTGATTAAAATCTATCTATCTCAGCCTCGAACATACTTAATGATCCAGCCTCTACAGCTCTCTGCGGCAAAGATTTCCACAGATTCACTGCCCTCCAGGGGAATAAATTCCTCCTCAGCTTTGAGTTAAATGAGTGACCCCTTACTCTGAGATTATGACTTCTGGTCCTCGACTCTCCCACAAGGGGAAACAACTCTCAGCATCTATCCTGTCAATCGCCCTGAGAATCCGATATGTCTCAATAAGATCGCCTCTCATTCTTCTAAACTCCAATGAGAACAGACCCAACCTACTCAACCTCTCCTCATAAGAAAATCCCTCCATACATCAATCTAGTGAACCGTCTCTGGACAACATTTCATTTACCTTCTCTATTACCTTTTGAATGTACATGCTAGTCTTTGTGATTAATGCACGAGGACCCCCAATCCCTCTGTGCTGCAGCTTTCTGCAGTTTTTCTCCATTTAAATAATATTCAGCTCCTTTATTCTTCCTACAAAAGTGCATAACTTTAAATTTCCTACCTTATGTTCCATCTACCACTCACTTAACCTGTCCATATCCCTCTGTAGACTGTTTGTATCTATTTTTGTGTCATCCACAAACTTGGCAACAGTACATTCACTTTCCTCATCCAGATCATTAGTATATATTGTCAACAATTGTAGCCCCAGCACTGATCCCTGTGGAACTCCATTAATTACAGGTTGCCGTCCTGAATATGCCGTTCTTATTCCAACTCTGTCTTCCAAAGGTTATGATGTGGAGATGCCGGCGTTGGACTGGGGTAGCCAACCCTCTATCCATGCTAATATATTACCCCAAAACCTCTGACGCCTCTGACCTTATTTAGTATCCTTTTGCACAGTACCTTACTGAACAGCCTAAGAAATACAAGTATATTACATCTACTGGTACCCCTTTATCTATCCTGCTCATTTCCACCTTAAAGAATTCTAATGAAATTGTTATAGACACCCATTGAAAAAAGAAATTGGGTAGGCTGAAAATCAAACCAGTGATTAACCATTGGCCATTTTCACCCCGACTGGCTTTACATCAGTGCAACATGAGTCAGATGTGAAAATATCTGTGAATTGTACTGAGGCAAAATATTAACACTATCATTCCTGGCAACCATTCCCATTGCTGCAGCTTCACACTTGGCTGCAGTGTGAGTGCAATTATCCTGAGACACCACGCCAGTGCCAACAGGCAGCAAACTGGAAAGGAAGGAAGTGCAGGACTATGGGGAGACAGTGGGGGAGTGACACTTGTTGAACTATCCCTCTGGAGAGCCAGCACAGGATGAATGGCCTCCTCCTGTGTCGTAACCGTGCAATGAGTCTATAGCCTACAAAAACATTCAGAGTGCACAGGCCACCATTTCTATTTGTGGATGAAAAACCATGGGCAGTACAACAACCATTTCTACTTCACAGTGAACTACAGGTGAGGCAATGTTAATAAATTTTGCTCACCACCTCCATTGGTCAACTGTATCCTTTGGAAATTGGGCAGCACGATGGCACAGTGGTTAGCACTGGTGCCTCACAGTGCCAGGGACCCGGGTTCAATTCCAGCCTTGGGTCACCGTCCGTGCTAAGTTTGCATGTTCTCCCTGTGTCTACGTGGGTTTCCTCCAGGTGCTCTGCTTTCCTTCCACAGTCCAAAGACGCACTGTGCAATGTGAGGTGCATCGGCCTTGCTAAATTCTCCCTCAGTGTACTCAAACAAGGCCGAGTGTGGCGTCCAGCGGATTTTCACAGTAACTTCATTGCAGTATTAATGTAAGCCTACTTGTGACACTAATAAATAAACTTTAACTTAAAGAAATCACAATTCCCTTATCAGCCTGCTCGGGGGTGAGTCACACCCATCCAGCCAGCCACTGGCGTAGGCCTGAGCATTGTTTCCCAGCAGAAGAATATCGGAACTGAAGTTCAAAATCTCTTTAATGTTAGCAGAAAAAATGATGCATTTCTGCCTGGGACCAGCCTTGGACCAGCGTGAAGATGATTTTAAATTGACAACAGTGAGCAGAGCGCGTTCTCTGTTCCCCTGGACAATGTGGAGCTGGCTGTAAAACATGATGGTGGATGTTGGCCCTGTGTGTTCCTCTAAACAGGTATTACTCTCAAACGTGTCGTGTAACAATCCTTTTCCATTCTGTGCAATTTTGGGAATTCTGTTTGACCAAATTTAACTCCTATTTTGGGAACACAATGGCCTCCCATTCTGGCAGAGAATAGGCTCACCAAGATTTTAAGACCCTAATCACTCTCGTATACACCAAACGAGCTGCAGGGAGCAAAACAGGGCGTAACAATGCAGCATGGCTGACCTGACAAAGGAAAACACGCCAGAGGCGTTGCCAGAAAGGTGAACCATGGCGCGACAGGCACATAAGGGGCAGGGGGCTCCAGGGGGCCTGGATTATTTTTGGGGGCGACTTCGAGGCCCACAGAGATATTCCTAGACTTACTTTTGGCAGGCACATTCTCCTCCTCAACCCACGTAACTGGTGGCAACCTATCTAAAAAGGGAATTGGGGCTTGTCATAGGATGCCATTTTCTTATCAGGCTTTTCACCTAAAGTAGGTGGACGCTTTGGACAACCAGAGGTAGGCCCCTTTTAATATGAAAATGGAATCAGTCGCCTACCATTCTGGCAAAGCGAAGGGAGTGACATCAAACCCAACTGCACTCTAAATAAAGTTTGCTGTGCCATATTGCTTCTGTGGTGATCGCCAGAATTGAGCCCAGAATCATAAAAACAAACTTGTGACTCAGCTCACTGCTGGAGTGATGCTGGCTTGGTCCGTTAGCTTCTCTGCACCATGTGCTTCCCCTGTTGGCAGCACCGTCAGTGAGAAGCACAGAGAGGCAGGCAGGAACTTCCTTATTCACAGGGAAAGTCCAAAGGGGCTGGCCTCCAACTTTGGCTGGGTCTCGGTCTCGGACATGAACTGCTCTGGGAAAGAAACAAAGTGTCTCTCTCTATTTTGAAGGATATCACACCTCAAGTCATTGTAACATCCTACAGAAAAGCTGAGGTGAATAATGTAGGTGCCATTAGAGGAAGCCAGATAAGTGGATGCAGGAGAAAAGAACAAGAAGAAGAATCCCTACAGTGCAGAAAGAGGCCATTAAGCTCATCGAACCTGCAAAAATCCCACCCAGGTCCTATCCCTGTAGCCCCGCGTATTTACCCTGCCAGTCCCCCTGACACTAAGAGGCAATTTAGCATGGCCAATCCACCTAATCCACACAATCTTGGACTGTGGGAGGAAACCGGAGCACCCGGAGGAAACCCACGCAGACATGGGGAGAACGTGCAAACTGCACACAGACAGTCACCCGAGGCCGGAATTGAACCCGGGCACTTGAGGCAGCTGTGCTAACCACTGTGCCACCGTGCCGCCCAACAAAAGGATAAGTTGATAGGGTACAATAGTGTAAGAGAGGAGATGCGTGTGGTCCTGTTAGGTCAAATGGCCCATTTCTGTGCTGTAAATGCTGTGGTCACTTACTGACACATCCACTGACACATCCGCGTAAATTGAGCAGCTAATCAATGTGGACAATTATTTAAGTTTTTGGCCTCTTTACAGGTATATTTCTGCTCGACCCCACCATTGAGAGTTTCCAGCAATCTCACACAGCCCAGCTATAAAAGAAAACTTGGCTGCACAACACCAATAAGTCACACATACCCTGTCATAACATTTACTCGAACAGATTTACAGTGAATGAGTTATAAACAAGTCTTTACCCTTCTCCTTTTCTAACTTTGCTACTAAACAGCCCATCTGTGTGTATGCTTGCTTTCTTATTCCAATACAGGTGCTATTTATGTTCAAATCCATCTGCTATTTCTCTTCCCATCTGTCAGGTTGATTGGGAAACAGGCTGATGTCAATCATAGAATCTTAGTTAAAGTTTTTTTTATTAGTCACAAGTAAGGCTTACATTAACACTGCAATGAAGTTTCTGTGAAAATCCCCTATTCGCCACACTCCGGCGCCTGTTCGGGTCAATGCACCTAACCAGCACGTCTTTCAGACTGTGGGAGGAAACTAGAACATCCGGAGGAAACCCACGCAGACACAGGGAAAACGTGCAAACTCCACACAGACAGTGGTCCAAGCCGGGAGCGAACACACGTCCCTGGCGCTGTGAGGCAGCAGTGCTAACCACTGTACCACTGTGCCACCCATATCGGAATTAAAGCAAAGAAAGAGGCCATTCAGCCCATCCATGCTTAAGCTGGAATGCAGTATTATAACATTACAAGGATGAATTCCGTATGTCAAACAAATTATTGAGCAAAAACCTGTTGCTGCGCATTTTTTTTAAACTGCAAAGTATCTTAATCATTTTCTATCGTGTATCTTTGCCAGATTAATAAGTAATGAGTCATGTAATGAGTTATCTCCATTCGATAGCTGAACTTGTTTATCTGAGTTATCGCTATTTCCCATATTTTTGAACTGAATTCAAGAACAAATATTTCATGGTTGAATACTTTTGGAATCACATTGTGCAAACAGACGAATGCAGTCTTGTGGTCATAGCTGTCATTCATGTAATGTCACTTAACTCCTGGCCATACATTCATGTGAACAATGAAGTTGGCAACTTAAGAAAGGCAATCAATTCTTCAAGAAAGTGCTCCGGGGAATAGGATCACGTCGGAAGCAGTGCAATTTTTTTTAAGTTTTCAATTTATTTCTCGCCCATGCATATCACAATAAAGAGAATTTGATTAAGAGAATTCCCTTCCAATTAGAAGTAAGAACAGGTTACATGGATAGGAATTGACGCTATAGTTAAGAAAACCCACAATGCCTCTACTTTCTCAGAAGGCTAAGGAAATTCATCATGTCCACTACAACTTGCACCAATTTCTGCAGCTACACCATAGAAAGCATCCATTCCAGATGTATCACAGCTTGGTGTGGCTCCTGCTCTGACCAACACCTCAAGAAACTACAAAGGCTTGAGAATGTAGCCCAATCCATCATGCAAATCAGCTTCCCATCCATTGACTCTGTCTATACTTCCTACTGCCTTGGAAAAGCAGCCAGTACACCACGCACCCCGGACATTCTCTCTTCCACCTTCTTTGGTCGGGGAAAATATACCAAAGTCTGAGATCATGGACCAACAGACTACAAGAACAGCTTCTTCCCTGTTGCCATCAGACTTGTGAATGGACCTATCACACATTAAGCTGATCTTTCTCTTCACCCTATCGGTAACTGCGACACTACATTCTGCATCCTATACTTTCCTTCTCCTTTATGTACTCTATGAACAGTATGCTTTGTCCGCATAGCATGCAAGAAACAATACTTTTCACTGTATACATGTGACAATAATAATAAATCAATTGAATTCAATTCAATCTATTCTTCTCTCCTCAATGTCAGAGTGAATTCTGAAATCATTCCCCACCGCAGTGAGTTAAAGAAAGAACCTCCATTTATATAATGTCAGAAACTCAGAACTTTACAGACAATTAAACATCTTTAAAAATGTAGTCGCTGTTCTAACATGAGAAATGCCAGTTTCTGCAGGACAAGTTCTGACAAACAGCAATGTGATAATGACCAGCTAATCTATTTCGGTGATGTGGCTGAGAGATATTGATTAGGACACTGAGTTGAGCTGTTTTATATATTGCCATGGGAACCTGAGAGCCCAGCTGAAAAAGCAGACAAAGCCTCGAGTTAAAATCATCTTAAAGAGGAACCTCTGACAGTACAGTGCTCCCTCAGCACTGTCCGCCTCGAATATGTGCTCAAGAACTTTGAATAACTTCTGACTCAGAGTCAAGCACATTATTCCTGGGCCATAGCTGACACCAAACATCCTGTCAGGGTGAATTACCAAGCTGAGGCTGGATTATTCCTTTAGTGTTTTTGGAAAACTCATAGTTGGACCATTGTAGGTCACTCTAGGTCTGCCTATTGGCTATCAAGTACATCATAGCATAGAATCATAGAATCTCTACAGTACAGAAGGAGGCCATTTGGCCTATTGAGTCTGCGCCAACCTCAAGGCCCGATTCCCATAACACCACATATTTACCCTACTAATCCCCCTGGCACTAAAGTCAATTTAGCATGGCCAATCAACCTAGCCTGCACATGTTTGAACTGTGGGAGGAAACCGGAGCACCCGGAGGAAACCCACGCAGACACGGGGAGAATGTGCAAACTCCACACAGTCACCCGAGGCCGGAATCAAACCGGGGTCCCTGGTGCTGTGAGGCCGCAGTGCTAACCACTGCGCCACCATGCCGCCCTTAGAGAGCTGGGACTAGCTTATACCCATGTGCCCGGATAATGATAATTTGTGCAGGATGAGATGAAAAGGGGAAAAGAAAATCAAGAACTATTAAATTATTTGGGCGATGGGAGTTACTGTGGTGGTGGGATTTAAAAACTGGAGCAGGATAAAGGAAAATCTCAGTGGGGGCTTTTTGTCAGTGAATGACTGCTGGCCATACCGGGTCTGACATAGGAGACCCTGAATAGTGCAAAGGACTGAGGAAATGAAGGAGTAAATGACTTGCACCATTAATTGTGCCACTCCATACAGGAACATAGGAACAGGAGTAGGTCATTCAGCACTTATTGTTCCATTCAATGGTTAATCTGTTTCCTAACTCCATCCACCCTAGGCTCTGTGGCTCCATATAACCTTATAACCTTGCCTTGCAAAAAATCTAAGAATCTCCGTTTTAAGATTTTCATATTAATTAGCATCTATTGGTTCTTGTGAGAGAGAGATTAACAGTTCCCACCAGTGAAAAAATTGCGAGGCGCCGATTCTTTTCAAAATCTTAAAAACCTCAATCAGGTCACTCCTCACCTTTCTGTGTTTCAAAGGATACATGTCGTATTTGATAAACACTGAAATGTTTGGGTGGCACTGTGGTTAGCACTGCTGCCTCACAGTGCCAGGGAGCTGGGTTCACTTCTGGCCCCGGGTGACTGTCTGGAGTTTGCACGTTCTCCCCATGTCTGCGTGGGTTTCTTCCAGTTGCTCCGGTTTCCTCCAACACTCCAAAGATGTGTGGGTTATGCGCATTGGCCATGTTAAATTGCCCCTGAGTGTCAGGGAGATTAACAGTGTAAATATGTGGGGTTATGGGGATAGGACCTGGGTGGGATTGTTGTCAATGCAGGCTCGATGGGCTGAATGGCCTCCTTCTGCATGCTAGGGATTTTGTGATTCTATGATTCTAAGTCAGGCATTATGGGGGACAGGCAGGAAGATGGAGTTGTGACCACAACCAGATCAGTCACGATCTGACTGAATGGCAGAGAAGGCTCATGGGGCTGGATCTGTTATTCCTGCTCCTAAATCCTACGTCCCCAAACCCAGTTTATCTAATCTCTGCTCCCAATCTAATCCTAAAAGCCTTGATAATATTCAGGTGAATCTACATTTCACTCCTCCCTAGGTCAATATAGCTTTTCTAAGGTAACCCAGATACATACAGTTGTCTGGATATGTTCTACCCAGAGCAGTGTATAACGGGAGCAAAGCAAAGGCTATGGGAATAGGGCTTGGGTAGGCTCTGGTCGGTGCAGACTCGATGGGCTGAAAGGCCTCCTTCTGCACTGTAGGGATTCTATGATACTATGATTCTTCCTCCCCTTTACTTTACATTATGTTACATAGTTGTTTTTCATTCATGGAATGTGGCCAGGCCAGCATTTATTGCCAATTCCTAATTGCCCTTGAGAAGGTGGTGGTGAACCTTCTTGGACCTCTGCAGTCCATGTGGTGTAGGCACAGCCACAATGCTGTTAGGGAGGGAATTCCAGGATTTTGATCCAGCGACAGTAAAGGAAACGGCGATACATTCCCAAGTCAGGATGGTGAGTGACTTGGAGGCGAAGGTGTTCCCATGTGTCTGCTGCCCTTCACCTTCTGGGTGGTAGAGGTCGTGGGTTTGAAAGGTGCTGCCTAAGGAGCTTCCTGCAGTGCATCTTGTAAATAGTACACACGGCTGCTACTGTGTGTCGATAATGGAGGGAGTAAATGTTTGCGGATGAGGTGGCAATCAAATGGGCTGCTTTATCCTGAATGGTGTCAAGTTTCTTGTGTTTTCTTGGAACTGCACTTATCCAGGCAAGGAGAGTATTCTATCACACTCCTGATGTGTGCATTGTAGATTGTAGATAGGCTTTGGGTGTCAGAAGGTGCGTCACTCACTGCAGGATTCCAAGCCTCTGACCTGCTGTGGTAGGTACAGTATTTATATGACTAGTCCAGTTCAGATTCTGAATAATGGTAGCCTCAGGATGTTGATGGTGCGGGATTCAGTGATGGTAATGCCATTGAATGTGAAGGGGTGATGGTTAGATTCTCTCTTGTTGGAGATGGCCATTGCCTGGCACTTATGTGACAGGAACATTACTTGCCACTTGCCAGCTCAAGACTGCATATTATCCAGGTCTTGCTGCATTTGGACATGGACAGCTTCACTATCTGAGAAGTCATGAATGGTGCTAAAGGATGGAAGAGGGTCATTGATGAAGCAATTGAAGATGGTGGGGCCTAGGACACTACCCTGAGGAACTCCTGCAGAGATGTCCTGGAGTGAGATGATTCACCTCCACCAAACACAACCATCTTCCTTTGTGCCAAATATGACTTGTGGAATTAAGGCTGCAATCAGCCAGCCATGAACTTATCGAATAGTGAAACAGATTTGAAGGAATTCCAGCTCCTGTTTCCTCCCACAGTCCAAAGATGTGCGGGTTAGGTTGATTGGCCAGGTTAAAAATTGCCCCTTAGAGTCCTGAGATGCGTAGGTTAGTGGGATTAGCGGGTAAATATGTGGGGGTAGGGCCTGGGTGGGATTGTGGTCGATGCAGACTCGATGGGCCGAATGGCCTCCTTCTGCACTGTAGGGTTTCTATGATTCTTATCTCCTTATGTTCTTACATCCCAGCTTCCTCTTAGATGCATCCACATAGGTTTGGTCAACTACTCCATGTGGCAGTGAGCTCCACATTTCATACATTGTCTGGTTAAAGAAGTTTCTCCTCAAATTCCTTTTGGATTTATGAATTCCAATTCCAATTCTCTTCTCAGGAGTAGTGTAAGATGAAGCAAATCCATAATTTGGATGAACTCCATAGGATACACAGACATTATATTAAACCTGATACAACATGGCCAATCTCAAGTGGAACAACAGACATTTTAAAGACAGTCTTATTTTAAAAGGCGACATTCAAGCAAAGTGGCTGCAAACCAGACATCGGAATATACAACACCACCAGACCATCCAAGGAGTGAACAAAGGGCCCATGAGTCATGGAAAAGCTATCTGACAAGATTATGCAGAGGGGTGTCTATAGCTCTGACCAACTACAGGAGAGACAATGGAAATGGAAACGAGTTTTACCCCTGCTATATAGAATAATGCCTCCACTAATGGGAAAACAATTAGCAGTTCCAGGAAACCATCTTGGGACACTTAGCAGCCCCTCAGATACCTCCTAAAACAGTTTGGGCTCTTTGTCATTGAAACTGATCAATGTCAGTTTCATCCTGTAAGCACTTTGCACCCCATTGTTCTGAAACTGACCGATGGGAGGAGTCAGCCAATTTGATTAAGGAACTGCCTTTTAAAAAATATCGAACTCTGGCCAAGAGGACACACAAGGGGGAGAGGTAGTTGACCTTTCAGCAGTTAACTCAGAAAGGAGTTCTGTGGAGTTTGGGGCAGGAGAGTTGTGAAGTCGGGAAGGAGTGAATTCAGGTGTCCAGCCAGAGAAATACTTCATGGCAGAGGAAAAAACAAGGAAGATCCAGCAGCAAGGCAAGACACCAACTATTTTCTCAGCAGCAGCAAGGACCTTTTGTTTTTCAAATGATCGGAGGGATGGTGAGTATATTCTCCGCCTTCAGAAATTCCCCGATTGGGGAAATGTTGAGGAGGGATCTGGATTCTTCTTGTTTTTGTGTAAATTATGTAAATCGTGTAATGCTAAGAATTTACGTTGTGCCATTTTCTTTCCATAGTTTTCTTTCCATAGCAGAGTATTGTAGTGTCTGTTTTTTATTGATTGAGTTTGGTTGGAGTTATTCTTGAATAAATTATTTTAAAATTAACTTTGACTGGTCTCTCTCTCTCTCATCATCTATCTTGGTGAGTCACTAAAAAGCCAGAACATAATTCCGGGGTACAGAACCGTAAAGGGGCCGAGCACTTTGAAACTGCTCACTCAAGGGGGTCCACTGGTCAGGAATAAATAGTGGTCCCTCTCTCTCTCTGTTTTGTGAAGCTGTCCCAGTGTGGCACTTCTGTTTTGTATTTTACTATCTACAATGAAAGAGAGACACATGGTTGTAGGTGGCAGCCAGGGTAACTCGTGTGGCATAAGGGTGAGCTCACTGGTCAGGAATAAACAGTGAGTCTTTCTCCCTCTCTCTTGCGAAGCTGTCACTTCCAAGCGTGACACTTCTGAGTTGTGAGTTGAACACCGGCAGGAGAGAGACACCCACAGTTATCAGTGACATCCGAGACCAGTGAGAGTAGAAGGACCTTTACACGAGTGGTGTTCTAAGGCAGACATTCTTCTGTTTCCATAGCTAGGCATTCCCAGAACAGGTTGCTGGTCTGTTGTCAGAGGCTTATAGCTTGAGAGCCACCACTCCACATCAAGTGTGTCTGACCAGGAGTCACTCCTGCTCTTACTGCCCGGTGTGTTTGGAAGGATTTTGCAGGTTGACACTCAACTTGTTTGACCACGTTATGAATGCACCTTTCTTGGCCATCCTGGAGTGGGACTCATACCCAGAGCTTCTGGCTCAGAGGCAGGGATGCTACCCACTGCACCACAAGACCTGGGTTTATTAATGCCTATCTCATATTTATGGTTCCTAGTTCTAGTCCCCTAGTTATAAAGGTTAACCTTCCATAAGGGCTTTTCAAATTATATTTTTCTATTTGATTACTACATTATAATGATGCATTCATTTCCAAGGGTCAGTGCAGACTCGGTGGGCTGAATGATTTGATTTGATTTGATGATTGTCACATGTATTAGTATACAGTGAAAAGTATTGTTTCTTGCGCTATACAGACAAAGCATAACGTTCATAGAGAAGGAAAGGAGAGAGTGCAGAATGTAGTGTTATAATTATAGCTAGGGTGTAGAGAAAGATCAAATTAATGCGAGGTAGGTCCATTCAAAAGTCTGATGGCAGCAGGGAAGAAGCTTTTCTTGAGTTGGTTGGCACGTGTCCTCAGACTTTTGTATTTTTTTCCCGATGGAAGAGGTGGAAGAGAGTGTCCAGGGTGGGTGGGGTCCTTGATTATGCTGGCTGCTTTCCTGAGGCAGAAGGAAGTGTAGACAGAGTCAATGGATGGAAGGCTGGTTTGAGTGATGGGCTGGGCTTTTTCCACGATCCTTCGTAGTTTCTTGTGGTCTTGAACAGAGAAGGAGCCATACCAAGCTGTGATATAACCAGAAAGAATGCTTCCTATGGGGCATCTGTAAAAGCTGTTGAGAGTTGTAGCAGGCATGCCAAATTTCCTTAGTCTTCTGAGAAAGTAGAGGCATGAGTGGGCTTTCTTAACTATAGTGTCGGCGTGGGGGGACCAGGACAGGTTGGTTGTTGGTGATCTGGACACCTAAAAACCTGAAGCTCTCGACCATTTCTATTTCGAGCCCATTGATGTAGACAGGGGCATGTCCTCCATTACGCTTCCTGAAGTCGATGACTATCCCCTTCATTTTGTTGACATTGAGGGAGAGATTATTGGCCTCTTTCTGCACTCTAGGGATTCTATGGAATTGCTAAAAGTCCTGGAACTGAGATGTTTGACCTCCAACCACTGCAACTATCTTCCTTCATGCTAGGTCTGACACCAGCCAATGGAGGCTTTTCTCCCTTATTCCCGCTGATTCCAGATTTTCTAGGGCTCCTTGATGCCACACTTCCAATCTCACCTCACCTCTAGAGATCAGGAGTTTTCTCCTTCAGTTAGTTGTTTAATTGTTCACTGCCATTCACGGCTGGATGTGGCAGGATCTGATAGAAGCGTGAAAAATAGAAGCAGAAATAGGCCTTTCAGCCCTTTGAGCCTGCTCCTCTGTGGGTTCAAGACCCACCTGCGCAGAGGACTCTGGACTGGCACTCCAGCACAGTACTGAAGGTGTGCTGCACTGTCAGAACAGTTGCTGCTCAGATGAGGCGTTGAATATGGCACCCTCTGGCCTGTCAGACGGATGTAAAAATCCAAAGGCTCTATTTCGAAGATGACTAGGTGAGTTCTCCCTGGTACTCTGGCCAATATTGATCCACCAATCAACATCACAGAAAGAGACAGTCTGGTTCATTATGGAATTGCGGTCTGCGGGAGCTTGCTGTACACAAAATTGGCCACCGTGTTTCCAGTATTGCAGCAAAGGACTTCATTGGTTGTAAAAAGCACTTTGAGACATTCTGTCGCCAAGAAAGGTTTTGTATGAATGCAACATTTTTTGTGATAGGTTGACTGGCCTGCTGGATCTAGCGATCCAGGTAAAAAGTTAGAAAATAAACAGAATGTGTGATCTGAATATTAAAAAAGGTACAGATTCCATAGAATGGACTTCTATTCTTTATTGTCTGGAAGATTGCGGGACGATCTAATTGAGGTGTTTGAAATGATATAGCAGATAGCGGGTGGTATTTTATGCTCTGAAGGGGAGATCTTACCAAAGAAATTCTAAGTGCCAAATGAGCGTGAAAACGGGTGAAACTCACACTATTTTTGGGGGGACTTAAGGATCAAACCTTACCTGAATCTGTCAAAAAAATGAGGCCAAACCGGTTTCTTGGCAGCAGGGAGAGTGGGCTGGGAGGCCTAGCTTGCCCGAAAGCTGGTTGATAACAGCAGAGGGCGCAATTGCACATGAACACAGAGATCTGTCACTGTTTCCCCAAGTTATAGCTGGCCTTTGTCGTCAATCAACCACCTGCTACCACAGATGTCCCCCCTCTCCCATATCGCTGTTGCAGAGTGCGCAGCACTTCCCCCCGATCAGCCCGCGCTTCCTGGCCCCATCTCCCAGTTGGCTCTGCCCCTTTGGGCCCCATCCCCTTGGCACTGCCCAGTGCCCGGTGGGCAATACCAGTGTGTGCCAGGTTGACAGTGCTAGGGTGTCTGGTGGGCTGTGCCAGGGTGCCAGGCTGGCAATGCCAGGGTGCCAGGCTGGCAATGCCAGGGTGCCAGACTGGCACTACCAGACTGGCATTGGCCAACAGCCCCCCCCCTGCCCCTGACCTCCCGGGGGGGGCCTCAATGTTCTCCAGTCCTACTGGCGAGGCCATCATGCTTAGTCCCCATTGATGGAGAGACCACAGGTGATCCTCGCCGGTAAGGACCTTCATCAGTGAGGCCACAGAGGCAAGTGAGCCCAGACGAACATGCCCCTTTCGGGCATGGGACTGACCTCGCCAGATATCCGGTGCCGGTAAGATCGCGAGAGACGAGAAATTGGGTACGGACCTGAGTTCTCACTTCTCTCGCGATCTTATTGGCTCGCCTCACCCGCAGGGCGGGAAGTACACCTAAATGTGGAGTTGAGTGTGACAAGCAGTACATTTCCCTCTGGGAGGCAGGGCAGGATATTGTGCCTGATTTTCCACTTGGAAGCTCATTAATTATGTATTGGCGCGCAGCTCTCGGAATCACATGCCAGGGTGGGTGCTGGTTCATCCGCCCTGCCATCACCTAATCGGGGTCAATGGTCCTGACACCATATTTAAACACTACCCTAACACACACATTCACCCTCTGCAGCCGAGCTGCGTTTATCACTGACCCTGTGATGGTCCTCAAGATAAAGAAGAGTATAGCTCCAAGGTTTAGCCATGACTCTCTGGAGGCTTTATATTTAAGGCTGTGTATATTTACAGCTGAGATAGATAGAGTTTTGATCAGCAAAGGAATCAAGGGTTGTGCGGAAAGGACCAGAAGGTGGATTTGAGGAATGTCGTTGGATCAGCCAGGGTCCTATTGAATGGTGGCACAGGCTCAAGGGGCCGAATGGACTACTCCTGCTCCTATTTCTTATGGTCTTTAATAAAAGATGTCGGTCAGTACCAGGATGTCCTCTACTCATGATCTGCCAACCTCACTTCACCAGCTTGGAGACAGTCTCAAAGAAGGTCTATGCCCAGGACAATGACCAACAGAATGGTCTGCACTGCAGGAAGGGGATGAATGATCTCACCCGCACTGCCAGGGTAAGTCAACGTTCAGCTCACTCCAGACTCACACTCTCATACTGGCATCATACAGTGATAGCGTTACAGTCCTCAGGGATCTCACACAATATTAGCAAGAGAGATATCAGCATTGGATGTCACACGGACACTTTTACATCACCACCATCTCATTCTGCATAAACAGCATCTTCAACCCTTACTGGGACAGGGTTCCGCACACACAGGAGACATACACGCTTCCCAAACTCTCCTCCATCCCTTCTCACCACATCCCATCCATTTGTCTTCATGCAGGCCAAACTTGTCCATGATGTGGGGGTGCCAGTGTTGAACTGGGGTGGGCACAGTAAGTAGTCTCACAACACCAGGTTAAAGTCCAACAGGTTTATTTGGTAGCACAAGCTTTCGGACGACTGCTCCTTCATCAGGTGAGTATCCACAACAAGAGAGAGAGTTCCCAGACTGGAGAAGGGAGGGCTGACATTCTGGAGCTCACTCTACCTGAAGAGGATGCTACCGATTTGTCAGGGAAGGTCAGAGATTGTTCTTGTGTTAAAGGTGAGATTGGTCTCCCCAGCAAGCCAGTACAGATGACCCTCCATGAGTTGGTCACACCCGGATAATCACAATGAGTGACATGCAATGCTCTATTTTGTCTGCTCGTGAACTAAATCTCTCTTCTCTCTCTTACAGGCATCAGCAAGCCCAGACAAACCACCGAAGCTGCCTTCAGCTCCAGCACAGTAAGAAGTCTCACAACACCAGGTTAAAGTCCAACAAGTTTATTTGGTAGCAAATACCATAAGCTTTCGGAGCACAGCTCCTTGGTATGATGGAGTGGAAATCTGTTCTCAAACAGTGCAAACAGACACGGAAATCAAATTACAGAATACTGATTAGAATGCAAATCTCTACAGCCAGCCAGGTCTTAAATGTACAGACAATGTGGGTCCAGCCCCCAGGCCATCTCAAAGAAGGATGTTGAAGATGCATCAGATGAAGACCCATACATGTATTCACCTGCATCCTCCATCGGGGCAGGGACACCTATCCCAATGGATCATGGATCTAGATTAGGCTCGGGGTCACATTACAGGGGCCACCTGTAATGGATGTATTTTCTCAAGCTTTATTAGAAACATATTAAAAACATAGAGGCAGCACGATGGCACAGTGGTTAGCACTGCTGCCTCACAGCGCCAGGGACCCGGGTTCAACTCCCGGCTTGGGTCACTGTCTGTGTGGAGTTTGCACGTTCTTCCCAAATCTGCGTGGGTTTCCTCTGGGTGCTCCGGTTTCCTTCCACAGTCCAAAGATGTGCCGGTTAGGTGGATTGGCCATGCTAAATTGCCCCTTAATGTCAGGGGACTTGCTAGGGTAAATGCAGGGGGGTGGGGGGATTATGGGGATAGGGCCTGGGTGGGATTGTGGTCAGTGCAGACTCAATGGGCTGAACGGCCTCCTTCTGCGCTGTAGGGATTCTATGATTCTATGATAAAAGGTATTTATTCATAAGAACAACTGTACAGAAGCCAGCAACCACATGACTGCTGGTAGGTCCCTACATGTCTTCTGCCTATGAGAGGACTCCACCCCCTGGGGTAATTACCTATTTTGCGTCCCATTTGGGCTCCCCCAAGTCAGGTGACCCTTACTTTGCTGGGTTGCCCTTAAAGGGATAATCACCACTAATCACCGCAGCACCTCATTAACATGTCTCCACAGCAGGCGAAGGCAGTGACAGCCCAGGTCCCTGGTACACAGAGGACTGCCGGACATCAGCCACCAATCAATTCTGAGTTAGGTGAAAAGCCTCTGGAAACAGCCATCACAAACATGCTGAGGATGCAAAGAGAGGCAGCAGAACATGAGGGAGAGTTGCGGGAGGCAGTCAGCAGACTAGAGCAAGGGATGAACGAGCCTGATTGTATTTTGTCTGCTGTCATGGCTCTGACCTGTGAGTGCCTTGAAGTCTCCATGGGAAAGGTGGCAGTTGCAATGGAGATCTTGATCCTGTAAACTCTGCCAGATTTCTGCTTGAACCTACACTGCATTGTTCAGGGGTGCGAGGGGGTGGGGGGAGGGGCGGGGGTGGGTGGTGGTTGGGATTGGAAAACAAGATGTCGCCAGCGAGATTCTCCTTTTCCAAGTCTCATTGGATTTTGTGCTCCCATCACCATTTACACCTGTGGCAAATTTCCCCCCACGGGTGGAAGTCAAGTGAACATTCTAGAACTGAAATTGATAGATACTTAACAGACACAGGCACCAAACCAAAAAGGCAGGAGGCACAGTGACACAGCGGTTAGCACTGCTGTCTCAGAGCGCCAGGAACCAGGGTTCAATTCCCAGCTTGGGTCACTGTCTGTGCGGAGTTTGCACGTTCTCCCTGTGTCTGCGTGGGTTTCCTCGGGGTGCTCCGGTTTCCTCCCACAGTCCAAAGATGTGCAGGTTAGGTGCATTGGCCATGCTAAATTGACCCTAGTGACAGGGCGAATAGCAGGGTAACTATGAGGGGTTATGGGGATAGGGTCTGGGTGGGACCATTGTCGATGCAGGCCCGATGGGCCGAATGGCCTCATTCTGGACTGCAAGGATTCTATAATTCTCTGAAGTTAAGATACTTACCTACCACGATATAACTGAATAACAGAATATGTTGGAGGAGCAGAATGGCTGCAAGAGTGCTGTACGTGTTACACAAATCCTGTTATTAGGCTATCATTAAAACATGCGGTGTGTATTACAAAATGAACCTGTTATAAAATCTGCTAGAAGATGAGAACAGATCTGATTGTCTCCTTTTAAGTTTCCTTATATCGCAATTTTTTTTAGTTAGGTGTCTTTGGTCAAATTGCTTTTTTGACCTGATTTAGGAGCACTTTGTAATATACACCGCATGTTCTAACGATAGCCTAATAACAGGATTTGTGTAACACGCACAACACTCTTCATTATGCTGCAGAACGTTAAAATCAATCAAAAACTTATGAAACTGCCAATGAAAAGTTATTTAAACCACCTCCTTTGTTGAATGAGAAAGATAATACTGGAGATATGGAAAGACAAATGATGATCCTTTGGCATACTGTGTCGAGTACTTAAAGGTATACCTGGTATTAGCTATCCTTAAGTGGGTTTATAATATTAAAAAATAGGAATTTATTGAAACTTAAGGCTTCACCCCTTATCAAGCAAGGTCATATTATCACATAAAGTCATTTCAATCCTTTCTTGACTGAATAACAGTTCCTTTCTAAAGCAATCATAGGTTATGATCACCATATAATATATATTTTTATTTGATTTGATTTGATTTGATTTATTATTGTCGCAAATCCTTGAAGGTGGCAACACAGGTGGAGAAGGTGGTGAAGAAGGCATATGGTATGCTTGCCTTTATAGGACGGGGTATAGAGTATAAAAGCCGGAGTCTGATGATGCAGCTGTATAGAACGCTGGTTAGGCCACATTTGGAGTACTGCGTCCAGTTCTGGTCGCCGCACTACCAGAAGGACGTGGAGGCGTTAGAGAGAGTGCAGAGAAGGTTTACCAGGATGTTGCCTGGTATGGAGGGTCTTAGCTATGAGGAGAGATTGGGTAAACTGGGGTTGTTCTCCCTGGAAAGACGGAGAATGAGGGGAGATCTAATAGAGGTGTACAAGATTATGAAGGGGATAGATAGGGTGAATGGTGGGAAGCTTTTTCCCAGATCAGAAGTGACGTTCACGAGGGGTCACGGGCTCAAGGTGAGAGGGGCGAAGTATAACTCAGATATTAGAGGGATGTTTTTTACACAGAGGGTGGTGGGGGCCTGGAATGCGCTGTCAAGTAGGGTGGTGGAGGCAGGCACGCTGACATCGTTTAAGACTTACCTGGATAGTCACATGAGCAGCCTGGGAATGGAGGGATACAAACGATTGGTCTAGTTGGACCAAGGAGCGGCACAGGCTTGGAGGGCCGAAGGGCCTGTTTCCTGTGCTGTTATGTTCTTTGTTCTTTGTTCTTCGTATTAGTATACAGTGAAAAGTATTGTTTCTTGCGCTATACAGACAAAGCATACCATTCATAGAGAAGGAAACGAGAGAGTACAGAATGTAGTGTTACAGTCATAGCTAGGGTGTAGAGAAAGATCAACTTAATGCAAGGTAGGTCCATTCCCTGACAGCAGCAGGGAAGAAGCTGTTCTAGAGTCAGTTGGTACATGACCTCAGACTTCTGTATCTTTTTCCCGACGGAAGAAGGTGGAAGAGAGAATGTCTGGGGTGCGTGGGGTCCTTAATTATGCTGGCTGCTTTACCGAGGCAGCGGGAAGTGTAGACAGAGTCAATGGGTGGGAGGCTGGTTTGCATGATGGATTGGGCTACATTCACTACCTTTTGTAGTTCCTTGCGGTATTGGGCAGATCAAAACCAAATCAAATAGTGATGGGCTGCACCCAAAATCAAAGTGTGGAGTGGGTATGGTGCATACTCTTCCCAGGTTCTTCTGAATGCTGGGGTGGAGCGCTGAAACAGATATTAAGACCCTGACTAGCGGAGTCAAAGGGACATACTGGCAGTTTTAGGTTGTGTACTTATCTTCAGAATTCATCAGCTTCCAATGTGGCTGCCGTACACTTACAGAGGAACAGGGTGTGACAGACCTCATTGAAATCCAACCCAAGTCATCATTCTCTGCCCACAGAATGGGAGTGAATGGGCCAAATTCTCCCCCATAATTTACCACATTTTCCCTCCTCTAAATGATATAACTGGGCTATTTCATGTAAGAATTCCTCTCAAGTCACATATACACTGCATATTATAGGTCAGCTCATGAACATCATTAACTGCAGGAACTCACCAAGGTTCCTTAGGCAGCACCTTTCAAACCCAAGACCACCACCATCTAGAAGGATGAGGACAGCAGATATTTGGGAACACCACCACCCACAAGTTCCCCTCCAAGTCACTTACCAACCTGACTTGGAAATATATCGCCGTTCCTCCACTGTCGCCGCGTCAAAATCCAGGAATTCCCTCCCTAACAGCACTGTGGGTGTACCTACACCACAAGGCTGCAACATTTCAAAAAGGGAGTTCACTACCACCTTCTCAAGACATACTAGGGATGGGCAATAAATGCTGACCTCGCCCGCGACACCCATATCCTGTAAATGAATTTACAAAATAATCTGTGGAGACCAAGCTGGGGGATTTTGATTCTGGAAATTGGAGACTCATCATCGCACGTTAGTAGATATAATTACATGCTGAAGTCTAGTGCCATTTAATAGATAGAGGGTGATTGCCTCTTTATTCTTTCCTAGTGTCAGCAGAGCTTTCCTTATTTAACATGTGCTGTTTCTCTAGCTGATGTGAATGAGATGCCCAACTAATGACAAAAAATACTGGCAACAACATAGAAACATAGAAAATAGGTGCAGCAATAGGCCATTCGCCCATTGAGCCTGCACCACCATTCAATATGATCTTGGTTGATCATGAACTTTCAGTATCCCACTCCCGCTTTCTCTCCATACCCTTTGATCCCTTTAGCCGCAAGGGCCAAGTCCAGCTCCCTCTTGAACATATCTAATGAACTGGCCCCAACAGATTCCTGTGGTAGAGAATTCCACTGGTTCACAACTCTCTGAGTGAAGAAGTTCTTCCTCATCTCAGTCCTGAATGGCTTACCCCTTATTCCTAGACTGTGACTCCTGGTTCTGCACTTTCCCAACATCGGAAACATTCTTCCCCCATCTGGCTTGACCAGTCCCATCAGGATTTTATATGTTTCGATGAGATCCCCTCTCATTCTTCTAAATTCCACTGAGTGCAAGCCCAGTTGACCCAATCTCTCTTCATATGTAAGTTCTGCCATTCCAGGAATCAGTCTGGTGAATTCGCTGGACTCCCTCAATATCAAGACTGTCCTTCCTCAGACTAGGAGACCAAACCTGCACACAATACTCAAGGTGTGGCCTCACCAAGGCCCTGTATAACTGCAGCAAGACATCCCTACTCCTATACTCAAATCCTCTTGCTATGAAGGCCAGCATGCCATTAGCTTTCCTCACCTCCTGTTGTACATGAATGCCAACCTTCAGTGACTGTTCCACCATGACACTCAGGTCACGTTGCACTTCCCCTTTTCCTAAACTGCCACCATTCAGATAATCTTCCTTCCTGTTTTTGCCACCAAAGTGGATAACCTCACATTTATCCGCATTATATTGCATTTGCCAAGTATTTGTCCACTCAGCCAACTTGTCCAAGTCACCCTGCAGCCTCTTGGCATCCTCCTCACAGCACACACTGCCACCCAGCTTAGTCCCATCTGCAAATTTGGAGATATTGCATTCAATTCCTTCATCCAAATCATTAATGTATATTATGAATAGCTGGGGTCCCAGTACAGAATCCTGCGGTTCTCCACTAGTCACTGCCTGCCATTCTCAAAAGAACCTGTTTATTCCCAGTCTCTGCTTCCTGTCTGCCAACCAGTTCTCTATCCACGTCAATACATTACCCCCAATACCGTGAGCTTTAATTTTGCCCACTAATCTCATACATCTACCAGTAACCTGATGAAGACAGATTTTACATTTGTCCATTATAGGTACCAGACAGATAGGAGATTTATCCAAGAATCTGGCCCAGATTTCAACTCAGGTACTAGAATTTTAAAAACTTATGTCGAACTTACTGAAACAGCCACTTCCTTTCTTGGATTTGTATTTATTATTGTCACATGTATTGGTAACAGTGAAAAGTATTGTTTCTTGCGCACTATACAGACAAAACATGCCATTCCTAGACTACATAGGGGAGCTGGAAAGGAGAGGGTGTAGAATGTAGTATTACAATTATAGCTAGAGTGTAGAGAAAGATCAATTTAATATAAGCTAGGTCCGTTCAAAAGTCCAATGGCAGCAGGGAAGAAGATCCCTCTTTTCCTCTCCCCCTTCTCCCAAGATTTTGTTTTTTGTGCTTTTTTTTAACTGCAGGTGCGCTTTGCTGGGAGGGTTAATATAATTAATAGAGATCACTCGCTGGTCCTTTCGAGGTTTTTTGCCAATTGGAGGATGGTATACATGAACATATAGGGCAGGATTTTCCAGCTTCGCTCGTCCCAAAACTGTAAAATCCCGCCCGAGGTCAATGAACCCTTCCATGGTCCAACCCTCACCCGCTCCGATTCCCGTGGCGGCCAGGACGATATAATTCCGGCCATAATGTCAGTCAGTAGACACGAATCAGTTCATAAGGTATTGTGCTTGCCCAACACCCAGTCTTGGATGAGCTATAGCTTCCCCCAAATAATTGTTAGGAAGATTATTAATGGCCAAAGTTTTGTATTTGTGATAACAACGAAATTATCAACATTCATCCTCACTGTGAAACTGGCAGCAACCTCTGAGCCATGATTTACCAGCTGCGTTGCACCTGGCACAGATCACGCTAATCTGGGAAAATTGTGTGCATTTAAATTTCTTGAGCCAATCAGCAAATGCAGATCTATCAGGGTCTCATTGGAGCCCTCACAGCTTCCGGCCAGCATGGGCCTCCCGACTGGTAGGACCCCGTTCCGAGGCATGGTGTGCTTCATTGTAAGTTCACCTCTGGATTGGGCAGATGACGTTGAAGGACCCATGCTTCAGTGCACCTTGTACATGGTGCGCTCGGCTGCCACTGTTCCTCAGTGATGGAGGGAGTGAATGCTTGTGGAAGGGATGCCAATCAAGTGGGCTGTTTTGTCCTGGGTGGTGTTAAGCTTCCGGAGTGTTGCTGGAGCAATAGAGGGTGAATTCATTGAACTGGAACGGCACGGTGGCACAGTGGTTAGCACTGCTGTCTCATAGCACCAGGGACCCAAGTTCGATTCCTGGCTTGGGTCACTATCTGTGCAGAGTCTGCATGTTCTCCCCGTGTCTGTGTGGATTTCCTCTGGGTGCTCCGGTTTCCTCCCACAGTCTGAAAGACGTGCTGGTTAGGTGCATTGGCCATGCTAAATTCAGTGTATCCAAACAGATGTCAGAGTGTGGCGACTACGGGATTTTCACAGTAACTTCATTGCAGTGTTAATGTAAGGCTACCTGTGACATTAATAGATAAACTTAACTTAAACTTTTAAAAAATTTACTTCGGTGAAGTCATTAAATGTCTTCATGCGCTGCATCGGGGTCCTGATAACTGGACTGCTCGCACTGACAGCAATGCTCCCTCTGCCTTTCCAATATTTAGCTAAAGCAAGCTTGGTCCCCAGTGAATAGAGGATCTCATGTAAATCTCCTCCATCCGATCCTTTGCTGTTGCATCACAGAATCTTGAGACAGAATTTTGGAGTCCCATCGAGGTTGGGAACAGAGGCAAACAGGACTCAAAAATACTGGCACTGGCATTGTCCTGGTTTCCAACGTCGTCCCCAGGGACTGATCATTTTAGTGGAGCCAAGTTCAGGGACCAGGGAGGCTGCCCATTCCCAATGAGACAGGTAGCCAATTAGACTCATTAAAAGCCTTGTTAAGGGCGGTTGGAGGCAGTTGGCCTCCAGTCTCCCACACACAATGAGGGGCAGTTTAATTGCCTACAAGTTGCTACCCAGCTGAGGGGAGAGTTCCAGTTTTCCAGGCCCGAGAGTGGGTACAGCCAAAGGCATATATGGAAGAATTTCTTCTCACAAAGAGTGGCGAATCTTTGGAACTCTTTAGCCCAGGGAACTGTGGAGGCCGAGATCTTGAACATTTCAAAGCCAAGATCACCTTGATTCTTCTTAACTTACCCTTAATTTTCCCCTTAATTCTCCAACTGAAATAAAAACCTAAGGCAGGAAAGTGGCTTTAGTGACTGTTAGCTAAACAATGATCTTATTAAATGGCAGAGCAGATTCGAAGGACTCCTGTTCCTTTTTCTTGCGGTTTTATGGTCACCCTGTAATGGAATTGCAACACCCCTCCCTCTAACCCGGGGAAGGCGATGGCCTAGTGGGATATAATAATATACAAAATGATTTGGAGGAAAATGCAACTGGTTTGATTAGTAAGTTTAGATGACACAAAGGTTGGTGGATTTGCGGATAGCGATGAGGACCATCAGAGGATACAGCAGGATATAGATCGGTTGGAGATTTCTGCGGAGAGATGGCAGATGGAGTTTAAACTGGACAAATGTGAGGTAATACATTTTGGAAGTCTAATACAGATAGGAAATATACCTATCTGTAGGTAAGTGGCAGAACCCTTAAGAGTACTGATAGGCAGAGGGATCTGGGTGCACAGGTACACAGGTCACTGAAAGTGGGAATGCAGATGGAGAAAGTTGTCAAGAAGGCATACAGCGTGCTTGCCTTCATCGGCCGGGGCACTGAGTTTAAAAATTGGCAAGTCATGTTGCAGCTTTATAGAACCTTAGTTAGGCCGCACTTGGAATATATTGTTCAATTCTGGTCGCCACACTACCAGAAGGATGTGGAGACTTTGGAGAGGGTACAGAAAAGATTTACCAGGATGTTGCCTGGCATGGAGGGCATTAGCTATGAGGAGAGTTGGAGAAACTTGGTTTGTTCTCACTGGAACGACGGAGGTTGAGGGGCGACCTGATAGAAGTCTACAAGATTATGAGGAGCATGAACAGAGTGGATAGTCAGAAGCTTTTTCCCAGGGTGGAACAGTCAACTACGTGGGGGCATAGGTTTAAGGTGCGAGGGGCAAGGTTTAAAGGAGATGTACAAGGCAAGTTTTTTACACAGAGGGCGGTGGGTACCTGGAACTTGCTGCCGGGAGAGGTAGTGGAAGCAGAAACGATAGTGATTTTTAAAGGGCGTCTTGACAAATACATGAATAGGATGGGAATAGAGGGATATGGTCCCCAGAAGGGTAGGGGGCTTTAGTTCAGTCGGGTAGCATGGTCGGTGCAGGCTTGGAGGGCCGAAGAGCCTGTTCCTGTGCTGTAATTTTCTTTGTTCTTTGTTCTTTGATATTATCGCCAGACTATGAATCCAGAAACTCAGCTAATGTTCTGGGGAACTGGGTTCGAATCCCACCACGGCAGATGGTGGAATTTGAATTCAATAAAAAGTACCTGGAATTAAGCAGCTACTGATGACCATGAAACCATTGTCAATTGTTGGAAAAATCCACCTGGTTCACCAATGTCCTTCAGGGAAGGAAATCTGCCATCCTTACCTGGTCTGGTCTACATGTGACTCCAAAGCCACAGCAATGTGGTTGACTCTCAGCTGCCTTCCATGAGCAATTAGGGATGGGCAATAAATGCTGGCCAACCAGTGATGCCCATGTCCCGCAAATGAGTAATAATTTTTAAAAAGTTATACCCCCAACCGCCATATCAGTGGCCTAGTTACGTTTTCTATTTTTGAGTCATTTTTTTCAAGTTACTGAGAGAGCGCTTCAAGTTGAAGTGCCCTGCAGTTATTCTTTACTCTTTACTGTAGCCTCTCAAGCTGGAAGGCCTTTGATTGGTCCTCCAGCTTTAAAAACTGGGCAGAGAGCATCTCTGCATCAATTAAGGGGATGTCCCAGTCAAGAGAGTGACTCCTCCCACCGCCCCCCTCCCTCCTCCCCCCCCCACCCCGGGGCAGTTTCACAACCCAGAAACTGTTCTAGCGACTGTCTTCCATCCCCAAAGTAAAAATGAAGAGCCTGAAGCAAATGTCAGTCCTGTGGGGCCACATTCAATCTTCTTGCGACAGAGACAGTGATGCCTAGCGACCTCCAACAGTGACTGCAGCCAGAATGGGGTCGGCCCTTTAAGAGGTGCAGTCAGGCTCTAACAGTGAAGGCTAACGTGTCGCCCACAAACTTGGACACCTGCAGCTTGGACGCTGCCAGCATCGGATGGAAAATCTGCAGGAAAATCCTGGTTCGGTGATCCCAATTTCATAGAATTTTGCCCCTGAGATCTGGGAAGGGAAATGAAGCAAAACCTAAATGGTAGCAGAATGGTGAAATAAATAAATAGGGAAGCCCACTGAAGCAGGCAGTGAAAATGCTCACAACACATATTGATGTGTTTTGTACATTGATCGTTTTGATTTGATTTGATTTATTATTGTCACATGTATTAGCACACAGTGAAAAATATTGTTTTTTACACGCTATACAGACAAAGCATACCATACATAGAGTACATAGGGGAGAGGAATAGGAGAGGGTGCAGAACATAGTGTTACAGTCATAACTAGGGTGTAGAGAAAGGTCAGCTTAACAAATGGTAGGTCCATTCAAAAGTCTGATGGCAGCAGGGAAGAAGCTGTTCTTGAGTCGGTTGGTACGTGATCTCAGACTTTTGTATCTTTTTCCCGACAGGAGAAGGTGGAAGAGAGAATGTCCGGGCTGCCTGGGGTCCTTGATTATGCTGGCTGCTTTTCCAAGGCAGCAGGAAGTGTAGACAGAGTCAATGGATGGGTGGCTGGTTTGTATGATGTACTGGGCTACGTTCACAACCCTTTGTAGTTTCTTGGAGTCTTGGTCAGAGCAGGAGCTATACCAAGCCGTGGCACATCTGAAAGGATGCTTTCTATGGTGCAACATGTAGAAATTGGTGAGAGCCGTAGTGGACATGCCAAATTTCCTTAGCTTCCTGAGAAAGTAGAGGCATTGGCGGGCTTTCTTAACTATAGTGTCAGCAAGAGGGATCGGGACAGCTGGATTGATCTATCAAAAAAGGTGCAAACTTTTCTCATTCTTGAAATATTCAGAGGAAATTAAATATCATCTGTGAGGGTAGATGAGTTGGTGGCCAAATATGTGAACTTTAGTAAAACCGATACCAACAGAGATTTACAGGTAAAGGGAAGTGTGCACTCCTGACAGACTGGTTAGGAATGAGTGGGGTTTGTCTTCCCACAGATATGAGTGACACCCAGTAATAAGCTGCTGTCTTGTTACTTCTTTCCTGTATGTCAAAGATCTATACATGGTGACTATGATTGATCCTGCTGCTACTTCGAGTGAAATGCAGTTTGGAGGTTATTTTTAATGAGATGATGTGCAGTTTTCTTTATAGATGCATTCTCAAGTGACTCATGAACCCTATCAGATGCAGCTAGTCATTAAGTGAAAATTAACTGCAATTAAATATTATCTTGAGTGTGTTTAATTGTTAAGTTCCCAACAATTCTCCAGCATCCATATCATTAATGTGTTATACTCCTTTTTTCAATGCCAGCACATTATGCCTGATCTCTGTATTGTAACCCTGCGTACAGGAACAGGCTTCATTGAAAAGAGGTACGCTGAGTAAAAGGCTGGTAAAGCACTTACTGCAGGTTAGTAAGTTGTCAATGATAATGAGGTTACATAGAAACTAAGAGAAGGAGGAGGCCATTCGGCCCTTCAAGCCTGCTCTGGCATCCATTATGATCATGGCTGATCTTCCTTCTCAGTAGCCTGATCCTCCCCCACCTCCCTCCACCCCCTCCCCACCCCGCCCCTTTGATCCCCTTCTCCAAAGGTGCTGTATCTAACTGCTTCTTTTAAACATATGTTTTGGCATCAACTACTTTCTGTAGTAGTGAATTCCATAGACTGACCAGTCTCTGGGTGAAGAAATTTCCCCTCATCTCCGTCCTGAAACTGTCTATCCTGTATCTTCAGACTGTGACCCCTGGTTCTGGACGCCCCCACCATCAGGAACATCCTTATTGCATCTGGAGAGAACTCTCTCTAGAGATCATAGTCTTAACATTTCAGATTCCATGGGCCCGATTCTCTTGTTTTGAGACTAAGGCTGGAATTTTACCACCTCGCCCGCCCAAGGCTTGTACGGTCACAACACAGGCCACCGGAGAATGCCGTTCTGTGAGTCTCACCCACCCTGATTCCAGGGCGGGCGTGCCAGTAAAATCAGGGCCTAAGGGTGGGATTTTCCGGCCGTGCTCACTCCAAGACTGGAAAATCCCGCCCGAGTTCAACGATTCCTGTGGCGGGCGGGATGGGAAAACTCCGCCCTAATTGTTCCCATCAGCAGGAAAGTGGGAATGATTGGCACGTCTGCTGCCACCCTGCCTATTCAAATGGGCTAGCCCATCCCCCACGCGAAACATGCAGATTCTCTGACTCCAGGGGTGGTTGATTCACTGGAGTCGGGAACCAACTGAATGAGCAACAAGTGGGAACAGCTTAAAAGCGCCTCCCTGCACACTCCACCGTCACATGACCAGGGAAGATGGCTGGAAGGAGACCAGCCACACACTTCCTTGTTGCGGACCTTAACTGGATGTTGGACGCCATTGAGGGGAGGAGAGCCACCCTGTTCCGTAGGGTAGGTAGGAGACTACCTCACAACGTGGTCGCAGAAGCTTGGGGGGGGGGGGGGGGGGGGTGTGAGGACTGGGAGGCAGTGGGTGAGTGTCAGCAGCAACAGTTGGACCCGGAGGACAGCCATTCAGTGCAGGAAGAAAATTAACGACCTTCTTAGAGCTGCAAGAGTGAGCACCCACCTGTCCTCCTCGGCATCATTCCCAACCCTAACGCAGCCATGATCCAACCAGCACTTCCAGTCTTCAACCAGCCGGCCTACCAGCACCTCCCTCGGAACCCCTCATTCTCTTCCAGTCTCCCATCAGTCTCACCCCTTCCCCCATCTAACACCCACCTTGATCCCTCACAGGCTTACCCCAGGTCCCACACATGGCACTGATGTTAAGCCCCCAAAGCCTCCTGGCCACCCTCTGAAAATCTCCTTTCCCTCTCTCCAGAGGATAAGGCATCATATAACAGGAGGGAAAGACGGAAGATGGATGGGGGTGTACCCATGCTGAGGGTCCTTACCCCCTTCGAAGAAAGGGTCCTGGAAATTGCAGGGGAGGGTCAGGGCGGTCAGTAGCTAACTGCGAGGTTGGGGTTGCCCTAAGCAAGTGAGAGTCCAAAGCACCTTTATCTATATTTCAAATGAGTTTAACATTCTTCATACAACTGAGCTTCCCAAAATCTAACCCATGTCCTCCCTCTTCCAGGATCACAATCCGATGAGGCCGTGCTATCTGAGGGTCACACCCCTTCCTCCGGCCTCTCAGAGTACAAGATTCTCACGGGCAAGATCCAATTTGCCAATTTTCCACGCATCTCACTCGCGATCTAATGAGAGTCCCAAAAGGGTGGGAACTTCATTTCAATAGAGTCATAAAGTTTACAGCAAGGAAACAGGCCCAACTTGTCCATGCCGCCCTTTTTGTTTACCATAAAGCTAGTCCCAATTGCCTGCATTTGGCCCATATCCCTCTATACCAACCTTACCCATTTAACTGTCTAAATGATTTTTAAAATACAAAATTGTACCCGCCTCTATTACTACCTCTGGCAGCTTGTTTCAGACACTCAGCGCCCTCTGTGTGAAAAAAATGCCCCTCTGGATCTTTTGTATCTCTCCCCTCTCACCTTACACCTAAGCCCTCTAGTTTTAGACTCCCCTACCTTTGGGAAAAGATGTTGACTATCAAGCTGATTTATGCCCCTCATTATACATCGGCAAGGTTCACAACAGCTATTTAAAAACCTGAAGCATTGGGTGGGGGCCCACTGGGATGCAGAGGGAAAGGGTCATGCCCTGGCACTATCCCCTGGTACTCTGGCAGTGCCAACTTGTCAGTGCCAATGTGGCAGTGCCAGGGTGGCAATGCCAAAGGCAGGCCCTCTGGGGAGCCTCATTGTGGGGGGGGGAGGCGGGGGTGGGCTCCCCTTCTGTGGGATGGGAGGAGGGAGAGGGACATGCCCTAGCACTACCTCCTGGTACCTGGCAGTGACAACCTGGCAGTACCAGGGCATCAGTGCCAAGGACATGCCCTCAGAGGAGTCCCATTGGGCAGGTTCCCCTCCTGTGGGGTTGGGGGTGGGGGGGGGCCCAATGCTTGTGGGCAGCGTGCGCACCCTAATGTCTGTCCTCCTTGTCTGTGGCAGGGTGCAGAGGAGTTTATTTTTCTCACAGATCAAGGCACTCTTTCAAGATGGCAGTCTGATCTCTGTTGCAGTCACTATCAGGCCCCGCCCTGCCAGAATGACAGCAGAAACCACAGCTCCAGATTTTTGAACAGAGTGCACTAAAATCTGGAGAAAAAACTCGGCTGTGCAACTGGAGAGCTACATGCCGGTTTTCTCACCTTAGCCAGCACTCTATGCACGAAGGGGAAGATTCCAATGTGCCCTAAAATGGGCCAAATTCTCCGACCTCACCCACAGCTGGGATTCTCCAGTCCCGCTGCGGTGAACGGTGATTTGGCTGAGCGCCAAATTCTCCACTTTCACTGGTTGTGGCGTGAACATCCAGAGTATTCGGGACAATGACTTTCTAACCCAACATGTAAAATACCCACCAAGATTTGCTATTGGGCCCGGCAGGGGGGGAAAAAACTAGAGCTAATAAGAGAAATAAAACTAAGGGAATATCAAGCAATAATAGCCATAATAAAATGCACTTAAGATGATAATAGAAAGAACTTAAGTAAGATGAAAAGCAAGTCAATAGATTGGAGAAAAACTGGTTCTGTAAATAGAACTTGGGAAAATAACATGGACAAATTAATGAAATAGATAAATAAAAACACTGAAAAACAATGATGTGGAACAACAAGGGGAAACATTTAAAAAGGTGTTCAACAGAATGCAGGAAAATTACACTGTGCGAAAAAAACTTATAGAAGCAAATCAAGTTCTAAAGTGGGAAGGTGATCAGCCAGCTGTCGTGGTACACACCGGTACCAATGACGTAGGAAGGAAGAGTGAGGAGGTCCTGAAGAGTGAGTAGAGAGCTTGGAAGGAAGTTAAAAAGCAGGACCCCGAGGGTAGTAATCTCAGGATTGCTACCTGTACCACATTGCCAGTGAGGGTAGGAGTAGGATGCTTGGGCGAATGAACACGTGGCTGAGAAACTGGTGTAGGGGGCAGGGTTTCCAATTCTTGGATCATTGGGACCTCTTCTGGGGCAGGTGGGACCTGTACAAGAGAGACGGGTTACACCTAAACTAGAAGGGGACCAATATACTTGGAGGGAGGTTTGCCAGTGTTATTGGGGAGCGTTTAAACTAGATTTGCAGGGGGATGGGAACCAGAGTGCCAGAGCAGATAGTGGAGCAGGGGTGAAAAGGCAGGTTAGTTCAAGCAAAATCACAAATGGAAGGGTTGAGTGTGGTGGAAATAATCTTTTGAGGTGTGTCTATTTCAATGCCAGGAGTATTGTGGGGAAGGCAGATGAGCTGAAGGCGTGGATTGACTCATGGAAATATGACATTATAGCCATTAGTGAAACTTGTCTACAGGAGGGGCATGGCTGGCAGCTCAATGTTCCAGGGTTCCAATGTTTCAGGCGGGATAGAGGCAGAGGGATAAAAGGAGGGGGGGTGGCATTGTTGGTCAGGGAAAATGTTACAGCGGTACTCAGGCAGGATAGACTAGGGAGCTTGACTACAGAGGCCCTATGGGTGGAGCTGAGAAACAGGAAAGGTATGACCACATTAATTGGGTTGTATTATAGACCACCCAATAGTCAGCGAGAATTGGAGGAGCAAATCAGCGGAGAGATAGCTGACAACTGCAAGAAACACAAAGTTGTGATAGATGGGGATTTTAATTTTCCACATATAGATTGGGACTCGCATTCTGTTAAAGGTTTAGACGGGGTAGAGTTTGTAAAATGTGTTCAGGAGAATTTTCTACATCAGTATATAGAGGTGCCAACTAGAGAGGATGCGATATTGGATCTCCTATTGGGAAATGAGTTAGGACAGGTGATGGATGTGAGTGTGAGGGAACACTTTGGATCCAGTGATCATAATGCCATTAGTTTCAACCTGATCATGGATAAGGATGGATCTGGTCCTCAGGTTGAAGTTCTGAACTGGAAAAAGGCCAAATTTGATGAAATGAGAAGGGATCTGAGAAGTGTGGATTGGCACAGGCTGTTCTCTGGTAAGGATGTAAATGGAAAGTGGGAGGCCTTCAAAGGAGAAATTTTGAGAGTGCAGAGTTTGTATGTTCCTGTCAGGATTAAAGGCAAAGTAAATAGGAATAAGGAACCTTGGTTCTCGAGGGAGATTGTAACACTGATTAAGAGGAAGAGAGAGTTGTATGAAATGTACAGGCAGCAAGGAGCAGATCAGATGCTCAAGGAGTATAAAAAGTGCAAGAAGCTACTTAAGAGGGAAATCAGGAGGGCTAAAAGAAGACATGAGGTTGCTTTGGCAGACAGAGTGAAGGAAAATCCAAAGAGCTTCTATAGGTATGTTAGGAGCAAAAGGATAGTGAGGGATAAAATTGGTCCTCTTGAAGACCAGAGTGGTAGACTGTGTATGGAACCAAAAGAGATGGGGGAGATACTAAATGGTTTTTTTGCATCCGCATTTACTGAGGAAATGAGCATGGAGTCTACGGAAATAGGGCAAACAGGTAGGGAGGTCATGGAACCTTTACAGGTTAAAGGGGAGGAGGTGCTCGCTGTCTTGAGGCAAATCAGAGTGGATAAATCCCCAGGATCGGACAGGGTATTCCCACGGACCTTGAGGGAAGCCAGTGTTGAACTTGCAGGGGCCCTGGCAGACATATTTAAAATGTCAGTATTCACGGGGGAGGTGCCGGATGATTGGAGGGTGGCTCATGTTGTTCCGTTGTTTAAAAAAGGTTCCAAAAGAAATCCGGGAAATTATAGGCCAGTAAGTTTGACGTCGGTGGTGGGCAAGTTATTGGAAGGTGTGATAAGGGATAGGATCTACAAATATTTGGATAGACAGGGACTAATTAGGGAGAGTCAACATGGCTTTGTGTGCAGTGGGTCATGTTTGACCAATCTATTAGAGTTTTTCGAGGAGGTTACCAGGAAAGTGGATGAAGGGAAGGCAGTGGATGTTGTCTACCTGGATTTCAGCAAGGCCTTTGACAAGGTCCCTCATGGGAGGTTAGTTAGGAAGGTTCAGTCGCTGGGTATACATGGGGAGGTAGTAAATTGGATTAGACACTGGCTCAATGGAAGAAGCCAGAGAGTGGTTGTGGAGTATTGCTTCTCTGAGTGGAAGCCTGTGACTAGTGGTGTGCCGCAGGGATCGGTGTTGGGTCCATTGTTGTTTGTCATCTATATCAATGATCTGGATGATAATGTGGTAATTAGATCAGCAAGTTTGCTGATGATACAAAGATTGGAGGTGTAGTGGACAGTGAGGAAGGTTTTCAAAGCTTGCAGAGGGATTTGGACCAGCTAGAAAAATGGGCTGAAAAATGGCAAATGGAATTTAATGCAGACAAGTGTGAGATATTGCACTTTGGAAGGACAAACCAAAGAAGAACGTACAGGGTAAATGGTAGGACTCTGAAGAGTGTAGTTGAACAGAGGGATCTGGGAATACAGGTACAGAATTCCCTAAAAGTGATGTCACAGGTCGATAGGGTTGTAAAGAGTGCCTTTGGTACATTGGCCTTTATAAATCGGAGTATCGAGTATAAAAGTTGGAGTGTTATGGTAAGGTTATATAAGGCATTGGTGAGGCCGAATTTAGAGTATTGTGTACAGTTTTGGTCACCGAGTTACAGGAAGGATGTAAATAAGGTTGAAAGAGTGCAGAGAAGGTTCACAAGGATGTTGCCGGGACTTATGAAGATGAGTTACAGAGAGAGATTGAATAGGTTGGGACTTTATTCCCTGGAGCGTAGAAGAATGAGGGGAGATTTGATAGAGGTGTATAAGATTTTGATGGGTATGGATAGAGTGAATGCAAGCAGGCTTTTTCCACTGAGGCTAGGGGAGAAAAAAACCAGAGGGCATGGGTTAAGGGTGAAAGGAGAAAAGTTTAAAGGGAATATTATGGGGGGCTTCTTCACGCAGTGAGTGGTGGGAGTGTGGAATGAGCTACCGGATAAAGTGGTAAATTTTAACATTTAAGAAAAACTTGGACGGGTTCATGGATGAGAGGGGTGTGGAGGGATATGGTCCAAGTGCCGTGGGACTAGGCAAAAAATGGTTCGGCACAGACAAGAAGGGCCAAAAGGCCTGTTTCTGAGCTGTAATTTTCTATGGTTCTATGGTTCTTAAGTACTAGGCTTTGCCCATTAAGGGCTTGAATTGAAAAGTAGGGAAGTTATGCTGAACCTGTATGAAGCCTTAGTTAGATGACACTTTGATTATCGTGTGCAGTTCTGGTCGCCATTTTATAAAAAATAAATAGAGACGCTGGAGAGGGTGCGGAGAATATTTACAGGGATGACACTGGAAAAGCATGATAATATATATATCAGAAAAGGTTTGGCAGGCTGGGATAAGAAGGTTGGAAGTGACCCAATAGAGAACTTCAAAATTATGACAGGTTTTGATATAGTGAATGCAGAGAGAATGGGCCGCGATCATCCTGAAACCATAAAAATCCCGCCCGAGGTCAACAGACCTTTCCATGGTCCGCCCCTCGCTCGCTATGATTCCCGTGGTGGGCAGGCTGGTTAAATTCCAGCCAATGCTTCCCCTCCTGGGGAAGAGGATAACTAGAGGTCCTCAGAATAAGATAGCCACCAATAAATCAAGTTTATGTTTATTTATTATTGTCATAAATAGGCTTACATTAGCATTGCAATGGAGTTACTGTGAAAATCCCCTAGTTGCCACATTCCGGTGTCTGTTTGGGTACACTGAGGGAGAATTTAGCACGGCCAATGCGCCTAACCAGCACGTCTTCCAGTCTGTGGGAGGAAACTGGAGCATCCGGAGGAAACCCAGGCAGACACGGGGAGAACATGCAGACTCTACACAGACAGTGACCCAACCCGGAATTGAACCTGGGTCCTTAGCGCTGTGAGGCAGCAATGCTAACCATTGTGCCACCCTACCACCCCAAATAGGTAACATAGAAGAAATTCCTTTATCCAAAGAATAGTGAGAATGTGAACTTGCTTCCACAGGGAGTGGTTGAAGTGAATAGTATTTAAGGGGAAATCTGAGGGAGAAGAGAATAATGGTTACATTGGTAGATGGTGAGAAAATATGAGAGGAAGACCGACTGGCAAACTAAGACTGTGGACTGGTTGGGCCAAATGTCCAATTTCTGTGTGGCCATCCTATGTAATTCTATGTAATCCGATACCATTAGTGAACCAGTTAAATTTTTCTGACAATCTGACAACTTTTACTGACACCAGCTTTTTATTCCTAGAATTTTTTTAAAACCTGAATTCATATTCTCAAACTCCCACCATAGGGTTTGAATTCACGTTGTCCGGATTATTAGTCCAGGCCTCTTTGGTAAGTCCCATATATAACTTGTAATGGGGTGGCATGATGACACAGTGGTTAGCACTGCTGCTTCACAGAACCAGAGTTCGATTCCCGGCTTGGGTCACTGTCTGGGCGGAGTCTGCACGTTGTCTGAGTGGGTTTCCTCTGGGCGCTCCAGTTTTCCCCCACAGACCAAAAGATGTCTTGATTAGGTGTATTTGCCATTCTAAATTCTCCCTCAGTGTACCCAAACAGGTGCCGGAGTGTGGTGGCTAGGGGATTTTCACAGTAACTTCACTGCAGTGTTAATATACACCTACTTGTGACACTAATAAATACATTTTTTAAAAACTTAAATTTAAATATTTGCAGTAAAGTCGCTATCCCAAGACTATTTTCCTGAGAACAAAGAACAAAGAACAATACAGCACAGGAACAGGCCCTTCGGCCCTCCAAGCCCGTGCTGCTCCCTGGTCCAAACTAGACCATTCTTTTGTATCCCTCCATTCCCACTCCGTTCATGTGGCTATCTAGATAAGTCTTAAACGTTCCCAGTGTGTCCGCCTCCACCACCTTGCCTGGCAGCGCATCCCAGGCTCCCACCACCCTCTGTGTAAAATATGTCCTCCTGATATCTGTGTTAAACCTCCCCCCCTTCACCTTGAACCTATGACCCCTCGTGAACGTCACCACCGACCTGGGGAAAAGCTTCCCACCGTTCACCCTATCTATGCCTTTCATAATTTTATACACCTCTATTAAGTCTCCCCTCATCCTCCGTCTTTCCAGGGAGAACAACCCCAGTTTACCCAATCTCTCCTCATAACTAAGCCCCTCCATACCAGGCAACATCCTGGTAAACCTCCTCTGTACTCTCTCCAAAGTCTCCACGTCCTTCTGGTAGTGCGGCGACCAGAACTGGGCGCAGTATTCCAAATGCAGCGGAACCAATGTTCTATACAACTGCAACATCAGACCCCAACTTTTATACTCTATGCCCCGTCCTATAAAGGCAAGCATACCATATGCCCTCTTCACCACCTTCTCCACCTGTGACGTCACCTTCAAGGATCTGTGGACTTGCACACCCAGGTCCCTCTGCGCTTTTGAAATGGAAAGGTTGAACCCACGATACATAGAAACATAGAAACGAGAAGCAGGAGTAGGCCACTCGGCCCTTCGAGCCTGTTCCGCCATTCATCTTGATCATGGCTGATCATCGAATTCAATATCCTGATCTCCCCTTTCTCCCATATCCCTTGATTCCTTTAGCCCCAAGAACTATATCTAATTTCTTCTTGAAATCACACAACGTTTTGGCCTCAACTACTTTCTGTGGTAATGAATTCCACATAATCTCCACCCTCTGGGTGAAGAAATTTCTCCTCATGTCCGTTCTAAAGATTTACCCTTTATCGTCAAGCTATGACACCTCGTTCTGGACTCCCCCACCATTGGGAACATTCTTTCTGAATCGACCCTGTTAGAATTTTATAAGTTTCTATGAGCTCCCCTTTCACTCTTCTAAACTCCAGTGAATATAACCCTAACCGACTGAGTCTCTCCTCATATGACAGACCTGCCATCCCAGGAATAAGCCTGGTAAACCTTCGCTGTACTCTCTCTATAACAGGGACATCCTTCCTCAGATAAGGACACCAAAACTGCACACAGATACTTTCTGCAACGCTTGAGTTACAGCTGCTTCCTTTATTACAAACTATGCCAGCCCGTGATAGGATGAGCCAATGATTTGTTGAATCCAAATCCAGCGTAGCCTCTCCATAGCCATGAGAGCAGAGTTTAACCAGTTCCCTCTCACTTTGATCCTTGTGTATTAAACTAGTTTTTGATAAACTGTCCTCATATTCAAACTGGAAGCTTCCGTTCTCTGTTGCGATTTATCACAGATGCAAACATATGTTCCAAACTGTCATTTTTCAAAAGAGATTAAAAACTGTCCATCGGTCTCATGATCCAGCCAGCAGCTCTCATTGCCCCTGTTACTGGGACACCCACAAGATTGAGTGGGACTAATCCAATTAGACACGTAAGAGCACGTAAATTCCATGTCAGTTCAAAGACAAGTGAAGGCGAGGAAAAATAACTGCAGAACGAATTGGAGGCGGGAAAGTCAAATATCAAAATGTGACACAAATTCCGACAACTTCAAAGCTCTTGCTGCTGGCAACAGAAAGTTGTTGGGGAGGAGTTACATCATAGCAAAATCATTAAGCCATTCTGTATAAATATGCTTTGCATTTTGTAACAATGGGTGCAATAGAGTAAATCACCCCCCGCCGCCCCCCCCCACCCACCCCCCCACCTCCCTTCCTCAACACATAAACCACAACATTTCAAACAAGGTAAGTAACATCAGTTAATGTCCCCCATCATCCCCCCCACAACATCTCTTTACAATTACACGGTCTGCTTTAAAGATGATATCTGATCTCCACCTTGATTGCTGAGGAGGTTAGTGAGTATCTGTATGATGTTACTGTATTGCAAGTTGTATCTGAGGGATTGACACTTTAATTTGATGGTTTAAGATGATACAACTATGACATGAAACAGTGGAACTGTAATTTTAGGATAATTTTAAACCTCTGTTTCTCTGTTGCAGGGAATATTCAATGGAGTACTGAGGGAGTGCTGCACTACCAGATGCGCTGTCTTTCAGATGGGACATTAAACCAAGGTCCCATCTGCCCTCTCAGGTAGATCAAAAGATCTCACGGCACTATTTTGACGAAGAACAGAGACGTTCTCATTGAAACTGAGATTTTCCAGCATTTTCTGTTTTTGTTTCTATCTATCACTTGTTTTGCCCACTCAAATTAAAAATCGATTTCCCTGGTGAGTTCCACAAAGCCTGGGAAATATGCACACGCAAAATTGAGGATCTACTCCTACATTATAACAACTCTTAAAGAGCAGTTTACATAATTTAATTGTCCAAATCAGCTGTCCCATGAGGGGTTCCCCTCTGTTACAGTTCCTGTTCGGATTAAACCTTGAAGTCGGTGGGTTGCTGCCAACTTCCTGGTGCGTGGGCACTTTCAATCCTTTTGAACTCCTCCTGATGGCAAACCCACTCATTTTTTGCCCTTAAAAGGGTGGCACGATGACACAGTGGTTAGCACTGCTGCCTCACAGCGCCAGGGACCTGGGTTCGATTCCCAGCTTGGGTCACTGTGTGGAGTTTGCAAGTTCTCTCTGGACTGGAGAACAGTGCCACTCAAAGTATGATGTAGAGTGTCACATGGTAGTAGCTGTGGAGTAGAATTTGGAAAGAGCCAGCATGAAGGCATGTCTATGCATGGTAGTACTTTGGATATATGTAGAGTTATGGGTTAACAATAAATGTTAACAACCATGCAAACCTCTTAATGAATCATGAAACAACATTTATAACCCTCACAAATATGCCATTCCTTTGACTCCTGCCTTTTGTGGGTGAATCCTCTTTGTTGGATCACCTTTAATCACCTTCAGGCCCTACATGTTTCTTTTCTAAAGCTTTCTGAACTCTTT
The DNA here is from genome assembly GCF_964213995.1 of Mustelus asterias. NCBI lineage: Eukaryota > Metazoa > Chordata > Chondrichthyes > Carcharhiniformes > Triakidae > Mustelus > Mustelus asterias. The sequence continues at coordinate 56,541,502 of NC_135817.1, forward strand.
GACCAACTTTTTTGATCACTGTGCCCTCATAATTTACCCTTTCCTAGTTATCTTGTCTGTGAAGCAACTTGGGTTAGAACATAGAACATTACAGCGCAGTACAGGCCCTTCAGCCCTCGATGTTGCGCCGACCAGTGAAACCAATCTAAAGCCCCTCTAACCTACACTATTCCAATATCATCCATATGTTTATCCAATAACCACTTGAACGCTCTCAACGTTGACGAGTCCACCACTGCTGCAGGCAGGGCATTCCACGCCCTTACTACTCTCTGAGTAAAGAACCTACCTCTAACATCTGTCCTATATCTCTCACCCCTCAATTTAAAGCTATGTCCCCTCGTGCTAGCCAACACCATCCGAGGAAAAAGGCTCTCACTATCCACCCTCTCTAATCCTCTGATCATCTTGTATGCCTCTATTAAATCACCTCTTAACCTTCTTCTCTCTAACGAAAACAACCTCAAGCCCCTCAGCCTTTCCTCATACGATTTTCCCACCATACCAGGCAACATCCTGGTAAATCTCCTCTGCACCCTTTCCAACACTTCCACATCTTTCCTATAATACGGCGACCAGAACTGGACGCAATACTCCAAATGCGGCCGCACCAGAGTTTTGTACAGTTGCAGCATGACATCCTGGCTCCGAAACTCAATCCCTCTACCAATAAAAGCTAACACACCGTACGCCTTCTTAACAATCCTATCAACCTGGGTGCCAACTTTCAGGGATCTATGCACATGGACACCCAGATCCCTCTGTTCATCCACACTACCAAGTATCTTACCATTAGCCCAGTACTCTGTATTCCTGTTACTCCTTCCAAAGTGAATCACCTCACACTTTTTCGCATTAAACTCCATTTGCCACCTCTCAGCCCAGCTCTGCAGCTTATCTATGTCCCTCTGTAACCTGCCACTTCCCTCCGCACTGTCTACAACTCCACCGACTTTAGTGTCATCCGCAAATTTACTAATCCATCCTTCCACGCCCTCATCCAAGTCATTAATAAAAATGACAAACAGCAGTGCCCCCAAAACAGATCCTTGCGGTACACCACTAGTAACTGAACTCCAGGATGAATATTTCCCATCAACCACCACCCTTTGTTTTCTTACAGCTAGCTAATTCCTGATCCAAACCACTAAATCACCCTCAATCCAGCCCTCAATTGGTTGTGGCAACAAAGAAAGATGAAAGAACATTGTCGTTCCTTCAATGGAGCATGAACGGGTTAAATAAATCTAGCCTTTGGTTAAAGAAATAGAAAAATATTACCTGTGAACATGCATACTTTATAGTGTTTAGTCTCAAATTGCAGAAGAAACCTTCTCTTGCCTGGAAAATTCAGTGTTGTCCCACCAGCGTTTCATGCATTTTTAATGCCCAAGTTGACATCACTGTGACCTTGGAATGTGTGAAGATGGAGAATGATTAAAGGGAGAAACAGCCACTGCTGTTAGAATAACCATCAGCTGTAAGGCTCATATGCTGAGTGCTTATTGTGCAAGTCATGTTATGTTCGTCAGTTTCAACACACATTGTTCTCAATGAAATACCTCTGCTAAACCCACTAAACTGGTACGCAGACTCAATGAATAGAATGGGCAAAAGAATGAAAGGCAGCAAGAGGAGAACCTTTTTTACATGGTGAGTGATTAGGATCTGGAATGTAGGGCGGATCGAATCATGGCTTTCAATAGGGGATAGGATAAATATCTGAAGGAAAGAAAATGCGGGGGGGGAATGGTTCAGAGAATGGGACAACCTTAATTGCCCTTGCAGAGGATCTGCATGGGCTCAATGGGCTGAAGGGCCTCCATCTGTGCTGTAACCATGGCATGCAGAGCACTACATTAATTTCTTTTTATTCGTTTGTGGGACATGGGTATCGCTGGCTGGCCAGCATTTATTGCCCATCCCTAGTTGCCCGAGGGCAGTTGAGAGTCAACCACATTGCTGTGGCTCTGGAGTCGCAAGTAGGCCAAACCAGGTAAGGACAGCAGATTTCCTTCCCTAAGGGAAATTGGTGAACCAACAATCGACAATGGTTTCATGGTCATCAGTAGATTTTTAATTCCAGATATTATTTATTGAATTCTAATTCCAACATCTGCCGTGGAGGGATTCGAACCCAGGTCCCCAGAACATTAGCTGAGTTTCTGGATTAATAGTCTAGCGATAATACCACTAGGCCATCGGTTTCCCTCAAAGTGATAACATTAAATGTGCACCAGCAAAAGAACTCGGCCCACTTGGGTAGTATTTACCAAGCAGTGCACCGTACCCTGTACCAAGAAATTTGGTTTGTGTTTAATAGGAAGTATAACAAAGACATTGATGTGAATTGAATAGTTTGGCATTCGAGACATTAAACTACAGCTGGCACAGTGCCTATCCACCCCTTGATCAGGTGCTTGTCAATGTCACACTTAGAAGTAACACTATGTCAGCAGTTCATGGTGTGATATTTCAAGCTGCATTTACGATCGGAATGACGTGAATGTGACAGTAAAGACGAGAGATTTGACAGGGCTTAAAAAAGCAAATAGATGGAGGCAGGAAAATTGTGATGAATAATTGGCAATCGAAGTCAGAATCAACTTTACCAAGCTATTAAAGAAGCCTATAAAATGAATAGTCTTAGGCTGTGAATGTTGCAAGCCATGGACTTTGCACTGTAAAGTTAAAAATGATTTTTGCAGTAAAATATTGACAGACCAGATTACATGAAAGCTAACCACTATTTTGAAAACTTCAAATCATGAGTTGATGTTGTTTAATTTGCGAGGAATTATTTTTCCCCTTTAAGTTAAAAAAAGAATTATTTATTACAAATACTGTGTGTCCTTGATAGGTATGTCCCTGTCAGGCAGGGAGGAAATGGCCGAGTGAGGGAACCATGGTTCACAAAAGAGGTGGAATGTCTTGTAAAAAGGAAGAGGGAAGCTTATGTAGGGATGAGGAAACAAGGTTCAGATGGCTCGATTGAGGGTTACAAGTTAACAAGGAATGAGCTGAAAAAGGCGCTTAGGAGAGCTAGGAGGGGGCATGAGAAGTCCCTGTCGGGTCAGATCAAGGAAAACCCCAAGGCTTTTTACTCTTATGTGAGGAATAAAAGAATGACCAGGGTGAGGTTAGGGCCGGTCAAGGGCAGTAGTGGGAACTTGTGTATGGAGTCAGTAGAGATAGGCGAGGTGATAAATGAATATTTTTCTTCAGTGTTCACCAAGGAGAGGGGCTATGTTTTTGAGAAAGAGAAGGTGTTACAGGCTAATAGGCTGGAGGAAGTAGATGTTCGGAGGGAGGATGTACTAGCAGTTTTGAATAAACTGAAGGTCAATAAGTCCCCTGGGCCTGATGAAATATCTCCAAGGATTCTTTGGGAGGCAAGGGATGAGATTGCGGAGCCTTTGGCTTTGATCTTTGGGTCCTCACTGTCCACAGGGATGGTCACAGTAAGGAGTCTAACAACACCAGGTTAAAGTCCAACAGGTTCATTTGGTAGCAAACGCCACTAGCTTTCGGAGCGCTGCTCCTTTGTCAGATGGAGTGGAAATCTGCTCTCTCTGATGAAGGAGCACCGCTTTGAAAGCTAGTGGCATATGCTACCAAATAAACCTGTTGGACTTTAACCTGGTGTTGTTAGACTCCTTACTGTGTTTACCCCAGTCCAACACCGGCATTTCCACATCACGGGGATGGTGCCAGAGGACTGGAGAGTGGCGAATGTTGTTCCTCTGTTTAAGAAAGGGAATAGAAATGACCCTGGTACTTATAGGCCGGTTAGTCTTACTTCGGTGGTTGGTAAGTTGATGAAAAAGGTCCTTAGGGATGGGATTTACGACCATTTAGAAAGATGCGGATTAATCCGGGATAGTCAGCACGGATTCGTGAAGGGCAAGTCATGCCTCACAAATTTGATAGAATTTTTTGAGGAGGTAACTAAGTGTGTTGATGAAGGTAGGGCAGTTGATGTCATATACATGGATTTTAGTAAGGCGTTTGATAAGGTCCCCCATGGTTGGCTTATGATGAAAGTAAGGAGGTGTGGGATAGAGGGGAAGTTGGCCGATTGGATAGGTAACTGGCTATCTGATCGAAGACAGGGGGTGGTGGTGGATGGAAAATTTTTGGACTGGAGGCAGGTTGCTAGCGGAGTGCCACAAGGATCAGTGCTTGGTCCTCTGCTATTTGTGATTTTTATTAATGACTGAGAGGAGGGGCTGAAGGGTGGATCAGTAAATTTGCTGATGACACCAAGATTGGTGGAGTAGTGGATGAGGTGGAGGGCTGTTGTAGACTGCAAAGAGACATAGATATGTTGCAAAGCTGGGCTGAAAAATGGCAGATGGAGTTTAACCCTGATAAATGTGAAGTGATTCATTTTGGTAGGACAAATTTAAATGTGGGCTACAGGGTCAAAGGTAGGGTTCTGAAGACTGTGGAGGAACAGAGAGATCTTGGGGTCCATATCCACAGATCTCTGAAGGTTGCCACTCAAGTGGATAGAGCTGTGAAGAAGGCCTATCGTGTGTTAGCTTTTATTAACAGGGGGTTGGAGTTTAAGAGCCATGGGGTTATGCTGCAACTGTACAGGACCTTTGTGAGACCACATTTGAATATTGTGTGCGGTTCTGGTCACCTCATTATAAGAAGGATGTGGAAGCGCTGGAAAGAGTGCAAAGGAGATCTACCAGGATGCTGCCTGGTTTGGAGGGTAGGTCTTATGAGGAAAGGTTGAGGGAGCTAGAGCTGTTCTCTCTGGAGCAGAGGAGGTTGAGGGGAGACTTAATAGAGGTTTATAAAATGATGAAGGGGATAGATAGAGTGAACTTTCAAAGACTATTTCCTCGGGTTGATGGAGCTATTACAAGGGGGCATAACTGTAGGGTTCATGGTGGGAGATATAGGAAGGATGTCCGAGGGAGAATTTAGCATGGCCAATACACCTAACCAGCACATCTCTTGGACTGTGGGAGGAAACCGGAGCACCTGGAGCAAACCTGCACAGACATGAGAAGAACGTGCAAACTCCACACAGCCAGTGACCTGAGGCTGGAATCAAACCTGGGTCCCTGGCGCTGTGAGTCTGCAGTGCTAACTACTGTGCCACTGTGATGGCCCTTTCCTTTCAGAAGGCTTCATCGGACTGGAAAAGTCATGTTGTAAGGATTTCAAGGTATAAAAGCCTTTTTATCTTAAATCTCTTAAATTCCGAATTCTTAATTCCTAACAATGGAGTCCTCAGTTGTACCTGACTTAACAAGGTATGAATCAAGTAGAAATTACTCGGCAACATTTTATATATACTTAACAAAAAACCAACGAAGACAACATGGAGGTTTCTTATCCCTCAAGTATTCCTCAAGTACAGCCAGCATTTTCTTCTTCTCCCTGAGGTGACATTACTCTGCCTCAGAGGAATCATATCACAGAAGCCATGGTAAAACAGTACCAAAGAAGACCCTGATTTTCCAACTTGTATCCCTACTTCTCACTATTTGTAAATAGTCCAAATTCACTTTGTCCATTGGCATAGGATGCTGGTCATCTGGTCTCACTCCAACTCTGTAACTAGAGTCATGGGAACTAAAGACAAATGTCCATCTCTTGTTCTCTGGGTCCCCAGAAGTACATTCCATTGTGAACGAATGACATATCCTTACAGAGATGGAGCAATTAGAAACAAAATTACATCCTCTCATCAATAATACAAACTATTGTAAACATTCACATCAGCATATTTTTAATCCAAGTCTATTGATAATAAAACCATTAAAAACAAATATTAATAATACTTTCTATTGTAATGGCAAAAGTGGTTTTTCTCTGATACAGATGTTAATCAACTAAACCAATACATAGTTTTGTTCAAATCTAGGTATCATCCTAGTTTCAAGCTACCTTTTAGCCATTTCTTCAAATAATAGAATCATAGATCCCTACCATGCAGAAGGAAGCCATTTGGCCCATTGAGCCTGCACTGACAACAATCTCACCCAAGCCCTATCCTGTGACCCCACGTATTTACCCTGCCAGGGGGCGGCACGGTGGCACAGTGGTTAGCACTGCTGTCTCACGGCGCCAGAGACCTGGGTTCGATTCCCAGCTTGGGTCACTGTTTGTGTGGAGTTTGCACGTTCTCCCAGTATCTGTGTGGGTTTCCTCCGGATGCTCCGGTTTCCTCCCACAGTCTGAAAGATGTACTGGTTAGGTGCATTGGCCATACTAAATTCTCCCTCACTATATCCGAACAGGTGCCGGAGTGTGACAACTAGGGGATGGTCACAGTAACTTCTGTGCAGTGTTAATACAAGCCTACTTGTAATACTATAAATAAACTTAAACTCAATCCCCCTGACACTAATGGGCAATTTAGCATGGCCAATCAACCTAACCCACCCATCTTGACAAAAGGACTTTTAAATGCCTCAGGTACAAATAAGACAATATACAACTGCTTGAACCCAGACATTATGGTAGCTATAAAGTCATAAAATTCATTAAGTGTAGTTTATCATGAATACCTGCCTTCCTATTCCCATTGTTAGTTGTATCCCAATCAGAAATTTAACCTGAACAGTTTAAGAAGTGATTAAAGTAAAATCCATAGCTATTACTTCAAACCAACACATAAAAATCAGTAGTATTATCAAAATTAATGCTGCAATTAAGTTACTGTGAAAATCCCCTAGTCGCCACACTCCAGTGCCTGTTCGGCGACACTGAGGGAGAATTTATCATGGCCAATGCACCTAACCAGCACGTCTTTCAAACTGTGGGTCAGTGTCTGTGTGGAGTTTGCAAGTTCCCCTGTGGGTTTCCTCCAGGTGCCCCAGTTCCCTCCCACAGTCCGAAAGATGTGCTGGTTAGGTGCATTGGCCATGCTAAATTCTCTCTCAGTGTACCCGAACAGCCACCGGAGTGTGGTGACTAGGGCATTTTCACAGTAACTTCATTGCAGTGTTAATGTAAGCCTACTTGTGACACAAATAAATAAACTTATGTAACTGAAGCCCTTCATCTCTGAAAATAATCTTGTAAATCTTTTTTGCACTCTCTCTAATGCCTTCACATCCTTCCTAAAGTGTGGTGCCCAGAACTTGACACAATACTATAGTTGAAACCAAACTAGTGTTTTCTAACACAACTTCCTTTCTTTTGTATCCATTTATAAAGCTTATAAAGCCACAGTAACAACCCTGCCACCGTCTATGATTTCTGCGTATATTTTGCAGGTTTGCTTCTGCATCATTTATCCATCATTTTATATTGTCTCTCCTCACTCTTCCTATCAACATGAATCACTTCACACTTCTCTGCATTAAATTTAATATGCCGCCCGTCCACCCATTTGACCAGCCTGTCTTTATTCTCTTGAAGTCTATCTATCTTCCTCATGGTTCCAAGTTTTGCATCATCAGCAAATTTTGACGTTGTACGGTAACTCCATTATAAATGTTAACAATGACAGCTCGCACTTAGATAGTATCTTTCGTAGAGTCCCTACATTGCAGAAGAAGGCTATTTGGCCCATCGAGCCTGCACCTGACCTGTAACCCCATGTATTTACCTTGCAAATCTCCCTGACACTAAGAGGCAATTTAGCATGGCCAATCAACCTAACCTGCACATTTCTGTAGTGTGGGAGGAAACCAGAGCACCCAGAGCCAACCCACGCAGACACAGAGAGAACATGCAAACTCCACAAAGATGGTCGCCCAAGGCCGGAATCGAACCCGGCTCCCTGGCGCCTGTGAGGCAGCAGTGCTAACCACTGTGCCTCTGTGCTGTCAGTAAAACTTCCCAAGGTGCTTCACACGATCGTGATGAGACACAATTTGATACTAAGCCACATGAGGAGATATTGGGGCCACAAGCTTGATCAAAGAGGTAGATTTTAAGGAGTGTTTCAAATGAGAACGTTTAGAGCAGGAATTCCAGAGTTGACGGCTAGGTAGCTGAAATAATTCATAGTAGAGAAATATATCAGTATAAAATTCCGGAATTGCACCCAGATATAATGGCCTGGAAATTGTGATTGTGAGGCAAAGGGTTGCATACATCTCCCTTACCTGTCTTTGTAATGTGTTTACAGTAGGGTTTCAATGAAGGGGTGAACAGAATGGCCTCCCACATGTGTGCGTGTGTGTTTTAACCTCTTGCCCTGTGGAGGCGAAGTGCCTCCAATGACATTGCTAACCTTTTCAAGATGACAGGAGAGGTGGCAACACGGCATCATTAAGTATTCTATACTCGGCATTGTGTCATATAACATTAATAACATTTTAGCAGCTTGGTTTTTTTAACTACATTGTAATTACATTCAAGGTTGGCATTTGCTCACATCGGGAAAAAAATAAGAACCTTTCTATAAAAATAAATCCCACTCTGCATTTGAAAAAAAAATTAGGTACTCGCAAACAAATAATTTTCCACAGTTTATTTTGAACCTCAGAAAGGTGCTATTGAAGAAAGAAATCAATGATTAAATTCCTCCAACACAATGCAATTTCTTTCTAATGATTTCTCTCTCTCTGATCAGGAAGCGCGAGGTGACATTTCCAATTTCTTTTTTGCTTAAACATGAAACTAAACTAAACTGAACATGGAACTAAATTTATTCAGTGGCACTCTTCTCTCTGAATCTGAAGATCATGGACTCAAGCCCACTGCAGGACTTAATAGGGATGTCATTAATTCACAAAACTTTTTTTCTGATTTTCTACAGTAACTTGGGCCAAAATCCTGAAGAAATTATAGCAATTACCAGGTGTTTCCATAGTGTAACCATAGAGACCTATAAGTTTTTAAAAAGAAATTCAAACTTTCAGCTAATTACGGAAACAATGACATGTTCAAAGATGTGCAGGGTAGGTGGATTGGCCGTGCTAAATTGCCCCTTAGTGTCAGGGAGACTAGCTAGGGTAAATGCATAGGGTCATGGGGAAAGGGTCTGGGTGGGATTGTGGTTGGTGCAGACTCGATGGGCCAAATAGCCTTCTTCTGCACTGTATGATTCAATGATTGCATGATTCGATTCTACGTCAAAATTTCACATTTTAATACTTTTACTGTAGCAAATGACTAAAAGTATGATTGACAAAACACTACTTTATTTTTGTTGGCAACCTATTCTTTAAAATGCAGAAAGGAACATTCCACTTTATCACACATTTCAGTCTTCACAGAATTATAGTCCTCGTGGCAAACAGTCCACAGTTATTCTCAGCTCCCAATGGGTTTCCGGGTCACCATTTTGCCAAGTAGTAACTTTGCGGGACTACCTCCAGGTGCTTTCCTTGGTTTATGGAGAGTTTCTTTAATCTACCACCAGCACAAAATCCTGTCCTGAAGTGAAATTGTCCATCTTGGCAGGAAGAATGAAATAGCAGTATGTTATATCTAAATGGTGAGAGATTGCAGAGCTCTGCAATACAGAAGGTTTCTGGTGTCCCCGCGCAAAGGGTAGTATGCAGGTAGAGTAAGTAATTAGGAAATTTAAGAGAATGGTTTCATTTATTACAAGAGGTATTCAATACAAAAGTGGAGAGGTTATGCCTCAGTTGTACAGGGCACTGTAACATGGAACCTCACAACTAACTAGGACAATGATAGGCGAGGCATAAATTATGTTATGCATCACATAAATAAGTAAAAGGCACATAAATCAATTCAATTAACATCTTTATTAATTTAGCAAACAAATGAATTTCATATGGGCTTGTGACCACTATTACAGCAGTGTCATTTTATCACAAAATGGTGATATACTGTACTCAAATATTAAACAATTTAGAAGGTCTTAAAATACATTCTACACATCAGCACTGAAATGTTGTGGCCTTGGTAGTTTCATGGAATCTCAGGGTTATTATTTCAACTGAAAACACCTCAAGGGCAGATGGATAACGAGACCATAAAAGATTCATGTTACTGCTAACATAATTAAACTTATTGGCTGCCATGTGACACAATGGAACAAACTTAGCGTGCAGTAAAATATAGATTTTTTTTCCATAGAAAGCTGTCCCAATGAAACTATAGTACTGTCGCACCATTTCCAAATATAACAAGGAGGTGAGGGGTTTTTACTTTCTGCGAATGTTTCAAATGGACAACAAAGTGGCAACGTGTTCTAAATCTCTCCTAATTTTTATTCCTATTGAAATAAAAACTGAGAGGAGACTTAAACCAGGCAACCGATTCGCTGTTGTGTTTTACCTATCACACAAGGTCAAAATTACCTCGTAGATTGAAGAGCAGCACGGTGGCCCAGTGGTTAGCACTACTACCTCACAGCGCCAGGGACCCAGGTTTAATTCCGGCCTCGGGTCACTGTCTGTGTGGAGTTTGCACGTTCTCCCTGCGTCTGCGTGGGTTTCCTCCGGGTGCTCTGGTTTCCTCCCGCAGTCCAAAGGTGTGTGGGTTGATTGGCTAAATTGCCCCATAGGGCCTGATTTTACCATTTTGAGTCTAAGTGCCGAATCTGGGCGTCAAATAGATCCGAGCCTGGAATCCTCTTTCCAGCGCGCTCATTTGCTTTTTGCCGGCTCCAGTCCAATTCGCGCTGTGGGCGGGGCTTAGCGCTGCCGGAACGATTGGAGCTCTGAACTGCACATGTGCAGTTCGAAAAAAAATCCGAAGCAGCGCGCCCGGGCGGGGAGAAAAAAGCAGAGAGAGCGGCTCTCTGACCCAGATCATCTGGGGCGTGGGGCGGGTGGGGGGGGGGGGGGGGGGGGGGGGGGGTGGGAGGAGGAGAGAGGGTGTGACGGGTCATCTGGGTCACCAAGTCAGTTACAATACTGCGTTCAGCATCTACTGAACCATCTTGGACACAAAGGATAATGGCATTAGGGTTCTGCATGTAAGCCTTGCTTATGCTAAAAATTATATCCTTGGTGTCGGCAGCCATTCCTGATGTTACAGTAGTGATAGCACCAGGAAGATCGAACAATCCCATTCATTATCCTTTGTATCCAAGATAGTTCAGTAGATGCTGAACGCAGTATTGTAACTGACTTGGTGAGCTAGATGGACCCACAAGGCAGAAGGACCATCTTTGTGTTGACCAAAGTGGATCTAGCTGAGGAACATACAGCTTATCTTGCTAACGGAAGGATGGTGGAGGGAGACCGGCAATCGTGGTAGGTTGGGGGTGTGCTCTGCCGGGGGAGCGTGCTTCCCAGGGGGGTCTGGTTCCAGGTGGGTGGGAGGGTCTGCCGGGGGAGCCTGCCTCCCAGGGGGGTCTGATCTGGTGGAGGGGGAGGGGGTGGGGCTGCCGGGGTGGTTAGTGGGGGGGGGGGGGGGGGAGGGGGGGGGGTTCTGCAAAGGATGGGCGAGGAGGATGGTGACTTCACAAGGGCAGAGAGGGCTTCGGAGGTTCCCTTGCAGAATAGAAATCCGCTTCGGACTTTTATTCTGCAGGTCGCTAAAAGTGCGGATTCGGAATGGGCCAGAAGACGGTAAAGTGGGATTTGGTGGTAGGGTTGCGCGCGTGGTTCATTAAGTCGATTTAAATGCATGCTAATGCATTTAAATCATCAGGCCACCCGATTCGGGCGCAGCCGGACCCGCGCCCGAAGCGGGTGTCGGTAAAGCCGCGATCTGCTCGGAATCGGGTGCAGATCGCGGTATAGGCCCGACGCCCAACTTTACCGCGATTCCGCACCATCGGGCCCTTAGTGTCAGTGGGATTAGCAGGGTAAATGCGTGGGGTTACGGGAATAGGGCCTGGGTGGGATTGTGGTCGGTACAGACTTGCTGGGCTGAATGGCCTCCTTCTGTACTGTACAGGTTCTATGATTATCCTTATTGTACAGGTAGCATTGTCAGAAATGATTTGTTGGCCTAAGTTATGGCACTGCCTGCCACGTTGTTCATTATATAATCACTATGGTCACTGGAAGGGACACTCTAATGTTAACAACAGGTGAGTGGATATACTGAGGTCTGGTTACATGAAGTGGTGCAGTTGGAAATGTTTCCATTTCATTTTGTGCTGACGTCAGGGGTCTGAACCTGAAGAGTCTCAGATCTCTGCTTTGAGTGGCATTGATTCCAAATTACACCAAATTAATGAGGTAGAGAAACGGCTGCTTTATACTGTGCCTTTTATGATTTTACAATGTCTTAAAGCCACTCACAATTCCAATTCTCTTCCCACACCGTGTGGTGCACTAAGGCAGACTTTCATCTCTTCCCATAGCTGGTAATTCCGAGAACAGGAATTTTTCCCATTCTAATAGCCAGCCATTAGCGTGTTCGGAATGATTTTACAAGTTGACATATTCAACCTGTTTGGCTGATTTATGAATGCACCTTTCTTGGCCATCAAGTCCTGAGGTGGGACTCGAACCGGGATCTTCTGGCTCAGAGGTGGGGATGCTACTCACTGCATCACAAGTCCTCCAATAAAGCAACCCATCAGCCAATCAAATATTTCTGAAGCCTGGGCCAAGATTTTCACCCCCCAGCGGGTTTTCCCATAGAGGCTATTGGTGGGATCTTCGGGTCCTGCTTAGGTCTATGGGCTTTTGCGTGGCTCACTCGCCCACCCTGCTGCTGGGGAACCCACCGCGAGGGGACAACTTTGACGGGAAAGATCCAGCTGGCGGGAGGGGCTGGAAAACCCCACCCACAGTTACTGTTGAAGTGGTGGAAAGACAACAGCCATTTAGATCCACATCAAAGTGTGACAAACGGCCTACGTGCTCGTACAGGTAATGTCTTTTTAGATGTTACGGGATAATTATTGTTGATGCCAACAAAGAGATCTCCCCTGATCTTCATTCAAAGGGATTTTTTAAATACCAAGTTGAGAGAAAGACAGGGCCTTGCTTTACTGCCTCATTTAAAAGTCGGCACCTCTGACAGTGTAGCATTGATGTGGAGATGCCGGCATTGGACTGGGGTGAACACAGTAAGAAGTCTCACAACACCAGGTTAAAGTCCAACAGGTTTATTTGGTAGCAAATACCATAAGCTTTCGGAGCGCTGCTCCTTCGTCAGATGGAGTGGAAATGTGCATTTCCACTCCATCTGACGAAGGAGCAGCGCTCCGAAAGCTTATGGTATTTGCTACCAAATAAACCTGTTGGACTTTAACCTGGTGTTGTGAGACTTCTTACTGTGTAGCATTCATTCAGGACTGCTCTGGAATATCAGCCAGGAACATGGAATTTTGTGCTCAAGTCTCTGGAACAGGACATGAACCAACAGCTTTTCTCATGTAGAGGTGAGACTGCCACCAATGACCAACCTCCGGTCTGGGAAATCATTGCAAGATAAAAATTACAGTTTACAGAAAATAAAAATAAATCAATTAGTTCCACCTGCATAACATTACACATTCCATGTAATTGTCTGTATGTTTGAACCCATAATAGCTGATGAAACGTCACCAACCTAATAATAGATGCAGGTTTAACATAGCAAATCAGACACCAGCAGCAGTCTTTTAATACTGTGTCCCCGCATTTGGGATCTCCATCTCCTTCATTCACGTCATACTATTGCCAGGCATTGACCATGTCCACAAGAGAGAATCCAAATATCCCCCTTGACATTCAATGGCATTATTTTCACTGAATCTCAAGCCATCAACATCCTGGGGGTTAGTGTTGACCAGAAACTGAACTGGACTTGCTATACAAACACTGTGGTTACAAGAGCAGGTCAGAGGCAGGGAATTCTGTGACAATTAACTCACCTCCTGATTCCCCAAAGCCTGACCACTAGCTAAAAATAAAGCAGGAGTGTGATGAAATATTCTCCATTTGCCTGGACAAGGTTACCTCCAACAGTGAGAAGCTTGACATCATCCAGGACAAAGCAGCCTGTTTGGTTGGCATGGCATCCACAACCATTCATTCCCTCCACCACTGAAGCACAGTAGCAGCAATGTATATCATCTACAAGGTGCGCTACAACAACTTGCCAAGTCTCCTTCTAAACCCATGATCCCATCCACCAAGAAGGAGAAGGTCAGCAGATGTATGGGCAAGTTCCCCTTAAAGTCACTCACCATCCTGACTTGGAAGTATATTGCCATTCCTTCACTGTAGCTGGGTCAAAATCCTGGACTTAGGACTGGCACAGTGACACAGTGGTTAGCACTGCTCCCTCACAGCGCCAGAGACCCGGGTTCAATTCTGGCCCTGTGCGACTGTCTGTGCAAAGTCTGCACATTCTCCCCATGTCTGTGTGGATTTCCTCCGGGTGCTCCAGTTTTCTTCCACAGTCCAAAGATGTGCAGGTTAGATGGATCAGCCATGATAAATGTATGGGGTTATGTTAATGGGTGGGGGAGACAGACTGGGTAAGACACTCTGTCAGAGAATCAGTGCAGACTCAATGGGCCAAATAGCCTCCTTCTGCACTGTAGGGATTCTATGATTCTCACTCCCTTCCTAACAGTACATGGGTGTATCTACACCACATGGACTACAGTAGTTCAATAACTCAAGGGCAAATAGGCAGGGGTGATAATTGCTGGCTTAGCCAGTGACGCCATATCCCATGAAAGAATTTAAAAAATTCTGTTTCCCATTATTAAATCAACAAAATGCCACTTGTAACTGTACTCTGGCCACGTGTCAACTTTCAAAATGCATGATCCTTTCAAACACGATGCAGAATCATGATAATTTTCTCTTTCTCTTTAAAAGTATTTTACACCATGACAACTAAACGGCAATCAATGTGTAACCAAAAATCCAATAACTGTCCAGTTTGGACTTGGAAATAATGAGATTGCCCATACATAACTTCAGCAGAAAATGTAAACCAGGAATTCAATATCCTTTGCACATTAGAGTTAAAGTTTATTTATTAGTCACAAGTAAAGCTTACCTTAACAGTGCAATGAAGTTACTGTGAAATTCCGCTCGTCACCACACTCTGGCACCTGTTCGGGTCAATGCACCTAACCCGTTCATCTTTCTGACGGTGGGAGGAAACCGGAGCACCCGGAGGAAACACACACAGACACGGGGGAACGTGCAAACTCCACACAGATAGTGATCCAAGCCGGGAATAGAACCCAGGTCCCTGGCGCTGTGAGGCAGCAGTGCTAACCACTGAGTCACTGATTAACTAACGTATTAAATTTCCTTCGAGATTCTGCTTGTTTTACGGCGATGGAAATGGTTTGAGCGCCTTTAAGAACAATTCACCAACTAGGATGCAAAAGCCTTTAACCCAAAAACTTGTATCTAATCAGCTCTAAAAGATTCCATGACTGTGTTTCAGTCGCGGGTGGGCGAGAGGTGGAGCAAGTTGAAGGATAAATTAGAGCTCGCTTTGGCAGGCAACTTTCATCTTTACAGGTCTGTGGTAGCTCACCGATTAACACAATTGCATAATATTATTATGTGGCTTTTGAAAGCAGCCAATAACCTGTTTGAAATGAACGAAAGCATGAAGAAATGTAACCAGAAAACAGTAGCCACAATCCTTGCAAAGTTCACACAACCCTCTTGAATTTTAACACTGTTTTATGAAAATTTAGGTTTGCACTCTAACCCCTGTATTGAGAGGATTCAGCACATTGCAGCCGAAGAATTTGGATGTTTTGCTCAAACATTTGAATTTTCTTTCTGCATCTAACGTTCAATAAAAGGAACCACCTGAAAGAGTAACCCTATCTTGCTCTATTTTGGCTGGCGTATCTCAGTGGGAACCACTCTTGACTGCTGTAGTTTGAATTGATTCAGAAACTTAGGGGGGAATTTGACAGTCCTGTTGGGGTGGGAGGCGAGGCTGCAAAACATGGTGGGCCATTCAAAAGTCCATTGACCTCAGGGGGACTGGAAAATCCTGCCAATGGGAGCAGCCGTAAAATTCTGCCCTTAAGCATGAAACCTAGGCTGTCACCCCAGCACTGAGGAAGTGCTGCACCACTGGAGGTGCTGCCTTTCAGCTGAGACATTGAACTGAGGCCTTGTCTCTCATGTGCATGTAAAAGGTCCCATGACACTGGCCGGAATTCTCGCCCTCGTTGCCGCTGTAGCGAGGATGGAGAATTTGACGCTCAGCCAAATCTCCGTTCACTGCAACAGGACCAGAGAATCCCGCTGCCTTGAACGGCTGGAGAATCCCGGCCATTATTTCAAAGGAGCACATGTTGTGGTTCTGGTGTCCTGACCAATATTTACCCCTCAACAAACGTCAGTAATAGTGATTATCTGGGTACCGTTCCTCACTGTTAGGTTTGTTGAGCTTTGATGTGTGCAAAATGCTTACCGTGTTTCCAATGCATCAAATTGCCTCTTTAAAAAATGCTTTGGACCACCCTGAGGTTTTGAAAAGTGATATATAAATGCAACATTTATAAAATTCATTTTTGGGACATGGGCGTCACTGCCTGGCCAACATTTATTGCCCATCCCTAGTTGCCCTTGATTGATACAACTGAGTGGCTTGCTAGGTCATTTCAGAAGGCATTTGTGAGTCAACCACATTGCTCTGGAATGGCATGATGGCACAGTTGTTAGTGCTTCTGCTTCTCAGCGCCAGGAACCCAGGTTCGATTCCCGGCTTGGGTGACTCTCTGTGCGGAGTCTGCACATTCTTCTTGTGTCTGCATGGGTTTCCTCCCTCAATCCGAAAGATGTGCTGGTTAGGAGCATTGGCCATGCTAAATTCTCCCTCGGTGTACCCGAACAGCCGCCGGAGTGTGGCAACTAGGAGATTTTCATAATAACTGCATTGCATTGTTAATAGAATAGAATAGAATAGAATCCCTACAGTACAGAAAGAGGCCATTCAGCCCATCGAGTCTGCACCGACCACAATCCCACCCAGGCCCTACCCCCATATTTACCCACTAATCCTTCTAACCTACACATCTCAGAACACTAAGGGCTATTTTAGCATGGCCAATCAACCTAACCCGCACATCTTTGGACTGTGGGAGGAAACCAGAGCACTCAGAGGAAACCCACGCAGACACGAGGAGAATGTGCAAACTCCACACAGAGTGACCCAAGCCGGGAATCGAACCCAGGTCCCTGGAGCTGTGAAGCAACAGTGCTAACCACTGTGCTACGTAAGCCTACTTGTGACACTAATAAAAAAACTTTAACTGGAGTCACACATAGGCCAGACCAGGTAAGGACGGTAGATTTCCTTCCCTAAAGGGCATTAGTGAACCAGGTGGGTTTTTCCGACAGTGGTTTCATGGTCACCAGAGATTCTTAATTCCAGATATTTTTTATTGAATTCAAATTCCACCACCTGCTGTGGCGGGATTCAAACCCGGGTCCCGAGGACCTTAGCTGAGTTTCTGGTTTAATAGTTCAGCAATAATGCCACTGGCCATCACCTCCCCCACTGCTTCTTTCTGACTTTGGTGCGCTGGTCAATGTGACGTACATGTTCTGCTTAATCTAATTTTATTCCAGATGTTTACAGAGCACTTTCTGGTGTGTTCATGTTCTAGGTACCTGCTGGCAATGGGAAGTTGCATTTTTTTCCTGCTTAACTTGATTGTACAGTGACTCTTTTTCAAACTTATGGCTAATCTTGTTTATGAATTGCTCCGTTCACACCATACAGTCTAGGCATCACACTGGAGCCCTTAGATGTTTGACTATAGCACAGCAGTATTTATCAGTGACAAGCACAGTCCTGTTATTAAGTCTCAAGACTACACAGAATAAGATTTGATGAAATGTTTAGTTCCCTAGATGACCCCAAATATCATCAAAGAAATCTATTTTCAGCACTGAGCAGGCCAATATAGTTTGACATAGAAGTTCACGAGTCCCTGAGGGAACAAGAGAAACTAATAACAATAGCTCACAGCGAGATGCAATCAATTCTGTTGACAGTACACTGTGTGTTGGGTAAAGCAACAACTTGCGCTTCTACAGTAGCTTCAATGTAGTAAAAAGGATTCAAGGTGATTCACAGGAACATTAATATTAAATAATATTTGATGCCAAGGGTAGGTTTTTTTGTCCCATTACAGGACAAGAACAGGAGGTTGGGCACATTGCCTGCTGGTGTGCCAGTTTGCTGACACCAATTGACCCCCCCACCCCCCATTTGCCTGGAGGAGGAAGCAGGGGCAGAAAGGCTACTGGCCTACAAGCACTGATAGCCAACGACACCAAGCAAAAAGCCAATCAAGGCCAGAGGTCAACACAAATTTTCCACTTGGCCTGTTCGTCCCAGAGGCTCCAGAAAGAGGCCAGCAACCTGGAGGCGGCTTTCCGATGGCAGACTGGGGAAGGGTGTGAGGGGGGTGCGGTGTTGCTCCAGACAGGCGTTGAGGCCCTTCTCACCTGCTCACAGGCTGCGCTGCACTGCGCTGTGGAGGGGCTCCCTTTCAGCCTGGAAGCTGTGGCCATTATTAAATTCAAAAC
Source organism: Mustelus asterias (assembly GCF_964213995.1). NCBI lineage: Eukaryota > Metazoa > Chordata > Chondrichthyes > Carcharhiniformes > Triakidae > Mustelus > Mustelus asterias. The sequence continues at coordinate 56,559,879 of NC_135817.1, forward strand.
TCTTTAAAGTTTCTTTCACCCACCTCCTTAAGAATCATAGAATCCCTACAGTTCAAAAGGAGACCATTCAGCCCATCGAGTCTGCACCGACCACAATCCCACCCAGGCCCTGTAACCCCACATATTTACCCTGCTAATCCCCTGACACTAGGGTCAATTTAGCATGGCCAATCAACCTAACCCGCACATCTTTGGACTGTGGGACGAAACAAGAGCACCCAGAGGAGACCCACGCAGACACGGGGAGAATGTACAAACTCCACACAGGCAGAGGCTGGAGTTGAACCTGGGTCTCTGGCACTGTGAAGCAGCAGTGCTAACCACTGTGCCACCGTGCCACCCAAATGGTAATTGAACAGCAAGCATTCCTCAGGCCACTGATTGGCCAATTTAAGGGCAATCACTGCCGTGTGACTGGCTTCTGCCACAGAGCAGGGCTGGGACTTGATTTGGCCCCCCCCCTCAATATCGGGATCCTGACCCAAACCCCAAATTCCTGCCCTGTAGCACATAAGGAGACATTAGGAAAAGTGACTAAAAGCTTAGTTCAAGAATTCTCCGACCTCGCCCGCGGCTGTGATTCTCCAGTCCCGCCGCAGCGCATGGAGTTTTGGCTGAACACTAGATCCTCCAATCTCGCTGGCAGTGGTGGTAGGGTGAACAAGATGGGACAATCCTGGCCATGGGCTCTAAGAGCGCTGTGGGTTAACATCCTCCATCAGAACCTGAGTACATGGTTTAGGCTGACACTTTAACACAGTACTGAAGGAGTGGCACAGGGCTGGAGATGCCAAACACTCCGATGAGATGTTAAATCATGACCAAGATTTTCCCATCCCACCCACTGCAAAACCAGAAATTGCCGCCGGAGTCAACAGACCTTTGGCTGGTCCGTCAAACTTTCCGTCACACCCACGATAATTCTGTCGTGGTTGAGCCAGGAAAATACCGGCCCGTGTCTACTTTTCCAAGTGGATTTAAAACATCCCATGGCACAAGACAGTGGTCAAGAGGGTGGCACGGTGGCACGGTGGTTAGCACTGTTGCCTCACAGCGCCAGAGACCTGGATTCGATTCCCAGCTTGGGTCACTGTCTGTGTGGAGTTTGCACGTTCTCCCCATGTCTGAATACTTTGCATCGGTATTCACGAAGGAGAGGGGCGTGTTAACCGGGAGTGTCTCGGAGGGAGGTGTTGACCCGTTAGAGAAAATCTCCATTACAAGAGAGGAAGTGTTAGGTTTTTTAGGGAAGATTAAAACTGACAAAGCCCCAGGGCCTGATGGCATCTATCCTCGACTGCTCAGGGAGACGAGAGGTGAAATTGCTGAGCCTCTGACGGAAATCTTTGTCGCTTCTTTGGACACGGGTGAGGTCCCTGAGGATTGGAGGATAGCGAATGTGGTCTCGTTGTTTAAGAAGGGTAGCAGGGATAACCCAGGAAATTATAGGCCGGTGAGCTTGACGTCCGTGGTAGGGAAGTTGTTGGAGAGGATTCTTAGAGACAGGATGTATGTGCATTTAGAACGGAACAATCTCATTAGTGACAGACAGCATGGTTTTGTAAGAGGGAGGTCGTGCCTTACAAATTTGGTGGAGTTTTTTGAGGAAGTGACAAAAACGGTTGATGAAGGAAGGGCCGTGGATGTTGTCTATATGGATTTCAGTAAGGCATTTGACAAAGTCCCACATGGCAGGTTGGTTAAGAAGGTTAAGGCTCATGGGATACAAGGAGATGTGGCTCGATGGGTGGAGAACTGGCTTGGCCATAGGAGACAGAGGGTAGTGGTCGAAGGGTCTTTTTCCGGCTGGAGGTCTGTGACCAGTTGTGTTCCGCAGGGCTCTGTACTGGGACCTCTGCTATTTGTGATATATATAAATGATTTGGAAGAAGGTGTAACTGGTGTAATCAGCAAGTTTGCGGATGACACGAAGATGGCTGGAATTGCGGATAGCGAAGAGCATTGTCGGGCAATACAGCAGGATATAGATAGGCTGGAAAATTGGGCGGAGAGGTGGCAGATGGAATTTAATCCGGATAAATGCGAAGTGATGCATTTTGGAAGAAATAATGTAGGGAGGAGTTATACAATAAATGGCAGAGTCATCAGGAGTATAGAAACACAGAGGGACCTAGGTGTGCAAGTCCACAAATCCTTGAAGGTGGCAACACAGGTGGAGAAGGTGGTGAAGAAGGCATATGGTATGCTTGCCTTTATAGGACGGGGTATAGAGTATAAAAGCTGGAGTCTGATGGTGCAGCTGTATAGAACGCTGGTTAGGCCACATTTGGAGTACTGCGTCCAGTTCTGGTCGCCGCACTACCAGAAGGACGTGGAGGCATTGGAGAGAGTGCAGAGAAGGTTTACCAGGATGTTGCCTGGTATGGAGGGTCTTAGCTATGAGGAGAGATTGGGTAGACTGGGGTTGTTCTCCTTGGAAAGACGGAGAATGAGGGGACATCTAATAGAGGTATACAAGATTATGAAGGGTATAGATAGGGTGAACAGTGGGAAGCTTTTTCCCAGGTCGGAGGTGACGATTACGAGGGGTCACGGGCTCAAGCTGAGAGGGGCGAAGTATAACTCAGACATCAGAGGGACGTTTTTTACACAGAGGGTGGTGGGGGCCTGGAATGCACTGCCAAGTAGGGTGGTGGAGGCAGGCACGCTGACATCGTTTAAGACTTACCTGGATAGTCACATGAGCACCTGGGAATGGAGGGATACAAACGATTGGTCTAGTTGGACCAAGGAGCGGCACAGGCTTGGAGGGCCGAAGGGCCTGTTTCCTGTGCTGTACTGTTCTTTGTTCTTTGTTCTTTGTTCTTTGTTCTGCGTGGGTTTCCTCTGGGTGCTCCGGTTTCCTCCCACACTCCAAAGAGGTGCTGGTTAGATGCACTGACCCGAACAGGCGCCAAAGTGTGGCGACTAGGCGAATTTCACAGTAACTTCATTGCAGTGTTAATGTAAGCCTTACTTGTGACTAATAAATAAATAAACTTTAATTATCTTGGTTCGTGAGGCAAAGTTCAACCCTGAGTCAAGACGAAGGGCAGGCGGACTGATCATTTGATTCATTTGTTACTTGTGAGATTCTTCTGTGCAGTGATGGTCTTCTAACTCTGTCCCCATTTCAAAGCTTAAAAGGTGTTCAGATGATAGGGGCGAAAGATTTCAGTGATTTCCTCGGTTCACTTACCAGCTTTTATTTTATTTATTTGTGTCACAAGTTGGCTTACATTAACACTGCAATTAAGTTACTGTGAAAATCCCCTAATGACCACACTCCGGTGTCTGTTCAGATACAAAGAGGGAGAATTTAGCATGGCCAATCCACTGAACCAGCACGTCTTTCAGACCGTGGGAGGAAACCACAGGAAACTCATGCAGACATGGAGTGAACGTACAAACTTCGCTCAGTGACCCAAGCCAGGAATGTGAACCCGGGTCCCTGGCGCTGTGAGGCAGCAGTGCTAACCACTGCCACCCTGTATGGCCTCCTGGTGCCTCTTGTACAAATAGTGCCGGGATTGCTTGAGGGAATTCCTGTCCAATTCTAACGAGCTGCATTCAGCGTGTTGTAGGCAAAAAATAGCTAAAAATGCTGGAAGTAACCAATACTGAAGGGTCCTCACACAAAACATATAGAACATAGAACATAGAACATTACAGCGCAGAACAGGCCCTTCGGCCCACGATGTTGCACCGACCAGTTAAAAAAAAACTGTGACCCTCCAACCTAAACCAATTTCTTTTCGTCCATGAACCTATCTACGGATCTCTTAAACGCCCCCAAACTAGGCGCATTTACAACTGATGCTGGCAGGGCATTCCAATCCCTCACCACCCTCTGGGTAAAGAACCTACCCCTGACATCGGTTCTATAACTACCCCCCCTCAATTTAAAGCCATGCCCCCTCGTGCTGGATTTCTCCATCAGAGGAAAAAGGCTATCACTATCCACCCTATCTAAACCTCTAATCATCTTATATGTTTCAATAAGATCCCCTCTTAGCCGCCGCCTTTCCAGCGAAAACAATCCCAAATCCCTCAGCCTCTCCTCATAGGATCTCCCCTCCATACCAGGCAACATCCTGGTAAACCTCCTCTGCACCCTCTCCAAAGCCTCCACATCCTTCCTGTAATGTGGGGACCAGAACTGCACACAGTACTCCAAGTGCGGCCGCACCAGAGTTGTGTACAGTTGCAACATAACGCTACGACTCCTAAATTCAATCCCCCTACCAATAAACGCCAAGACACCATATGCCTTCTTAACAACCTTATCTACTTGATTCCCAACTTTCAGGGATCTATGCACACATACACCTAGATCCCTCTGCTCCTCCACACTATTCAAAGTCCTCCCGTTAGCCCTATACTCAACACATCTGTTATTCCTACCAAAGTGAATTACCTCACACTTCTCCGCATTAAACTCCATCCGCCACCTCTCGGCCCAACTTTGCAACCTGTCTAAGTCTTCCTGCAAACTACGACACCCTTCCTCACTGTCTACCACACCACCGACTTTGGTGTCATCAGCAAATTTGCTAATCCACCCAACTATACCCTCATCCAGATCATTAATAAATATTACAAACAGCAGTGGCCCCAAAACAGATCCCTGAGGTACACCACTTGTAACCGCACTCCATGATGAATATTTACTATCAACCACCACCCTCTGTTTCCTATCCGCTAGCCAATTCCTGATCCAATTTCCTAGATCACCCCCAATCCCATACATCTGCATTTTCTGCAGAAGCCTACCATGGTGAACCTTATCAAACGCCTTACTAAAATCCATATATACCACGTCCACTGCCTTGCCCCCATCCACCTCCTTGGTCACTTTCTCAAAAAACTCAATAAGGTTAGTAAGGCACGACCTACCTGCCACAAAACCATGCTGACTATCACCTATCAATTCATTACTCTCCAAATAACTATAAATCCTATCCCTTATAATTTTTTCCAACATCTTGCCGACAACAGAAGTGAGACTCACCGGTCTATAATTCCCGGGGAAGTCTCTGTTCCCCTTCTTAAACAATGGGACAACATTCGCTAACCTCCAATCTTCTGGTACTATACCAGAGGCCAACGACGACCTGAAGATCAGAGCCAGAGGCTCTGCAATCACTTCTCTTGCCTCCCAGAGAATCCTTGGATAAATCCCATCCGGACCAGGGGATTTATCTATTTTCAGACCCTCCAGAATATCCTGCACATCCTCCTTATCAACTGTAATACTGTCTATTCTACTCCCCTGCAACCCAGTGTCCTCCTCAGCTATATTCATGTCCCCTTGCGTGAACACCGAAGAGAAATATTGGTTCAATGCTTCACCAATCTCCTCCGGTTCCACACATAACTTCCCTCTGCCATCTATAACTGGCCCTAAACTTGCCCTAACCAACCTTCTGTTCTTGACATATCTTTTCTCCTTTAAATTATGATAGATCTACTGTGTATCACCAGCCTTTTATTTCCCTTATTACAATGTTGTTGGAAAAAATTAAGCTGATAGTTAATTTGAAAATAGCCAAAGAACAATTAGTTATGTTACATGAGTTTAATTAAAAATATATTGTGGTTGTGATTGAATCTGTGGCATGGTAGCGCAGTGGTTAACACTGCTGCTTCACAGCGCCAGGAACCTGGGTTCGATTCTTGGCTTGGGTGACTGTCTGTGTGGAGTTTGCATGTTGTTTCCTCCAGGTACTCCAGTTTCCTCCCACAGTCTGAAAAATGTGCTGGTTAGGTGCATTAACCCAAACATAAGAACATAAGAACATAAGAAATAGGAGCAGGAGTAGGCCATCTAGCCCCTCGAGCCTACCCCGCCATTCAATAAGATCATGGCTGATCTGAAGTGGATCAGTTCCACTTACCCGCCTGATCCCTATAACCCCGAACTCCCTTACCGATCAGGAATCCATCTATCCGTGATTTAAACATATTCAACGAGGTAGCCTCCACCACTTCAGTGGGCAGAGAATTCCAGAGATTCACCACCCTCTGAGCAGGCGCCAGAGTGTGGCAACTAGGGGAATTTCACTGGAACTTCATTGCAGTGTTAATGTAAGCCTCACTTGTGACTAATAATAAATAAACTTTGAATCTTTTGCATTCAAAATGGTTGCTCACGGTTCCCAGATTGGCCTTTCAGTATAAAAGGGCTTCACTCATGAAAGGCCACTTCTGAGTTAATATCTTGGCTGGAATTCTCTGGTCTCACAAACCCCGCTCAGCCAAATCTCCGTTCACAGTAGCAGGATTGGATAATCCCAGCCATGGGTGAGGTCGGAGAAGCCCAACCCTTATCTCATTTATAATCTTTGAACCAAATGAAATTCATTTCAAAATGTCAACGATGCAGTAAGCACTTTAGAAGCCAACAATCTTGTGACCATTTTCAGTTGAATATATAAGGAGGAAAGTTAAAGTTTATTTATTAGTCACAAGTAAGGCTTACATTAACACTGCAATGAAGTTACTGTGAAATGCCCCTAGTCGCCACACTCCAGCGCCTATTTGGGTCAATGCACCTAACTAGCACGTCTTTCAGACTGTGGAAGGAAACTGAAGCACCCGGAGGAAACCCACGCAGCCACAGGGAGAGCGTGCAAACTCCACACAGACAGTGACCCAAGCCGGGAATCGAACCCAGGTCACAGCGCCAGGGCCCCAGGTTCGATTCCCAATGGTTACAATAGGCTTGTGGATGTTCATTTCTTACAGAATGAAAATCTTGCCCTAGTGGGATGTACTCAGTTACACTGCACGATTTGTATTATTTTCACAGATCAATCATACAAGCCAACCTTCATCACCAAATCTTTCAATTCTATTTTCTTTTGAAAACTGTCTTTTGTTGCCTCCTTCGATTCATTCCTGATATTTGAATCCAAATTCTTTTAACCCTGGAGGGAATGAATTCCACCAAATACTACTTCTTAATCTTTGGACGGAATCTTACCAAAAAATGGCCATGTGTCCAGGTCTGACTGAAAAACGATGTGTTTGGCTGGTTTTCTCTCCAGATCTTCTGACACTTTGTCAAAATCAACAGGTGTGTGGGATTCACCCAGCAGGGCGGGGCCTAACCACGCTGGGAAAGCTGGTTGCACAGAGATCGGGGCACTGTTTTTGGACGGCGCTCGCTCAGATCAGAGGAGAGGAGAACCTCCCCCCACCCCACCACGGAGGTCTCTGACCCACCCCCCGCCCCCCACAATCAGAACCAGTGAGGAGCTGCAAAACTCAGAAATCGAGATCTCGCCGGCGAGATTCATGATTTTTGGGTTTCACCGGCTCTGGAGCCCCTCCGCCATTCCCGTGTCTGGAAAGAGTGGGCTCAAGGTCTCACATAAATCTTCCTCTTTCATGCATCTCCTGTTATTGAACTCAGTCAAACAATTCTTCTAAAGCAATTTTCTTAATTCTCTGCATAATTCTGAAAACCTAATTTGAGTCATCTCTAATTCTCCTTTAGCCTTTCATCATGACTTGTGTGAGGCAGTGGCATAGTGTATTGTCACTGGTAGACCCAGCTTAATACTCTGGGGACCTGGGTACAAATCCCACCATGGCAAATGGTGAAATCTGAATTCAATAAAAACCTCGACTTACAAGTCTAAAGATAATCATGAAACCAGTGTTGATTGTTGTAAAAAGCAGTCTGGTCCACTAAATCCCTTTAGGGAAGGAGATATGTCACCCTTACGTGGCCTGGCCCACAAATATCCCCATCCTCAATGATGGAGGAGCCCAGCACATCAGTGCAAAAGATAAGGATGAAGTATTTGCAGCAATCTTCAGCCAGAAGTGCCGAGTGGATGATACATCTCGGCCTCCTCCAGTGGTCTCCAGCATCTCAGATGCCAGTCTCCAGTCAATTTCATTCACTTCACATGATATTAAGAAATGGTTGGAGGCACTGGATACTGCAAAGGCAACGGGCCCTGATAACATTCTGGGAATAGTACTGAAGACTCCAGAACTTGCCGCTCCCGTAGCCAAGCTCTTCCATAACAGTTACAACACTGGCATCTACCCAACAATGTGGAAAATTGCCCAGGTATGTCCTGTACACAAAAAGCAGGACAGATCCAACATGGCCAATTACCGCCCAATCAGTCTACACTCGATCATCAGTAAAGTGATGGAAGGGGTCATCGACAGAGCTATCAAGCAGCACCTGCTCACCAATAACCTGCTCAGTGACGCCCTGTTTGGGTTTCGCCAGGGTCACTCAGCCCTTGACCTCATTACAGCCTTGGTTCAAACATGGACAAAAGAGCTGAATTCCAGAGGTGAGGTGAGAGTGACAGCCCTTGACATCAAGCCCTAGCGAAACTGGAATCAATGGGTATCAGGGGTCAAACTCTCCGGTGGTTTTAGTCATACCTGGTACACAGGAAGATGGTTATAGTTGTGGAGGGTCAGTCATCTCAACTCCACGAAATCTCTGCAAGAGTCCCTCAGGGTAGTGTCCTCGGCCCAACAATCTTCAGCTGCTTCATCAATGACCTTCCCTCCATCAGAAGGTCAGAAGTGGGAATGTTTGCTGATGATTGCACAATGTTCAGCACCATTCACGACTCCTCAGATACTGAAGCAGTCCGTGCTCAAATGCAAGAAGATCTGGACAATATCCAGGCTTGGGCTGACAAGTGGCAAATAACACAAATGCCAGGCAATGACCATCACCAATAAGAGACACTCTAACCACTGCCCCTTGACATTCAATTGTGTAACCATCACTGAATCCCCCACTGTCAACATCCTTGGGGTTACCATTGACCAGAAACTCAACTGGACTCACCACATAAACACAGTGGCTACAAGAGCAGGTCAGAAGCTAGGAATAATGTAGCGTGTAACTCACCCCCTGACTCCCCAGACCCTATCCACCATTTACAAGGCACAGTTCAGGAGTGTGATGGAATACTCCCCACTTGCCTGGATGGGTGCAGCTCCAACAACACTCAAGAAGTTTGACACCATCCAGGACAAAGCAGCCCGCTTGATTGGCACCACATCTACAAACATTCAATCCCTCCACCACCGATGCTCAGTAGCAGCAATGTGTACTATCTACAAGGTGAACTGCAGCAATTCACCAAAGATCCTTAAACAGCATCTTCCAAACCCACGACCCCTTCCATCTAGAAGGACAAGGGCAGCGGATAAATGGGAACACCACCCCCTGCAAGTTCCCCTCCAAGCCACTCACCATCCTGACTTGGAGATATATCACCGTTCCTTCGCAGTCGATGGGTCAAAAACCTGGAATTCCCTCCCTAGTGGCATTGTGGGTCAACCCACAGAACATGGACTGTAGCAATTCAAGAAGGCGGCTCACAACCATCTTCTCAAGGGCCAGCCAGCTATGCCCATGTCCCATGAATGAGTTTTAAAAATGGAACACCAGAGCTACAGCAATGTGGTTGACTTTTAGTTGACCTCAGGGATGGCAATAAATGCTGGCCCAGTCAGCAATGCCCACATCCCATGAACAAATTTTTAAAATCCTAATACTCTGTCTAATACCTTTGTTTTTTCGTTCTTTGTCCCTTCACAAGGCAATAATATTCTTTGTGTGTTTAGCTTAATAGAACTGTGCTGAATGTCAGAATATATTTGACCAGCGGCCAATATAGTTACTTATCTTGTCATTTATTATCTGGGAAACCTTATCATTGTCCCTCATATATTTTAGGTTATTTTGAAACTCATATAAAACTTTCAGGTATCAGTATATCTCCCCTTATTACTGAACTCTTTCATTGTTCTTGTAAATCAGGCTCTGTATTGGGTTTCTCATATATCCTCCTGGAGGAAATGTTCTCCGGATCATCAATTGTAAGTTGTTCATAGAGTTTGTCCCTTCCCCTGCAAATGCTTTGAAAAATCAGGAGCAAGGAAAGCCCATTCAGCTAGTTCCATCAGAGTCCATATAAAACAATTCTCCTGTAGACTCCTTTCCCATATACACCTGTTGAACCCAACTTCTGGGAACATTTGTTTACTTGCACAACCTCATTAAGAACATAAATATCTTTATAACTCAATCTCATTTCTCCCTTAATCCCTGCTCCTTTTTTTCTCCCAAGGTGCCAAGTAGCTCTGCATTAACGTGGCATAGATTGTGCCTTTGACATGGCAGCATGTTGGCACGGTGGTTAACACTGCTGCCTCACAGTGCCATGGACCTTGGTTGAATTTCAGCCTTGGGTGACCGTCTGTGCGGATTTGCACGTTCTCCCCATATCTGCATGTGTTTCCTACAGATGCTCCGGTTTCCTCCCACAGTCTGAAGATGTGCAGGTTAGGTGGATTGGCCATGTTAAATTGCCCCTTAGTGTCCCAAGATGTGTGGTTAGGGGGATTAACCATAGTAAATATGTGGGGTTATGGGATAGGGCAAAGGGGAGGGCCTGGTGGGGCTGTCTTTCAGAGGGTCGGTGCAGACTCGATGGGCTGAATGATCTCCTTCTGCACTGTAGGGATTCCATAATTCTCTGACTTTGTGAGTGTGTAAAATTGGTAAGAGTGAAATGGTGACCTTAATACCTCACCCCATGTTCATTTATATTGACTTCAATGACAATCAAGATTTGGAAAGATTTGCTATCCCTATTTTAGATTTGATGTGGAGATGTTGGCGTTGGGCTGCGGTGGGCACAGTGAGAAGTCTCACAACACCAGGTTAAAGTCCAACATGATTTATTTGGAATCATGAACTTTCGGAGCGCTGCTCTCCACTCACCTGATGAAGGAGCAGCGCTCTGAAAGCGGGTGTTGTGAGACTTCTTACTATTTCCGACCATCACATAAAGTCAAAATCTACTTTTTGTTTGCTATCCTACAATCGTCTCAAATCACTGGTTAGAATTTTACATGTTATTTTCGGACGCACTGTCAACCTTTAAGTTTATTCTTTAGTGTCACAAGTCGACTTACATTAACATTGCAATTAAATTACTGTGAAAATCCTCTAGTCGTCACACTCCTTTCCTGTTCGGGTACACTGAGGGAGAATTTAGCAAAGCCAGTGCACCTAACCAGTTTTTCGGACTGTGGGAGTAAACCGGAGCACCCGGAGGAAACGCAAACACGGGGAGAACGTGCAGACTTTGCACAGACAGTGACCCAACCTGGGAATCGAACCCAGGTCGCTAGCACTGTGGGGCAGCAGTGCTAACCATTGTGCCACTGTGCTGCCCCATGATGACCTGGGTGAATGTGAAATATTGCGAGAAGACATCGGGCACACATCCTGACAGAATTGCACCCTCACGCAATATTTTGGTCACGCGGACGCGCACACGAGACAATTGACCAACTAGTTAAGGGGATTTAAAGTCCAGTTGACTGCAATTTTACATTGCCTGTGCAATTTTTAGGTTTCACACTTCTTCCTCACCCTTTAACAACTCAGACGAAGGAGGGTTCTGTGGAGCAGAAACATAGGCACAAATCAATTGGGTAAACTGGCCCATTCATTCTGTAAATTCAATGTAATACTCAGACTGATTAGTACAAAAGAAAATCACAAATATTTCCCAAACTGCAAATGGCAAAGGTTGGTATGGGCTACGAGTAGAGTCCAAAAGTAGTTCCCCTTGTAGCAGGTGGCAGGTGTTCCTGACTCCACCAGAGTACATAATAATGATGTCCAGTTTTCTCACAAGGAAAAGTTACCGGGAACTAATACAACAATAGTTTGAGGATTGAACCCAAAATTAAGTTTTCATCTCCTTCCCCCAGTCTTCCATTTTTCACAGCCCTCATAACAATAGGCCACCATCCTGAACTGGGTTCCGATTTGGCCAAGTGTCAAGGTCTGGTTGTAAACAAGATTTAACAATGAGAACAATCGTTATCCGGTACATGGTATCATGTCGCTGATAACACGTCAACTCTGTTTAGTGATAGCTTTGTGTGAAATAATTGGGTTAAGCTTTGTTGAACTCAATATGAGATAATGGGCATAAGTTTCAGTTGGCGCACAAAAGTGTGTGGCCAAGGCAGATGCTCATGATAATGACCTCTTTCTGCACCGTAACAATTCTCTGATTCTAGTCGAGGCATTCAAGAAGGCATTAAATGATTACTTGAATAGCTGCAATGTGCAGGGGTATGGGGTAAAAGCAGGGGAGTAACACTAAGTCATGATGCTCATTTGAGAAGCCAGTGCAGATCGATGGGCCAAACGGCCTCCTGCGCCACAACAATTCTGTGATAATGAAAAGATTTCACTGGTGCCAATAATGAGGATTGCCCGGGAGATATAGGGCGGGATTTTCCGGCTGCGCTCGCACAAGGTCAGGAAATCCCGCCCGAGGTCAGCGGACATTTGCATGCTCCGTGTCCCACCTGTTACAACTCCTGTGGTGGGCGGGATGGTAAAATTCCACACATAGTATTTGTTTTCTTGCAGGTGTGAGTCCACAAAGCAATGCTGCTTGTAACTGGACAATAATCACAATCTGAGACAGGGAGGAAAATGGAAAATGGAACAGCATCATTTTAGTTTATTTATCAATGTCACAAGTATGCTTACATTAACATTGCAATGAAGTTACTGTGAAAATCCCCTGGTCGCCACACTCCGGTGCCTGTTCGGGTACACCGAGGGAGAATTTGGCATGGCCAATACACCTAACCAGCACGTCTTTCGGACTGTGGGAGGAAACCGGAGCACCCGAAGGGAACCCACACAGACACGGGGTGAACGTGCAGACTCTGCACAGACATTGACCCTAGCCGGGAATCAAACCCCTGTCCCTGGCATTGCAAGGCAGCAGTGCTAACCACTGTGTCACCATGCCGTCCCATATGCTATATTAAATGAGTGCAGTTTGCAATGTTCCTCCAAGGTTTACGTTGAAGGATATGGGGGCACTTCCCAAATTCAAACTCAAATCGCACAGCATCTATAGCGAGTGTCCTTTTAGGGCCTAAGAGGGTCACCTGGCTTGAGAGACCAATCGGGACCGAGACTAGGTAATCGCCCAAGCGGGTGGAGTCCTCCCTTAGGCAGAAGACATCTGAAGACATGTAGTAGACATATAGGGACTGGAGCAGCCGGGGGGGGGGGGGGGGGGGGTGCTGCTCCTGAGCAGCCGGGGGGCTACCAGCCTGTGTTCAGTTTTTCCTTGTTAATAAGTATCCTTTGTGTTCCTGACAAAGTCTGTGAGCGTGCATCATGACACCATCCTAACCAGGACATGTACACAGCATTCCTTCAACATTGCTGGTAGGTATTCCCTAACTCAACTCCATTGTGGGAATACAAGGATTGCAGCTGTGCAAGGAGATGTCCAATCTCCACCTTCTCGGAACAATCTGGGATGGGCAATTAAAGTGGCCTTGCCAGTGTCACCCAATGTTTAGAGCCAGACCTTAAACCTCTGGTTAGTTCAGAATCTATCAGCCTTATTTTCCTACTCTTTCCACATAGACGTGGGAAATTCAGACACGTCTATGTGGAACAAGAAAATTTGGCCTTGTGTTTTAGGAAAGCACAAATTGAATCTTTGTTCTACTTAATCTCAGACGAGACTAGTAATAATAGGATTTAATGATACAACCTGTTTCACTATTGATAAATTATTTAATTATGTATAGAAACAATAAATTATAATATTATAGCAATGAGGAAATAAGACTATTCTTTACAACCCTGTGTTGTGCATCGACTGAAATGCATACAGAAACCAATGGTGTATTGAGTTCAAATTAATCTTTTTATGACTCAGATGAGCTATTGTCATTGCTCACCTGCCTTGTGTAACAGGCAACAGACTGAAGCTCCAGTAAAAAAATAGCCCTGAGGATAAGCACAATCAAAACCAGTGTCTTTAAGGATGTGACATTCAGCACTTACACTAGTCTTCTCCAGATTAGCCTTGTACCTTTCAGGATCACAGCACAAATGGAATATAATCTCAGATATTCCAATCGTTATATGGGTCATCGAGTTATGTTACATGGACATTTTGTCTCTGAAAATGCAAGGAGAGATCCCTTTTCATACTACCTCGGGTTCCACAAGAATGCCAATTCATTCCAGTTCTACCGCACCCCTCAATGTAACTCTTGACACTTGTTTTCAAGCCTAAGGCATCAGCAGTCTCAGATTGTGCCTCAACTCATCGAGTGCTGATACAACCACCCATACCTTTGTCACTCCTTGACCTGGCTATTGAATGACCTTCCAGCTGGCCTCCCACTGGGGAACTGGAAACAAAGGTGATAGTCAATGAGCAATGGTAGGTCATTAAAAAGTTAAAGTTTAAGTTTATTTATTAGTGTCACAAGTAGGCTTATATTAACACTGCAATGAAGTTACTGTGAAAATCTCCGTGTTGCTACACTCCAGTGTTCGGGTACACTGAGGGAGAACTTAGCATGGCCAATGCACCTAACCAGCATACCTTTCGGACTGTGGGAGGAAACCGGAGCACCCGGAGGAAACCCACGCAGACACGGGGAGAACATGCAAACTCCACACAGACAGTCACCCAAGCCGGGAATTGAACCTGGGTCCCTGGCACGGTGAGGCAGCAGTGCTAACCACTGTGCCACTGTGTCGCCTTAGGCAGAGATGTTCCAGGTACAAAGCTAACGATAATATCATACGGAGCGAAGATGAGGTCATCCCCACTAGCCCAGCCATTCATCGGCTAACACATTGATCCAATGCCTTCCTATGCCAACTGGAAAGAAAAGGGACTCATTCACCCAACTGGATCATGCTTGGCTGACAGCCAAACAGTTGGCTTTCTCCCTCCATTTTCAATATTTTTATATCTGGGAAAGGGAAATGTTCAATGGAAATGATAAAACATCCATCTGTTTTTTAATGTCCCGGTGAGTTTTTCTCCAGGGTTGTACAAATCAGTGTCCTGGTGATTAATCTTCAATGCTTGGAGACTCCAGGCCAATCCTAGAGGATTGGGAACCCTCATTTCACGCCAAATTTTTTAAGTTTAAGTATCTGTGTCATGAGTAGGCTTACATTAACACTGCAATGAAGTTACTGTGAAAATCCATTGGTTGCCACACTCCGGCGCCTGTTCGGGTACACTGAGGGAGAATTTAGCATGGCTGATGAACCTAATCAGCACGTCTTTCGGACTGTGGGAGGAAACCGGAGCATCCGGAGGAAACCCACACAGACACAGGGAGAACATGCAAACTTCACACAGACAGTGAACCAAATCGGGAATCAAACATGAGTCCCTGGAGCTGTGAGGCAGCAGTGCTAACCACTGTGCCACCGTTCCTATTATGCCTGTGCCCATTGATCTGCGTAGACTCCCGATAAAGCATCTCCTCATTTTTAAAATTTAGTCCTGTTTTCAAATCCCACCCCGCACCTCATCCCATGCCTCACCCTCCAAATCTCTGTGATCCCGCCTGCTTCATAACTCCCTGAAATATCTGCACTCATCTAATTCTGGCCTCTTCAGTATTTCTGATGTAATTTGCTCCACCATTGCCGGCTGTGAGTTCAGTTTCCAAAGTCTCAGCTTGAAATGTCCTCCTTTAAACCTCTCTATATCCCGTTCCTCCTTGAAGTCCAAGCCTTTGGTAACCTGACCTAAAGATCCTTAAGTAGCTCAACATCAAATTTTGTTTGATAATGCTTCAGTGAAGCGTTCTGGGATGTTTTACCTACACTAAGTATGCTATAGAAATGCATAATTGTTGTTGATTTTGGCTCCATACACTTCCCCCAATGTCATATACATGACCACACCTTGTTCCTTTAAGAGGGAAGAGAGTTCTCTACCAATTTGTACTTGCTTTCTTTCCAAATCTCATCACACTGTCCTTCCATTTTGCTTACTACACTTTGGTAAAACCGGTTGGATGTTAATGTGTTTAACTGCAGGTGTAAGGCCGGCTCACACACTTCATCTAAATCGCCCAACCTTTAGAGCCAATGGCATCAAAAGCATATTTCCCCAGCCCTTCCAAGCTGCCCTGAGGGTCGCGGTTAATGTTAAAGTCACAGAGCTGGATTCTCTCTCCTGCAGCAATGGAAATCACAAGTTTCTGACCTTGAGTTGGGATGACGGTGGGAGGGGAAGATAAATAGGGGCGGGTGACACAGAGCTTGACTTTGACCTGTAAAGCCCCAGCTCACGTTAAAGGGACAGTTCCTCTTCAAGGAGAGTTTTGAACTTGGCAAGTTTTAAATAGACCATCAATCTCCGAAATAAGTTTCAAAAAGAAAACTGGGAAACACAGTAAAGGCGGAAGAAAATGGGAATAGGCAGCTGGTCATTCAGCTCAGAAAAGCATCTCGTTACAAAGATCCAGACCTGGACTCAGCATCATAGCTGATCACAACCTGTCATTTCCTCCAGTGACTTTCTCTGTGTTAAAAATGCCATCCTTGCTTTGGAGTATCAATTCCACTTTTCCTCACTGGTTTCTTTTCTTTTAGTTTCCAGAATAAATGTCACCAACTCTTAACATTAAAATTAATCAACTCTTCCTTTTCCGTTCCATCCAGTCTTCCCTTGGTTAGCTAAACCCGTAGTTTCCTTCATAAAAATGATTCTTCCCAAAGTACTGAGATTATGATTTGGATTTTCATTTGTGAGCCCCACTCCCACTGTCACGATGCGGATGTGAATCAGGCAACCATGGAAGGCGACATTGGGACCGAGAGGCTGATTTCCGAGGAGGCATCCAATTAAGTGCCCCCTTCTGGGTGCCCTGTCCAATTAAGGATGGAGGGTGACCTCTCAGGGCGAGAGGAATCCCTGCAGCATTGACAGATTGCAGCACACCTGTTCAGGTAGGCGGAGGGACTTGAGGCCTGGTCCCTCCCATGCCAACGTTATAGTTAAGAAAGCTCACCAAGGCCTCTACTTTCTCAGGAGGCTAAGGAAATTCAGCATGTCAGCTATGACTCTCACCAATTTTTACGGATGAACCTTAGAAAACATCCTTTCCAGATGTATCACAGCATGGTATGGCTCCTGCTTTGTCCAAGTCCGCAAGAAACTATTAAAGGGTCATGAATGAAGCCCAGTCCATCACGCAAACCAGCCTCCTATCCATTGATTCTGTCTACACTTCCAGCTGCCTCGGAAAAGCAGCCAACATAATCAAAGACCCCACGCTCCCCAAACACACTCTCTTCCATCTTCTTCTGTCAGGAAAAAGATACAAAAGTCTGAGGACACATACCAAGCGACTCAAGAACAGCTTCTTCCCTGCTGCCATCGGACTTTTGAATGGACCTACCTCATATTAAGTTGTGATGTGGAGATACCGGCGTTGGACTGGGTGGGCACAATAAGAAATCTCACAACACCAGGTTAAAGTCGAACAGGTATATTTGGAATCACGAGCTTTTAGAGCGCTGCTCCTTCATCAGATGAGTGGAGAAGTAGGTTTCACAAACATGGCATCTCTAGACAAAGACGCAATTG
This sequence comes from Mustelus asterias, assembly GCF_964213995.1. Lineage (NCBI taxonomy): Eukaryota > Metazoa > Chordata > Chondrichthyes > Carcharhiniformes > Triakidae > Mustelus > Mustelus asterias. The sequence continues at coordinate 56,577,350 of NC_135817.1, forward strand.
CAAGATAATGGTTGGAATGTGAGTCTTATAATAAGTTGATTGCTCTACACTATAGTTGTGACTGTAACACTATATTCTGCGCCTTCTCCTTTCCTTCTCCCCTATGTACTCTACGAACGGTATGCTTTATCTGTATAGCGCAAGAAATAATGCTCTTCATTGCATCCCATTACATGACAATAATAAATCAAAACAAAGATGGCAGTATCTTCTGGCAACTTTTCAAAACACCTAAAATTACAGAGGCCACAGCGGCCGTTATTGTGAAGGGGAAACCCATCCATTGGATAGACGGTGGGCAGAGCTGTGACCCGATGACAATGGTGGGTGGGGGGGGGTACACCCAGCTGGATGTAGTGCTGACCTCTCAGCCAGTGTGCCACCAGGGGGCCACCTCCATCCATCGGCCATGATTTGGCCTCAGTGATGGGAGGTTCGCATGCTGACAGGAAAATTCCAGTCAGTCGTGGAGAGTGACCTTAAAGTGGTCAAATGGAATGCGCACCACTTGCCAACAGGGAACTTTCACTCTTCCATTGAGTGTGCCTCAATGAAACTTGCTCAGGATGGATCCACAGTGGGAGATCAGCATGCTGGTCAGTAACATCTGCCTTTAGTGAGAACGAAAATTCAGCTCCATCCTCTCCTTACTTTGCCAGGGAGTTCAATCTGAGATTTTCTCCTGTATGATCTGCTCTCTTAATGTTCCCTTCGTGTCTTGTTAGTTCATTTTTCTGACTCGCCCGTTTGTTTGCCGTTACTCAACGTTGAACGACATCACTCTGCCTGAAGCTTGTTTTACACCTCCAGCATTTCCCTCTGTCCTCCTCTCTATGTTATCTTCTTGGATACAGGATCAATCCATTCATACCCAAAGGATCCCTGCAATACTAAGAACTGAAATAAAAACTAATGGTGCATGTGCTGCAACTAGCTAGCAGATGGATCAGCAACAGTAGAGAGTCAAACTGGCCTTGGGTGTAGACTCCTCCTCAAATGAAAACAGGCACCCATCATTCTCTGCACAAATGCAGACAAGCTTGCTGCTTTCTCTTTCTGGCACAATGGTTGGCACTGCTGCCACTGCGCCAAGGCTTCAACTCTAGCCTTGGGTCACTGTCTGTGTGAAGTTTGCATGTTCTCCCCGCGTCAGCGTGGGTTTCCTCCGGGTGCCCCGGTTTCCTCCCCCAGTCCAAAGATATGCAGGTTAGGTTGATTGGCCATGTTCAATAACCTCTTAGCATTGCAAGATGTGCAGGTTAGATGGATTAGCCATGGTAAATGTATAGGGTTACAGAGATAGGGCAGTGGAGAAGGCCTGGGTGAGATACTCTGTCAGAGAATTGGCGCAGACTCGATGGGCCGAATGGCCTCTTCAGCACTGTAGGGATTCTATGATTCTCTGGAATCCATTGTTTAGTTTTAAAGTTCGTTTATTAGTGTCACAAGTAGGCTTACATTAACACTGCAATGAAGTTACTGTGAAAATCGCCACACCCCGGCGCCTGTTTGGGCACACTAAGGGAAAATGTAGCATGGCCAATGCACCTAGCCAGCACGTCTTTTGGACTGTGGGAGGAAACCGGAGCACCCGGAGGAAACCCACGCAGACATGGGGAGAATGTGCAAACTCCACACAGACAGTGACCCAAGCTGGGAATTGAACTTCGGTCCCTGGCGCTGTGAGGCAGCTGTGCTAACCACTGTGCCACCATGCCACTCACAAAAAAAATCCCACCGCTGCCAAATATATTTTATATATAAATATATACAAAATTTATAAATATATATAGTTTTTTGTCAATGCCCACATTAGTTGGTGGAACTCTCACCTGAGACAGGGCTGGAGACTTATGACCCACTCCAGTGATTTGAGCACAAGATCTCAGGTCACACTCTAGTGTAGTACTGCTGGAGTGCTGCATTGTTGGAAGTTCTACCTTTCAGATATGACTTTAGACCAAGCTGCCTGCTGCCCTCTCAGCCGCAAGTAAAATGTTGCATAACACTATTCCAAAGAAGAACAGGGGAGTTAGTGATCCAGTAAATATTATTATGAATCTAAGATTACATGAGGCAATTATGTTTCTTTTAATTTCATGTAAAATAGGGTGGCCTGAATAGGGAAATGATGATAAATGTTTGTGGAAGGGGTAGCAATCAAGCTGGCCACTTTGTCCTGGATGGTGTTGAGCTTCTGGAGTGTGCTTGGAACTGTACCCATCCAGGCAAGTATGGGGTATTCCATCGCACTCCTGACTTGTGCCTTGTAGATGACGGACAGGCTTTGGGGGGTCAGGTGGTGAGTTATTTGCTGCAGGGTTCCTAGCTTTTGACCTACTCTGGTAGTCACAGTATTTATGTGGTTAGTCCCGTTCAGTTTCTGGTCAATGGTAACCCCCCAGGATGTTGAAAGTGGGGGATTCACTGATGGCAAAGCCACTGAACAACAAGGGGCGATGGTTAGATTTTCTCTTGTTGGAGATGGTCATTGCCAGGCACTTGTGTGGTGTGAATGTTACTCGCCACTTGTCAGCCCAAGCCTGGATGTTGTCCAGGTCTTGCTGCATTTGGACTCATATGCTTTGAATTGCTTCAGTACCAGGAGTCGTGAATGGTGCTGAACATTGTGCAGAGATCTGTGAATATCCCACTCCTGAGCTTATGATGGAAGGAAGACATTGATAAAGCAGCTGGTTGGGTCTAAGACACTATCCTGAGGAAATCCTGCAGTGATGCCCTGGGGCTAAGATGATTTGACTTCCAATCACCATAAACATCTTCCTTTATGCCAGGTATCACTCCAACCAGCAAAGAGTTTTCCCTCTGATTCCTGTTGATTCTAGTTTTGCTGGGGCTCCTTGATGCCATGCTCGGTCAAATGCTGCCTTGTTGGCAAGGGCAGTCATTCTCACCTCACCTCTGGAACTCAACTCTTTTATCCATGTTTGAATCAAGGTTCAGTAAGAAGTCTCACAACACCAGGTTAAAGTCCAACAGGTTTATTTGGTAGCACGAGCTTTCGGAGTGTTGCTCCTTCATCAGGTGAGTGCCCTGTTGTACTCGCCTGATGAAGAAGCAGCGCTCCGAAAGCGCATGGATTTGCCCCCTAGGTCTTGGCCCCTAGCCAAGCTGTTCCAGTACAGCTACAAAACTGGCATTTACCCAGCAATGTGGAAAAATGCCCAGGTATGTTCTGTACACAAGAAACGGAACAGCTACATCCTGGTCAACTTCTGCCCTATCAGTCTCCTTTTAATTAACAACAAAGTAATGGAAGGGGTCATCAACAGTGCTATCAGATGGCACTTACACAGCAATAACCTTCTCACTAATGCTCAGTTTGGGTTCTGCCAGGGTCACTCAGCTCCTGACCTCATTTCAACCTGGATTCATGATGTGGAGATGCCGGCGTTGGACTGGGGTAGGCACAGTAAGAAGGACCACCTAGAAGGACAAGGGCAGCAGATGCATGGGAACATCACCACCTGCAAGTTCCCCATTGTGCCACACACCATCCTGACTTGGTAATATACCACCGTTCCTTCACTGTCGCTGGGCCAAAATCCTGGAACTCCCTCCCTAGCAACACTGTGGGTGCACCTACATCACAGGGACTGCAGTGGTTCAAGAGGCAGCTCAAGGGCAATTAAGGATGGGCAATAAATGCTGGCCTAGCCAGTGACACCCTCATCCTGCGAGATAATTTTTAAAACTTCAGAATTTAGACCACTATTCCAACTTCCATTTTACTCATGCCCCACACCCTCCCCCACCCAATTACATACTCAGCTAACATAAGAGGCAACTCTAATTCCTTCGAGATTTCTGTGAGTGTTGATCGACTGCCTCATTGTTGCGATCCATGAGAAGTTTTCAGAATGTTCCAGCGTGGATAACTGGCAAGCTGAACGGGCTGGACTGGTTTCCAAAACACTTGTGCTCAAATGCCAGTCACCCTATTCCGGTAGCTTAGCCGGAGCATTTCAAGACATCCCTTTCAAGCAGCCACGCGATAAAAATCAGCTCATTGCAGGTTGTCATCTCCGTAGCCCCAGATGGGAAGATCGCCTTACATAAACCAGCTCAGAACCGGACTGAAGCTGAAAGCACTGGCTGGAATGCCAGCTCACACCTCAATAATGGGAGGGATGTTTAGACTATTATAGCCACACAAAGGCCAGACCTGCTTGGCAGGTAAAACAACTGAAACCTGCAGATGAATTCTTTTCTTTCAGTTAATAACCGAAAAAAAAACACCTCCATTGTCAGGATTACTGAAACGTTTGTGAGAAAAATGAAGGAAGTTTCATGTTGAGGCAGATCGCGGAAGGGTCGATAACAAACATGGCCCGGTTCAAATTTGAAAAATCAGAAGGCAAGCAATGTTTGCAAACCACAATGAGTGATTACCACTTCAGATGAGTGGCACTTGGCAAATCTGTAATGATGGATGTGATAAGGAATTCTCCCTCAGTCACCGTAGATTGCCCACTGCAGACTTGTTTTCAAAAGTGGTTGTATGACAGGCTGATTCACCTTCCCCTGTTCAAAGCCACTTGTTCGTTGTGCAATATTGTTTTATCTTTTAGCGCTGGGGTTGTGCGCAAAGCTGATCTTTCTCTTCACTCCATCGGTAACTGCAACACCATTGCCGGAATTCTACCACCTTGCCCGCTACCCAATCGGAGCGGCGAGGGACGGACACCGGAAATGTCCGTTGACCTCGGGTGGGAATTTCCGATCTCGCTCAACTGAGGCTGTAAAATCCTGCCTTACATCCTGCATCCTCGCCTTTCCTTCTCCCTGTGTACTCTATGAACGGTATGTTTTGTCTGTATAGCGCGCAAGAAACAATACTTATCACTGTATCCCAACACATGTGACAATAATAAATCAAATCAATTCAAAGTGATGGTGAAATCTTTTGCTCCTGCATTCTTGTGTGCCGTGCTATTGATTATCCATGACACTCACAGCCCCTTCCCCCACCTCACCACACCCCCCCACCCCCATCTTCTGAGCCCCTCCCCCACCCATACTCCTCGCCATCCACAACTGTTACTGGGATGACTCTGTAGGAAGGTTCAGGGGATTTTCACAGTAACTTCATTGCTTTGTTAATGTAAGCCTACTTGTGACACTAGTAAATAGGCTTTAAACAATTAGCACCAATTTATCCTATTGATAGGACATGATTTCAGTACAGCAGACAAATGATTAGTCCCTGGAAACAATTATAGAATAGGATTCTCATCAAGAGGTTTAGAGTGACGTTAATGTCTTACACATTGAAAACAGCTAGAAAGCCCTCATTGAGGCATCCGGCAACTGACCTGCATGGTGCGAGTGAAGCCTAAACTTCGATACCTCTAAGCTTCGGATGCTGGTTTCGAGTTTGCAGCCCAGTTGTCCCCCTGACTTGACCACCCCTTGTCAAGAGTTTAAAGTTCAGGGTCATAAATAGAAAGTACTCACAAACATAGGTAGGATCATTTACAGGAAGGCAGTGAAACAGTTGTATTGGCGCTGGACTAGTAATCCAGAGATGCAGGGCAAAACCTGGGCTCGAATCCCACCACGGCAGAGGGTGAAATTTGAATTCAATAAACAGCTGGAATTAATTGTCGATTGTCATAAAAACAGAGAAGGGAATCTGCCACCCTTGCCTGTTCTGGACTCCACGACAGGGGATGGCCCTTTAGAACTGAGATGAGATGGGATTTCTTCAGCTAGAGGGTGGTGAATCTATGGAATTCATTGCCACAGAAGACTGTGGTGACCAGGTCATTGAGTATTTTTAAGATAGAGACAGATAGGTTGGTAAGAGAATCAAAGGTTATGGGGAAAAGAAGGGAGAATGGGATTGAGAAACGTATCAGCCACGATTGATTGGCAGAGCAGACTTGATGGGCCAAATGGCCTAGCTCCTGTACCTTCTGGTCTTATGAACTCCAGATCCACAGAAATGTGGTTGACTCTCAAATTTTTCTGAAATGGAGGGCAGGTAGGGGTGGGCAATCAGTGGCCCAGCCAACGACGCACACGTCCTGTAACTGAACTTCTTAAACATTTAGGAGAAATTTCTTTACCCAAAAAGTGGTTAGAAACTGCTGCCACCGGTACTAGTGAGGCAAATAACCTGGATGAATATAAGGGAAGATGGATAAGAACATGATTCGATAGGGAACATGGAGACAAAAAACACATGTGTAACTCAGTTGGGTCACGCAGCCATGTAAGATGATGGTTTACTGTGTGGTGGTTAACTGCTAATCTAGCATCCACTGGTGTGGATCACCAGTAAGTGAACCCAAGTCTCATCTCGTGCTATGCCCCTCCAGTGAAGGGCGCGGGTGAGCAGTGGGGGCTCAGACTACTGCTCAGCTGCTTTGTGGCTTTCAAAGTGCTGGTGCCCAGAAAATAGAGAACTGAGTTTCGGTTGATGAGCATGAGCCACGTAAGATGCATGTGATTCACTCTGGTTGTCAGGACATGATGAAGTGATGGAGCTGTTATCCATACAGGATTGCTGGGAGGGTCCAGTCTCCCCTTCCCCGCAAGAGTGACCCCTCTCCTTCACAACCAAGCTGCAGCCTCTTTGAACTCAGCGAAGGCAACAATGTCAGCCACCCCTCCCCCAGTCTGGACTCTCTCACACTTGTTGATATTGAGTTTGATATTGGACTTAATATAAGGTAGGTACATTCAAAAGTCAGATGGCCGCAACGAAGAAGCTGTTCTTGAGTCAGTTGGTACATGATCTCTGAAGTTTGTATCTTTTTCCCGACAGAAGAAGGTGGAAGAGAGTATGTCCGGGGTGCGTGGGGTCCTTGATTATGCTGGCTGCTTTTCTCAGGCAGTGGGAAGTGTAGACTGAGTCAATGAATGGACTGGGCTACAGATGCAGATGCTACAGGACTGCTGGCTTCCTGTGCTTTATGATCTCAGGGAATCTGGATTCAGCACTTGGAGCTTGGCCCATGACAAACGTGTCAATAATGTTGCTAAGTTTCTCCACTATCCAATATCCAGTGTTGCTGTGACAGGCAGGATTCTGTGGTGTCCCTCGCGTGCAACCCAAAGTCACATTCCACCCATCTATCTGTTTATTGCAGTGGATGATTGGCTCAATGAAGATATTTTATTTGCTGATGGATCTGTTGCCTTTTCGATCCCTCCACACAGGCCCCTAGCATTCCCTGTGTTGAAAGACATCTGGATATTCTGGCAAAGTTGTAAGCAGTAGTCACTGGCACGCCGCCTAGCAGTGTGTTGGATTTTACTTCAAGCAGTTCCTCATGCATTCAGAGTCTCCTTGCTTGGGTCTCTATTGTAATTTATGAGAGTTGACCACTTGGCTTCATGACAGGTTCCATTACAATGATTTCAGCTTTGAAACAGCTCTTGCTTCTCATAGGTTGAGAGTGCAGTGCTGTAGATGGTTGTTTTATAAGGGAAGGTTGAGCAGGTTATATCGAAATATAAAAACTAGAAGCAGGAGGTGGCCATTCAGCCCTTTGAGCCTCCTCCGCCATTCACTATGATCATGGCTGATCATCAAATTCAACATCCTGATCCCCCCTTCCCCCCATATCCCTTGATCCCTTAAACCCCAAGAGCTATGTCTAATTATCTTTCTTGGGCCGAGAACCACTGGTGCTTCAAGGAATGGGAACTGATCTTCTTGAAACACATCAGACCTTGAGGGAATTTGGCAAGGTGGATGTTGAGGGGATATTTTTCCTTGTGGGAGAGACTAGTTTGTGGAATTCTCTATCCCTGGGATTCGTGGAGGTTGGGTCATTGAATACATTCAAGGTCGATTGGACAGATTTTGATTTGATTTGGTTTGATTTATTGTTGTTACATCTATTCGTAAACAATGAAATGTATTGTTTCTTGTGCGCTATACAGACAAAGCATACTGTTCATAGAAAAGGAAAGGAGAGAGTGCAGAATGTAAGGCCCGATTTTACTTTCAAGTTATGCCCGTTTTCAGGCACAAAAACTTAGTAAAGTCGGGCGTGAGGCGAGTATGCGATCCGCGCCCGCCCCCGCGCCGGTTCCCCCTTTACCAAGGCCCGAAAATGGCCGCAATCGGGACCGCAACCGAAACGAGCACGACGGCCATTTGAATGCATTTAAATTGAATTAATGGGCTGCACACCCAACTTTATCGGCACTTCCCCCTTTACCACCGCATTCGCCAATTCAGAATAGGCGTGAAACAGACATGCTCCAGATAAATCCAATTCGGGTGCTCCATCAGTGAGAGTTAGTGAGGAAGTAATTGTAAAGTGTCCAACAGCTCTCTGCTGCTCATTGGTGTCATTTTGTTGCAGCCATTTTCTGTCTCGGGTCGGTGGAGGCTCTGCGAGTGTGTGGGGGAGTGGGGGGCTGTTGCTCAACAGGGTCTCCGATGTCCGACTTGTAGCATGGACCAAGGTCTCAGCACTGATCTTGGGTCTTATGGATGCTGCTGGGTCCTAGTGCACTCAGCACTCTTCCAGCTGAAGGATGCGTACAAAGCATTTGCAAATTACACTGCTGCAGCCTCTCAACTTTGTGAGGAGCTGTAATTGTGGACAGCATGTGGCTCGGGGAATTGGGGGAGCTGTGCTTGTGGGGAGCATGTGGCTTGGGGAATTGGGGGGGCTGTGATTATGGAGAGCATGTAGCTGGGGGATTTGGGGGGGACTGTGATTGTGGGGAGCATGTGGCTGGGGGAATTGGGGGGGCTGTGATTGTGGGGAGCATGTGGCTGGGGGAATTGAGGGGCTGAGATTGTGGGGAGCATGTGGCTGGGGGAATTGGGGGAGCTGTGATTGTGGGGAGCATGTGGCTGGGGGAATTGGGGGGCTGAGATTGTGGGGAGCATGTGGCTGGGGGAATTGGGGGGCTGAGATTGTGGGGAGCATGTGGCTGGGGGAATTGGGAGGCTGTGATTGTGGGGAGCATGTGGCTGGGGGAATTGGGGGGCTGAGATTGTGGGGAGCATGTGGCTGGGGGAATTGGGGGGCTGTGATTGTGGGGAACATGTGGCTGGGGGAGCTGGGGTATGGACAGTGACTGTTGATGTGCTCAGGGCAAGCAGAGTTCTTTAACCTCTACATGTGTTCCTCTCCATCTCCACCCCCCCCCCTTCAGAGTGACGAGATGGCTTTTGTGATGTAATCGATCGATCTTGCTGTTCTTTTGTTTGCTGCTGGAACTGAGGAGGAGGAGCTGGAGGAAGAATTGCGGACACAGGAGGTCCGGGGCCTTACCACTTGTGGGACCAGAGGGAGACGACCACCAGAGATAGGAGATGCCTGCTATTCACCTCGGGGGGGAGTAGGTGGGGCGCAGGAGAAGGGGGGAGCAGAGACCCTGGCACGAGTATCATTTGAACAGATGTCGGACACCGTATGTCGCCGGCGGCTCCGCCTCCGAAAGGAGACAGTGCAACACCTGTGCCATCTGTGCCACCTGTTGTAGGGCCTGGCACCTAGAGACGGGGGGGGGGGGGGGGGGGGGGAGCGGGGTGGGGTGCAGGTACCCACTCTCAGTGGCAGCCAAATTGACGGCCGCTCTGAACTTTTATGCGACTGGCTCCTTTCAGACCCCGAGCGGAGATCGTCTGTGGCATCGCCAAATCAGCCATGCACACCTGTGTCAAGCAGGTCACGGAAGCCCTGTATTCCTGGGCTGGGCAGTACATCAAATTCAACCTGGACCAGGCCCATCAGGAAGCCCGGGCTTCAGGGTTCATGGCCATTGCAGGGATGCCTAACATTCAGGGGGCCATCGACTACACACACGTCGCCCTCAAGGCCACTCTATAGAATCCGTGGAGATTCATCAACAGAAAGGGGTTCCAGTCCCTGAATGTCTGACTGGTGAGTGGCTACAATATGAACATTATACATGTCAGCAGAAGACACCCAGGCAGCGTACACGACAGCTTCATTGTCAGGAGCTCGGACATCCCAGAGGCATTTGAGGAGGAGCCCAGGCTGCGGGCGTGGATCGTGGGTGATATGGGTTACCCACTTCAGACATGGCTGATGATGCCTGTGTGGAGGTCTGTGACTGAGACGGAGACCCGCTATAATGAGGCCCATGTAGCCAAACGCGCGATAGTGGAGAGGTGCATTGGGCTCCTCAAGATGCGATTCCGGTGCCTGGACCGATCTGGCGGGGCCCAACAATACAGCCCAGTGATCACTTCCCGCGTAGTGGTCGTGTGTGCTGTGCACTGCACAATCTGGCACAGCAGAGAGGTGACATATTGGAGGAGGAGGGGGACGTGGAGGCCGACCAGCCAGGCGTCAATGGGGCGGATGACCAGCGGGAGGAGGAGGCAGAGGAGGAGGAGGATGAAGAGGAAGAGCACGCCGAGGAACATTAACCAGGCGCTGGAGGGCTGGCAGCTCAAAAGAGACATGCAAGGGTGGCAAGGGAATCCCTGATCTCCAGGCAGTTCACTCGCTAGGGGTTTGTGTCTGCGGGTTCCATTCCTCCTTCCTCCCCCCAAAATTCCTTCTACTCCTGCAACATTGTCACATCAGAGTGGTGGGCCTGGGTACGCTGTGTTAGTGAGTTTTTTGGCAGGCAGGAGGGTGATGATGACTCGCTAAGCACCATTATGATGATGCCCTGGTGCAAACTAGCCTGACTCCTACCTGAGCTCTGCATGCACGCTGGCACCTGGGCCCAATGTCTGTGTAGTGGGTAAGGGATCTGAAACCCCCATACAGGGCCCTGGGGCAGGTGGGGTAGGGGACGGGAGGGAATCGCTCGTGGGGTCTGGGGAACCAATGGCTTCCTTTTCTCAGTGACACAGCATTGAGGGGCCTCCCCAACTGACATCAACATGAAGCATCCCTCCAGCGATCATCAATGGAAGAGGATTCCTATTCGAGACAAATCTGAGACAAATTAGTCACAGGTGGGTGGTGAAAAAACATTTAATTGCAATAAAGGTGTTTAAATAAGACGCTGTAACATAAAATCTTGTGAACAGAAAATGTTAAGATGCTTAAATATCTTTCTAACTAGAGCAGCCCTTCACCCGCGCCATCTCAGTGCAACTACAACTTCCTAACCTTACGTGGCCTACCACTACGTCTCAGTGACTCCCAAGAATGTACATCGGAGGTGGAGGGGGCCAGCTGCCTATCTCGCCCTGTGGCCTGTGATGTGCTTGGAGAACTTGGACCTTGAAGGCCCTGGCCTGCTTCCAGGTGTCTGGGATGTTTCCATGACACCCTCTTCATCCCACTGACCCTGAGATGCCCCAGTGTCAGGAAGGGGGAGTCAGAAGGTGTAGCCACAGCCACAGTCTCCTGGCTGGAAGGCCCCGGCATGGGCTCGAGCCCTTCCCCGTCTCCTGGGGTTCCCGTGGGCCCCTGGATCACTCCATGGGACGGCGGTGCTTCTGCAGTGAGCTCCAGAAGCCACGGCGTCACCTGCTTCTGCCAGTCCTGGAGGACCATTTGCGTTCTACCCACGTTGGTCGAGCCCTCTGCGATGATCACTTGAGTCGGGGGCCATCTCTCAATGGCCGCAGCAAGTGCCCTCTGAGACTGGGCCACGTTCTGCAGCCCCTCAGCCATGACCCTCTGTGATTGGGCCATGTTCTAATAGGCCTCTGTGTCTCAGCGCTGTTCCGCTGGGTTTCCTGCAAGCTTTCAAGCCTCTTAGCCATGGGCCGCAAAACCTCGAGAATCCTGTTCAGTCCCTCAGCTGTGGCCTGCTGTGACCTGGCCATCGCTTGGAGCCTGCCACTCATGGTGAGGATCCCTTGCCCCAGGCTTTCCATTGCAGACGCCACCCTTGCAGTGTTGGCCTGGGAAGCACCCAATACAGGCAATAGCTGGTCTGCCTGAAAGCATTGGGATTCCTCCCAACAGCGTCGCAGTTGGTCCAGTGTGGCCGTCAGCCCCTCCTGCATTCCCTGGCTCTGTTGCTGCATCTCCAGCAGCTGAGGGGGAAGTGATCTGAGGCCCAGCATGTAGCCTGGGGCCAGCTGAGTCCTCGCCTCCAGCAGGCCCCGCATGCCAGAGGCCTCGGACGTTCCCTCCTCCACCTGATGTACATTATCAGATGTGTCGTGTTCACCAGAGTGACCCAGAAGCCTCCCCACTAACTGGACCCACTGACGTGTCAGTATCCGGGATGGTGAACTGCGAGGTGGAAGCTGACGCCAAAACTATGCCATCCTCGGAGGTCCCTCCAGCCATATCCTCAGAGGACTCATCCGAGCTGTCCTGACCAGGATGGGCGGGAGCTGCAGTAGGGGCCTCGAGTCCAGAAGGCCCCGGGGCATCCGGATCTGTCCCTGCAACACAGGACACAAGGTTAAGTGCAAGGGAGGGAGAGGAATCCGGGATGCAAAACACATGATTCACATTTCTCCATTGAACATAGAACAAAGCACCAAAAAATTATATCACAGGAACAGGCCCTTCGGCCCTCCAACCCGTAGCGACCAGGCTGCCCATCTGATTTGTAACCCCCTACCCTTCCAGGGACCATATGCCTCTATTCCCTTCCCATTCACATAGCTGGAGAGATATCCCTTAAAGGTCACTATCGTATCTGTATCCACGAACTCCCCTTGGCAGTGAGTTCCAGGTGCGTTCCCCCTCTCTGTGCAAATAAACATGCCTCGTACATCTCCTTTAAACCTTGCCCCTTGCACCCGAAACTCGGCCCCCGAGAAGTTGCCTCAAAGTGAGTGGAGGAATGAAAGGTGCTCACGTCTTGACAGCAGCCCAACCATGCTGTTGCTGACAATCCACATCTCCCCTTCTCTGGACAGCTCCAGCGCCCGCTCCTCAAAGGAGGCGAGGACCCGGAGGTCTGGCTCACCACCCCTTGTCTTCGCCCTCTCACGGGTGTTATGGTCGGTCTTCTCCCTGTGGAGACAGAAGGAGCCATGAAGGAAATGATGGCGTGACTCCTGCAGAGTATCAGGTGGTGACCCTTGGAGGGCAAGCGCAGTGGGGCTCTTGGGGGGGGATAGGAAGGAGGTGCTTGGGGGTCAGGGGCTGGAAGCATGCAGGGTGCTGGGGATGGGAGGATCTGGGGGAGATTTGGGGGAAGATGCAAGATGGGGTTCAGCACTCACCCTTGCTGCATGGATGAGGTAATTGACTTTTTTCCGGCACTGCTTCGTGGTTCAGGGGGCCACTGCCCTGGCACTGACTGAGGTGGTGACTTCCTCCCAGGCCGCATTTCCATCAGCCCCCCTGGGGTCTCCGCCCTCCTGCGGGGAAGAGGGTCTCTGCTGCATCCAGTAGTCTCCTCAGGTCGTCCTTGGAAAATCAGGGGGCTGGTCGTGCGCACATTTTGTGCGGGAATGCCTGCCTGCCTGTCCATTCTTGGGTGTATTATGGAGCTGCCCCTCGTTAGGGCAGATCAGCTGCAGGCAGTTTGGCAGAACATTCCAGTAAGTTCCATGCAGTTTGCTTGTAATTGAGGGGAAGGCAAGTGAGCACTTGCAGGTGTGCTGATGGGGAGGAGGTGGAGGGGGTGGGGTGGGGGCTGCATCAGTGCCTCAATGGCTGGGGACAAGGGAGAGAGAGGGAGGTGTCACACAGCCATTGGAGTCCGGAGGAGATGGGGGCCTTGTGCGGGAGGGTCCGGGGTGGGGGTGAGGGGGATCACTCTGATTGATATCTGAAGGGTGGAGGGGGGAGGTTGGATCTCTCTGCCTGAGATCAGTGTGGGGGAAGGGGGGGTCCGCTGCCACTCTGCCTGAGATCGGTGGGGGGAAGAGGGGGAGGGGCCCGGGATCATTCTGGGTGGAGGAGGAGGTGGGGGGATCAGGGGGTCAGTAATGTTGTGGGGGTGGGGCAATGTCTGTGGGGCCAGGGGATGGCATTATCCATCCAAGGAGCAAAGTGGTGGGGGAGCGTTATTCTATCTTTTTTCTCTGCGCATGTGCAATTAGAGGCACCAATCAGAGCTGCAGGGTTTCGGATGCTTTAAGCCCCGCCCACAGGCTTGTGCAGAGCGATTCGGACTCGCAGGCAGTGTGTGTATGGGGACGCCTGAGAACGGGTCTAAAAGTCGGATCTGAAACACTCCCAGTTTCAAGTCCGCCCAGCACTTAGAATCAAAATGGTAAAATAGGGCCCATAACGCTAGTCATAGCTGGGGAGTAGAGAGGTAGGTCCATTCAAAAGTCTGACAGCAGCAGGGAAGAAGCTGTTCTTGAGTCGGTCGGTACGTGACCTCAGACTTTTGTATCTTTTTCCCGACGGAAGAAGGTGGAAGAGAGAATGTGTGGGGTGCGTGGGGTCCTTAATTATGCTGGCTGCTTTGCCAAGACGACAGAAAGTGTAGACAGAGTCAATGGATGGGAGGCTGGTTTGCGTGATGGATTGGGCTACATTCACGACATTTTGTAGTTCCTTGCGGTCTTGGGCAGAGCAGGAGCCATACCAAGCTGTGATACAACCAGAAAGAATGCTTTCCATGGTGCATCTGTAAAGGTTGGTGAGAGTTGTAGCTGACATGCCAAATTTCCTTAGTCTTCTGAGAAGGTAGTTAGTGGGCTTTCTTAACTATAGTGTCGGCATGGGGGGACCAGGACAGTTGTTGGTGATATGGACATCTATAAACCTGAAGCTCTTGACCATTTCTACTTTGTCCCCATTGATGTCGACAGGGGCATGTTCTCCACTAATACTATTACTACTAGATTTTTGATCTTAGGGGCGTCAGGCATTTTTGGGGGCAGACAGGAATGTGGAATTGAGGCCACAATCAGATCAGCCATGATCTATCGAATGGCCGAAGGATCCGAATTGCTACTCCTGCTCCTAATCCCTGTGTTCTTGTTCTTGTGTCTTGAAGATTCTTTCTTTTTTGGCACCCTGTGTAGGAATGCCAGAGAGCAGCAGAGCAATTGAGTCGAGGATGTTGGTCTTTATCTTGGTTTGGCAGTGTTGCTTTTGTTGATATGAGGATGGCATTTCTGCTTTGAATGAACAAAGCTTCAGGGTTTGCATTCTAACCCTCGTGCACACTGGGGAGTGGTTTGTACCACGGTCAGCAATTTGTGGCAATGCTATCCGGAGAGTCACATCCACTGATGATCTGGTCCAGCCAGGAATAATGGGCTGATCTTGGATGTCTTGAGGACAATTTATGGCATGGTTTGTTCTGAAAGAAAATGGTAGTTATGCAAAGATCACGGTACCAGCAAAGCTCAAAGAGCCTCTGTGCATTCTCATTTATCTTCCCCAGGGCAGCACGGTGGCACAGTGGTCAGCACTGCTGCCTCACAGCGCCAGGGACCCGGGTTCGATTCGTGAATGTAGCCCAATCCATCACGCAAACCAGCCACCCATCCATTGGCTCTGTCTACACTTTCTGCCGTCTTGGCAAAGCAGCCAGAATAATTAAGGACCCCACACACCCCACACATTCTCTCTTCCACCTTCTTCCGTCGGGAAAAAGATACAAAAGTCTGCGGTCACGTACCGACCGACTCAAGAACAGCTTCTTCCCTGCTGCTGTCAGACTTTTGAATGGACCTACCTCGCATTAAGTTGGTCTTTCTCTACTCCCCAGCTATGACTGTAACGCTATAGGCCCTATTTTACCATTTTGATTCTAAGTGCTGGGCGGACTTGAAACTGGATGTGTTTCAGTGACTGTCTGTGTGGAGTTTGCACGTTCTCTCCGTGTCGACATGGGTTTCCTCCGAGTGCTCCGGTTTCCTCCCACAGTCCTAATATGTGCAGGTTAGGTTGATTGGTTGTGGTAAATTGCCTCTTAGTGTCCCAAGATGTGTCGGTTAGGTGGACTAGCCATAGTAAATGTACAGGGTTACGGGGATAGAGCAGAGGGGAGGGCCTGGGTGGGCTGCTCTTTCAACGAGTTGGTGCAGACTCGATGGGCCGAATGGCCTCTTTCTGTGCTGTAGGATTCTATGGTTCTATGACAGAGGCAGGATCCATGCCCTGTAGGTTCAGAAGTTCTGACTATGCAGCTAATAGCTCTGTTACAGTTCAGAGCGAACATCCAAGTGCATGCAAACAAAACTAAACTTGTATCTTTACAATCCAAGTGAAAGTTACAAGACCAAACAACAACAATGCCTATATTTAAGCTACTTATTACCACATTGTTCAGATATTTCTAAGCCTTTCACACAATGAATAGCTGTTTGACATGTTGTGATTGTTACACAAACAGATGTACGAGACATTCTATACTCCCAGCGCATCCTGAGTGTCAAGTAGACCTGGGTTCTATCTTGGTCGTGCTGATTGAGGAATTAGCAATGATTAGAACAACAAAATAACCACCCGTATTGAAATAGTGTTATGTGAATTTTGAAATATATCTGAACTATTGGTACAGATCACACTGTGAAGGACTACAGCAAATACCTCATTGGAAGGACAGATGTGTAACACATATTCAAGTCAAAACTCATTGAAATTAAACTGAATATCTGAATTTAACCCAAATCAGAATCATAAGCTGCAAGGAGAGCTGCGCAAGTCTCCTTCTCTTGTCCGACCCTCCACAGCGTGAGGCCTAGATGGTTTTAACTCCTAAGCCTCACCTGCCTGGGCCCTGCCTGAATCCATCCTGAAGTCTGAGCAGCAAGTGTCCATCACTGTGAACTCAAAGTGGTCCTCAACATGGCAGGGGGGTGGGGTGTGGGGTGGAGGAGTGGCCATTGGAGGGAGAAAGGAGGACAGGGTGGGAGGTTGGGGGTTAATGTTTTTTCCTGGGGCCCAGAAAAATATTTCTGCCCCACACAGAAATAAACAAAAAATAACTTGTGCACCTCTTTGGTATTCCCAAACAATCCTCATGTTAAATTTGTAACCAGACCCCATGACGTCACTGGATCCTTCTCTACATATTTAAGCCTGGTGGGTGTTCCTTTTTGCCCACTCATACAAGCAGGTTAAAAAAAGCAGTGGAATCACAGAGGGTAAGTGCAGTTCCGGCCATTTTAACTACCAGGGCTAGGGTTTCCCAACCTCACCGACTTGCCAAATGTCCACCTACTTTCAGTGGAACCAGGCAATCTGGGAGCCTAAAAATCCCGCCCCATATTCCAATAGCCAGGCAGAGCTGAAATCGGCCATTTTGGTTCACTTCTGTCATTCGTCACGGAAACCAATCAGCTTTTAAGAGGAGCAGTGAGCTAAGGAGAATCATGGTCACCTGTTCTTCACAGGCTATCAAGGATCTTCAGTCAATCAATCACTCAGTACGCCAGCAGATAGATCCCATCAAGCCAGTTCCTCCAGATTATTGGAGGTTATAATTTACAGAATGGAAATGCAGGCCGTAAATTCAATAAAATGCAGAACACAAAATTTCACACCTTCCTCTGCTAATTACGAGAACGAATCTTCCAATTATACAGTGTTTCTAACATGTTAAAGCATCCCAAGGTGCTTTGCAGGAATGTTAGCAGACAGAATTTGACACCGAACCACATGGAGACATTAGAACACCTTGATCAAAGAGGGAGGCCGGTATGTCATGGCCATTCACACCAGTAGGACTTTCCTATCCCGCTGCGGTGAATGCAAATTTGGCTGGCCGCCGTATTTTCCGACCTTGCCACAGCAGGACCGTGGCATGAATGGCTATTAAGATCGCTTCCAGTGTCTATACAAAGTCTTAAAGGAAGATAGAGGGGCAGAGAGGCTTAGTGAGGGAGTTCAAAACCTTAAGACCATAAGACCATAAGACATAAGAGCAGAATTAGGCCACTCGGCCCATCGAGTCTGTTCCGCGTTCAACCATGGTTGATATTTTTCTCATCCCCATTCTTCTGCTTTTCCTCCATAACCCCTGACCCCTTATTAATGGGAACTTATCTATCTCTGTCTTAAAGACACGCAATGACCTGGCCTCCACAGCCCTTCGTGGCAAAGAGTTCCACAGATTCACTACTCTCTGGCTGAAGAAATTCCTCCTCATCTCTGTTTTAAAGGATTGTCCCTTCAGCCTGAGGTTGTGCCCTCTGGTTCTAGTTTTTCCTACTAGTGGAAACACCCTCATTAAACATTAAGGTCCTCGTCATCTGATGACCATGCCTGCTATTGGTGGAGCAGTGGAAATTGGGGCTGCACAAGAAGGGGCAAGTGGGAGAGATGTGAAAACAAAGGTCAGAATGAAAAAATCAGACTGGGATCCAAGAGAGTGAACAAAGGGGTGATGGCTGCGGATTATGGTATGGAAAGCAGTGTTTTTAATAAGCTGAAGTTTAAGGAAGATTGACGATGGGCGCCCGGCCAGGAAAGCATTAGAGTAGTCACGTCTGAGAAAGTTAACCAAGCTTGGCCACAAATAAAGAATCATAGACAGTGGGTGGGGGGTGGGGTGGCGGGGGGGGGGAGGGGAGGGAGGGGGGGTGTTGGGTGGATGGGGGGGGGGGGAGGGACACGCAGTTACTGCACAGACTCGGCAATTGGCAAATGCTATCAGTCAAAAGGCAGGAATTTGGACAAAGGAGCAAGTGGGAGAAAGGAGAGACTGGGTGTATAGAGGATAGAGGTGGCAAGTCTTTCAAGTCTCGGGTCTACCAACTGGCACAACTGGTACTATAACTGCTGCAACAGAATCAGCTTTCTAAAGCTCACAAAGGATCATTGTCCAAGGAAAGAATACACAGATTGACCTGGAATGCAAGCAGGCTGGAGTTGGCTCCCAAATGAGAGACAGCATTCAGATTATCCACAGTTCCAGATTAGTCAGCCTCAGAACACTCCAGGACATATAGAATTTTTCCACATTCCAACAAGCAGCAAGATCCAGCAGAGTTCCTGTTTGGACCTGCATTTGGACTGCTAATTTCAAATGAGGCCCAAAAGATTGAGGCCTACTGACATTGGCTTCAGGGGGGTTGTCATTGCACCCATATCAGACGAGAGTGCAAAATACTGTCCCCATGAGTTTAAATCCCACCATGACTAATTGTGAAACTAAATTCAATAAGTCTGGCATGCAGCAATGTTGTTAAAAAAAAACTACAGGTGGAGCAGTAATGTCCTTCAGGCCATTATCTTATCTGGTTTGAGGTAACTTTTTGTCTACGCAATGTGGTTGAGTCTTAATGCCATCTCAAGTAGCTCTGAAATTGATTTAAGGAGGTCTATTTCTATCCTCTCAGAGGAATGTTCCTACCAACACTGCCCACATTCCAACAATAAATAGTGATTAAGAAATGGATGGATTGCTTTTGTTTTAATCTCATTTGTTTATGTTCATTTGTGGGACCTGGGCATCGCTGGATGGCCCGTGTTTATTTCCCATTCCTAGTGCCCTTGTTCAGAGGACAGTTGAGAGTCTAGCACATTGCCATGGCTCTGGAGTTACATGTAAGCCAGACCAGATGAGGACGGCAGATTCCCTTCCCCGAAGGACATTAGTGAACCAGATGGGTTTTTCCGACAATCGGCAATGGTTTCATGGTCATCGGTAGATTCTTAATTCCTGATATTTTTTATTGAATTGAAATTCCACCATCTGCTGTGGCGAGATTCGAACCGGGGTCCCCAGGACATTAGCTGAATTTCTAGATTAATAGTCTAGCGACAATACCACTAGGCCATCGCTTTCCCGATTTACAGAATGTTGGTGCCACTGGCTAGGCTAGCATTTATTGCCCTTCCCAAGATGCCTTTAAGAAGGTGGTGGTGAACCGCCTTTTCGAACTACTGCAGTCCCTGAGGTATAGGTACACCCACAGTGCTGTTAGAGAGGGAGTTCCAGTAGTTTGACCCAGTGGCAGTGAATGAACGGCGTCATATTTCCAAGTCAGGATGGTGAGTGGTTTGGAGCGTCACCTCTAGGTGGTGATGTTCCCAGGTACTTGATGCCCTTGACCTTCTAGATGGTGGTAGTCGTGGGTTTGGAAGATGCTGCCTAAGGAACTTTGGTGAGTTCCTGCAGTGCATCTTGTAGGTAGTACACGCTGCTGCTACTGTTCATCAGTGGTGGAGGGACTGAATTTCTGGAGGGGGCAGCAATCCAATGAGTATTTGATTTCCAAAGCTGGCATGTGTGCAGTGGCATAAGGGTGTCTTCTCAAATTGATGTGAGCCTTTCCATTCTGTTTTTGATCAGATGACAGAAGAATGCACAGAAAGGATGTGACCTACCACAGTTGAACAATATGTTACATTTTTTAATGTGTAAGCCCAACATGAGTAAACCAATTTATCAATCTGTAATAAGCACAGGAATCATGTTTCCAGGTGCGAAGCAACTTAAGCTTATGTTCCCTTTAGGGGCTGTTGGAGGAGAGAAACATAGAAATAGAAGCAGGAGTAGGCCATTCGGCCCTTTGAGCCTGCTCCATCATTTCATAGAAGAACATAGAATCATAGAAACCCTACAGTGCAAAAGAGGCCATTCAATCCATCTAGTCTGCACCGACTCTGTCAGAGTATCTTACCCAGGCCCTCTCCCTTGCCCTATCCCTGTAAACCCACACATTCACCATGGCTAATCCATCCAACCTACACATCTTTGGACACTGAGAGGCAATTTAACATGGCCAATCCACCTCATTCGCACATCTTTGGACTGTGGGAGGAAACCAGAGCACCCGGAGGAAACCCACCCAGACACGGGGAGAACGTGCAAACTCCACACAGACAGTGGCCCAAGGCCAGAATTGAACCCGGGTCCCTGGAGCTGTGAGGCAGTAGTGCTAACCACTGTGCCACCGTGCCAACCATTTGCTAAAGAAAGGTTCCACAACTTTGAAAACGTCTATATTTTGAGGAGTCTGGAGAAGCAGAAGGAGTCTTCAACCCACCTTGCCCCCTCAACCCCAGCCCCCCCTCACACCCGTTACCTGACTGGCCTCGGTGCCTTGGCACAGGGCAGAATTGGTATCGTCCTTTACCATTGAGGTACCTGATTGATCCCCTTAGTGCTCCTAATTCATTCTGATGAGGCCTGAGAAATTGAGCCTCATGTTCATTCGCAATTCTCAGTTGGACGTCATTTGTATTCCACTAAACTTTAAAGAGCGGTTCAGAAATCCAAATTAATTTCAATTGAACAAGTTAAGAGGGAATATGATCAAAGACTTGAAAATAGTAGAAGGTACCGATTATTAGAGCCTAAATAATTTATACTGTAATTACCAAATAGGAGAATATAAGTAGAGATTTAGCATGCTTCAAGTATGCCTGGAGTTATCAGCATCAGTTAATATGATACACTGAATCTCATTAAAATGTACTGAGTGAGCGCCTGAATTAAAATGGGAATGTGTTTACAAGGATAAGTACGGACACGAATGATTAAATGCAGAACGTGGCAATGAAATCCGAGAAACCTAACTTGTCAGGGTTAAACAATGTGAATTTTAACGTTTAACCAACAATACATCCATTAAAAACAAGTCAACAGAGTTTTACCTTGTAGGATTAAACCTATCAGTTTCTGGCTCAGAAAGAGAGTGCGCCTAACGGAGTTACTTGATAATACTTTAGTTTTAGTGTAACGGAGGGAACTTTAAACAGACGTAGCAAAACCACCAGCACCAAATGGGTTTTTTATCTAATCTGGGCTCTGAGATTACATTATTACTTTCAAATTATCCTTTGTTGCTTTTTCTTAAAAGTATGCAGAATATTTAACATCTTGATGAACCTCATTGAGCCATGGACAAAGCAGATTCACAAGAATGATACCAGGCTTGAGGCAACACAGTTATAATAACAGACAGCTAGGCGCTGGGGCTATGTTCATTAGAACAGAAAAGATTCTATTAAAAGTCTTCAAAACATTGCAAGACTAATTAACGAATGGTTGTTGCCAACTGGCCTGCAAATCAGTGACGAAGCATCATAATTTAGAATAGTTGTTGAAGCTCGAAGACTGGAATGGCTGTTCGAATATTAAATATCATCAGCCATTGAATCCAATTCCCTCACAGCCATTTAAAGAAAATTAGAAAATAAAAGTGGAGAGAAAGAAGAAATGAGATGAGATTGTGTTTCTATGAAGCCAGAATTGGGATAACAACAATGAACTAAGTGGCCTTTTAATGGACTGATTCTTATTTATCCTTTGCAATCCTAAATTATGGTAAAATTGCAGGCTGGTTCCAGGCTGGATGTTGGGGCGATTGTAAGAGTTGACGGCGAGAACGACGACACAGGCGGAAAATTCAGGGAGAATCGGAAAACGTTGTTGTATCTGTCCGATTCAGATACTTCAACCAGCTCCTTGGTCAAAGTTTCACCCAGGTGCCTTCATTTAAGAGAAGAAAAAGTCCGGACATAGGTATTTCATAGAAATCATAGAAATCCTACAGTGCAGAAGGAGGCCATTCGGCCCATCGAGTCTGCACCGACCACAATCCCACCCAGGCCCTACACCCATATCCCTACATATGTACCTGCTAATCCCTCTAACCTACGCATCTCAGGACTCTAAAGGGCAATTTTTAACCTGGCCAATCAACCTAACCCGCACATCTTTGGACTGTGGGAGGAAACCGGAGCACCCGGAGGAAACCCACGCAGACACGAGGAGAATGTGCAAACTCCACACAGACAGTGACCCAAGCCGGGAATCGAACCCAGGTCCCTGGAGCTGTGAAGCAGCAGTGCTAACCGCTATGCTACCATGCACAACAAACTTTATTAAATATAGTTAACCTGTAAATTATCCACCTTGTATACAAGAAACACCCAGGATTCGGCCATACTACCCCTAAAAGTGGCTTGGTAGGCTGTAGATCCAGTCTGTGAGTCCCTCTGGTTCGTCTTCGTGAAGGTGATTCTCGCTAGCCGTTTCAGGGCAGCACGGTGGCACAGTGGTTAGCACTGCTGCTTCACAGCTCCATAGACCCGGGTTCAATTCCCAGCTTGGAGTTTGCACATTCTCCACCTGGCTGCGTGGGTTTCCTCTGGGTGCCCCGGTTTCCTCCCGCAGTCCAAAGATGTGCGGGTTAGGTGCATTGGCCATACTAAATTGCCCCTTAGTGTCCCGGGATGTGTAGGTTAGAGGGATTAGCTGGGTAAATATGTGGGGTTACAGGGACAGGGCATGGGTGGGATTGTTGTTCGTTCAGACTCGATGGGCTGAATGGCCTCCTTCTGCACTGTAGGGATTCTATGATTTCTTGCTTGCTTCCTTCCTTCCATCTCTGGCCTGGTCCGGTCTCGGTCGTCTCCTGTCTCAAGTCATCGCTCCCAAGGTGTCTGGAATGCCTATTTTATCCCCAGTAAGAATATTTTATCCCAAGTCCAACGCCGGCATCTCCACATCATACTTTATCCCCCTGTGGCCTCGCATTTTTTTTCCCACCTTCTCTTAGCCTTCTGCCAATGGAGTCTCGGGAAGGGGGGGTCTCAGTGCCCAATGGTCTAGTTGATGAGCTGTTGACAGGACACCAGAGCCCGCCCCAGGCGCCTTGGAGTCTGGCCCCATCTGGGCTGCGGACAATAAGCCGGTGCATGTCAAAGAGGAGCGACGATCACTTAACGTGTTATCAATAGGGTGGATCCAGACATGCCCCGACAGCCTGTCTGAGTTTTGTATATTTGAACTTTGGCCAGGTCCGATTTTCTGCAGGCTATTTGCTGCAGCTGACTGTAGTTTAATTTAGAGCGACCAATTCATGAATTTCAAATGTCCAATTTTATTTTGGGTTCAGCACCACAACATGGTTCTTGCCGGTGGGCTCGCAATTTCTAATTTTCCAGGCCCCTCGCTGGAGCTGTAACAATAAATCCACCGTGGCAGGTCGGGAACCTCGTTATAATATCATTAACAACTTATCTCTACTAGTCCCTAGAGTCACCCATGCCCACTTGGAGCCTAAAATTTCATATTCTTCCTTTGATTTGATTTGATTTGATTTATTATTGGACTACAGTGAAAAGTTTTGTTTCTTGTGCGCTCTACAGACAAAGCATACCGTTCATAGAGAAGGAAATGAGAGAATGTAGAATGTAGCGTTACAGTCATAACTAAGGTGTAGAGAAAGATCAACTTAATGCAAGGGAAGTCCATTCAAAAGTCTGATGGGCAGCAGGGAAGAAGCTGTTCTTGAGTCGGTTGGTACGTGACCTCAGACTTTTGTATCTTTTTCCCAAAGGAAGAAGGTGGAAGAGAGAATATCTGGGGTGAATGGGGTCCTTAATTATGCTGGCTGCTTTTCCGAGGCAGCGGGAAGTGTAGACAGAGTCAATGGATGGGAGGCTGGTTTGCATGATGGATTGGGCTACATTCACGACCTTTTGTAGTTGCTTGCGGCCTTGGACAGAGCAGGAGCCATACCAAGCTGTGATACAACCAGAAAGAATGCTTTCTATGGTGCATCTGTAAAAGTTGGTGAGAGTCGTAGCTGACATGCCAAATTTCCTTAGTCTTCTGAGAAAGTAGAGGCGTTGGTGGGCTCTCTTAACTATAGTGTCAGCATGGGGGAACCAGGACAGGTTATTGGTGATCTGGGCACCTAAAAACTTGAAGCTCTCGACTCTTTCTACTTTGTCCCCGTTGATGTAGACAGAGGCATATTCTCCTTTATGCTTCCTGAAGTCGATGAGAATCTCCTTCATTTTGTTGACATTGAGGGAGGGGTTATTGTTGCCGCACCAATTCACCAGATTCTCTATCTCATTCCTGTACTCTGCCTTGTCATTGTTTGAGATCCGACCCACTACGGTGGTGTCGTCAGCAAACTTGAAAATTGAGTTGGAAGGGAGTTTGGCCACACAGGCATAGGTGTATAAGGAGTATAGTAGGGGACTGAGAACACAGCCTTGTTGAGGATGATTGTGGTGGAGGTGTTGTTGCCTATCCTTACTGATTGTGGTCTGTGGATTAGGAAGTTCAGGATCCAGTTGCAGAGGGAGGTGCCGAGGTCAAGGCCACAGAGTTTGGAGATGCATTTCGTGGGAATAATAGTGTTGAAGGCTGAGCTGTAGTCAATAAATAAGAGTCTGACATAGGTGACCTTGTTATCTAGGTGTTCCAGGCTTGAGTGCAGGGCCAGGGAGATGGCGTCTGCTGTGGACCTGTTGCAGCGATAAGCATTCAAGTCAGGCGACACTGACCTATACAAGAAAGCCAGATATGATCTAAGGAGATCCATCAAAGATGCCACCGCCTCACCATCCTGCTATGTCTTGCTGTATCCACAGCTGTGGTTGAGGGTGCGTCGGATCCTTCATTATGCTGGCTGCTTTTCCTAGGCAGTGGGAAGTGTAGACAGAGTGAATGGATGGGAGGCTGGTTTGTGTGATGGATTTGGCTACATTCATGATCCTTTGTAGTTTCCTGTGGTCTTGGACAGAGCAGGAGCCATACCAAGCTGTGATACAACCACAAAGGATGCTTTCTATGGTACATCTGTAAAAGTTGGTGAGAAGGTAGAGGCATTGGTGGGCTTTCTTACTATAGCATCAGAATAGAGGGAACAGGACAGGTTGTTGGTGATCTGGACACCTAGAAACTTAAAGCTCTCAACCATTTCACTTTGTCCCCATTGATGTTCTCCATTACTCTTCCTAAAGTCGATGACTTTTTCTCCTTCATTTTGTTGACATTGAGGGAGAGATTATTGTCGTTGTGCCAGTTCACCAGATTCTCTATCTCTTTCCTGTACTCTGTCTCGTCATTGTTTGAGATCTGACCCACTACGGTGGTGTCATCAGCAAACTTGAAAATCGAGTTGGAGGGGAATTTGGCCGCACAGTCATAGGTGTATAAGGAGTATAGCAAGGAGCTGAGGACACAGCTTTGTGGGCACCGGTGTTGAGGATGATCATGGAGGAGGTGTTGTTGCCTATCCTTACTGATTGCCGTCTGTGGGTTAGGAAGTCTATGATCCAGTCGCAGAGGGAGGAGCCGAGCCCCTGGCCACAGAGTTTGGAGATGCGTTTTGTAGGAATAATGGTGTTGAAGGCTGAGCTGTAGTCAATAATTAGGGGCCTGACATAGGTATCTTTGATATCCAGGTTTTCCAGGGTTAAAGCCCTCCACCATGGAGCTCACATCTTCAGACATGGAGGTCATGAGCTGAACCATGGAGCAGACATCCCTCTCCATGGAGTGCAGTTTCTGAACCAAAGGCTCCAGAGCAGATGCCATCCTCATAATGTTGGCTTTGTTGCATTAGAGTGAGGCACCATCTCCTCAGACAGAAGGCAATGGGATTCCTCCAATCAGCCTTACAATCTGACATGGGATGCTGCCATTTCTTCCTGATGCTCCTTATTCTGTCTTTGCAGTTCCATCAGCTCTGGGAAGACTGGACACAGGGGCACGTCATCGGCTTTGGGCTCAGCAGTGTCCTGGGCTCCAGCATCCCTCTCTGAGTGCCGGTTCCTGGGACGTTCCTTCCTCCTGTCTGTTGTAGATCTTCCATGTGTGTTGTAGATCTTCCAAGCTCACCAGTGAGTGACCTAGCAGCCTGTCTACTAGCTAATCTCACCAAGGTGTGAGTATCTGCACTGGTGAAGGGTGCGGGTGACGGCAGTGACGCCTCCTTGATGCTTGTCTCCGAGATGTCTCCCTCGGAGCTACTCGGACCTGTGGTCTCCAGAGGGTATGAGGATGGTCCGGGCTGGTTGGCTGATTTACCTGCGAGGGATGCGAGATGGCATTAGTGCATCACAGGGGATGAATGCTGGAAGGAAGTTAACTCACCTGGAACTTGAACCAAGACTGCACGTGTTGAGGGTTCTCATTTTTTTCTGCCACCCCAACTTTGCCCTCTGCCCAGGTGTGGTCCTGCACCTTGCCAGCCAGCTCAAGGCTCTTTCCTCATAGGGCGTTAGGCATCTCTGCTCGGGCATGACTCCGACAGGCTGTGCCCGCTCATGCCAGTTGTGCTGAAGTTTGTCCTGCAATCAGACAGATGGGGAGATTGTAGGAGGGAGTCCTGCCGGGTCTAATGGTGATGAAGGTTGGCACATGCGGGACATGAGGTGTGAGGAGCAGAATGGCTACTGTGGCGGACCCACCGAAAAGAGGGGTGGAAAAATCCCCATGCCCTCCCCATTGTGTTTGCTTCCCATCAAAAGCTCTGTCCCCTGTCCACCAATTCTATTCCATTCTTCGATAATTGTCTGAAGCTGAACCAGCCACATTGGTGTCATGCTTAAATCTGGATTGAGCTTCCAAACACATATGCATTCCATCACACAGACTGTCTCCTTCCACCTGCATAACATCACTCATATAGCTCATTATTCATAACTAAGTCTAGTACAGACTGCCCTCTTGCTGGTCCTAAAGTCAACAGATCCTCTGATATGTTACTTAAGTCCAAAGATGTGCTGGTTAGGTTGATTGGTCTTGCTCAGTTGCCCCTTAGTGTCAGGGGAATTAGCAGAGTAAATACATGGGGTTATGGAGATGGGGTCTGGATGGGATTGTTGTAGTTGCAAGCTCGATGGGCTGAATGGCCTCTTTCTGTATCATAAAATCATGGAATCCTACAGTGCAGAAGGAGGCCATCCGGCCCATTGAGTCTGCACCAACCACAATCCCACCCAGGCCCTATCTCCACAACCCCATGCATTTACCCTAGCTAGTCCCCCTGACACTAAGGGACAAATTTACCTTGGCCAATCCACCTCACCCGCACATCTTTGGACTGTGGGAGGAAACCGGTGCACTTGAAGGAAACCCACGCAGACACGGGGAGAACATGCAAACTCCACACAGACAGTGACCCAAGCCGGGAATTGAACCCGGGTCCCTGGCACTGTGAGGCAGCAGTGCTAACTACTGTGCCACTGTGCCACCCCCGTACTGTAGGGATTCTATGATTTGATGATTCATTGATTAGAAACAGATCAGATTTATATAGATGCTTCAATCCTCCACTGTTAAGACTGTAACAGGGAAACTACCAAACATCATTCCAACAAGAGAAAAAAATCCATCAAGCCTACAGAGTGCATCTGCACCTGTTTATGTGTGTTATTTCTCAGTAAAGTCTCCCCTTACTGCCGGCTGACATCGATCGTAGTGTGATATTTAGTGTGACATGTCCGTTTATCAGAGTGTTGGATTTCTTCCTTCCCAAGTGACTGATTGGCAAATGGAACTATGCCCATAGCTCGCAGCTTAGGCTGTACAATTAACAATGGGCTGATTTAGGAGTCTAATCTTGTTTGCTTAGAATAACTCCTGCAGGCAATATATAGCAATCAAGAATGTCAGATTTCTCAAGACTACACATGGCTAATTTTTTTATTTGAACAATCATCACACTCGGGTTATAATTGACTTCTAAAGAAGAGCATTAGAGCGTCAGGAAAGCTGACAAGATGTTAAAGAGGATCATTGTCTCCATACAAAAGAGCTCGACTTAAGGTGTTGTAATCTATCTTCAAGGTTGGGGGCAATTTACCTCAAGGCAATAAAAATTAGATCCATGAATCTAGGTTGCTCATCAAAGACATTGAACCATTCCTGCTAATAGGACATCGGCCTAAATATCAGGCTGCAGTTCAAATAACCTGTTAGCACTGCTTCCTCACAGCTGAGTCGCTGAGCAGAAACTGATAGCCAAGTCCCGCACACATGAGGACAGCCTAAACCGGGATGTTGGATTTATGTCACATTATCAGTAACCCCCACAGCTTGCCTCCTGGGCTTGTAGAATCTCACTAGCTGTTCTGTCTGGAGACAATACACATCTCTTTAACCTGTGTTGAATGCTCCCTCCACCCACATTATCTGTACCTTTAAGACCTGGCTGGCTGTAGAGATTTGCATTCTAATTAGTATTCTGTAACTTGATTTCTGTGTCTGTGCACTGTTGGAGAACAGATATCCACTCCATCTGACGAAGGAGCTGTGCTCCGAAAGCTTATGGTATTTGCTACCAAATAAACCTGTTGGACTTTAACCTGGTGTTGTGAGACTTCTTACTGTCCTCACAGTGCCAAGGACCCAGGTTCGATTCCCAGGTTGGGTCACTGTCTGTGTGGAATTTGCACATTCTCCCCATGTCTGGGTGGGTTTCCTCCGGGTGCTCCAGTTTCCTCACACAGTCTGAAAGATGTGCTGGTTTGGTGCATTGGCCCGAACAGGCCAGAGTGTGGCGACTAGGGGAATTTCACAGTAACTTCATTGCAGTGTTAATGTAAGCCTTAAGTGTGACTAATAAATAAACTTTAAACTGATTGTCAACTGGTGACCGATTCTCCAACACTGGCCAGTCTAACAGCCTTTCTTTCCAATTTATTGGCTGTGACAGTGGTGACTTTGGCAAATTTTGCATTTTAGCAAGAAAAGAAATATTGAAACCTCGAAGGGAAGTGTACAAAGTATGTGTAGACTAACAAAAATGAACAGAATTGTACAGGTAACAGTGTTAGTTCCGAGGTAACATTATTTTATCTAGCACCTTTAATTTAAGGAACTGTAATCAGGCAAGAAATTAACACTGAGCTGAAAAAGGAGATAACATGAGAGGACTAAAAAGTTAATCAAAGTGAATGGTCTTTCGAAGGTTCTTTATAGGACAAGGAATGGGTGCAGCAAAGAAAGAAAGATTTGTAATTCTGTAATGATGCACACTAGACTTTGTCAGGAACGCAGTGTATTTATTAAAAAGGAAAAAATTGTACAGAGACCGGCAGCCCCCGCGGTTATTTTCTGTTCCTTCTCGTATGTGAAGCAGGCCTCGAAAGTAGAATCCTGACCACACCCCATACCAGTGATGGATCCCTCTGATCAATCAGCCTCTATCTCTCTTTCCATTACTGACTGACCTGCTCTTCCAGCATTTCATTTCTGATTTTAGATTTTCCTTTCAGCCTTTAAGGAATGTTCATGGAGGCTGAAACAGAAGCCCTCAACTCCTTTAAAAGGTACATGGATCTGCAGCTGCAGAGTTAGGGTCTGGGTGCTGGAAGGTGGGATTAGAACAGGCGACCTTTTATTCCAGCCAGTGCAGACATGATGGGCTGAATGGCCCCTATCTGTGCTGTAACCAGGCCAGGTGTTAGATTTGGAGGTAGGTGAGCACTTTGGTGATAGTGACCACAATTCGGTTACGTTTACTTTAGCGATGGAAAGGGATAGGTATATACCGAAGGGCGAGAGTTATAGCTGGGGGAAAGGAAATTATGATGCGAATAGGCGAGATTTAGGATGCATAGGATGTGGAAGGAAACTGCAGGGGATGGGCACAATTGAAATGTGGAGCTTGTTCAAGGAACAGCTACTGCGTGTCCTTGATAAGTATGTACCTGTCAGGCAGGGAGGAAGTGGTTGAGCGAGGGAACTGTGGTTTACTAAAGAAGTTGAATCTCTTGTGAAGAGGAAGAAGGAGACTTAGGGCGCTTGAGAGTTACAAGTTAGCCAGGAAAGACCTAAAGAGAGAGTTAAGAAGAGCCAGGAGGGGACATGAAAAGTATTTGGCAGGTAGGATCAAGAAAAACCCTAAAGCTTTCTATAGGTATGTCAGGAATAAAAGAATGACGAGGGTAAGATTAGGGCCAGTCAAGGACAGTAGTGGGAAGTTGTGCATGGAGCCTGAAGAGATAGGAGAGGCGCTAAATGAATATTTTTCGTCAGTATTCACACAGAAAAAAGACAATGTTGTCGAGGAGAATACTGAGATACAGGCTATTGGACTAGACGGGACTGAGGTTCATAAGGAGGAGGTGTTAGCAATTCTGGAAAGTGTGAAAATAGATAAGTCCCCTGGGCTGGATGGGATTTATCCTAGGATTCTCTGGGAGGCTAGGGAGGAGATTGCAGAGCCTTTGGCTTTGATCTTTATGTCGTCATTGTCTACAGGAATAGTGCCAGAAGACTGGAGGATAGCGAATGTTGTCCCCTTGTTCAAGAAGGGGAGCAGAGACAACCCTGGTAATTATAGACCAGTGAGCCTTACTTCTGTTCTGGGCAAAGTTTTGGAAAGGATTATAAGAGATAGGATTTATAATCATCTAGAAAGGAATAATTTGATTAGGGATAGTCAACACGGTTTTGTGAAGGGTAGGTCGTGCCTCACAAACCTTATTGAGTTCTTTGCGAAGGTGACCAAAGAGGTGGATGAGGGTAAAGCAGTTGATGTGGTGTATATGGATTTCAGTAAAGCGTTTGATAAGGTTCCCCACGGTAAGCTATTGCAGAAAATACGGATGCATGGGATTGAGGGTGATTTAGCGGTTTGGATCAGGAATTGGCTAGCTGTAAGAAGACAGAGGGTGGTGGTTGATGGGAAATGTTCATCCTGGAGTTCAGTTACTAGCGGTGTACCGCAAGGATCTGTTTTGGGGCCACTGCTGTTTGTCATTTGTATAAATGACCTGGATGAGGGCGTAGAAGGATGGGTTAGTAAATTTGCGGATGACACTAAAGTCGGTGGAGTTGTGGACAGTGCGGTAGGTTGTTGCAGGTTACAGAGGGACATAGATAAGCTGCAGGGCTGGGCTGAGAGGTGGCAAATGGAGTTTAATGCGGAAAAGTGTGAGGTGATTCACTTTGGAAGAACTAACAGGATTACAGAGTACTGGGCTAATGGTAAGATACTTGGTAGTGTGGATGAGCAGAGAGATCTCGGTGTCCATGTGCATAGATCCCTGAAAGTTGGCACCCAGGTTGATAGGGTTGTTAAGAAGGCGTACGGAGTGTTAACTTTTATTGGTAGAGGGATTGAGTTTCGGAGCCAGGAGGTCATGTTGCAGCTGTACAAAACTCTGGTGCGGCCGCATTTGGAGTATTGCGTACTGTTCTGGTCGCCGCATTATAGGAAGGATGTGGAAGCATTGGAAAGGGTGCAGAGGAGATTTACCAGGATGTTTCCTGGTATGGTGGGAAGGTCTTATGAGGAAAGGCTGAGGGACTTGAGGTTGTTTTCGTTAGAGAGAAGAAGATTAAGAGGTGACTTGATAGAGGCATACAAGATGATCAGAGGATTAGATAGGTTGGATAGTGAGAGCCTTTTTCCTCGGATGGTGATGGCTAACACGAGGGGACATAGCTTTAAATTGAGGGGTGATAGATATAGGACAGATGTCAGAGGTAGGTTCTTTACTCAGAGAGTAGTAAGGGTGTGGAATGCCCTGCCTGCAGCAGTAGTGGACTCGCCAACATTAAGGGCATTTAAATGGTCATTGGATAAACATATGGATGATATTGGAATAGTGTAGGTTAGAGGGGCTTTAGATTGGTTTCACTGGTCGGCGCAACATCGAGGGCCGAAGGGCCTGTACTGCGCTGTAATGTTCTATGTTCTATGTTCTCTGTTCTTTGTAACCTTCCTATGGTTCCAATTGCCTTTGGAAATTGGTGTCACATTAAAAGGGAGTCTTGGGCAGATGCATTGTGGGTTGTAAATCCTATTTGACTGGAATTTTCTGAATATCCCTCGGTATTTCAGATGTATAAATGTTGTGCTGCACAAGATGTGACATGTTATCCAGAAGATTATCCTGACGAAGGGGCATCGCTCCGAAAGCTTATGGTATTTGCTACCAAATAAACCTGTTGGACTTTAACCTGGTGTTGTGAGACTTCTTACTGTGCTTACCCCAGTCCAACGCCGGCATCTCCACATCCAGAAGATTAACAGGTCCTGGAGTCAAATCTGAACAAAAGTGCAATGCTAATTGAACTTGACTGAGTTCATCCTGTAGTAATGAAGTGTATTGTGCACATCTTTCGTAGTTTGTGTAACCAGGTGCAGCTAAACTCAAGATCAAAAAGAAAGGTTGGCTGCGTATTCTTATACAACACATTAAACACTTGCAACTCACTCAAACCTTGCAGTAACCGCTTCCCTGATGTACAGCAGCTATTAATGCACCGTTTCTTCTGCTTCCACAGATGGAGTAAGAAGTTTAACAACACCAGGTTAAAGTCCAACAGGTTTATTTGGTAGCAAAAGCCACACAAGCTTTCGGAGCCTTAAGCTCCTTCTTCAGGTGAGTGGGAATTCTGTTTACAAACAGGGCATCATGACTTCCACAGATGGAGCCAGGATAACTCTCATTCTGTCCCAGATTTCCTTCCAAAGCAGAATTTTCACTTGCATGGGCCACAAAAGAAGCGAGTATCCACTTTGTGCATAATATTAGCCACACCTTAAAGCATGCAAGAAATTGGAAAGATTCCAAAGGCCCAATTGCAGTGTAAACAAGGAATAGGTGAAAGGAGAAAATAGCTTTGTTACATTGTCATTAGCTGAGTCTAACACTTCCGCTTGGCAGTCTCAACCACTTCATCTGTCATCTAGAATTGTCATCTCTGTTCGAATCTTACTTTTCCTACGTCATTTTCATTAATTTAACTTCCTTATTGACTCTACCAGTATTCTAATTGAGGACAGAATTTTAGGCTCCCCTCTCACCAAACCCAGGTGCAATTTCATGCTCGGGCGGCCATGACCTTGGGCAGGAAGCCCACCCATTAAGCAATTAAAGCCCTTAAATTGCCACTTAATGACCTCTTAATGGTCTTATCTCATCCAGCCTCAAGTTTTAGGATGGCGATTTTTCCTCATCTCGGAGGGGAAGTAGGAGGCATACTTAGTCCCACCCTCCTTCTCCCAGGACGCTGGAGCTCCAGAAACCGCTCTCCCTGGTCTAGACACTGTAACTGCAATCGTGCCCTCTCCCACCTCCTGAGCACCGTAACCACCCCCCCATCCCCCCACACCCAGCTGTCCCCTATCCTCACACCCCTAGAACTTCTGGTACTTATTTTTCAAATATCCCAGGACTTAATCCCAGGCACACTTTAGCTCGGTTGGCTGCACAACTGGGTTAGTGATGCAGAGTGATGCCAACAGTGCGGGATCAATTCCCGCACTGGCTGAGGTAAGTCATGAAGGGCCTGATGGAATCTATCCAAGGCTGCTCAGGGAGACGAGAGGTGAAATAGTTGGGCCTCTGACGCAAATCTTTGTCTCGTCACTGGACACAGGTGAGGTCCCAGAGGATTGGAGGATAGCCAATGTGGTCCCGTTATTTAAGAAGGGTAGGAAGGATAACCCGGGTAATTATAGGCCGGTGAGCTTGACGTCCGTGGTGGGGAAGTTGTTGGAGAAGATTCTTAAAGATAGGATGTATGCGCATTTAGAAAGGAATAAACTCATTAACGATAGTCAACATGGTTTTGTGAGAGGGAGGTCATGCCTCACGAACCTGGTGGTGTTTTTTGAAGAAGTGACCAAAATGGTTGACGAAGGAAGGGCCGTGGATGTTGTCTATATGGACTTTAGTAAAGCGTTTGACAAAGTCCCTCATGGTAGGCTAGTGAAAAAGGTTGGATCCCATGGGATAAAGGGGGAGGTGGCTAGATGGGTGGAGAACTGGCTTGGTCATAGAAGACAGAGGGTGGTAGTGGAAGGGTCTTTTTCCGGCTGGAGGCCTGTGACTAGTGGTGTACCGCAGGGCTTTGTATTGGGACCTCTGCTGTTTGTGATTTATATAAATGATCTGGAAGAAGGAGTAACTGGGGTGATCAGTAAGTTTGCGGACGACACAAAACTGGCAGGACTTGCAGATAGTGAGGAACATTGTCAGAGGCTACAGAAGGATATAGATAGGCTGGAAATTTGGGCAAGGAAATGGCAGATGGAGTTCAATCCTGATAAATGCGAAGTGATGCATTTTGGTGGGAATAATGTAGGGAGGAGCTACACGATAAATGGAAGAACCATAAAGGGTGTAGAGACGCAGAGGGACCTGGGTGTGCAAGTCCACAGATCTTTGAAGGTGACGTCACAGGTGGAGAAGGTGGTGAAGAAGGCATATGGCATGCTTGCCTTTATAGGACGGGGCATAGAGTATAAAAGTTGGGGTCTGATGTTGCAGATGTATAGAACGTTGGTTCGGCCGCATTTGGAATACTGCGTCCAGTTCTGGTCGCCACACTACCAGAAGGACGTGGAGGCTTTGGAGAGAGTACAGAGGAGGTTTACCAGGATGTTGCCTGGTATGGAGGGGCTTGGTTATGAGGAGAGATTGGGGAAACTGGGGTTGTTCTCCTTGGAAAGACGGAGGATGAGGGGAGACTTAATAGAGGTGTATAAAATTATGAAAGGCATAGATAGGGTGAACGGTGGGAAGCTTTTCCCCGGGTCGGTGGTGACGTTCACGAGGGGTCATAGGTTCAAGGTGAAGGGGGGGAGGTTTAACACAGATATCAGAAGGACATATTTCACACAGAGGGTCGTGGGGGCCTGGAATGTGTTGCCGGGCAAGGTGGTGGAGGCGGACACACTGGGAACGTTTAAGACTTATCTAGACAGCTATATGAACGGAGTGGGAATGGAGGGATACAAAAGAGTGATCTAGTTTGGACCAGGGAGCGGCGCGGGCTAATTGTTCCTGGTTTCTCGTTTCAAGGCTTCATTCTACGATCATCTTGCTGGTGCCAGTACAGAGTGATACTGCGGATAGTTGGGAACCTGTCTCGGGGGCAGGGGATTCATATGGTGTTCGTGGAAGTGGAAATGACTAGGGTTGGGAAGCATTTTCCGATCGGGGCCATTGTGATCTCCTGGACTCGTTTCGATCGCCTCAGGGGGTCGGAGAGGAATTTCCCAGATTTTTTTTTCCCCATATTGGCCCTGGGGTTTTTCACTCTGGGTTTTCGCCTCTCCCTGGAGATCACATGGTCTGGAATGGGGGGGTGGGGGTAAGTTAATAGGTTGTAATGAACAAAGCATCGTAGCTGTGAGGGACAGCTCGGTGGATAGGATATTGGTATGTAGATAGGCTGGAAAATTGGGTGGGGATCCTGGATTCAGGATTCAATCCTGGACTGGGGAGCGGCGCGGGCTTGGAGGGCCGAAGGGCCTGTTCCTGTGCTGTATTGTTCTTTGTTCTTTGTTTGTTCTTTGAAGGCCCCACCTTCTTAATCTTGCCGCTCGCCTGAGGTGTGGTGGCCCTCAGGTTAAATCACCACCAGTCAGTTCTCCAACTCAAAGGGGAGAACAGTCTATGGTGATCTGGGACTATGGTGACACTACCTTACAGTTGGGGAGTGTGAGGCAAAGGATGTTTTTACGCAGTGAGTGGTAATGTCGCTGTCCCTGAGGGTGGTAGAAGCAGAAATAATCAATGATTTCAAAAGCAAGTTGAGCTCTTTGAGGAAATAAACTTGTAGAGCCACAGGGATTGAGTGAGGAAATGAGACTGACTGGATTGCACTACAGGAAGCCAACAAATATTTGATGGGCTGACTGGCCTCCTTCCAATGCTGTAAATGCCTTGATGACACCATGATTCCAGGACCTGCCAAACTGCTCACCTTGGATCCTGTGAGATTTAACCTTATGCAGCAACTTACCTGCCATGCTGTACCGTGTCAAAAGCCTTGCTAAAGCCCACGTAGACAACTTCGACTGCACTGCCCTCATCTATCTTCTTAGTTACCCCTTCAAAAAATTAAATCAAATTCGTGAGACATGATTTTCCACTCACCGCACATCCAGACCTCTGTGATTTCCAGCCTGACCGAGCTATGTCTGTATCCCCGATTTTCCTTAGAGTCATAGAGGTTTACAGCATGGAAACAGGCCCTTTGGCCCAACTTGTCCATGCCGCCCAGTTTTTACCACTAAGCTAGTTTCAATTTCCCACGTTTGGCCCATATCCCTCTATACCCATCTTACCCATGTAACTGTCTAAACGCTTTTTTAAAAACAAATTGTACCCGCCTCTACTACTACCTCTGGCAGCTCGTTCCAGACACTCACCACCCTCTGTGTGAAAAAACTGCCCCTCTCACCTTTAACCTAAGCCTTCTAGTTTTAGACTCCCCTACCTTTGGGAGTAGATGTTCATTACCTACCTTATCTATGCCCCTCCTTATTTTATAGATCTCTATAAGATCACCCCTCAGCCTCCTACGCTCCAGGGAAAAAAGTCCCAGTTTATCCAGCCTCTCCTTATAACTCAAACCATCAAGTCCCGGTAGCATCCCAGTAAATCTTTTCTGCACTCTTTCTAGTTTAATAACATCCTTTAATAACATCCAAAGCTGTACACAGTATTCCAAGTGTGGCCTTACCAATGTCTTGTACAACTTCAACAAGACGTCCCAACTTCTGTATTCAATGTTCTGACCAATGAAACAAAGCATGCTGAATACCTTCTTCACCACTCTGTCCACCCGTGACTCCACTTTCAAGGAGCTATGAACATGTACCTCTAGATCTCTTTGTTCTATAACTCTCCCCAATGCCTTATCATTATCTGAGTAAGTCCTGCCCTGGTTCAATCTATCAAAATGCATCATCTCGCATTTATCTAAATAAAACTCCATCTGCCATTCATCAAGCCCAAATGATCAAAATCCCATTGCAACCCTAGATGACCTTCTTCACTGTCCACTATGCCACAATTTTGGTGTCATCTGCAAACTTACTCACCATGCCTCCTAAATTCTCATCCAAATCATTGATATAAATGACAAATAACAGTGGACCCAGCACCGATCCCTGAGACACACTGCTGGTCACAGGCCTCCAGTTTGAAAAACAACTCTGTACAACTACGCTCTGTCTTTTGTATCCAATTGGCTACCTCACCCTGGATTCTGTGAAATTTAACCTCGTCCAAGTACCTACCATGCGGTACCTTGTCAAAGGCCTTGCTAAAGTCCATGTAGACAACATCAACTGCATTGCGCTCATCTACTTTCTTGGTTACCGCTTCAAAAAACTCAATCAAATTCGTGAGACATGATTTTCTACTCACAAAGTCATGCTGACTGTCCCTAATCAGTCCTTGACTGGCGTTAACAACAAAACCGCCTCTTCTATGTTGTTCTACGTGGATTTGTCTCTCTAAATGCCTGTAGATCCTATCTCTCAGAATACCTTCGAACAACTTACCCACTACAGACGTTAGGCTCACCAGCCTATAGTTCCCAGGCTTTTCCCTGCAGCCCTTCTTAAACAAAGGCACAACATTTGCCACCCTCCAATCTTCAGGCACCTCACCTGTGGCTGTCGATGATTCAAACATCCCTGCTAGGGGACCTGCAATTTCCTCCCTCACCTCCCACAATGTCCTGGGATACACTTCATCAGGTTCCAGGGATTTATCTATCTTGATGCGCTTTCCGACTTCCTGTGTAATGTATACACTCCTCAAGACATCACTATTTATTTCCCCAAGTTCCCTAACATCCATGCTTTTCTCAACAGTAAATTGTGATCAGAAATATCCATTTAGGATCTCACTCATCTCTTGTGGATCCACACATAAATGACCTTGTTGATCCTTAAGAGGTCCTACTCTCTCTGTGGTTACTCTTTTGCCCTTTATGTATTTGTAGAAGCTCTGATGGTGAGTCCTGATGAAGGAGCAGTGCTCCGAAAGCTCGTTATTCCAAATAAACCTGATGGACTTTAACCTGGTGTTGTGAGGCTTCTTACAGACCAGGTAAGGACGGTAGATTTCCTTCCCTAAAGGACATTAGTGAACCAGATGGGTTTTTCTGACTATCGACAACAGTTCATTGTAGTATTCTGGGCCACATTTTTCTCTCAACTAACATCAACAAAATAGATTTCTCGCTTTTCACTTAGTGGGATCGTGTTGTGTGTAAATTGATTGCTACATTTCCTTACTATACAACAGTGACAACATTTCAAAAGGACTTCATTTGCTGCGGAGTGCTTTGGGGCATCCTGTTTGGATGCAAGTTCTCTTTGTCTGTTGTCTCTCTTGGAGCACATTCATCTTGTGTTCACTCTGTCACAAGATAAATGTGGATGATTTTCATCCACCTAGAACAACATAGAGGACAATCGCAGCACCAGAGCACTCTTTGAAGCATTCTTCCTGAGCTTCCCGTCCAACCTTTTAAATGGACAATCAATTGCAATTCAATGCTCCTGATTTACTTGTACACTCTGCATCCAGACGACCCAGAAGGTATTGGATCCTTGCACACAGCATTTGACTGCTTCAAATTATTCAAAGGTTTCTTCAGTCTCCACCAGCCTCCTGGAAGAGGCCATTCTCAGTGTTGCCATTCTTCAGATGCAGAAGGATTTTTGTTAGTTTAACCCCCTGCTTCCTTGATCCAACACCATGTTAACAAAAACATCCATGGTCAGAATTTTGCATTGCTCGGGCGGGTGTGGGTAAAATCGGATGAGATGATGAGATGACATAG
The DNA here is from genome assembly GCF_964213995.1 of Mustelus asterias. Classification (NCBI taxonomy): domain Eukaryota; kingdom Metazoa; phylum Chordata; class Chondrichthyes; order Carcharhiniformes; family Triakidae; genus Mustelus; species Mustelus asterias. The sequence continues at coordinate 56,616,470 of NC_135817.1, forward strand.
GGCACATGTGTCGATGCCAACGTGCCCTCACGCTTTATTTCAATCGGTGGGCACAAGTGCGAGTCAGAAGGTGCCACTGACAATCAAGAAACCAATTTAGTTAATTAAACAGCAATTGACTGGGATCTTACAGAAGATTCCAGTCCCGGGGTAGGATTGGGGGGGAGGGGGGGGCGGGGTGGGGGGGTGATATGTGTGCCGGGGGGGGGCCACCACAGTGGCACAGTGATTAGCACTGCTGCATCACAGCGCCAGGGACCCGTGTTCAATTCCCAGCCTGGGTCACTGTCTGTGTGGAGTTTGCACGTTCTCCCCGTGTCTGTGTGGGTTTCTTCCAGGTGCTCCGGTTTCCTCCCACAGTCCGAAAGATGTGTTGGTTAGGAGCATTGGCCATACTAAATTCTCCCTCAGTGTACCCGAACAGGCGCCAGAGTGTGGTGACTAGGGGATTTTCACAGTAACTTCATTGCAGTGTTAATATAAGCCTACTTGTGACACTAATAAATTAACTTTAAACAGATAATTCATTTTAATGACATTAGAAATGAATCAGGAACTAGGAAGCTTTGATCGGTAATGTGGGCTTTTATGCTTGGTGGAAGTTCGATTGGCAAGACGACCTTTATATTTAAGCTGTAATCTTGGGCGGCACGGTGGCACAGTGGTTAGCACTGCTGCCTCACAGCGCCAGAGACCCGGGTTCAATTCTGGCCTTGAGTCACTGCCTGTGTGGAGTTTGCACGTTCTCCCTGTGTCTGTGTGGGTTTCCTCCGGGTGCTCCGGTTTCCTCCCACAGTCCAAAGATGTACAGTTAGGTTGATTAGCCATGCTAGATTGTCCCTTAGTGTCAGGGGGATTAGCAGGGTAAATACTTGGGGTTATGGGCATAGAACCTGGGTGGGATTGTTGTCGGTGCAGTCTCGATGGGCCAAATGGCCTCTTTCTGCACTGTAGATTCTATGATTCTATCTCTATCCAGGGGGGGATGCAGGTCAGAGCTCAAGTCCCATTACCAAGTGTGTCTGGGGACTGAGGTCTGTGTATGATAGTGTTGTCTCAACACTCGTGGCACAGTTCTTCAGCTGATATTTATTTTTTAAGTTTCAGCAGCTCCCTCAGACAGCCCCGCAGCGGCTGTCCCCCTGAAAGAGCACACAGGAAGTGCCAGCCCACACGGTTCCTTTACCTGGTGCCCGCCCTCCTCCTGCCCACCGCGGCTGCTCTCTGCCTGTCAAAGAATGCGTTTAACACCGGGTGGCCATTAATTTGCCAGCCAGCTTGATATCGTGTCAATAACAATCTCGGGTGGGAGGGGATTTCGCAGTCATCAGGCGTGCCCGAATGTAAAATTCAGGCCCGATCAAAGCTTCATCGTGTCCTGACTAACATGTATCCCGCTTCTCCAAGACCCCACTTGGAGTACTGCGCGCAGTTCTGGTCACCTCATTACAGGAAAGATGTTGAAGCCATTGAAAGGGTGCAGAGGAGATTTACAAGGATGTTGCCTGGATTGGGGGGCATGCCTTATGAGGATAGGTTGAGGAAGCTTGGTCTCTTCTCCCTGGAGAGACGAAGGATGAGAGGTGACCTGATAGAGGTTTACAAGATGTTGAGAGGTCTGGATAGGGTAGACTCTCAGAGGCTATTTCCAAGGGCTGAAATGGTTGCTACGAGAGGACACAGGTTTAAGGTGCTGGGGGGTAGGTACAGAGGAGATGTCAGGGGTAAGTTTTTCACTCAGAGGGTGGTGGGTGAGTGGAATCGGCTGACGTCGGTGGTGGTGGAGGCAAACTCGTTGGGGTCTTTTAAGAGACTTCTGGATGAGTACATGGGATTTAATGGGATTGAGGGCTATAGATAGGCCTAGAGGTAGGGATATGATCAGCGCAACTTGTGGGCCGAAGGGCCTGTTTGTGCTGTGGCTTTCTATGTTCTATGTTCTAATGCTATTAAAATCAATTATCTGGGCAGGAATCTTCCGATGGTTCATGCCAACAGGGATCTGCTGGTCCCGCCTACAATGTGCCCAGGTTTGCTGATAGTGAGCAGTGCATGCATTCAACTTGAAAGTCCGTTGATAATGGCAGGACCATAAGATCCCGCCGTCGGACAACGGCGAACCACCTTTTGCGGTGAATTGCATGGAAAATCCCGCTCCCGGTCTTTTACCTCAGTGCCCTTTGTGGGATCTTGCTGTGTATAAATTGGCAGGCGTGTTTCTCTATAATGCAACAATGACCACACTTCAAAGATATTTCCCAGGAAGGGGAGTACTTTGGACAGACTAAAGTGATGGAAGGTGCAACAGAAATGTAAGTTCTTTCTTAATTATTTGGTGTTTAATCATGAGAACAAGACAGGGTAAGCACAATTAAGGGCAGATGCCGACATGACTTGTTCAACTTGTTTTAAATGCTTCAACTTGCAATTTTTCCTACAGTTTCAGTATGTTTTACATTGACCACATTTCCCTCAGATGATGGTGAATCCCAGACTGACTAGTTAACTATTAGAAGACAGGAGATCAAAGAAAAAGTTTAACTATCAGTTCCTTAAAAATCAAAGCATTCAAGAATAATTCTTAATTAAGATTGTGATGGATCATAGAGCAAGAAGATGACATTCAACTCAATTTCCTTCCAGGACAGGAATCTGATTTGTAATGGATTCCGCAATTTTAGTAAATCTGCCATAAAATTGCTTCCCTCAGGAACATTATGGCCTTAGTAGCTATTTTCTTTACAGATACTTATATTATTTTTAGTCCTGAGGTGGAGATGCCGGTGTTGGACTGGGGTGGGCACAGTAAGAAGTCTCACAACACCAGGTTAAAGTCCAACAGGATTAGTTGGAATCACGAGCTTTCGGAGCACTGCTCCTTCGTCAGGTCTCTTTGTCTTGTTTCTATCCCAATGACTGCCAAGACTCAGTTCAGTTTCACTTTCGTGCTTTTTGACACAATCCAGATCTGTTGATTGTTTTGCAACCAAGTGCGGCACAGTGGCACACTGCTGCCTCAAAGCACCGGAGACCAGGGTTCGATTCCCAGCCTGGGTCACTGTCTGTGCGGAGTCTGCACAGTCTCCTTATGTCTGCGTGCGTTTCCTCCAGGTGCTCTGGTCTCCTCCCACAGTCCAAAAGACGTGCTGGTTAAGTGCATTGGCCAAGTTAAATCCTCCCTCAGTGTACCCGAACAGGTGCCAGAGTGTGGCAACTAGGGGATTTTCACAGTAACTTCATTGCAGTGTTACTTGCGAGAATAATAAATAAAATCCATTCTAAGTCAGCTGCTATTCTCCAGTTATCCAACTCTTTCCCACAGAGGTTTTTTTATAGAAATCTTGCTAATTCGCCTCATCCAATTTACAATTCTTCCCCTTTCCTCTTTCTGAAGCTGTTGGCACCTGTGGTAGGGCATGGTTCTACAGATGTAGATCTTCCTCTAATACCTCACCCCAAATAGATTTGAATTGAGCGTCAGCACTTTTGCAGGCGGGTGCATCAAAGGTAGGCCAGGCCACGGGAGGAACTTACATTTGATTAGTGCCTGTAACTCACCAAGGTTCCTGAGGCAGGACCTCCCAAACCCAAGACATTTCATTTAGAGCTCAAGGGCAGCTCCTTCCCTGCTGCCATCAGACTTTTGAATGGACTTACCTCGCATTAAGTTGATCTTTCTCTACACCCTAGCTATGACTGTAACACTATATTCTGCACTCTCTCCTGTCCTTCTCTATGAATGGTATGCTTTGTCTGTATAGCACACAGGAAACAATACTTTTCACTGTATACTAATAGATGTGACAATAATAAATCAAATCAAATCAAAATTCTTCTAAATTCCAATGAGTATAGACCCATTCTACTCAGTCTCCTCTCTAAAGCTTCCAATATTAGCCATCAGATCATTTGGAAGGCAGATGAGGAAAGCTCAGTGTACACTAATACTAATCACCTCCTAAAACACATCCAATCCTTTGACCTGAATGCCAAATCCAATCAATTGTAACTAACGAGGTTGAATCAGTTGTTTCCTGTTGTTCCAAAGTCCAAACAATTAAGTTCAGGCACATTGAAATCCATTCAGATCTATATTTGCCAAGGCGCTTCCTGAATTCTGCCGAATCCAAAGTAATCAGAGCCTCAATTTTCAGGCTGGTGAACTCTTGATGCCCATCGATGCTAATGCACATAACCCATCCCTGTGGCACGGTGGTATAGTGGTTAGCACTGCTGCCTCACAGTGCCAGAGACCCGAGTTCGATTCCCGGCTTGAGTCGCTGTCTATGTGGAGTCTGCACATTCTCCTCGTGTCTGCGTGGGTTTCCTCCCCGGGTGCTCCAGTTTCTTCCCGCAGTCCAAAGATGTGTGGATTAGATGGATTGGCCATGCTAAATTGCCCCTTAGTGTCAAGGGGACTAGCAAGTGTAAATACACGGTGTTCTGGAGAGAGGGCCTGGGTGGGATTGTGGTTGGCGCAGACTTGATGGACCAGATGGTCTCATTCTGCACTGCAGGGATTCTATGATTCTATGACCCTGCCATCTTATGCTCAACTGAGTATTGACTGGCAGCAGGCAAGCCTTCTGCCTGCCCTTGGACAGAGGACCCACCTTGGCGAGCTATCAGCTGATTAGATTGACCAACAGCTGTCCAGCCATCCAGGCACAGCGCTGCAGTGGCCAGAAGAGGTGCTGTCAGGCTGTGCCTGAGCCAAAGTCCTGGGACTGCACTTCAGGTAAGTTAATGTATGAAACCAGCTTGATGGGATAGCAAATCCAGTCCATATAGAACAGCTTTGTGACAACTTAAGATGCTGGAACAGCTCAGCAAGTTAGGCAGACTGAAAGAAGAGTTAAAATTTGGGCCGATGAACATCAGAACTGGAAAATGGCAGAGATGACCAGCTTTCAAAAAAGACAGAACCAGAGAACAAGTCCAGCTGGCAGGGAAAGGACAAAGGGGAAACGTGATACCCGGGCATGGACAAACAAACAACAAACAGAATAATGATGTAAGTCAAAATTTGGTGGTAACAGGACAAAACATGGAAACAAATGATGGGCAGACAGGAGATGTAAGTAGTTTCAGAATGTTTCAAATGATCAAAGATGTGCGGGCTAGGTTGACTGGCCATGATTAATTGACCCTAATGTCAGGGGATTAGCAGGGTAAATATGTGCGGTTACGGGAATAGGGCCTGGTGGGATTGTGGTCAGTGCAGACTTGATGGGCTGAATGGTCTTCCTTCTGCACTGTGGGGATTCTATGACTCTCTGATTCTAAAGCTGCATCTTCCAGACTACTGAGCTAAATACTCATCAGCAGTATTGTAAAAGCCAGGAAAATGTGACAGGAAGACCTCAGGAATTTCAAGTCGTAAGCATGGTTAATGCAGTTTGCCTGGATGATTTTGGAGCCACAGCCAGCGCCTCTTCATTTTCCATTGCCCAACCTTGCAACTGACTAATTTGGCAGATTCTGTTGACTATTTGAGTTTTCAACAATGTAGATCTTTTGCAATCATAATGAGTTTATAATTCAACTGAAACATATTTTGCTTTGCACTCATCTTGACAACAGCAAGAATGCCAATGTCTGGGGAAGCAGCAGCTTCATACTTTATGAGAAAAGAGTGGAAATTATGATTTGATTTGATTTATTATTGTCCCATGTATTGGTATACAGTGAAAAGTATTGTTCCCTGCGTGTTATAAAGACAAAGCATACCGTTCACAGAGTACATAGTGGAGAAGGAAAGGAGAGGGTGCAGAATGTAGTGTTACAGTCATAGCTAGGGTGCAGAGAAAGATCAATGTAATATCAGAGAGGTCTGATGGCAGCAGGAAGAAGCTGTTCTTGAGTCGGTTGGGACGTGATCTCAGATTTTTGTATCTTTTTCCAAATGGAAGAAGGTGGAAGAGAGTATATCCGGGGTGTGTGGGACCCTTGATTATGCTGGCTGTTTTTCCGAGGTAGCAGGAAGTGTAGACGGAGTCGATGGATGGGAGGCTGGTTTGTGTGATGGACTGGGCTTCGTTCACAACCTTTTGTTATTTCTTGCGGTCTTGGGCAGAGTAGGAGCCATACCAGGCTGTGATACAACCAGAAAGAATGCTTTCTATGGTGCATCTGTAAAGGTTTGTGAGAGTTATTGCGGACATGCTGAATTTCCTTAGCCTCCTGAGAAAGTAGCGGCATTAGTAAGCTTTGTTAACTGTAGCTTCAGCATAGAGAGACTAGGACAAGTTGTTGGTGATCTGGACACCTAGAAACTTGAAGCTCTCGACCATTTCACTTCATCCCTGCTGATGTAGATGGGGGCATATCCTTCACAATGCTTCCTGAAGTCGATGCAGATTGGTTGGCATTTAAACTCAAATTGATAGAGGTATTGTCATGGAGAATGTACCAGTTAGTGGTGACCGACAGTCAACTGCCAAGCATTATTCAAAAATTTAAACTGGACAGCTTGATTCTGATTGACTGAGGCATTGCCCGGCGGAGTGAACCAGCAAATGGCTATCACTTATTTTATTTAGCAGAAACAGATGCAATATGTGTACAGGTACTTTGTATATCTGCAAAGGAAAGGACCCTGTGTATTATAATTTATAGCTTCCAGTACGTGCAAATGTGCCACAGTCCGAGCCTGACTGACAATGTTTTAGTTTGTTTCTTAGTGTCACAAGTAGGCTTACATTAACACTGCAATGAAGTTACCGTGAAAATCCTCTAGTCGCCACACTCCGGCACCTGTTCAGGTACACTGAGGGAGGACTTAGCATGGCCAATGCACCTAACCAACATGTTTTTTGGACTGTGGGAGGAAACCAGAGCACCCACAGAAAACCCATGCAGACTCGGGGGGTACGTGCAAATTCCACACAGACAGTGACCCAAGCCAGGAATTGAACACAAGTCCCTGGCGCTGTGAGGCAGCAGTGTTAACCACTGTGCATTTTGATTTGAATTTTTACATTGGAATTCTTGTGATTGTCCTGATGAGTGCGAGATGTAAAGCTTTGACAAAATGTCTTTTTTTTTTAGCAATACTCAAGTTCTGTACTACCAAACGGCTACTTATTAAAAACTACATTTGTTTTGTGTGTATGAAGGGCAGTATGCTTCCCAACACCTTACTGGCATGTAAAAACAAAAAGAACTTGCATTTATATGGTGTATTTCACAACTTCAGACACCCAAAGCCACTTTACAGCCAATCAAGTGCTTTTGAAGTGTATTCACTGTCGTAATGTCGGAAACATTGCAATTATAAAGCATCATAATATAAAGATTCTCATTATAAAGGGTTTATTTGAGATGTTCTTGTTCAGTGGATACTGTCAGATCACATCTTCTGTTCCAAATCGCCCATATTTCTTACAATTAATTTGATGTTAATTGGAAAATCTGACTGCATTACATAAATTGCTCAACATCCACAAAAACTGCTTCCTATTCTGAGTTAGTATGAAGATTCTGAAGGCGCTTGATAGGATAGACACTGAAAACTGGCGACAGGGACAGGGCTGTGAAGCTGGAAGTCCCTGGTCGTCAATCTGCTCACAGGTCACAAATGGGTCATTGGACAGCTGTGTTAGGGCGGCATGGTAGCACAGTGGTTAGCACTGCTGCTTCACAGCTCCAGGGTCCCGCGTTCGATTCCCGGCTCGGGTCACTGTCTGTGTGGAGTTTGCACATTCTCCTCGTGTCTGCGTGGGTTTCCTCCGGGTGCTCCGGTTTCCTCCCACAATCCAAAAGATGTGCGGGTTAGGTTGATTGGCCAGGTTAAAAAAATTGCCCCTTAGAGTCCTGGGATGCGTAGGTTAGAGGGATTAGCGGGGACAATGTGTGGGGGTAGGGCCTGGGTGGGATTGTGGTCGGTGCAGACTCGATGGGCCGAATGGCCTCCTTCTGCACTGTAGGGTTTCTATGATTCTATGATTCTTAGGACAGAGGTGTCTTTGAACGGCTGTATCTGAGCTGTCCTCCTCAGGATACCCTCTGCATCCCAACTGGTGAGGCAACCAAAAATGGTGGCCTAAAAATAAGTTTATTTATTAGTGTCACAAGTAGGCTTACATCAACACTGCAATTAAGTTATTGTGAAAATCTCCTCGTTGCCACACTCTGGCGCCTGTTCAGGTGCACTGAGGGAGAATTTGGCATGGCCAGTGCATCTAACCAGCTCGTCTTTCGGACTGTGGGAGGAAACCGGAGCACTCGGAGGAAACCCACGCAGACACGGGGAGAACTTGAACTTGCAAACTCCACACAGACAGTAACCCGAGGCAGGAATTGAACCCGGGTCCCTGGCACTGTGAGGCAGCAGTGCTAACCACTGTGCCACCCCGGCTGTTCAAACATCTTCTGGTTGTGTAGCACCACCTTCGTGATGAAAGAAAACTTTACATCTTGCAGCTTGGAATGCCAGAACACTCATGGATAATCTCAAGAGTGAATCCCCAGAAAGAAGAATTGGAATCGTTTGTTCTGAACTCTTGTGACACCAAATGGACATTGCCGCTCTCTGTGAGACCTGCCCTCCTGGGAGTTGTCACAGCTATCAATGCTTATTCGTCAATTCTTGACTCAGATGAAGACGGTAAAGAAAAGTTCCCATTCTGACCTTGATGAAGTCCTCCATTGTCCATGTCACTGGGTTCGAATATCATCATCACTGGGACTGCTTTGATGGAAACACTGCTGGAACATGGGATATCTTGGAGGAGCTTCATTGTCTGGCAGAACATCCCAAGGTTGCAACTCAAGAAGGCAAAGAATTCAAGACTGAGATCCAAGGACAACTCCGGAAGATAAAAGACAAAGGACAAAAGACAAAGAAAAATCCTGAGAGACCCCACAATACACTGACCATCGTAACATGCAAAGATTTGTTAAAGCCACCAGAGCCATCTGTAGAGCAAGGTCAAAGGGACAAAATCCCCTTAAAACGGGTCACTCCACTAAAGAAACAAAGGCACTGGCTTAAATGCCAATTTGTATTGAAGTAGCCACACCCCCATTTCATGGAGATGTGGGGTCCATGGAGGCCCCAGCAGCGGATCTGTCAGTCCTGCCGACAGTGAACCCCTGCCACAGATTCCCCAGCGATGGAAGTGAATTAAATGGGAAACTCTGTTGACAGCAGCGGGACCAAAAGATCCTGCCGCTGGCCAATGGTGGGCCACCTCCGTTGCCAGTAAATCTACCGTGGGGACATGGAAAATCCCAGCTATGTATTCCTTAGGAATATGATCCTTCTGACCTCATTCAAATGGAAGAATGAACCTTTCAGGAGTTAAGTGCAAGAAAATTAAAAATAAATTTCACTATTGCAATGGCTAAAAGGAGTTGTGCCAAGCATGAGCCAATCCTCTTCCTTTTTAGAATGTACAACCAACATGGAGAGAGGTCATACAACCTTTTGTGTGGATGCTTGAATTTGGGATTTGGCAGAGATATTCTAACTACTGAAAGGAGCAGCCATCTCTCATGCTCCCCCCACTCTCTCTCTACAATAGTCCATCTCAGCTTTGAACCCTGTTTTGCTGAGTTAAAAATGTGTCCACATTCTTCCAGCAGAAGGAGATTCTCGAATGAAAACCATTGGATTTCTACATCAGTGTGTCCAGGAGAAAAAGGACATACCAACCATAACTTTAAACCAACTGCTCAGCTGAAGAAGCAACTGCTCCAGATACAATCAACGAATTGTTACCAATTTTCCCTTTTTAAAAAATTAATCTGCACATTACTTAGTTTAACATCTGATAGTCTCTAAAGTTGTTTTTTTTCTGCATGCTTGGGTGTTTGAGTGTGTGTTTGCAGGCGTTACTGGTGCATAGGGCATAACTGTATATTTTAAACATTTTTCATGCATTTACTTGGGTAAGTTTTCATACAATAAAATGAATCTTATGTATTTCACTGGCTTAATTCTTCCAAACTGCACAGTCACGCATTGAATTAGCAATACAGCATCATTTTAAAATACAAGATGTCTGCTATAAGCATGAGGAGTGGAAAAGGAGAAACACCAAGTTATCCTCCCTCACCTGCTGGTAACAATGTTTTTAATTCAGATTTAAACCATCTTACTTTTCTTTCCATTTTAGAAATTATTGGCATTAGGGATTGTATTTTTCAAAGTTGGGACAATCCCTCCGAGGATCTTTGATGTTCCAAACTAACTTGAAAACTTAGCTGGAACAGTTTAATATATGGACACTGGTTGCTTGCTTGGCATGTGTCACAAAGCTGCAACACTCTGAAGAGATTGATAAACCACAAAAGTGAAACTCATTTGCTCTTTTGGATTTTATATATAAATGACCTGGACTTAACTTCATTGCAGTGTTAATGTAAGCCTTACTTGTGACTAATAAATAAACATACAGGACATAATTCCAATGTTTGAAGCTGACATAAAAATAGGAAAGGAGTAAATAATTGGGAGAATAGTGACAGACTTCGGGAAAAATTTAATAAAAGCAAAATACTGCAGATCCTGGAAACCTGAAATAAAAGCAGAAAATGCTGGGAAAACTCAGCAGATCTGGCAGCATTTGTGGGGAGAGAAACAGAGTCTCCACAGATGCTGCCAGACCTGCATTTTCCATTTTGATTTCAGGAATAAAATTTGACTGACTGGCTAAATGATTTGGAAAGGGCTATGAGGTGAATCTCAATTGCTTTAGTTGGTTAATACAAAAGTATGTTTCCTTTAGCATGGTGTTTTAATTGGCGGTTACTTAATGTTTGATCTATGTTGCTTTTAGTTTGTTTGATACAGTAAAAGTATTAAAACTTGAAGTCTTGTCATTCAGTTATGTCTGTCAGTTGCTTGTGATTCTCATTTTCTTTTAAAAGTTGTAGGTCTCTACGAATATTGTAACAAGTGTCAGTCCAGATGTTGTGCTCCAGTCTCGGGGGATGGGACTTAAACCCACAAGCTCTTGACTTGGGTGGCACAGTGGCACAGTGGTTAGCACTGTTGCCTCACAGCACCAGGGACCCAGATTCGATTCCCGGCTTGGGTCACTGTTTGTGTGGAGTGTCTGCACATTCTCTTTGTGTCTGCTTGGTGTTCTCCAGGTGCTCCGGTTTCCTCCCATAGTCCAAAGATGTGCGGGTTAGATGCATTGGCCATGCTAAATTGTCCCTTAGTGTCCCGGGATGTGTAGGTTAGAGGGATTAGTGGGGTAAATATGTGGGGTTACGGGCATAGGGCATACGTGGGATTGTGGCCGGTGCAGACTCGATGGGTCGAATGGCCTCCTTCTGCACTGTAGGGATTCTATGATTCTACAGTGTCTTTAGGGATTCTATGACTCAGAGGTGAAAATGCTACCCACTGTGCGACTGTTGACACTTATGTATTGTACGTAGTATATTCAATTACATGATAATTCCATCCAATGTATTCTGAGCATGTTTTCAATTTATGCCATGGATTACATTAGAATTAAATACTAACATTATAGTAAATGTTACAGTTTAAAAGCACTCTCAAGTGAAATGGAGGTGGTCTTGATTATTTAGAATGGTTTAGTGCCCCAATATCATGGAATATAATAATATGTCGAAGCAGTAAAGACTGTCAGTTACAGATCTGAGTACAGAGGCTGTCCAGCAAATGAAAATTGGACTGCTTTCATGTAGAGTCTTGTTCAAATCTTTGGGAACTCAAATCAGAGAACTGAAAATGGAAGTCAGAGCATCTGGTGACCAGAGCGCCTGATTTTCCAGCTGTTATAATAACTGACTAAAAAGTTGGGAGCAGCACAGACCAGCTTTGAAAATCTCAGCCGTTGAAATGTCTGATCTTTTAAGTTTTAAAGTCTATTTAGTTGTCACAAGTAGGCTTACACTAACACTGCAATGAAGTTACTGTGAAAATCTCCTAGTCGCCACGCTCTGGCGCCTGTTCGGGTACACTGAGGGAGAATTTAGCATGGCCAATGCACCTAACCAGCACATCTCTTGGAGTGTGGGAGGAAACTGGAGCACCCAGAGGAAACCCACACAGACACGGGAAGAACATGCAGACGCTACACAGACAATGACCCAAGCCGAGAATTGAACCCTGTCAAGCAGGACTTCACACGTCAGGTTTTAGAATTCCAGACCTTGCGATTCAGGGTGATGTCTTTGCAATTGATCTACCTCTTTGCCTGCATTGTTCTCTTTCCCTCTTACTGTCTGTGCTGAGATTGTTCAAATTATGCAGCTGACCCATGAGCCCAGATAATATGTCCCACAAAGCAGCCAAGGACTGCTTTCTAATCATACTTGTGTATTGCTTATTAATTCACTTACTCTGTTTTCATTTCACGTTCATAGGGATTTGTAAAGTGCTGTTGCCACAAAGGTGGAAAGAGCCAAAATTAGAATGCCAACGATACATTGCAATACTTAAGTCCAACTCTGCACAATCTGAGATAGAAGCAAACTTATATGGATATTAATATGAATTAAATGCCACCAATTTTCCAGCGCTAGTGCCCGGGGAACATTTATTCACCACTTATATGACATGATATGTGGCATTGATGCTGGGTCTCTGTGCTTTTTTTTATCTTAGCTATCTGGGGCTTCCCCTATGGCACAGTAGGCAGAGGGTCCTGACTCCAGCAGTTAACCAGAAACCATGGATGAACAGGGATACTGCTTGCTGAAGTCCAGGTCTGAGGCGTTCAAGTCAGGCGATACTGACCTATACAAGAAAGCCAGATACAATCTAAGGAGATCCATCAAAGATGCCAAAAGACAATACCGGACCCAAGCTAGAGTCCCAGCCACACCGACCCGCGCCGACTATGGCAAGGTCTGCAAGACATAACAGGCTACAAGATGAAGGCATGTAAAATCGCCGGCTCCAATGCACCCCTCCCTGATGAGCTCAATGCATTCTACGCCCGTTTTGTGCAAGAGGTCAGCGAGAACATGCCCTCCACCCTGGAAGCCCTGGATGAACCTGTATCTGGGGTCACCATTGGAGATGTCAGGACAGCTTTCACGAAGGTCAACCCACGGAAAGCAACTGGCCCGGATGGGGTACCCGGACGAGCACTCAGATCCTGTGCGGATTAGCTGGCTGAGGTATTCACAGACATCTTCAACCTCTCTTTACAACAATCTGAGGTCCCTATCTGCTTCAAGAAGATGACCATCATCCCGGTACCTAAGAAAAACCAAGCAGCGTGCCTTAATGACTATCGGCCGGTGGCTCTGACATCCATCATTATGAAGTGTTTCGAAAGGCTAGTCATGGCACGAATCAATTCCAGCCTCCTGGACTATCTGGATCCACTACAGTTTGCCTACCGCCGCAACAAGTCCACAGTAGACGCCATCTCCCTGGCCCTGCACTCAACCCTGGAACACCTCGATAACAAAGACACCTATGTCAGATTCCTATTTATTGACTACAGCTCAGCCTTCAACACCATTATTCCCACGAAACTCATCTCCAAACTCTGTGGCCTGGGCCTCGGCACCTCCCTCTGTGACTGGATCCTGAACTTTTTAACTCACAGACCACAATCAGTAAGGATAGGCAACAACACCTCCTCCTCCATGATCATCCTCAAAACCGGTGCCCCATAAGACTGTGTTCTTAGCCCCCTACTATACTCCTTATACACCAATGACTGTGTGGCCAAATTCCTCTGCAATTCGATTGTCAATTTTGCTGACAACACCACCGTAATGGGTCGGATCTCAGACAATGACGAGACAGAGTACAGGAATGAGATAGAGAATCTGGTGAACTGGTGCGGCAACAATAATCTCTCCCTCAATGTCAACAAAACGAAGGAGATTCTCATCGACTTCAGGAAGTGTAAAGGAGAACATGCCCCTGTCTACATCAACGGGGACAAAGTAGAAAGAGTCGAGAGCTTCAAGTTTTTAGCTGTCCAGATCACCAACAACCTGTCCTGGTCCTGCTGACACTATAGTTAAGAAAGCCCACCAATGCCTCTACTTTCTCAGAAGACTAAGGAAATTTGGCATGTCAACTACAACTCCCATCAACTTTTACAGAGCACCATAGAAAGCATTCTTTCTGGTTGTATCACAGCTTGGTATGCCTACTGCTCTGCCCAAGACCGTAAGGAACTACAAAAGGTCATGAATGTAACCCAATCCATCACTCAGACCAGCTTCCCACCCAGTGACTCTGTCTACACTTCCCGCTGCCTCGGCAAAACAGCCAGCATAATTAAAGACCCCATGCACCCCGGACATTCTCTCTTCCACCTTCTTCCGTCGGGAAAAAGATATAAAAGTCTGAGGTCACGTACCAACCGACTCAACAACAGCTTCTTCCCTGCTGCTGTCAGACTTTTGAATGGACTTACCTTGCATTAAGTTGATCTTTCTCTACATCATAACTATGACTGTAACACTACATTCTGCACTCTCTCGTTTCCTTCTCTATGAACGGTATGCTTTGTCTGTATAGCCTTTGTCTGTATATACTTTTCACTGTATGTTAATGCATGTGACATTAATAAATCAAATCAAATCAAAAAGTTATTGCCACCAATGTAAGCCTCCTCAAGCCCATCGTGAGATTGAATTTTCACGCTCCGTGTCTGGATTCAGCAAAAGCAATACGGAGTCAACTCAACACGTTCCAAATCTTTACTGTTGCCCTTTCGTCTATTGTGGATGATTGAACAGCCCTGCCTCCTAGTGACACACCCTTAGCTTTCTTTCCCTACTGAAGAGCAAAAAGATACAGAAGAGTGCTGAATCACAGCTCTATCAGTCCATAAACAAAAGGCTTTGACTGGAGGTCAGTAACCAAATGGAACCGACACCTGCTAACAGCAGCTTTGCCTCTCTGTCCTAGATCTTGGGAAGGTGACCTAAATACAGCACTGGCTCATATTTACTAGTAGACAGTATAGTTCATTTTCCTATGAACGAGTGACACAATAAGGGCTTGTTAATATTGTACATGTGCGTGACAGCTTGGTCAACGGATAGGTACAACGTATTGGTATCATGCTGTCACTACCAGCAACAATTAGGACACTATACATACTATCCCAGAAATGGCACAAAAACTACAGGAACCTTAATATTGGTTAGGCTGCATTTGGAGTATTGCGTGCAGTTCTGGTCACTACACTACCAGAAGGATATGAAAGCTTTGGGCAGAGAGTAAAGAAGGTTCACCAGGATGTTGCCTGGTCTTGAGTGTGTTGGCTATGAAGAGAGGTGAATAAACTAAGATTGTTTTCACTGCAAAGACGGAGGTTGAGGGGAGACCTGATAGAGATCTACAAAATTATGAGAGCCGTAGACAGGGTGGATAGTCAGAGGCTTTTGCCCAGGGTGGAAGTGTCAATTACAAGAGGGAACAGTTTCAAGGTGAGAGGGGGAAAGTTTAAGGGAGATGTGCGGAGGAAGTTTTTCACGTGGAGAGTGGTGGATGCCTGGAGTGTGCTGCCAGAGGAGGTGGTGGGAGCAGGCACATTAGCAACATTTAAGAGCCATATGAATGGATATATGAATAGGGAGGGAATAGAGGGATACGGATTGAGTAAGGGAGAAGGTTTTTTCTTTAGTTTAGGTCGGGCATCATGATCAGCATGGGCTTGGAGCGCCAAAGAGCCTGTTCCCGTGCTGTACTTTTCTTTGTTCTACATGAAAAAAATTGGACCTTACAGTCTGACAAAATCTGTTTAGTTTGCTACATGTTGAATTGTTTGAAGAACAACATTAAAATATCAGTCCATGGAGCAGCCTCTCTAGGATGATGGTGGAAGCTGTTAAAATTGATTCATTCAGGGAATATTACTTTGGGATACAATCGCCAGGATTCTGCTGGGCTGATGGAGTCTCGCTAACGGGTCAGAGAACCAGAGGACAACCTCCTTCAGCTGCAAGAGGGAAGCCTAATGGAATCAAGTTTCAGGCACTTGGGTGGCCATGGTTGGCCCTTCCTAGTGATTGAGAATCCCAATGGTGGAAATCCCATCCACCAAAAGCTGCTGCCCAATCACAGGCTGTCATTGTTGAGTCTAACTGACATCCTGCAGCCAATGGCTGGGAATTCCATGTCAGCCTCCTACTAATGAAGAGAGACTGGATCGACTGGACTTGTACTCACTGGAATTTAGAAGAATGAGAGGGGATCTCATAGAAACATATAAAATCCTGATGGGACTGGGCAGGCTTGATATGGGAAGAACTAGAGGTCACAGTCTAAGATTAAGGGGTAAGCCATTCAGGACTGAGATGAGGAAGAACTTCTTCACTCAGAGAGTTGTGAACCAGTGGAATTCTCTACCACAGAAATCTGTTGGGGCCAGTTTGTTAGATATGTTCAAGAGGGAGCTGGACATGGCCCTTGTGGCTAAAGGGATCAAGGGGTATGGAGAGAAAGCAGTAGTGGGATACTAAAAGTGCATGATCAACCTTGATCATATTGAATGGTTGAAGGCTCAAAGGGCCAAATGGCCTACTCCTGCACCTATTTCTATATTTCTATGTTTAATCAGAGGAGCTTTTACTGCTACTGAGAGACTGATGCGATGAATGTTTCCCTCTGCAATAATAAATGAACTTTGTTTTTTTTGCATGTCCCCCCTATTCTCCTATTGAATACAAGTATGCCAACATCCTGGAGTGTTAGCATTGACCAAAAACTCAATTAGACTCGCCACATAAACACAGTGGCTACAATAGCAGGTCAGAGGCTAGGAATACCATGAGTAACTCATCTTCTAACTCCCCAAAGGCTGTCCACCATCTACAAGGCACAAGTCAGGTGTGATGGAATACACCCCACTTGCCTGGATGGGTGCAGCTCCAACAACACTCAAGAAGCTCAACACTATCCAGGACAAAGCAGTCCACTTGATTGGCACCACATTCACAAATATTCACTCCCTCCACCACCAATGCCCAGTAGCAGCAGTGTGTACTATTGACAAGATGCACTGAAGCAATTCATCAAAGATCCTTAGACAGCACCTTCCAAACCCATGACCACTTCTATCTAGAAGGACAGGGGCAGCAGATACATGGGAGCACCAGCACTTGCAAGTTCCCTCCAAACCACTCACCATCCTGATTTGGAAAATATATCCCCGATCCTCCACAGTTGCTGGGTCAAAATCCTGGAGTTCACTCTCTAATGGCATTGTGGGTCGGCCCAAGGCACATGGACTGCAGTGTTTCAAGAGGGCAGTTCACCACCACCTTCTCAAGGGCAACTAGGGATGGGCAATAAATGCTGGCCAGCCAGCGACGCCCATGTTCCAAGAATTATATGGGCGGCACGGTAGCACAGTGGTTAGCACTGCTGCTTCACAGCTCCAGGGACCTGGGTTCGATTCCCGACTTGGGTCACTGTCTGTGTGGAGTTTGCACATACTCCTTATGTCTGCATGGGTTTCCTCCGGGTGCTCCGGTTTCCTCCCACAGTCCAAAGATGTGTGGGTTAGGTTGATTGGCCATGCTAAAATAGCCCTTAGTGTTCTGGGATGCGTAGGTTAGAGGGATTCGTGGGTGGATATGGGGGTAGGGCCTGGGTGGGATTGTGGCCGGTGCAGACTCGATGGGCCGAATGGCCTCTTTCTGTGCTGTAGGGTTTCTAAGATTCTAAGAATGAATTTTAAAAAATCAAAATCAAAAAAGCCGGAAATATTGAAATAAAAAAGGGAAATTTTGGAAATGTTTATCAGGTTAATTTGTGGGGCTGGTAAGAACAAATAAATGATCATATCAGACCATATTATTATGAACTGATATATAAACTTGTCCATTCACTATTTCCAGGCTTACTGAACTGCTGAGTTTTTATAGCACTTTCTGCTTTTGAAGCAGCTAAAGGTGAAGGTGACACAGGCTGGAAACAGCCCAAAGGCAGTGGTTTGAGGTTTATGACTTCTACAGCTGCAGTTGCTGACTGGACGAGTTCTCAGCAAAACGCACTTGGGGCAGTATCCAGCCAGCAGGTAAGAGTCTGCAGGACAAAACTGCAATCCTTGACAGTCTCACACTCAGTAAGAAGTCTCACAACACCAGGTTAAAGTCCAACAGGTTTATTTGGTAGCAAATACTCAGACAGGGCCTGCAGGAATGGCTGCTGGAAGGCAATGGAAAATGAGTAAAGGTTAAACGAAGGTTACACAGTGGCTGGAACCATCTGATTAAGAATCCAGGGACTGTGGCAAGACTACGAGGAGGCTTCTTCTGCATTTGGTCTCTGTTACACCAGGCCCCGGTGCAACTTAGCAATGTTCTTAAAGCAGCAACAATGGTCCATTCCCCAGAACGAAAATGTTAAGATGAATATATGGTGATAAGAAACACTTCGGTCTCCTCATCACCATGAAAAAAATTAACTACTGGTTTGTGAAAAATCATACAGGACTTAAAAACTTCTGTAAAACTTTATTTGAAACATTGGTGACAGGTTAAATAGAATTGTGATATTAAATTTCATTGAACAACTTAGAATATTTCAGAATTCTAATGGATTACTTTTTGTTGATAAAACTTGAATGATACTTAAAAAAACATTTGATTCCTGATACTTGGTATTAAATATAAATCTTACACATGACGCTAAAGTCAACGATTTTTTTCCTTTTTATATGTTCGAATGTGACAGTCCTAATCTAAGCCATTGCTGAAATTTTACAAAGTTTCTTTTTAAATAAAAAGCTTTAAATAAATGGCTTTGATGCGTTGGGGGGGAAATCATTACTGGAGTTGAAGAGTGCTTGCAATCTTACGTCCTGTGTTGCCAACGCCAAGTTTCCCAGTCACATTCTGACAAAAATAGTGTTATTGAAAGAAGTCTTTACATCTTTCCTGTTTGGCATACACGGGGCTTCGAAACTTGCCAAAACATCCCAGTAATCCGTTTATTTTCGTGCTTTGAGAACTCACTTCCCGGGCTGATAAAATTGTAGATTTTCCCCTAAAATTAAAAAAAAACAAAAGCAAACTTTGCTGAGTCTATCAGTCTGGATATGTTTTTTCTGTCCACATTAATTTTGTATGTGACTCTCCCCCCTTCCCCTCTTAAAACAATTCTGCTAGTTTTCCATGGACTCTTTTCCGCATA
The DNA here is from genome assembly GCF_964213995.1 of Mustelus asterias. Classification (NCBI taxonomy): domain Eukaryota; kingdom Metazoa; phylum Chordata; class Chondrichthyes; order Carcharhiniformes; family Triakidae; genus Mustelus; species Mustelus asterias. The sequence goes on from NC_135817.1 coordinate 56,635,572, forward strand.
CTTTCTGATTTGGCTGCTTGTGACCAGAAGGAGGGGGTGGGGGGGGGGGGGGGAAGGTGGTGGTGGTAGAGTTTGTTTGAGGGATTCTTAAGGTGAAAATTGAAATTAAGTGTTAAGTGATATCAGGGAACAACGGGGCTGGGCGTTGTTGTTGTGTTGTTTCATTCCACCAAAAGTTTAGACTGGCGTGGCACTTTCTATTCCCTCCCTCCTTCCCCCCCCCCCCCCCCCCCAAAAAATAATCCTTAATGGTTCAGTGACATCACTAGGAGAGGAGGGGGGTATTAAATAAAAACTCCTATTTATTTCTTCCCCCCTCCATGCCTCTGTCCGCAGGTAGCTCCCGTCCGGGGACTGACTTGTGTGTGTGCTTCTACCCAGCCCTTTGAGCCCCAGTCTCTTCCCTGGTGTGAGATCGACCCGATCTACAACAACTTGTCGCCGCCTTCTAACCCACCGCAGCCCTGTAACAATGACCCTCTGACTCCCTTCTCCCGACAAGGTAAGAGACTCTTTTCAACTCATTTATCTACTTTTTAATCCCCCCATTTTTTTTACCCTTAAGAAAATCTTTTTCTCCTTTTTTTCTGTTAAATCGAATTTCCTTTGAGGAAAAGCTCTGATTTCTTACAGAATTGCAGTGCTTTGATCTCTTACAGCATTCTTATGTTTTATGGGACTTGTTGCATCTTAAGCCGGCGGAGATTCATTCTTTTTATGTCATGCAACTTTCATTTCAGGATCGTGTGTTGAAATGAGTACAGAACGATCATTTCTTTTTAAAATAAAGTGTTCTGAAAGTTTATTAGTGAATCAGTCTGGGGGGGGGGCTAACCTCCTCTGATGACGAATTGGTGGAGTTTGACAAGTTAATACGCGACCTGATTTGTTTACGTCCTGTGTTGGGACTGGAGTAGGAGAAATGTGACTACAATACAATGACTTCCTGCCTTCAACCTCCCCCCCCAAACCTTTCCTCATTCACTCAGTGTGGGAATTGAGCTGAAACTGAAGGGTTCCCGGGTTCCCCTCCCCACCCCTCAGCCTCCCCAACCCTCTCTAGCAGAAACCGATGCATTGCTTCCTGGCATGTTTTAGTTACGAAGAGAGATTGGGTAGGGTTGTGTTCCGAGGAGCAGAGGAGAGGGGGGGAGGTGGGGAGGGTGGCGAGGGGTTCAGGACTGAGATGTATAAAGTCATGAGGGGCATAGATGGAGTGGACAGGAAGAAACTTTTTCCTCTTGCTGGAGGGATCAATGACCACGGGGCATACGTTTAAGGTAAGGGGATAGGGGATTTCAGGGGATGTAAGGAAAAACCTTTTTCACCCAGTGGGTGGTGGGAGTCTGGAATTCACTGTCTGAAAGGTTGCTGGAGGCAGAGACCCTCATAACGTTTATGAGGGCGGCACGTTGGTTAGCACTGTTGCCTCACAGCACCGGTTCGATTCCCAGCTTGGGTCTGTGCAGAGTTTGCTCGTTCTCCTCGTGTCTATGTGGGTTTCCTCCGGGTGCTCTGGTTTTCTCCCACAGTCCAAAGGATGTGCAGGGTAGGTGCATTGGCCATGCTAAATTTGCCCTCAGTGTACCCAAACAGGTGCCAGAGTGTGGCAACTAGGGGATTTTCACAGTAACTTCATTGCAGTGTTAATGTAAGCCTATTTGTAACAATAATAAAGTTTAAGAAGTATTTAGATGGGCACTTGTGATGCCAAGGCATACAAGGCTATGGACCAAGTGCTGGAAAGTGGGATGAGAATAGTTAGATGATTATTTTTGACTGGTGCCAAAGTGATGGGCCGAAGGGCCTTTTCTGTGCTGTAGACCTGTCTGACTCTATGAAGGTGTTGAGGTTTGGAGTTCTGAACTGCATGGTAGCGGCTGAGTGAGTGCATGCGGCACAGACAGATTGGTGAGCTGTGCAATAAAGTTAAATATTACCATACAGTTGCAGTCTGTTTTAAAGAAGTCCCTGTTAACCCCTTCTCCAGTATAACATTTCAAATTAAAATTTAAAAAAAAGAATTTTTAAACACTTAAAAAGTAGTCGCCCAGTTTGATATTTGTTTTGCATGGTGGGCAGTGCACAGGTGGCCACCTGCTTCCAGATCCCTAGAAATACCAAAGACTTGCATTTCTGCAGCACCTTTCTCAACCTCCACCGTGTTTTACAGCTGAATGAAGCACTTTTGGTGATAATCACAGCAGCCAGTTTGTGCACAGCAAGATCCCACAAGGAGCAATGTGATAATGAAAGTAAAATCTGCATTTTATGTAACATTTTGCCACGGCCACCTCTGGACTCAAAAGCACTTTACAAGGTGGTGAAGTTATTTTGAAATGTGGTGAGAAATGAGGCAGCCAGTGTGTGTGTGTGCATAGCAAGCTCCCACAAACAGCATTGCGATAATGACCAGGTAATCTGTTTTTTTGCGATGGGACAGCACGATGGCACAATGGTTAGCACTGCTGCCTCACAATGCCAGGGACCCGGGTTCGATTCCCGGCTTGGGTCACTGTCTGTGTGGAGTTTGCACGTTCTCCCCGTATCTACGTGGGTTTCCTCCGGGTGCTCCGGTTTCCTCCCACAGCCTGAAAGGTGTGCTGGTTAGGTGCATTGACCCAAACAGGTGCTAGAATATGGCGACTAGGGGAATTTCACAGTAGCTTCATTGCAGTGTTAATGTAAGCCTTACTTGTGATTAATAAATAAACTTTAAAGTATTGTACCGGAGTGGGACTGATCCCAAAACCTTGTGATTCAGAGGCGTGTATTTTCCATCCCTTATTGTCCTTGAGAAGGTGGTGAGTAGCCTTCTTGAACCGTTGGAGTCCATGTGGTGCAGGTAGACCCACAGGGTTGTTAGGGAGGGAGTTACAGGATTTTGATCCAGTGCAGGGAACAGCAATATAATTGCAAGTCAGGATGGTGAGTGACATGGAAGGTAACTTTCAGGTTGAGGTGCACTCACTCATGTGTCCACTGCCCTTGTCCTTCTAGGTGGCAGAGGTCACGAGTTTGGAAAGTGTTGTTGAAGAAGCATTGGTGAGTTACTCCATCTTGTAGATGGTATACACTGCTGCCACTATACGTTGGTGATGGAAGGAGTGAGTGTTGAAAGTAGTGGATGGGGATCATACCAAGCGGGCTGCTACATCCTGGATGATATTGTGTTTCTTGGATGTTGGTGCTGCAGTCATCGAGGCAAGTGGTTGAGGGAAGAATGTTGACCCGGGCATTATGTTCAATGTGACTCCTACTGCCAAAATGAAAGTGGGATTTCTCTAGTCAAAAGTGATGCTGCTGTCACCAGTCAGCTGTATTTCAATGAAGGCAAAAGCCAAGCCTATTTTTTAAATTAAGAGCAAGACAGCTAGAATGAGAAAAAAGATTATGAAGGAGAAAAAAAATGAATGTCAGACTACCAACAAAGCTGGTGAAGATTTATTAGTTAGGGGCAAAATACAAATAGTCAAAATAAGAATGGAAATTAAAAATGGAGGAAGGGAAAAGTGAGTTTTTAATTGTAAAATGATTGTTAAATGATCACCAGGCTTATCACATTAATATTATTGGCCCTAACAACTTAGAACTGATCCCAATGTGGGAGTGGTAAACTTGAAAAACAATGGCTGCCCCAGCAGCTCAAAATTCCTTGGATACGCTCCGATTAAAAGGCAAACATTGAATTGAAGGCTCAAGTTCATTGTGGGTTCGCGGAACCAATTTGCAGTGGCTCTTTCAAAGCACTTCTGGCTTCCTCCTTCTGAAGCAGGTTTCGTGATGTCTTGAGGCTGCTTGGAAACGGGAAAAAGAGCTGGGACACCGACTTGTTAAAGCGACTGTGTTCACACTGCTGGGGTTTCACTATACCAGATACAAGTGGGATTAGGACAGATGATCAGTTTTATCCTTTATACTTCATTGTCATAGCCAAGTGGGAACTTGCACTGCAGTGATGAATTCAGTGCACAATTGCACCAGAAGAGTTAAAATGCCATTAGTTCTATACTAGTTGTTAGAGGTTATGGGAGTCAGGGTATACTGTAAGAGTTTGCTCTGGTGCAGTTATGCATTTGCTATCGGTGTGATTCAGATATGTTTTGGAGTAGTGAAAGAAAGCAGTACAAAATGATGCAACAGTTTATCCCTACACCGTTTTTACAGTGAACCATTTCAAGGAGCTACACAAATTGATTCTTTTTCCAGCAATTTCTAGAGGGAAAAGAATTGAAAAGTAGGAATTCAATGTTAAACTTGTAAAGAACATTGGTTAGATCACTCTTAATGTGCCTCCTACAATTCTGATCGATGTATTACAAAAATGACATAGACACTGGATAAGGTGCAGAAAGGCTTTACAAGGATGATACCAAGGAGAGGCACAAAGGTGGGTGGGAGGGTGAGCTGTGAGGAGGGTGCAGAGATGCTTCACTGTAATTTGGACAGGCTGAGTGAGTGGGCAAGTACATGGCAGATGCAGTATAATGTGAATAAACCTGGGGTTATCCACTTTGTTGGCAAAAACAGGAAGACAGATTATTATCTGAATGGCTATGAATTAGGAGAGGGGAATGTGCAATGAGACCTGGATTAATTTGGCCATGCTAAATTAACCCAAGTGTCGGGGGATTAGCAGGATAAATATGAGGGTTTACGGGAATAGGGCCTGGATGGAATTGTGGTTTGTGCAGACTCGATGGGCTGAATGGCCTCCTTCTGAACTGTAGGGATCCTATGATTCTATGGATTCTATGGGTGTCCTCATACAGCAGTCGCTGAAGGTAAGCATGCAGACGCAGCAGGCGGTAAAGAAGGCAAATAGTATGTTAGCCCTAGTAACAAGAGGATTTGAGAACAGGAGCAGGGATGTCTTGTTGCAATTATACAGGGCCTTGGTGAAGCCACACCTGGAATATTTTGTTCAATTTTGGTCCCCTTATCTGAGGAAGGATGTTCTTGCTATAGAAAGACTGCAGCAAAGGTTTACCAGACTGATTGCTGGGGTGGCGGGACTAAAGTATAAAGAGAAATTGGATCAGTTAGGATTATATTCACTGGAGTTCAGAAGAATGAGAGGGGAATCTCATAGAAAGCCATAAAATTCTAACAGAACTAGACAGGATTGATGGAGGAAGGATGTTTTAGATGATGGGAGTGTCCCAAACCAGAGGTCTAAGGATACAGGGTAAACCATTTAGAACTGAGATGAGGAGAAATTTCTCCACCCAGAAAGTCATAAGCCTGTGGAATTCATTACCACAGAAAGTAGTTGAGGCCAAAACAAAAAAATTCTATGGGCCCGATTTTACCATTTTGATTCTAAGTGCTGGGCAGACTTGAATCAGGGACTGTTTCAGATCCGACTTTTAGACCCGTTCTCAGGCACCCCCATACGCACTCTGCCTGAAAAAATATCAGCGATTTCGAATCGTGCTGTAGCAGCCGGTGGGCGGGGCTTAACTCGCCCGAAACCCTGCAGCTCCGATCGGCACCCCCAACTGGACATGCACGGAAAAAAATGATAGAATGCTACTCCCCTCCCGGGCCAGATAATGCCTCCCGCTTGCTCCTACAGACATTGCTCCACCCCTAAACATTGCTGACCCCCTTATCCCACCACCGGCCCTGCCACCCAGACCGATCGTGGGCCCCTCCCCTCTTCCCCAGGAAGTGCTGTTAATTTAAATGCATGCAAGTGCATTTAAATGGCCGTTGTGCCCGTTTTGGGCGCAGTCCCGATCGCGGTCATTTTCGGGTCTTGGTAAAGGTGGAACTGGCACGGACGCGGGCGTGGATCACGCTACCCGCCTCACGCCAGACTTTACTAAGTCTTCGCGCCTGAAAACGAGCGCAACGCAATGGTAAAATCGGGCCCGAAGTCTGGAATTTGCGTAAAAACTGGAGTAAATCCTGCTGGTTGTTTCAGCGGGAGTTTCAACATGAATCTCCCACATTCTGTGCACTGCAGGGTGCACTAGCGTGAATCACCCAAAAACAAGGGTGCAAGGCCTATTCCTGCTGGATAGGCAGCGTAGCGCTGAGCAGGCCACGGCACATGAATTGATCTGTCATAGCGGAGATCGATGCATTCATAGTAGCCCTGCACTGACAGTCTCCCAGTCGCTGGCCAGCCCCGCGATCCTGCATCGCTGGCCCTCCGACACCCCCACAGCCCGATTTGCTGGTCCCCAGAACATGACTGGACCAGCCTCAGCACCGCGCCCCCCCCCCCCCGCCCCCTCACCTCCCTGACCACGGCCTACCTCAATCCCCCCGCTGCCCTCCATGGCGGCCCCGATCTCCCGATCCCCGCCCCACCTGCAGCCCCGGCACCCCCCCCCCCCCCCCCCCCCCCCCCCCCCCCGACAGGCCAATCACTCCCCGCACCCCGATGCCCAGTTCTGATCGCTGACCTCCATCCCTCTGCTTGTGACCCCAAGTGCAGTGTGGCTGGGGAACCCTCCCACCCCCACTAATCTTCCCAAGAGCTTCCACCCCCCATTAGGCCCCTCCCCCTTGGCACTGCCTGATGTCCAGTGGGCAGTGCCAAGGTTCGCCCTGGGCACTGGCACATTTCCCCTTGGGCAGTGCCGGGGGCCCAGGCTGGCACTACCAGGGTGCCAATGCCCAGGGGGCACTCCCCCTTACCCCGGACCCTCTGGGGGGACCTTGATGACCCCCTTAAACGCCCGTTTAAATATTTTATGCAGCTCCGCGCCAGTTTTTGGTACGAAGCTGACAGTGCCGGAAATCCAGCTGTTGGAGACTCGCGGAGGCCATGGCACCCAGCGGGGAGCCCGCTACATGGCTTCCATGTGAGTTTCCTGGTCCAAAAGCAGCACAGCAGGCTGGGAGAATCGCCCCCTGTATGTTTTCAAGAAGCAGTTAGATATAGCTCTGGGGGCAAAGGGGATCAAAGGATATGGGGAAGAAGGCAGGATCTGGCTGATGAGTTGGATGATCAGTCATGATCATAATGAATGGTGGAGCAGGCTCGAAGGGCTGAATAGCCTCCTCTTGCTCCCATTTTCTGTGAGAACTTTCAGGAGATACTTTTTTCTTTAGAAAAGACCGAGAGGCGATTCAATAGAACTAGTTAAAATTATGGAGGGTTTTGATAAGGTATTGAAGTTTCAAGTTTCCACCTGTGGGGCTTCTAGAACCAGCAGTCATAAATATAATTAATGGAAATGTTAACTCTGTTCCTCTCTCCACAGATGCTGCCAGATCTGATCAGTACTTCTAGTCATTTTATTGCAATAAATATAAGTCATGAATATACCCAATTAAAAATTCTGGAGAATCTTCACTCAGTGTGGTTCTGATGTGGAACTTCTTATCACAAAGAGAGGCTGAGGCAGATAGTATAGGTGCATGAAAAGAGAAGCTAACAAACTACAGGCGGGAGAACGGAAATGAAGGGTACACAGGTGGGGCTTGGTGAAGTAATGTGGAAGTAGGGACACATGGAACATGAGCGCTGACATAGACCAGTTGGCCTAATGGCTTGATTTTGTGCTGATATCGGATGTAATTGGGAAAAGGAGATAGGGGAAGTGGCTGAAGATGTAATCAAAATGTGGATCTTCTGAAGGAAAGGGCTATCGAGTAAGATGGAGGGGCCTAGGCAGAGTACCCTAGTATATGCAACACTGAAGGCAGTACATGGGGAGGAAGGCAGATTATCACACAAAGCTACAGGAAGAATTTGTAAATAAGGACCTTTGCTCCTCTCCCTCCCACCTCAGGATATCTGGGATGCGATCAGAGACATCCCGGATCCCGGCACCAGGGAGTCAGACCACCATCCGAGACTCCCGTCTGCCTCCGCAAAAACGCCTGGCTGATCCCCTTACTGTTGAGTCCCCGATTAATACTGCCTTCCACCTCCTTTCCTTAGCCCTCTGAGTTACAGGGCCGGACTCTGCTCCAGAGACACGGCCACTGCTGCTTCCCCCAGGTGGGCTTTCCCCCCCAGCAGTACTCAGACAGGAGTACTCATTGTGAAGGGACACATCCACCGGGGTGCTCTCTATCACCCGAGCTTTCCCCTTCCTGGACGTTACCCACTTGTCTGCCTCCTGTGGCCCTGGTGTGACCACCTGCTGATAGCTCCTGTCTATCACCTCCTCATTTTCCCTAACCAGACGAAGATCCTCGAGCTGCAGTTCCAGTTCTCTAACATGGTCCCTTAGGAACCACAGCTCGACACACCCATCACAGATATGGACGTCCGGGAGGCCAGGAGCCTCCAGGACCTCCCACATCCTACATTGGGAACAACAGACTGGCCTCACACTCATAATTTCTCTTATTTCAAGGAACAATGTGTCTCAGTGTCATACCTTGTTTTATAATGTCCCTTTGGAGCACTTTCTGAAGTTATGTTATGTGAAAAGGTACAAGATATATTCAAGATATTGTTGTATTGCAGCTTGCAGAATCTTGCTGTATATAAATTGTAACATTGCAACAGTGACTGTACTTCAACCGCACAAGGATGGCCTGAGCTTGCGAAATGCATTATATAAATGTACGCTCTATTGAATGAGCAAGTATAAAGTATGGTGCACTTGCATTTAAATATATTTACTCAAGACTCTCCTACTAGCTTCTGACTGCCAGCAGGACTTATTAAGTTAGGAGGGACGATAGGACTTGCATTTAAATGACGTCAGGACATCCTCAAATACTTTACAACCAATTAAGTGCATTTTTTAAAAGTGTAGTCACTTGTAATGTGGGGACATATTTACTTAAAGAAAACTCCTGCAAATACTCAGGTGATAAAGGTCACTTAATCTGATTATTTTTTCAGTTATTGACTGAGGGATAAGTAGTGGTCAGGGCATCAGAGATAACTCCCCTGCTTTACTTCAAATAGTACCATGGAATCTTATACCTTTCATGGGATGTGGGCATTGCTGGCTGGGCCAGTTATTATTGCTCATCTCCAATTGTCCATGGTGGCGGTGAGCTGCCTTCTTGAACCACGGCAGCCCCTGAGGTGTGGGCACACCCACAGTGCTGTTAGGGAGGGAGTTCCAGGATTTTGACCCAGCGACAATGAAGGAACGGCGATCTATTTCCAAGTCAGGATGATGAGTGACTTGGTGGGCAACTTGCAGGTGGTGACCTTCCCATGTATCTGCTGCCCTTGACCTTCAAGGTGGTAGTGTGCAAGTTTGGAAGGTGATGTCAGAGGAGCTTTGGGAAGCTTCTGTTGCCGTTGTGCATTGGTGGTGACGGGAGTGAATTTTTAATGTGGTGGATGGGGTGTCAGTCAAGCGGGCTGCTTTCACCTGGATGATTTGAGCTTCTTGAGTGTTGTTGGAGCTGCACTCATCAAGACAAGTGGAAAGTATTCCATCACACTCTTGACTTGCGCCTGACAGGCTTTGGTGAATCAGGATGTGAGTTACTCATTGCACAATTCCCACCCAAGAAGACAGACGGAGCCCCAGTTTACCATCTCACTGCGAAGACATGACCACCAACAGTGCAGCACTCTTTCCACACTGTACTGCAGTTTTAGTCTAGGTTTTTCTCCTGGGAGTGGAACTTGAATCCACAATATTCTGACATATTCAGTTGGATGATACCGACTGAGCTGTGGATAAGCCTCTGGATGGCATGATGGCACAGTGGTTAGCACTGCTGCCTCACAGCTCCAGGGACATGGGTTCAATTCCCGGCTTGGATCACAGTCTGTGTGGAGTTTGCACATTCTCCCTGTGTCTGAGAGTGGGTTCCCTCCGGCTGCTCCGGTTTCCTCCCACAGTCCAAAGATGTGCGGGTTAGGTGCGTTGGCCGTGCTGAATTTCCCCTTAGTGTCCTGGGATGCGTAGGTTAAAGGGATTAGCGAGGTAAATTTGCGGGGATAGGGCCTGGGTGGGGTTGTTGTCGGTGCAGGCTCGATGGGCTGAATGGCCTCCTTCCGCACTACAGGGATTCTATGATTCTATGAACAGGTTTTGATCATCAAAAACATCAATGGGTCAGCTGACCCGCCGAGAGTTTCTTAAAGTTGAGTTTTAAAAGTTGGTTTTACAGTGGGTGGAGTTACACTGCAGCCCACTCAGTGCATGCACACAATGCAAGACCATTTGACTCTGCAGCCAGTGCAAAGTTTAGCTCAGTTGGCTGGATGGCTGGTTAGTGATGCAGAGCTACGCCAACAGCACAGGTTCGATTCCTGTACCGGCTGAGGTTATTCATGAAGGCCCCGCCTTCTCAACCTTGCCCCTGGCTTGAGGTGTGGTGATCCTCAGGTTAAATCACCACCAGTCGGCTCTTCCTGTCAAAGGGGAGAGAGCTGCCTATGGTCATCTGCAACCATGGCGACTTTAGTGCAATGTGTAAAACCCAGAGAAGTGGCATTGTTACTGAAAATTTTGCAACACCACAAACACCTGTAGAAGAGTGCGTGTAATTATTAAAGGATGCCGGACATTTGGATTAATTAATCATTCCTGCCTAAAAACCTGCTCCAGGTAAACCTTTTAGGACTGAGGTGAGGAGAAATTTCTTCGCCCGGAGTGTGGTGAATGTATGGAATTCACTACCACAGAAAGTAGTTGAGGCCAAAACATTGTCTGATTTCAAGAAGAAATTAGATATAGATCTTGGGGCTAAAGTGATCAAGGGATATGGAGGGGAAAGCAGGATCAGGATATTGAATTTGTTGATTAGCCATGATCAAAATGAATGGTGGAGCAGACTCGAAGGGCTGAAGGGCCTACTCCGACTTCTAGTTTTTATGTTTCCATCCTTTCCCATTCAGACACTGACTACCAGCTGCCAACACATCTTGTCTTTACTTCAACATTTTCAGCTTTTGGGCTTTTGATTTTTTAAATCTTACTGAGCGGCACGGTAGCACAGTGGTTAGCACTGCTGCTTCACAGCTCCAGGGACCTGGGTTTGATTCCCGGCTCGGGTCACTGTCTGTGCGGAGTTTGCACATTCTCCTCGTGTCTGCGTGGGTTTCCTCCGGGTCCTCCGGTTTCCTCCCACAGTCCAAATATGTGCGGGTTAGGTTGATTGGCCATGCTAAAAAATTGCCCCTTAGTGTCCTGGGATGCGTAGATTGGAGGGATTAGCGGATGAAATATGTAGGGATATGGGGGTAGGGCCTGGGTGGGATTGTGGTCGGTGTAGACTCGATGGGCCGAATGGCCTCTTTCTGTACTGTAGGGTTTCTATGATTTCTATGAGTGACTATTGGATGGCAAACACAAAACTTTCAGAAGAAAAGTGGTAAGAACATAGCATTCATTCAGACAACGGAGGCAATGGGAGGACAGGAAAATGGCATCTACCCCACATATTTAATAAGCTCATGAGATATAGGAGCAGAATTAGGCCATTCAGCCCATCGAGTCCACCCCAGCTGATATGCTCCTCATCCCCATTTTCCTGTCTTCTCCCCATAACCCTTCAACCCATTACCAATTAAAAATCTATCTAACTCGTTCTTAAATTCACTGACTGTCCCAGCATCCACCGCACTTTGGGGTAGCGAATTCCACAGATTCACAATCCTTTGGAAGAAGTAGTTTCTCCTCTGTTCTAAATTTGCTACCCCTTATCCTAAGACTATGACCTCTCGTCTACTATGACCTCTCGCCCTAGAGATAAATACATAATATGCATAATCATGTGCAAAGATAAATAAATAATACGCTGCCAATTTCATTGATGGTGCAAGACCTGGCCAAATGAAAGGAGCATATGCTTTTGCAATCAGGTGCGTGTGTCTACATAAAAAGAATTTGCCTGCAATCTCAAAGCGTAAGTGAGATTGCAAGAGAGAGGGAGGAGTTCTAATCTGCCAATAAATAAATCAATGCAGATGATAGAGGCTTTGAATATGGAGCAGGTTTTTAGGCTTACATTTCTAGATGAAGGGAGTACTGCAGAAGCTCCTAGTCTAAGAGGAGACCACAGAGTATGCAGAAAGGAGGAAGCTGCCATGAAGACCATCGTAAGAAGTTTAACAACACCAGGTTAAAGTCCAACAGGTTTATTCAACAGTGCAAAGGATTGAGGTTGAATAAAATGAGGAAGCATTGTGCAGGTTAAGCAGGAGTATTCCCCGATGACAGACTTTTAAAAAACAAAATGTTAAAGCTGAGCAAAACAAAACAAAAGGTTTACCCATTATCCTCAAACAATAACCCCTAGTCCTGGACTCCCCCACCATTGGGAACATTCTTTCTGAACCTAACCTATCTAATCCTGTTAGAATTTTATAAGTTTCTATGAGATCACCTCTCACTCTTCTAAACTCCAGTGAATATTATCCTAACCGACTTAGTCTCTCCTCATATGACAGATTTGCCATCCCTGACTCATATGACAGACCTGCCAGATACTGCTTTGTGTCTGAGCCTCCTTCAGATCCGGAATGGATAGTCTGGAAGACTCCTGATGCAGTCCCAAAGGAACAAATCAGAACCTGCTCAAGGGAGCATAGTTCTCACATTCCTAGGCAAGTCCTGACTTTTCTTGCTTGAGGGATTCCTCCTCTTGGATCGTGCTCCTTGCGATGAAAGCTCACTCCTGAAGTGTTATGTTTGTAATCGCTCTGCTGGCGGCGATTTACCTGCTCTTCATGTCCAAGTATTTTCCATATTCGATGCCAATGATCACTTTCAACGTGCCTTCTTATGCGGCGGAAAAAATTACACGGTAAGCTCTTTTAAAAAAGTTTTCAGCTTCAGTGTAGCTCCCTGATTGCACTGCTCCTGTCTCTGAGTCAGAAGCTTGTGGTTTTGAATTCCATTTCTGGATCAGAGTGCAGAATCTAAACTGACACTTCAGCGCAGCACTGAGAGAGTGCCGCATTAGTCGAGTTGGCTTTTCAATGAGATTTTAAACCAAGGCCACAATTAGCCGTTCAGGTAGATGTACAAGACCCCGAAAAGCAGTTGAAGACGGAGGGAATTCTTCTGGTATCATGGGCAACAATCACCCTTCAGTCAACATCAGGTGACTTAGAGGCCCTGGAAAAGGCTCCAGACTGATCTCTAGTTCAAAGCTTTTCATAGAATCATAGAATCCCTACAGTGCAGAAGGAGGCCATTCGGCCCATCGAGTCTGCACCGACCACAATCCCACCCAGGCCCTATTCCCATAATCCCATGCATTTACTGTAGCTAGTCCCCATGACACTAAGGGACAATTTAGCATGGTCAATCCACCTAACCTGCACATCTTTGGAACGTGGGAGGAAACTGGAGCACCCGGAGGAAACCCACGCAGACACGAGGAGAACGTGCAGACTCCACACAGACAGTGAACCAAGCCGAGAATCAAACCCGGGCCCCTGGCGCTGTGAGGCAGCAGTGCTAACCACTGTGCCATCGTGCCGCCCCTTTTAGTTATCATGGAGAATTAACTAAGCAGAGACTTTTTGGTGATTTCATAGAAGTATTTAAATTAATCAAGGGATTAGATTATGGTATGGGTATGCAGCATAACAGTATTTCCATGGGTTCTGATTAGCAACCCAAATGAATGAGGCTACTCCAGGTCAGCAGCATCCTGGGTTGAAGAAAGAAAAAAGAACAAAGAACAAAGAAAATTACAGCACAGGAACAGGCCCTTCGGCCCTCCAAGTCTGCGCCGACCATGCTGCCCAACTGAACTAAAACCCCCTACCCTTCCGGGGACCATATCCCTCTATTCCCATCTCATTCATGTACTTTCAAGACGCCCCTTAAAAGTCACTACTGTATCCGCTTCCACCACCTTCCCCGGCAACGAGTTCCAGGCACCCAACACTCTGTGTAAAAAATCTGCCTCGTACGTCTCTTTTAAACCTTGCCCCTCGCACCTTAAACCTATGCCCCTAGTAATTGACTCTTCCACCCTGGGAAAAAGCTTCTGACTATCCACTCTGTCCATGCCTCTCATAATCTTGTAGACTTCTATCAGGTCTCCCCTCAACGCCCGTCACTCCAGTGAGAACAAACAAAGTTACTCCAACCTCTCATAGCTAGTGCCCTCCATACCAGGCAACATCCTGGTAAATCTTTTCTGTACCCTCTTCAAAGCCTCCACATCCTTCTGGTAGTGTGGTGACCAGAATTGACACTATATTCCAAGTGCGACCTAACTAAGGTTCTATAAAGCTGCAACATGACTTGCCAATTTTTAAACTCAATACCCCAGCCGATGCCATATGCCTTCTTGACTACCTTCTCCATCTGCATTGCCACTTTCAGTGACCTGTGTACCTGTACACCCAGATCCCTTTGCCTATCAATACTAGAACAAAGAACAAAGAACAAAGAACAATACAGCACAGGAACAGGCCCTTCGGCCCTCCAAGCCCGCGCCGCTCCCCGGTCCAGGATTGAATCCTGAATCCAGGATCCCCGCCCAATTTTCCAGCCTATCTACATACCAATATCCTATCCACCGAGCTGTCCCTCACAGCTACGATGCTTTGTTCATTACAACCTATTAACTCACCCCCACCCCCCCATTCCAGACCATGTGATCTCCAGGGAGAGGCGAAAACCCAGAGTGAAAAACCCCAGGGCCAATATGGGGAAAAAAAATCTGGGAAATTCCTCTCCGACCCCCTGAGGCGATCGAAACGAGTCCAGGAGATCACAATGGCCCCGATCGGAAAATGCTTCCCAACCCTAGTCATTTCCACTTCCACGAACACCATATGAATTCCCTGCCCCGAGACAAGTTCCCAACTATCCGCAGTCTCGCTCTGTACTGGCACCAGCAAGATGATCATAGAATGAAGCCTTGAAACGAGAAACAAGGAACAATTAGCCCGCGCCGCTCCCTGGTCCAAACTAGACCACTCTTTTGTATCCCTCCATTCCCACTCCGTTCATATAGCTGTCTAGATAAGTCTTAAACGTTCCCAGTGTGTCCGCCTCCACCACCTTGCCCGGCAACACATTCCAGGCCCCCACGACCCTCTGTGTGAAATATGTCCTTCTGATATCTGTGTTAAACCTCCCCCCTTCACCTTGAACCTATGACCCCTCGTGAACGTCACCACCGACCTGGGGAAAAGCTTCCCACCGTTCACCCTATCTATGCCTTTCATAATTTTATACACCTCTATTAAGTCTCCCCTCATCCTCCGTCTTTCCAAGGAGAACACTCTTAAGGGTTCTGCCATTTATTGTGTATTTCCTATCTGTATTAGACCTTCCAACATGCATTACCTCACATTTGTCCGGATTAAACTCCATTTGCCATCTCTCCGCCCAAATCTCCAACTGATCTATATCCTGCTGTATCCTCTGATGATCCTCATCGCTATCCGCAAATCCACCAACCTTTGTGTCATCCGCAAACTTACTAATCAATCCAGTTACATTTTCCTCCAAACCATTGATATATATTACAGACAGCAAAGGTCCCAGCACTGATCCCTGAGGAACACCACTTGTCACAGCCCTCCATTCAGAAACGCACCCTTCCACTGCTACCCTCTGTCTTCTTTGACCGAGCCAGTTTTGTATCCACCTTGCCAGCACACCTCTGATCCCATGTGACTTCACCTTCTGCACCAGTCTGCCATGAGGGACCTTGTCAAAGGCCTTACTGAAGTCCATGTAGACAACATCCACTGCCCTATCTTCGTCACTTCCTCGAAAAACTCAATCAAGTTAGTGAGACATGACCTCCCCTTCACAAAACCATGTTGCCTCTCAGTAATACATCCACTTATTTCTAAGTGGGAATAAATCCTGCCTCGAAGAATCCCCTCCAATAATTTCCCTACCACTGATGTAAGGCTCACCGGCCTGTAATTACCTGGATTATTCTTGCTACCCTTCTTAAACAAAGGAACAACATTGGCTATGCTCCAATCTTCTGGGACCTCCCCTGTAGCCAGTGAGGATAGAAAGATTTCTCTCAATGCCCCAGCAATTTCCTCCCTTGCCTCTCTCAGTATTCTCGGGTATATCCCATCAGGCCCTGGGGACTTGTCTACCTTAATGTTTTTCAAGAACCCCAATACCTCCTCCTTTTTGATCTCAACATGACTCAAACTATCTACACGCCCTTTCCCAGACTCATCATCCACCAAGTCTTTCTCTTTGGTGAATACTGAAGCAAAATACTCATTTAATACCTCACCCATTTCCTCTGGCTCCACACAAAGTAGAGTTCCTTTGGCCGCAGTATATTTGAAGTTTATATTTTTAAATAGGATATTGAGACATTTTAAGGATTAAAGCCTAAAAGTGATGCTAGTAAATGAGAATGCATTCTCATAATATTTATCTAACATTTTAAAAGAGCCATTAGCTACTTAAACTGAATTAGTTAATACCTGCATTAAAACAGCAGATGGATGATGGGTGATCTGCTAATATGAGCAGCAATATTTATTCGCCTTATAGTTTTATCAGTGCTTTTTTTTATCCATTCATGGGACATGGGCATCGCTGGTTGGCCAGTATTTATTACCCATCCCTAGTTGCCCGAGGGCAGTTGAGAGTCAACCACATTGCTGTGACTCTTGAGTCACATGTCGGCCAGACCAGATAAGGATGGCAGATTTCCTTCTCAAAAGGACATTATTGAACCAGATGGGTTTTTCAGACAATCGACAATGGTTTCACGGCCATCAGTAGATTCTTAGTTCCAGATATTTTTTATTGCGTTCAAATTCCACCATCTGCTGTGCCGGGATTCGAACTCGGGTCCCCAGAACACCAGCTAAGTTTCTGGATTAATAGTCCAGCAATAATACCACTAGGCCATCACCTCCCCATAAAGGTGTGGCAGCACTTATATCAGAAAGCACCGCTCCCCCCTACTTTATGTACCGTTGCTCCTTATACTGAATTACTTTTGAACTAATTACCATGGAACCTCCATCGAATTAACTTGCAGTCTTCGCTACCTTCTGTTCTGCTAAGGGCAGCCTTAATCCATCTTCTTATTTGTGATATAATATCTGGAAGCAGTCGTGCTTGGACTTGCTCACAGCCATGGCAAGTATCCCTCACCTCAGCAATTTAAGAGCATTTATTCAAAGTTCTCCATACTTTCTCAGCACAACCCTTTCTGAGAGGATCACCCAGATGAGATATGTATTACTCATCCACTCTCTGTGCGTTCCTTTGAGAAATAGTCAGGCTGGGATCACTCCAGAATATACAGTACAGTGTGTTCAGCAGCTGTGTTTCCGAACACGACCCATACATTATCTAAGCAGGCTATGAACATTTTCTACATTTGTTGACTTAATGCACACAACAACCACTTGTATTTATATCGTGCTGTTAATGTCATAAAAAATCCCAAACCACTGCTTTATAAGCCAACATTTGACGATGGGACTCGAGGCACATGGCCATGTTAGGGCATCGAGGCAAGTTTTAAGGAGCATCTTAAAGGAGGAAAGGGAGGTCAACGGTACGGGAGGGAATTCCAGAGCCTATAGGGACTGAAGGCACCGGCGGCAATGGTGGGGCAATTAAATAAGTGCAGAACGAAGGGTTGTAATTATAAGCTGTGCCAAGAGGATTGTGGTTAAATAGTGAAATACTGTGAAAATCTGAAATAAAAAAAGAAAGTACTGGATAAGCTCAACAGGTCTGGCAGCATCTGTGTCGAGAGAGAAACAGAGTTAACGTTTGAGTCCATTTGTCTCAGCGTTAAAGAGAGGGGGAAATGTGATGGATTTTATTCTGTTGAAGAGAGGGTGGAATAACTGGAGCAAAATAGAAGGTCAGGAATAGGTGGGAATTAGGAAAGATTTGACAAGGATATCATGGAACACAAGTCAAAGGGCACTGTAAGGTTGTGGGACTGGAAGAGATGACAGAGAAAAGGACAGGATAGATTTGATTTATTATTGGCACATGTGTTAGTATACAGTGAAAAGTATTGTTTCTTGTGTGCTATACAGACAAAGCATACCGTTCATAGAGAAGGAAAGGAGAGAGTGCAGAATGTAGTGTTGCAGTCATAGCTAGGGCGTAGAGAAAGATCAACCTAATGCAAGGTGAGTCCATTCAAAAGTCTGACAGCAGCAGGGAAGAAGCTGTTCTTGAGTTGGTTGGTATGTGACCTCAGAATTTTGTATCTTTTTCCTGATGGAAGAAGGTGGAAAAGAGTATGTCCGGGGTGCGTGGGTTCCTTAATTATGCTGGCTGCTTTTCTGAGGCAATGGGAAGTGTAGACAAGTCAATGGATGGGAGGCTGGTTTGCGTGATGGATTAGGCTACATTTGGATATGTGTTTCTTCCTCATTCATTCCTTTTCATGGAATGTGAGTGGGAAATGTTGCCCTGAGGCATTTTCACACTTGCGGATGCTGCCCTGTGAGCTCAGTGAGTTAAAGACTTGATCAGATTAGAAAGCTAAAGCCGCAGGGAACCACTATTGTCGGCACCATGGTTGGCACTGTTACCTCACAGTGCAAGGGACCTGGGTTCAATTCCGACCTTGGAGGACTGTTTATGTGTCGAATATGCACATTCTCCCCGTGTCTGCGTGGGTTTCCTCCAGGTGCTCCAGTTTCCTCCCACAGCACAAAGAGGTGCAGATTAGGTTGATTTGGCCATACTAAATTTCCCCTTAGTGTCCCAAGATGTGTAGGTTAGAGGGATTAATGGGTTAGTCCGAAAGTGCTGGTTAGGTGCATTGGCCATGCTAAATTCTCCCTCAATGTACCCGAACGGGTGCCAGAGTGTGGTGACTAGGGGATTTTCACAGTAACTTCATTGCTGTGTTAATGTAAGCCGACTGGTGACACTAATAAATAAACTAATAAATACGTGGGGTTAAGGGAATGAGGGGGTTGGGGGGTGGGGGGGCCTGGGTAAGATGCTCTATTAGAGAGTCGATGCAGACTTGAAGGGCTGAATGGCCTTCTTCTGCATTGTTGGAATTCTATGATTGCCGTAGCTGCTATTTTAAATTATTTAAGACAGGAGCTGAAGCAGCCTGCGTTTAAGTGACTTTTTTTTGCCTGAACAAGTGTGTCACTGGAGATGTTGCTCTCCCATCATTTTAATTCTCAACCTGACTCCCACTCTGACCTCTCTGTATTTAGCTTCCTGTGCTATTCGAATGAGGCTCAATGGAAGTTCGAGGAACAAGTACCTCAGCTTTTGATTAGAGTGACCATTGAGTACAACAATTTCCGACTACTACTACTCCTCCCATTTGTCTTTGGACAACAGATAATGATAATGATATCATTCACACTGCCTCAACATTTTAAAAAACTTTTACCTTATATAATCTCCCTTTTGTAATTTAATCACTCCTGCCTTCCACTCTGTCACAGGCCTTTCCATTTGTTTTTTCTCTCCCCTTAGAAACATAGAAACATAGAAAAACTACAGCACAAAACAGGCCCTTCGGCCCCACAAGTTGTGCCGAACATATCTCTACCATTTAGACCTACCTATAACCCTCCATCCTATTAAGTCCCATGTACTCATCCAGGAGTCTCTTAAAAGACCCTATTGAGTTTGCCTCCACTACCACTGACGGCAGCCGATTCCACTCGCCCACCACCCTCTGTGTGAAAAACTTACCCCTAACATTTCCCCTGTACCTACCCCCCAGCACCTTAAACCTGTGTCCTCTCGTAGCAGCCATTTCCACCCTGGGAAAAAGCCTCTGAGAGTCCACCCGATCTATGCCTCTCAACATCTTATACACCTCTATTAGGTCTCCTCTCATCCTTCGTCTCTCCAAGGAGAAAAGACCGAGCTCCCTCAGCCTATCCTCATAAAGCATGCCACTCAATCCAGGCAACATCCTTGTAAATCTCCTCTGCACCCTTTCAATCTTTTCCACATCCTTCCTGTAATGAGGCGACCAGAACTGAGCACAATACTCCAAGTGGGGTCTGACGAGGGTCTTATATAACTACATCATTATCCCCGGACTCCTAAACTCAATCCCTCGATTGATAAAGGCCAGCACACCATACGCCCTCTTAACCATCTCCTCCACCTGCGGGACCGATTTTAGAGTCCTATGGACCCAGACCCCAAGGTCCTTCTGATCCTCTACCGTACTGAGAGTCTTTCCCTTTATATTGTACTCCTTCATCCCATTTGACCTGCCAAAATGGACCGCGACGCATTTATCTGGGTTGAAGTCCATCTGCCACTTCTCCACCCAGTCTTGCATCCTATCTTTGTCCCTCTGTAACTTCTGACATCCCTCCAGACTATCCACAACCCCACCAACCTTTGTGTCGTCAGCAAACTTACCAACCCATCCCTCCACTTCCTCATCCAGGTCATTTATGAAAATGACAAACAGCAAGGGTCCCAGAACAGATCCCTGGTGCACACCACTGGTGACCGACCTCCAATTAGAAAAAGACCCATTTATACCCACTCTCTGCCTCCTTTGGGCAAGCCAGTTCTGGATCCACCGGGCAGCAGCCCCTTGGATCCCATGCCCTCTCACTTGATTATAACTTGTTCTGCACTTGATTATAACTTGCTGCCCCTCTATCGCTTTCCCAGTTCTGAAGAAGGCCACCATCCTGAAACATTGGGTGGGATTTTCTGAGGCCCCTGCGGCATTTTCCGTGGAGGTGGTCCGCTATTGTCAATGGCTTTCCCATTGTATGCACCCGCCGTTGCTGGGATACCCGCGCTGGGGGTTTGCCATTGGCGAAACCAGAAGATCCCGCTGGAGGGAACAACCTGAAAATTCCGACCATTGACGCAGCTTATCTCTCTGTAGAGGTCATCAGAGCTGCCGAGTCATTCCAGCACTTTCTGCCTTTATTTCAGAATTCCAGCATCCACAACATTTTGCTTTTGATATCAAAGTTAGTTCCAGAAAGTTCTTTTCTCTCGCTGCTTTTGAATACTTGCTTCAGGCCTCATCTGACTTTGACTTTTTATTCCAGGCAAGATGACCAACTCTAATGATAGAAAATAAGGCACGCTTTGGCCATGGGAGTGGAGGGGTGGTGGTGGTGGTGGTGGGGGGCTTTGGCCATGGGAGTGGAGGGGTGGTGGTGGGGGTGGGTGGGGAGGGGGGTGGTGAGGGAGGGTGTGTAATACTGGTGACCATAAGAGTGGGGGGCAGGGGGGGAGTCATCAGAAGAGAGGGATGGGGTGACCATAAGTCTGGTCCAGGGATCATTAGAATTGGGGGGGGGGGGGGGGGGGGGGAGGTGGAGGTGGGGGGTCAGGGAGAGATGAGCATGTGTCCCCCTGGTGGCTGACAGGGCAGTCAAAATGAGAGACCCACCTCCACATCCAGGCAGCTGCTGACCCCTGGGCTCTATTGACTCTCCAGTCCTTGGTTCAGTCGTTGACTGTTATTTTTCCTTTCTCACTCGAGCTCTGTTCAGTTCTGCTTTTAGCTGCTGACAGCAGCTCAAGGGTGAAAGGTCTCATTCAACCAAACGAACACATTGTAATCGGCCTGGTACAGAATGTCCTCACGGTGGGTGTGGGGTGGAGGAGGGGTTCCAGGAAGCATGAGGTAGAAGTTTTAGAACAAAAAGCTTTCGGGCACGGCTGTGTTTAGCTGAATCTATTCATGATTTTTTTCATTGGGCAGCAGATCAGTTTTCTCAAGAAAATAGTTTCATGTTTCGTGTTGCAACTGGGATTGCCTTCATGTCCAATTATATATGTGTTAAATGTTTTATCCCTATGTAACCTTGAATTGTGAAGAACAACTGGGGAATAAACTATACACACATCCATGTATATATATACCCACACGCACACGCACGCACGCACGTATAATATATCATAGCTTCTGTTTGCAAAGGCTCTCTTGTGCCGTACAAAACTATATTGAAGAATTTTTGTCACAGTTCAGTCATGGATAACTTTTAAAGTTTATAAAGTTTATTTATTAGTTTCACAAGTAGCCTTACGTTAACACTGCAATGAAGTTACTGTGAAAATCCCCTAGTCACCACACTTCGGCACCTGTTCGGATACACTGAGGGAGAATTTAGCATGGCCAATGCATCCAACCCACACATCTTTGGACTATGGAAGGAAACCGGAGCGCCCGGAGGAAACCCACGCAGACACAGGGTGAATGTGCAAACTCCACTCAGAGAGTGATACAAGCTGGGAATTGAACCCGGGTTCCTCGCGCTGTGAGGCAGCAGTGCCAACCATTGTGCCACCGTGCCTATTTTTATTGCTTTTTATTCATTCACTGGATGTGGGCATCACTGACAAGGCCAGCATTTAATTCCCATCCCTAAATACTCTAAGCTGATTGCTCGGCCATTTCAGCGGGCACTAATACAAAAGCTGGAAATGTGAAATAAAAACAGAAAATGCTGGAAATACTCAATCGCGCTGGCTGCATCTGTGGAGAGGGAACAGTGTTAATGTTTTAGATCTTTGACCTGCTGAGTGTTTGCTGCATCATCTGTTTCCATTTCAGAGGGCAGTTCAGAGTCAGCCCACACTGCTGCAGTCTGGGTCACACATAGACCTGGCTAAATAAGGATTGCTGATTTTCTTTTTTCTAGGTCATAAGTGAACCAAATGGGTTTCGGTTACAACAACTGGTAGTTTCATGGTTCCCACTAAAATACAATGCAATACAATACAGTACAATATAATACAGCACAACACAATTCAGTACAATACAATACAGTACAATATAATACAGCACAACACAATTCAGTACAACACAATTCAGTACAATACAATACAATACAGTACAATATAGTACAGTACAGTACAATACAACACAGTACAATACCAGTACAGTACAATGCCACACAGTATAGTGCAATACAATACAGTAAAGTAAATACAGTACAATACAGTACAAAACAATACAGTACATATAATACCGCACAGTACAATACAATACTGTACAGTACAATACAGTACACTACAATACAGTACAGCACAATACTGTGCAGTACAATACAGTAAAACACAATAGAGCACCATACAGTACAATACAATATAGTACAATACAGTACAACTCAAAGTACAGTACAATACGCTACAATAAAATACAATATGGTACAACAGAGTACAATATAGTACAGTACAATACGGTGAAATGCAATGCAGTACAACACAATACAATACCATACAGAACAGTACAACACAACACAGTACAACACAACACAATATAACACAACACAGTACAACACAATACAGTACAATACAGTAGAACAGAATACAGTACAGTGTCTCAAATCCAGCTGTCCAAAATTGGAGTTGTTGCAAGTGGGTATTTTTTCAAATGGCCATGCACCAATTTTAATTGAGTAAAATTAAAAAAACTGACCTGGATAATTGGGCTAAGAGCTGCATTGGCGTGATACGGTGCCTAACTTGTGCACCTGTCTATTCCCACTCTTCAAGTGACCCTTGAACTCACCTGATCTGGTTTGACCCAAACTATCCATGGCCCTAACCGCCCAACTCAAAATCTGTCCAGATCCAAAATGTGGCACAGCCTCGTTCCTGGGGTTTCCTGTTTTGGGACACTGTACCGGTGCTATCCTTTATAATCCAGATTTTATTTATCAACTGAATTTAAATTTCACAGATGCCATTGTGGAATTTAAAGTCATGTCTTGGTATCAGTAATGCAGCCCTCTGGATTCCTGATGCAGTAACGTCCTACTATACTACCATTCCCAAAAGAGCAATAGCTAATTTGAGGCTGCAATCTACTGCTGGAGTAAGGCTACATTTAAAGTAAAGATAATTTGCTGTCAGACAGTCCCCTGTGTCTGTGTGGGTTTCCTCCGGGTGCTCCGGTTTCCTCCCACACTCCAAAGACGTGCAGGTTAGGTGGATTGGCCATGCGAAATTGACCCTAGTGTCAGGGGGATTAGCAGGGTAAAAGAAGGTTACAGGGATAGGGCCTGGGTGGGATTGTGGTCAGTACAGACTCAATGGGCCGAATGGCCTCCTTCTGTACTATAAGGATTCTATGATTCTAAGTGGGATATCCCTGATATCCCTGGGCTTTAATGCCCCCAGTATTCTGAGTTTACCTGAACTTCTCATCAAAACAACACTTTTAATTGCAACATATATGACTGCACAAGTGCTGTCTAAGAGCATCGCACATTTATTCAGGTTTGTTTCCTTGAGTGGGATTTTTCTTATATTGCCTGTAATGCTCTAATGTAAATAAGTTGGCTCTCCATCCTGCATTTGTGTGTTAAGTGATTACCAGCCTAACATCCCCCAAAACACTGCCGTGCCCATGATGTTGATATGACCACAAGCTTTGTAGCACTTTAAACACAGAATGCGATCACGTAAAGAGATGAGTGCAGGAAACCTCTGACCTCATCCGTGGCTGGGATTCTCCGGTGCCATTGCTGCGAATGGTGTTTTTTTTAAAAGTTAAAGTTTATTTATTAGTCGCACGTTAAGGCTTACATTAACACTGCAATGAAGTTACTGTGAAATTCCCCTAGTTGCCACACTCCAGCGTCTGTTCGAGTCAATGCACTGAACCAGCACGTCTTTCAGACTGTGGGAGGAAACTGGAGCACCCGGAGGAAACCCACGCAGACACAGGGAGAACGTGCAAACTCCACACAGGCAGTGACCTGAACCGGGAATTGAACCTGGGTTCCTGGCGCTGTGAGGCAGCAGTGCTAACCACTGTGCCACCGTGCCACCCAGAGTTTTGGCTGAACACCAAATTCTTCATTCTCGCTGGCAGCGGGGCAGGAACCAACGAGATCAGAGAACCCTGTTTGAAGTGTTTGTTTGATGTTGCTGAGCATGCCTCGAAAGCTTTATTTAGAGGCAACATTTTGGAAATCATTTGTTTTTTGTTAGAGCAACCTTTCTGTGAGTACCATCATCCACTCATGACTACTTTCCTTGCACGTCTTTTCACAGCAAGGAGGATGTTTGTCCTGCTGCTGACTATTGCGATTTGCAGGTCGAATTAGTGGAAGTAAAGGCCAGGAAAGACATTATATAGCACATTTCACTACCTTGGAACGTCCCTTCCAGCCAGTGAAGTACTTTGAAGCGTAGCCACTGCTGTAATGGAGGAAAAGTTTATTATAATAAAGTTTATTTATTAGTCACAAGTAGGCTTACATTAACACCGCATAAAGGTACTGTGAAAATCCCCCAGTCGCCACACTCCAGCGCCTGTTCAGATCAATGCACCTAACCAGCACGTCTTTCAGACTGTGCGAGGAAATTGGAGCACCCGGAGGAAACCCATGCAGACACGGGGAGAACGTGCAGACTCTACATAGTCACCCAAGTCGGGAATAGAACCCGGGTCCTTGGTGCTGTGAGGCAGCAGTGCTAACCACTGTGCCACCGCGACGCCCCCATGAACTAAAGGTTCTACACATATACTGCAAGCAT
This sequence comes from Mustelus asterias, assembly GCF_964213995.1. Classification (NCBI taxonomy): domain Eukaryota; kingdom Metazoa; phylum Chordata; class Chondrichthyes; order Carcharhiniformes; family Triakidae; genus Mustelus; species Mustelus asterias. Next base: position 56,660,912 of record NC_135817.1, read on the forward strand.
TTCTTAGCAAAGTGTAATTCATACACCCCCTTTATACATGGACCTTAATTCAATGTGGAGAGAAGGGATAATGGCCTGCAAATCTCTAACGGCACCAGTATTTGTACCAATCTGCTACTATTACGAAAGTTCACCTGAAGTAACTTTGTGAATTTATTGGGAATAATTAGGACCAAGCTCTCATTTATGTGCAACCAAATGACATTTTTGCCAACCGTACTGATGAAAACTGTAGTAATAAAACTCACCTTCTGTTTAAAACTGACCAAGTAGAGCCAAGCCACTCATAACTCACACAGATTAAAAAGAGTCAAGGACAAGAAAGGACTTACTGAAGTTTGTCCCTCCAGCATTCCAGTTCTTCAAGCCGCTCTAACGTTGTACATTGGATTTTGAATGCCCTAATGTGATTTGAATATTCATTTTGCGTTTAGGCTTATGCACTCTGCACTTGAGACACTTTTAGATAATATTCTGGATTTTAAACAATGGCGTAACATATCATGATACAAAAAGATGACAGAAATAAATATTTGATTTAGTAAGTGTTTTATGGTATCATCAGAATGAGTCATGGTGCTTGATCGGGCAAATGTCTAGGTAAATAATGACAGACTCAGATCAATGGTAACTCTTATCACTTCAAAATCCCAGAAGGTTGATTGTTTGTGTCCTGCTGAGGAAATTTAGGGGCAGGAATAGGCCATTCAGCCCCTTGAGTCTGTTCCATCAGTTTGATCGTTGGCTATCTGTACCTTAAATTTCCTTAGCCATTAACTTCCAGAACTAAATTTGCAGATATAATGGCTTTGCTCCATATCCACTCATGTCAAAGTTAGACACTGGAGTGCAAGTTATGGTTCAGTAATCTTGAGCCCTGCTCCTTCAACTCCTTAAGGTCCTCCAACCCCCACCCCTGCCAACCCTCTGACCCTCAGACTCCTCCATATTTCCCCATTCCTCCAAATCCCCCCAACTTCTGACTGTCCCATTTCTCTGACCACCTGACCCCACGTGTTCTCACCACCCTACCCACCCTGCCACCTCCCATCCTGCCACCTACCCAACCTAACCATCTTACCACCCACCCATCCTACCACTCTGGCGCCTACCCATTCTGCCACCATACCTATCCTGCCATGTCCCATTCTCCCACTCTGACACTTACCCACCCTGCCACCCTACTCACCCTGACCGTCCGAACACCCACCCACCCTGTGACCTACCCACCCTAACACCTGCCACCCACCACCCTACACACTTACTTCATCCACACTCATTCACTAACACACGGAAAAACTATTTAAATGTCACAAAGCTTTTCCATGTGTTAGTCAATGTGGAGCCTCCAGAATTCACAGCTGGTAACGTAAAATAACGGTCACAACTTGGCTTCCCCTGTGATCCTGCACTGTGAGGAAAGACTTTGAGAACAGCCACTCTCTTGAATACTGAAGAGGCCAGGTTTAGAAGTTTAGAATCCTTACAGTGCAAAGGAGGCCATTTGGCCCATCAAGTCTGCACTAACTCATACTTGGGCTTACCCCAGAGCCCCAGGTATTTACCCCACTAATCCCCAGGGACGAACAGGGAAGTTCTCCTAATGTCCTGGCCAACACTTATGCCTTAACTAACCCAACAAAACAGTTTAATTGGTCATGAAATCAGATGCACACGTGCAAATTATCTGCCATTTTAATTTCTACTTTCCAGCAGTTAATCATTGGCCTCAAAGTATTTTGGAATGTTCAAAGGTTGTGCTGTACACAGGCAGGTTCTTTCTTCTCTTAAGTGCAGCAGTCATTCTGTACAAAAATATCCTACCAACACAGCAGCTAAATTTTACTCTGCTAATGTTCGTTGAGAGAGGAGTATTGGGCAGCTCATTGTGAAAACTCTTAGCTTTTCTTTGAACAGGGTCACAGAATCTTTAGATGATTTTGCACTGGAGAATAGCTGTGTTAGGTGCACTGCTCTGCTCAGCATGTTTAGAGAGCTCACTTGTATCACTAAATGTGGGGACACAGTCCAGGGATTCCGTTACTTTAAAAAGACATTACATTGATATAGCGCCTTTCCTGACTTCCAGTCTTCTCAAGTGCTTTAGAAGGTGATGAAATATGCCATATAATTGTTGACAGGATGGTGAAGAAGGCCTTTGGCACACTTGCCTTCATCGGCCAGAGCATTGAGTGCAGGAGTTGGGACATTATGTTACAACTGTACAAGACATTGGTAAGGCCACATTTGGAGTACTGCATACAATTCTGATCACCCTGATATTATAAGAAGGATGTTGTTAAATTGGAAAGGGTGCAAAAAAGATTTACAAGGATGTTACCAGGACTGAAAAGTTTGAATAGGGGGGAGGTGATGGCTCAGTGGTATTATCGCTAGACAATTTATCCAGAAACTCAGCTAGTGTTCTGGGGACCCGGGTTCGAATCCTGCCATGGCAGCTGGTGGAATTTGAATTCAATAAAAAAAAAAATCTGGGATTAAGAATCAACTGATGACCATGAAACCATTGTCGATTGTCACTAATGGTTCACTAATGTCCTTTAGGGAAGGAAATCTGCTGTCCTTACCTGGTCTGGCCTACATGTGACTCCCGATCCACAGCAATGTGGTTAACTCTCAACTGCCCTCCAAAGGCAACTAGCGATGGGCAATAAATGTTGGCCAGCCAGCGACGCCCATGTCCCATGCATGAATAAAAGAAATTATAAGGAGAGGCTGGATAGGCTGGGAGTTTTTCCCCTGGAGCATAGGAGGATGAGCGGTGACCTTATTATAAAATCATGGGGGGCATAGATAAGGTCTGCAGGTGCAACAGGTGATCAAGAAGGCAAATGGGATGTTGGCCTATATCGCAAGGGGGATAGAATATAAAAGCAGAGATGTCTTGCTGCATCTGTACAGGGCATTGGTGAGGCCGCAGCTGGAATACTGTGTGCAGTATTGGTCCCCTTATTTGCGGAAGGATATATTGGCCTTGGAGGGAGTGCAGAGAAGGTTCACCAGGTTGATACCATAGATGAGGGGTGTTGATTATGAGGAGAGACTGAGCAGATTGGGTTTGTATTCGTTGGAATTTAGAAGGCTGAGGGGGGATCTTATAGAGACCTATAAGATAATGAAGGGGCTGGATAGGGTAGAGATGGAGAGATTCTTTCCACTTAGAAAGGAAACTAGAACTAGAGGGCACAGCCTCAAAATAAAGGGGGGTCAGTTTAGGACAGAGTTGAGGAGGAACTTCTTCTCTCAGAGGGTGGTGAATCTCTGGAATTCTCTGCCCACTGAAGTGGTGGAGGCTACCTTGTTGAATATGTTTAAATCACGGATAGATGGATTCCTGATTGGTAAGGGAATTAGGGGTTATAGGGATCAGGCGGGTAAGTGGAACTGATCCACTTCAGATCAGCCATGATCTTATTGAATGGCGGGGCAGGCTCGAGGGGCTAGATGGCCTACTCCTGCTCCTATTTCTTATGTTCTTATGTTCTTAAGGTGAAAAGCCAAGGTCTTTTCCCCAGGGTAGGGAAGTCCAAAAGCAGAGAGCTTAGGTTTAAGGTGAGGGGGGAAAGATTTAAAAGGGACCTGAGGGGCAACTTTTTCACATGGAGAGTGGTGCTTTTATGGAATGAGCTGCCAGAGGAGCTGGTAGAAGCGGGTACAGTTGCAACATTTAAAAGACATTAAGACAGGTACATGAATAGGAAAGGTTTAGAAGGAAACGGGCCAGACGCAGGCAAATGGGCTGAGTTCAGTTTAGGAAACCTGGTCTGCATCGATGAGTTGGGCCGATGGGCCTGTTTCCATGACTCCAGGGCCGAAATTTTCCTGTCCCGCCTGCCATGGGAATTGTAGCGAGCGGGAGAAGACCATGAAAAGTCCATTGACCTCGAGTGGGATTTTCTGGTCTTGGGGTGAGCGTGGCTGGAAAATCCTGCCCGATGACTCTCGCCAATGAAGTACTTTTGAAATGTAGTCACCGTTGCACTGTTGGAAATGCAGGAGCCAATTTGTGCACGGCAAGCTCTTGCAAACATTAATGTGATAATGACCAGATAAACTCTTATTGAGAGATGATAGTTACTGTCCAGAATACCAGCGATAACTCTCCTCTTCTTTGGAATCGTACCATGGAATCTTTTATATCCACAGGAGAGAGCACATAGGACTTCTGTCCTAACAAAAGAAGCATCAAAGTAAAAGCACATTTAATAATTCACCGGGACAGGAGTTTAGATTAGCATGTCATCTGGAGGATGGCATCTCTGGAAAGGTGGCACTCCTTCAATGCTGGAGGATGGCACCCCTGATGAGGTGGCGCTCCTTCAATGCTGCATTGGAATGTATCAACTGGCTAAACAATCGATGAAGCCAGTGATTGTGTAACAATGTCGAGATGGGCTGCACCTTAGTCTGCATTTTTTGAAATCCTGACATTCCTGAGCAAACTGATTGTAAGATTTTATCACGATCTATCAGGTAAACTGCGTTGTAGTCACAGACCTAAACTTATTAAGACGCCCTGGGATAGGACTTGTACTCACAGCCTTACAGCTCAGATGTGAAAATGTTACCAATGGAGCAATGTTTGACCAGGCTCAAGCAGCAGTTCTGCAAAGTTTCAACCTCTTATTTCATTGTTATTGGGTCAAAATGCTGGAACCTCCAATAAAATCATCGAATCCCTACAGTGCAGAAGGAGGCTATTCGGCTCATCAAGTCTGCACCGACTCTCCAACAGAGCATCTGACCTTGGCCCTATCCCTGTAACCCCGCTAATCCCTCTAACCTACGCATCTTGGAACACTAAGGGGCAATTTAGCGTGGCCAATCCAGCTAACCAGCACATCGTTGGAGTATGGGAGGAAACTAGAGCACCCGGAAGAAACCCACACACACGTGGGGAGAACATGCAAACGCCACACAGTCACCCAAGGACAGAATCGAACCCAGGTCCCTAGTGCTCTGAGGCAGCAGTGCTAACCGCTGTGCCACAGTGTTGGAAATTACAAGGCCCTAAAAATATATTTGGCAATTCTATTTGAGTATGGGCCTGTGTCAGATGACTGCAGAGTAACTAACATAGAACCATTTTAAATAATGTAGATGGAGTAATATGGTAATTACAGGCTGATTAGTTTAAATGCTGTGGTAGGGAATATTTAAGACACTTTAATAATAAATCAAATAGCAACAAATCTAGATAAGAAGGCAATTGGACAAGCCAGCATGGATTTGAAAAGAGAAAAACAGGCCTCACAAAATTTGTTGAGCAGGACACAGACATGGATGGGGAAATGTCAAGTCCAGTACACGGACTTTTGGAATCCTGACATTCCTGAGCAATGTGCGACATGGGAGATTACGACAGAAGATAAACGGGTGACAGGATAGCAAAACATTGGGTTGAAGGGAGAAAACATGAGGAAATATAAAGATGGGTCTTTGTCTTATAAGGGTAGCACACAGTAGAGAATCCTATCTTAGAAATGATTAAAAATATGCAATGATGTGACAGGGTCGGCTTGAGTTTGATGGTCTTTTGAGCAGACTGCTTCCAGTTTCCTGTAGTTGAGAGGTCAAGAATGAGTGTCCATAGATATACGATTAAGAAATTTCGAAGTGAGGGTACTTTACACAAAAGGGGGAATGTTTACAGCCTCCCACCGGCATATCTGAAGGCGGGGAGGGGTACGGGTAAAATAAAGCAGGTGGCCAACATGATGCCCTCCCGCCTATCCCCAGCCTGCCGATATATTACAGGGGGCTATCTAAGGGATCAGGCAGCCCACCCACCCTTTGGCCCTATGAGGCTGTCAAGTGACCAAAAAAACTGACACCTAAAGGCCACAATCTGCCTCTGATATGATTTTTGGTTTGTGGAGGAAGGCAGGTAAATGGCTGACAGCTTTCGCAGCAGGCAAGAAACGATGGTGGTGGGGGGGTGGGGGGTACCTTCTGGGTGCCCCCTGTCTCCATTTGGGGGCACCCCCCTCCATCCCAAGATCATGCCCCTCATTGTGGAAGCTCTGGAGTGAGGCTTCCTGTGCTTTCGGGGTAGAAATCCCACTCCTAATGAATTAACACTGCCCCCAACGTGCTGGGCACCTGGTTTTCTGGTTGGCAGCCTGGGGGAAGGGGGTATGAGGGGAGGTTGGGGGTGTGATGGCAGGGGTGGCGGTGTGGGTAATACATTACCCCCCCCCCACTTAAAATTCACGTCAAACAGTTGTGAGGCTGTGGAAATCATTTCCAGGGTCAGCAGTTGAGGTGAATACTGTCACATTCAAGATTAGCTTGAATAGGTGAGTGAAATAAAAGGCGTTTAAGGAATTTGGGAATTGATTAAGGAAATGGGAATTGAACTGTGTGCAAGGTAATGGTGACATGGACTGGATTAGGTAAAGTGTCATTTTTCCCTGTGTATTTCTACATGAGTTACTTTGCTGTACATCACAGTAGAGTTCAATTTTCCCAATAACAAACCTTTTTCTTGTCTTTGTGCCCTTGTAGATATTGGCCATTCAAGATGGAGAATTCTGAGCAGATTAGCATGATCTCCCAAGTTGCGAGACGGCGTGTGGTGTCAAAGGATGGCCACAATAATGTGAAAATTGACCAAGTGGATGGCTGGGCCTTCCTTTACCTACAGGATCTCTGGACCACCGTCATTGATATGAAGTGGCGTTACAAGTTAACTCTCTTCACAGCAACATTTGTGATAACATGGTTCCTTTTTGGGATTCTCTGGTATGCTATAGCGTTTGTACACGGAGATTTAGAGTTACTGCATCCCCCAGCTAACCACACACCCTGCGTGGTGAACATTGAAACCCTAACAGGGGCATTCCTGTTTTCCCTGGAGTCCCAGACGACCATTGGCTATGGCTTCCGCTGCATCACAGAGGAGTGCCCGTTTGCCATTATCCTGCTAATCGTTCAGTTGGTCATTACCACCTTGGCAGAGATCTTCGTCACTGGTACTTTTCTGGCAAAGATCGCAAGGCCAAAGAAGCGTTCTGAGACGATCAGGTTTAGCTACCACGCTGCCATTGCCATACACAATAACAAGCTCTGTCTCATGATCCGTGTGGCAAACATGAGGAAGAGTCTTCTGCTTCAGTGCCAGCTATCGGGGAAGTTCCTGCACAACCACATCACTGAGGAAGGTGAGACCATCAAACTCAAGCAGGCAAATGTGAATTTTCGGGTGGACACCGGCTCTGAGAGCCCATTCCTCACCTTCCCCTTGACTTTTTATCACATTATTGATGAGAAAAGCCCACTGAACAGATACGCTTCGGCAAACCTGAGGGATAAAGACTTTGAGCTGGTTGTCATTTTAAATGCCACAGTGGAGTCCACAGGTTCTGCTTGCCAGATCAGAACCTCATACGTGCCAGAGGAGATACTTTGGGGCTATGAATTTGCGCCTCTTATGTCGCTGTCCCCTGGTGGGAAATATCTGGTTGACTTCAGTTTCTTTGACAAGCTTAGGAAGAGCTCAAACCCTTATTTTGCCTCTGAAGCACTAAGGTATGGAGACATTGATAAGCTAAAACTTGAAGAAAAATATAGGGAGGACGAACAGAACAAATTGTTCAGTAGAATCCAAACCGTTCACAGCAATGTCTAGCAAAACATTCATACAGAACATGATATGAATAATACCAGCATCCTTTGGAAGTTTCATAATCAATAAACATCTATCTGGTACATAATAGGTCTTCAGTAAAACCATTAGCTTATTCATCCAAAGAGTACATTTAGTCAAAGCCAGTATCAGGAAGTCCCCAATGATCTTATATAACAAGAACAACATTAGTAAATATGTTAAGGAAAACTGTATTATTTTTATTTGATTGTTCACTTTGCTAAAACATAATGATGCAACCGATCCAAGAGTGTCATCAGATGATGTCCTGGTTTCTGCTGCTCAGAACTTTTCTCCCTTATTTCTGCTAAGTTTCAAACATGCCATCCTGCTGATTATCTTTTTCCACCTTAAATTTAAAGTTTATTCATTAGCCACAATTAAGGCTTACTGCAACGAAGTTACTGTGAAATTCCCCTAGTCACCACAGTCCTGCGCCTGTTCGGGTCAATGCACCTAACCAGCACGTCTTTCAGAATGTGGGAGGAAACCGGAGCACCCACACAGACATGGGGAGAACATGCAAACTCCACAGACAGTGACCCAAGCCAGGAATCGAATCCAGGTCCCTGGCGCTGTGAGGCAGCAGTCGTAACCACTGTGCTACAGTACCCCCCTTGTATCCTTACTGTGTTAATACCATGGTTCTTCACGTTGTCTCATATTCCAATTTGGGGAGGCAGTGACTTAGTGGTATTGTTGCTGGACTGGTAATCCGGAGACCCAGGGTAATGCTCTGGGGGCCCGGGTTCGAATCCCACCACAGCAGATAGGGAAATTTGAATTCAATAAAAATCTGGACTCAAAGATTTACTATTGACCATGAAACCATTGTCAATTAGTGAACCCATCTGGTTCCCTTTAGGGAAGAAAATCTGCCGTCCTTATCTGGTCTGGCCTACATGTGACTCCAGACCCACAGCAAGCGGTTGACTCTTAAATGCCCTCAGGGATGAGCAATAAATGCTGGCCCAGCCAGTGACACCTGCATCCCATGAATGAATAAAAAAGTGTATTCTTTCCCAGGACCTCAAAACTGTATAACCACCTCCCTCCCTCAATTTGGGTGGCATGGTGGCACAGTGGTGAGCACTACTGCTTCACAGTGCCAGGGACCCAGGTTCAATACCTGACTTGGGTCACTGTCTGTGCGAAGTCTGCATGTTCTCCCCATGGGTTTCCTCCGGGTGCTCCCACAATCGGAAAGGTGTGCTGGTTAGGTACATTGGCCATGCTAAATTCTCCTTCCGTATATGCGAACAGGTGCTGGAGTGTGGCGACTAGGGGATTTTCACAGTAATTTCATTGCAGTGTTAATGTAAGCAGACTTGTGACAGTAATAAATAAACTTTAAAGACATTCATTTTACAATCTACCAGGTTTTAAAATCCAGGGTAGGCGTTACCTAACTCAACTCTGTCCAATCGAAACCATTGACTAGTCAAGACTATTACTCTTCTTTTAGTTACTAATCAGAACCAAAGTTTGACCCATCTGGGTTCTTCAGCTAATGGTTAATATATTGGATCACACTGACCTAACCACAATGTCTTCATTAAGCTGATTCTACCGCACTTACTCTGCTCAATCTTAATGGGGTGTCCTTTACAATGATGTGTAGCCCAGTGTTCCTCAACTGGTAGAATATAAATGTGATTTATGTACTTGAATAGGAGATTTTTAAAAAATGTTTAATCTCTTAGAAATAACTAATTCTTTTGGTGACATGTTGGTGGGACGCGTACTTGTTAAAGTCTTATACTGATCTTGAAAAACACCTGAGGTGACTAATTAGAATATCCTATTAGTGGCATGTCACACTATTATTAAATGGAAAACATTTTACAGTTCCTTTAATATGTATGGTTATTGTTTATTTTTACACTTACGTCAAACTGAGAGATTTATTTAAATTACACTTCATGCTTCCACCTATTTATGTCAATGTCTAATAAACGGAATAATTAATTGGAAATATATGAAGCATTACTCTCTGTGAGCTACAATAGAAATGGAATCATGTTCTGACTTAAATCTGGTCTTAAAGGCAATATACTGCGGATGCTGGAATCTGAAACAAAAGCAGAAAATTCTGGGGAATCTCAGCAGGTCCAACAGCATCTGTGGGGAAAGAATGGAGCCAATGTTTCGAGTCTGGGTGACCCTCCCCCCCTTCCCCTCATCTTCACAGTATAAATCTTGTCTGATTTTCCTTGTCTTCAGCCTTGATGAAGGGTCATCCAGACTCGAAACATTGGCTCTATTCTCTCTCCACAGATGCTGTCAGACCTGCTGAGATTTTCCAGCATTTTCTGTTGTTGTTGCAAATGTGGTATTATATTGCTTCCCAGAGGAATAGGAGAAAATGTATTCTGTGTTTTGCTATCCCGAGTAGCAAAAGATTGGTTTTGATGTACTTGTACATATTATTGTTTGCATGTTCATTGCTAGGATCTTACTTTGTTAAATAATCTGGTTGATCAGATTTCAGAGTAGCATACATCACTGTCTTTAGAGACGGAATTCAAATTAGGGTAATAATATGAAGTAGGTGATATTGGCTGGGCTGCCCATTATAAAATAGTCCTGGTTCTTCCGGTTTGCGTTTCGAGTGACCACAATCAGGTGAGGTGTTTAATGTGGACAGGCCAAGCCAATATCACTTGTTTTTGACTGTGGCCAATAGCCATACTGACCCATTTACTCTTTATGAGCTGTTTTGATGTATATTAAAAAAAGTTCAATTTCTAATGCTGCAGCGCGGGATAAGAATCCACTGTGCGCTGCTACTGTTGGTATTTGCAAAACGCACGGGCACCTTTTAGTGTCAGCTGTGTTGCTGTCACAGTAGAAGGTGGAAATGTTGAGGATGGGAGGATGTTACTGTGTGCAAGTGTGAGCGAGAGATGAAAGCATCTAGATTCTTGTCTCGTGAGCGATTATTTGATTTTGCAGCTTCTGTTCGGAGAAGTTAGTGGTCAAATGAGTTTATATTTTAAAACATAGAGTAAGTTATTGAAGTAGGGATTATTCATAACAGTACAAATATATCAAAGGTAGGATTGCCCTGATCCCTGTGAGTAGTGAGGTTGTAAATGCATTCAGAGAGTAAAGATACATGTAAAGATTTATGGCAAAGAAGAAAACCATTCGGCCCATCATGTGCCTGCCTGAAAGCATATTTTGCTACACAGTGACCAGAGCAAGTCTCCCAGCCTAAGTGGCAATTTTAATTCTATTTAAAGATGTATTTAATAATAAATATCCTGAATATTCTTACTGGTAGCTAATCAGAAGTTCTGGGTTCTCAGGCGGGCCAGCCGGAACTTTCTTTGAAGTTCTCCTTTTTGTTACTGTCGAACACTGTCAATCTTTAACAGACTGAGATTCACTTGTCTATTTACTTGTTTATTCTGGTTACTTACAGTGACATTTCTTAGTCAGAATATCGTGCTCCGCAATGTATTTCCATTGTTGACTATGCGTTTGATCAACTCATCAATTTGTTATAACAGAAGGATTTTAGATCCGAGACTCACTCATGGAGTGCCTCTAATATTAGTTGGTCTCACTGAAAATGTCTTTAGCACATTTTCCCACCTTTTATAGAATCATAGAATCCTATAGTGCAGAAGGAGGCCATTCGGCCCATCGAGTCTGCACCGACCAGAATCCCACCCAGGCCCTATTCCCATAACCCCATATATTTACCCTGCTGATCCCCCTGACACTAAAGGTCAATTTAGCATGACCAATCAACTTAACCCGCACATCTTTGGACTGTGGGAGGACACCAGAGCACCCGGAGGAAACCCACGCAGACACGGGGAGAAAGTGCAAACTCCAACAGACAGTGACCCGAGGTCAGGATTGAACCTGGGTCCCTGGTGCTGTGAGGCAGAAGTACTAACCACTGTGCCACCGTGCTTCCCTTCGCTAAAATATTGCCATCCTTATTGCATTCTTCACTCCACTTATTACTTCACATGTCACTTTAGCCCAGATCTTCTGCTCTTCGCATTGCTGGAAACCAGACATACAACCCAAAATTCACATCAGGACCCTGCGGAAGCCCCGATGCATGGACCATCAACGGAATTTCTCATAAAGTTTGAAATTACAAAGAACAAAGAAAAGTACAGCACAGGAACAGGCCCTTTGGCCCTCCAAGCCTGCACCGATCATGATGTCTGCCTAAACTAAAACCATATGCATTTACAGAGACGGTGTCCTTCTATTCCCATCCTACTCAAGTAGTCGTCTAGTTGCCCCTTAAATGCTGCTGTCATACCTGCTCCCACCATCTCCCCTGGCAGTGTGCCTAGACATTCACCACCCTCTGTGTAAAAAAACTTGCCTTGTGCATCTTCTTTAAACTTTTCCCCACGCACCTTAAACTTATGTCCCCTAGTACTTGACTTTTCTACCCCAGGAAAGAGCATCTGACTATCCACTCTGTCCATGCCACTCATAATCTTGTAAATTTCTATCAGGTCACCCCTCAACCTCCATCATTCCAGTGAGAACAAACCGAGTTTATCCAACCTCTCCTCATAGCTAATACCCTCCAGATCAGACAACATCTGGTAAACTTCTTTCACCAGGCAACATCCTGGTAAACCTCTTCCATTGCAGAGAACAATATTTCACCGGGTAATTGCCCTGCTCCCTGGCAACCTCCATAAATGTCTCCAAATCATAGGGCAGAATTTTGTGCTCCTCCCAAGGTAGGTTAGAACCAGAGAATCCCGACTGTGCGGAGGGAGGCCGTTTGGCTCATCCAGGTGGGAGGAGCGTTAAATTGCACTGACAGAACTCCCCCCAGAATCCTGCTAGCCCAAACCCAGACACCTCACTCTGACGGCCCCTCAGAGTGGGGTAGCCCTCTGCCCCCCCTCTGCCGACAGCTCTCATGAGCGGACCTCCTTCCAAAGTGGATGGAAGTTCCGTCCATTGCCAATCAATGCTCAGGGAGTGTTAAATCCACTCTACCCACTCTACCACCTTCCCATTCACTCACATTCCCCCATCCACTAACATTCCCCCATTCACTAACATTCACCCATTCACTAACATGGCACACCATAGCACAGTGGTTAGCACTGCTGCCTCACAGCGCCAGGGACCCGGGTTCAATTCCTGGCTTGGGTCACTGTCTGTGCGGAGTTTGCACGTTATCCCCGTGTCTGCATGGATTTCCTCCGGGTACTCCGGTTTCCTCCCACAGTCCAAAGATGTGTGGGTTAGGTGGATTGACCATGCTAAATTGCCACTTAGTGTCATGGGGACTAGCTAGGATAAATGAATGGGATTATGGGGATGTGGCCTGGGTGGAATTGTGGTTGGTGCAGACTCGATGGGCCGAATGACCTTCTTCTGCACTGTAGGATTCTATGATTCTATGAACATTCACCCATTCACTAACATTCACCCATTCATTAACATTCACCCATTTATTAACATTCAAAAGTAAAATTACCATACAGCAGCTAGTGCCATAAAAAGGGGATGTGACTGGTCTTCCCCTCATTACTCCAGCAATGAAGCTCTTCGATTGAAGGGACGCTTTGCATCTCTGAAGAATTCGAACTTGGAAGACTCCGTCAGGATGCAGAAAGGTAGTGGCACAGAGACAACCCAATGATGATTGCCACCTTGTGGAAGATCCAGGTTTGTGTTTACACTTTGTGTTTACCAATGCCTGTGCCAAAAACTTCTTTATTGACAGGAACCCAGTCTACAAAGCCATGTAGATTTAATCCATCTGCCCTTCAATGCAAACGGATTGTCATAGCAATCTAAGGTGTCTGTTTCCAAAATGTTTAAGAACAAACTTGTACCTCAAAATGTTTTACAAACGATCAAGTAAGTTTGAAGTCCAGTCACAGTGGCAATTCAGAGCAGGGGAAGCTAATTTGCACACTGCAAGGTCCCACAGTGAGGGAATGACCAGATAACCTGGTCCACATCGGTTCGGTAATATAGACAGCAGGAAAACTGTTGTTCAAAATAGTGTCTGAGGATTTTTCACATTCACCTGAGAGGGTGTGCAGGCAACCAGCTCACCATTTGATTTGAAGGACTGCACCTCCAACAGTGCAGCATCCCTTCAGTATTGCATTGGAGTGTCAGGGTGGATTATGTGCTCAAATCACTGCAAATTCAATGGCAGGGCTGATGTTCAAAAGAAAATCTGATTTCCGGCCGCATTCAGCCAGATTGAAGGGGGGTCAGACACTGACAGCAAGGAAAGTGATCAGGAATGGGGGGGTGCGAGTGGGTTGGTCAGGCCACGGAAGGTGAGTCATATCTCATGAGGGGAGAAATCAGGGCGCATGGATTGTGCTGGTCAGGTTGTGGGGTTGGGGCAGTCGGATTCACTACCAGGAGGTGGGGAGGGGGGGTGGGGGAAGGGAGGGGGGTGGCAGGAGGAATGTACAAGTTTGCTTCTTGGGCTGGGAGATCATAGATTCCCTACAGCACAAAAGGAGTCCATTCGGCCCATTGAGTCTGCACTGTCTCTCTGACAGACTATCTTACCCAGGACCTCTGCTCTGCCCTATCCCAGAAACCCCTCACATTTGCCAGTGCTAATCCATCTAACCTAGACATCTTTGGACACTAACGGGCAATTTAACATGGCCAATCCACCTAATTTGTGCAATTTTGGAAGGAAACCAGAGCACCCAGAGGAAAACCACGCAGACATGGGGAGAACATACAAACACCACACAGACAGTCACCCAAGGCTGGCATCGAACCCGGATCTCTGGTGCTGTGAGACAGTGGTGCTAACCACTGTGCCACTGTGCCGCCCAAAACATTTATTTATTTCACTTGGTCCTTAATGCCTCCCTTCATTTGACAACTTTCCGGATACTCGGGAATCCTGGCCTGCAGGCAGGAATAAACATAACATTAAATTTGAGGCACTTAGATTCTTTAAGGTGTTCTTAAGGACCAATCCACTACCTGAGAACTGATAGAGCATAAGAACATAAGAACTAGGAGCAGGAGTAGGCCATCTGGCCCCTCGAGCTTGCTCTGCCATTCAATAAGATCATGGCTGATTAGTGGCTTTTGTTTAAATTGGAATTGGGCTAGTTGGTATCTTATCATTTTTAATGTTGTATTAAAGGATAAATTAGGAAACAATTTAAGAATATAGAATGTAGAGCATTGTACTTGCATTAGAATTGTGACATTCTGTAATCCCATGCAAAAGTATTGAAACAATTAAAAAATGCCACATCAGATTCACCTCCTCTCTTTATTGGCTAAATGCACCTTAAGGGTAAAGGCAAAATTTGGTTGACCTGAAATGCCCTACACAACCAAATAGTCTAACAGACTTGGTTCTCACCAGAAGAATGGCCACTTGGTTAAGTTAGCACAAAGTTGCTGGTACCTACTGCCACTCACAAATAGTGCATGGTAGAAAACTAAGAGCAAAAATGTACTTACAAACATAGAAAATGAGGGATAGCCATCAGAAATTCGTTGTAGGGCTTTGCCAAATTTGGATGACAGTCATTTGTAAAGGGCTTTGAGTTCTCTGTAAAAATACACTGTGTGTTGTATGATGTACATCTGGGCCATATGTCTGCCAAGGTGGTCTTCTGAAGATGGTTGTGGTGGTTCCGTGAGACAATCTTATTGATGCGTATGAGATTCTGAGGAGGTTTGATACACAGGGAGGATGTTTCCCCTTGTGGGGAGACTAGAACTAGGGGGCACAGTTTAAACATAAGGACCCTCCCTTTAAAGATGGAGATGAGAAGAATTATTTTCTGTCTGAAGGTCACTGAATGTCTCAGAGAGCAGTGGAGGCCGGGCCATCGAATATATTCGAGGTTGAGTTAGACAGATTTTTGATCGACAACAAAATCAAATGTGGTGGGGGCATGACAGAAAAATGGAGTGAAGTCCACAATCAGATCAGCCAGTGCAGGCTTGAGGGGTCGAATGGCCTACCCTTACTCCCATTTCTTATGATCTCTGAAGGACGATGGGGGTGGGGAATTGGAAGTATGGGGAAGACCTCCAAAAGTTACAAAGACAATTCATCAGTCATCACTTATCATGAAAGGATAGCGGTGTATGAGTGTCCTTGCTGTTGTAACTGAAAGAGCTTGAAAGCCAATCTATATCATAAATATTAGCAGAAGTACAGAATTATGTGATAATTAATGTAGCAATAGACTATTTCAAAATGGCCTAATTGGGCAAGAGATCCTTGCATATTCATGTCGGGGAGTGTGGGTTTGTGTTTAGTTTTACAATACAGTCTGTAAGATAGTACATGGCATCATGGACTCAGATGCTTGTGAGGTGTTTTCTGCCCGTCTGCTGTAACTTCAGCCCAAGGTCTGTGGAAACCTCGGAAACAAGTTGGAGACCAAATTCTTTCAGGAAATGCTCTGAAGAAATTCAACATCTCGAACCGAAGGATTTAGTTTGAAGAAAATAACCTCAATTCACATGAACAATGTAGCATGTCACAAACAGATGTATAATTACAAAGTAAAACTATTTTCCTCAAAATCTTGTCATGTCTCATATGTTAGGACTACGTGAGAAGTACTCAAATGGTTCCCCTCTTTTCCCACTCCTAATTTGACCACACCAGGTTTATTTTGTAAAAGAAATATGTTTGCCAATTCAGTGAATGTTTAACTGTTTAAGTGCTGTGGCTGTAAAAGACACACGGCCAGGTTTTCTCGTAGGTTCTTAGAAGGAAAGAAAGTCGTATTTATTGTACTTAACACCCAATCCAAATAAAAACATGAAAAATGCTCCAAATCTCATACATAGAAACATGACGTGGAGAGGCCGGCATTGGGCTGGGGTGGGCACAGTAAGAAGTCTCACAACACCAGGTTAAAGTCCAACACTGAGTCACCTGATGAAAAAGCAACATTCCGAAAGCTTGTGACTCCAAATAAAGCTGTTGGACTTTAACCTGGTGTTGTGAGACTTCTTATTGTGCACATAGAAACATAGAAGATAGGAGCAGGAGGAGGCCATTTGGCCCTTTGAGTCTGCTCCACCGTTCATTACAATCATGGCCGATCGTCCAACTCAATAGCCTAATCCTACTTTCTTCTCATAACCTTTGATCCTGTTCGCCCCAAGTGCTATATCTAGCCACCTCTTGAATACATTCAATGCTTTGGCACATCAACTACTTCCTGTGGTAATAAATTCCACAGGTTCACCACTCTTTGGTTGAAGAAATGTCTCCTCATCTCTGTCCTAAATGGTCTACCCTGTATCCTCAGACTGGCATGTGCATTCAAAGGTTCTCTCACACACACAAACACACACACAAGTTACAACATGGAGGACAGGTGAAATGGTTTTAAAAATCAATGAGATACAGATCTTGTAGATTAATGACTTGGATGATTATAGGTGGAGCTTGGTGTCTCTGGATTCAGCATCAAGATGTTTAAAAGACATTGAAGAATGATATATCTACTTTTTGGACACAGCAGCTGCTGGCTTGATTTTTATGACACTGCCTCTAGTGTGTGGATGGTCAAAGAGTGGGCAGAATTCAGGCTTGCAGGGTGAATGACGAGATGGATATACGTTATTTGAGGGAAGTGGAATATGGAGTTGAGGCCACAATCAGATCAACAACGATTTTATTGAATGGCAGAGCAGGCTTGGTTGGGTGGGGGGGGGGGGGGGGGGGAGGGGTTGGAGAACGCGGTGGAAGGGGGGGGCGCGGTGGAGGGGGGGAATGGTCTACTCCTAATTGAGACATTCTAATGTTTGTTCATGTATAGAGAGAGATTATTCTGAGTTCCTGCTTCTTCAGTGTCTCCCCTTTGTTCCATGCTGGGTAAAAACAATTACTTAAACACAGTGGTGGAGGGATTAGTTGACTCATCACATGATCCCTTTTCATCAGTTACCCAAACAAGCTCATAGCAAGTTCCTGAGATATATGGCTCAGTTAACACCATACAGCATCAGTAACCATGCAGGAGACACTGGACTTTGGGGTTGCATCGATTTTATGGGATAGAAATAGATAATTTGGCCCAACTGGTGTGCGCTACAGTTTAAATTCTCTCTGTGAGCCTCCTCCACCCAATTTCATTTCTCACTATTATCAAAGCCTTCAAATTCATTTCGACCAAATGGACCCATCCGGTGGCGTTTTCCATCCTCCTGTTGCGTGTTTCATGGAGGCGGCCTGCCATTAACCAGCGGCAGGAACTTCTGGTCTCACCACTTTCACCAGGGTT
This sequence comes from Mustelus asterias, assembly GCF_964213995.1. Classification (NCBI taxonomy): domain Eukaryota; kingdom Metazoa; phylum Chordata; class Chondrichthyes; order Carcharhiniformes; family Triakidae; genus Mustelus; species Mustelus asterias. The sequence goes on from NC_135817.1 coordinate 56,678,840, forward strand.
TCCCCATATTATGCAAACCCACCCACCCGCTCACCACCACCCCGATGCTGGGAAACCCGCAACAGTGGTTAGCTTTCAGTAGAACTGGAAGTTCCTGCTGGCGGGGACAGCCCAGAAAAGTCCAGCCATTCAGCTTCTCTGTAAATGTATCTACACCTTTTGTCTTTGCAGTGAGCTCCACATTCTCATACGGACATTCGAACATACAAAAAAGGAGCAGAAGTAACTTCCAGCCTGCTCCGCCATTCAATACAAGCATGGCTGATCTGTTTGAGTTGAGTTCCACATCCCCATCTACCCAAGATAAGCTGTGATACCCTTACCTAACAAGAATCAATCTACCTCTGCTTTAGAAATATTCAATGACCCCCCCCACTTCCATTGCTTTCTGTGGCAGAGAGTCCCAAAATCACACAGCCCTCTGAGAGAAGAACTTCTCCTCATCTCTGTCCTATAAAGGCCACCCCTAATTTTAAAACAGTGCTCCTTAGTTCTGGACTCACCCAGAAGAGGAAACATCCCTTCCACGTCCAACTTGACAAGACCATTCAAGAACTTATATACTTCAACCAAGTCACCCCTCACTCTTCTAAAATCCAGGAGTACTTAGGAGTACTCACTGAGTAAAGTTAGGAGGAATTTCCCAGGCGTAGCTCATTGGTAATTGTAGAAAACTAATACATTTATATGAAGTTCATCTTTATATTATTTTTGTGTCTTCATTCATAAGCACTGTTAAGAATTGAGGAAAATCAAGATTAAAATACGAAATTGGGATAAAATAAAGAAATGCGATAAAAGGGGAACTGGTAAGCACAGCTGCCAGAAGGAGATTTTTGATATGCAAATTAGTGCAGCAATAGGACAACAAATGTTTATCTAGGTGACGAGGGGAAAACAATGGCGTATAGGAGAGGTGACTTCTAAGTGGAGAGATTACGGAATAATTCGCACTTATGTATTAAAAGCCTGGTCCGTGGGGTGGGTAACATCAAAGGGAAAAATAATATATTCATAGCAAGATAATTGGAGAAGAGGGTAGAGAAGCGGCTAACATCACAGCCACACCCAACTGCAGAAAGCAGGCACTCCTGAAAGCAATTTGTTGCCAAACAGGCTGCAGTTTAAAATCAAAACCCTGACAGAGAAGAATTTCTATGCTGAAACTGAAGACAGCTTTCCCAAACCAGGAAAATAACTAGTGTCGTAGCTAAATGTTGGATTTAGCTCATAGAGTCGTATAATATTGGATAATGTTTGGGAAAACAGAGTTGAGGAAACCTAGGTAGTTGGGAAAAACGAGTAACTTCATGCGATACTGTGTATTATTTTACTGTCATTATTGTAGATAAGCGTACTGTTGTAGTGTATTATTGCCGGTCTTGTCCTGTCTTTTATTTTGTTAATAAATATTCTTTATTAAATGATTAAATGATAAGGACGGCACGGTAGCACAGTGGTTAGCACTGCTGCTTCACAGCTCCAGGGACCTGGGTTCGATTCCTGGCTTGGGTCACTGTCTGTGTGGAGTTTGCACATTCTCTTCGTGTCTGCGTGGGTTTCCTCCGGGTGCTCCGGTTTCCTCCCACAGTCCAAAGATGTGTGGGTTAGGTTGATTGGCCATGCTAAAATTGCCCTTAGTGTCCTGCAATGCGTAGGTAAGAGGGATTAGTGGGTAAATATGTAGGGATATGGGGGTAGGGCCTGGTTGGGATTGTGGTCGGTGCAGACTCGATGGGCCGAATGGCCTCTCTCTGTGCTGTAGGATTTCTAAGACTTCTAAGACTTCTGATTACAACAAGACCTAGCTGTTCCTCACTGGTTTGCATATCTTTCCTCACATTATACCAAATTGAAAATGTACACCATGAAGAAACAGTGTTCCAAGTTATCCTTCTAGGTTTTGGAATATACTTGCATTTAGTAACAGTGAGGTTCTTAACAGCACATTAAAACTGAGGAATTTTTAAAAAATGACCCAATATATTCACTTGGGGTTGTTTTTTCTAGTAACCTCTCTGTTTA